>NW_027286985.1:87236551-88436551 GCF_022747635.1 Hetaerina americana
GATAACGTCTCACAAATTCCTGAAAACTGATTGTTCTGCGTTGGCCATGGCAGCTTCAATATATAATTATTTAGAGTAATATTCATGGAACGGAAAGATGACTCCATTTAAAAATGAGATCATCGCTTTAGGTGGAATGGACTGACCTCCGATTGAATACCTTTTTCATGTCTTCATAGAAAAGTAGTAGCATATTTTTGTGACTTCTGTCATTCCACGCCTCTTCGACGTGACTCCAATAAGGAGACCAATGAACTAGAAACAGAAGAAACCAGAGTCGATTTGAAACAATCACGAAGTAGACAAAGCTCTGTGACAGCGATTTATATGAGCTTACGTAATCCTCTCTGAAAAAGGTCCCAATATTCCTCGAAACTCACTTCTTCGCCAAAATCTCTTTGAAGTTTATTAAAGTGATAATAAGAAACAGCGACATCCTTAGGATTTCTCGCGACGTAAATGACCTAAAATGAAAAAAAAACACATGTTATAGGGAAGATATAGTGATATTCAGCTGAGATCAAAACTGATATAAAGCAATATAGGAATTATTGGACATTCAGCTTCAATTGAGGAGATCAAGATTTGAATTGATAAGAGCTAAGGGTTTAGGATTGCTTGTACGTGTATGTAGACCGGGACTCTACGAACTTTGGCGAGATGCGCCATTTAGGGGTAACATCCAATCCGCCGCCATACCACCAAGAAATCGTAGGAGGAAGAAGTCGACAAGGTTTTCGATCAAATTTAGGAAATAATTGCAGATGTTCCTAGAAGGAAGGATTTTATAATGATGAGGGATTAGAATGCCACGGGATGCCAGGAAAGAGATGTGAATGATGTCGATAATTACGCTTTAGGAACGAAGACTGCCCATAAATGGGAAGAAAGCAATGCAGTACAGCAGGAGGCTAATTTAAATCCTAACGAACACTGGTTATTTATGTGAACACCAAAATTGGCGTTGGTGCAGATGGAAAATGCCCGGGGATTCAGAAAGATATCCGTTAGACTACGTAATGGTTGGACATAAATTTAGGAACAGCGTCATTAATTCGCATAGTTTCCCGGGAGTTGATGTACCTTCAGATCATAATCCAGTGCTAATGAAGTCAGATTCGGTGAAATATAACAGACGAGACAGTTAGCTGCAAACGAAATCAAAGGAAATGAAAGGAAAACAATGGATTTCAGGCGATATGATTAGGAAGATAGGCGAAAGAAGTATACGGAAGATCGTAAACATAGAGTAAGGTAGAAGAATGTACAAAGAATCTAATAACAAACTTCGGTGGAAACGAATTGGGTAAAAGAAGTGCTATGGAAGACGCAGTGCGAAGAAATAGAAATTTTACAAAGGAAGGGTGAAATTTATACAGGACGTTTTGCAGGAAGGTAAACACAATGTTAAGAAGTAAGAAAGGAAAATAGTTGCAAATATTGAATGAAGAGTCAGGAAAAATATTGATTCAACCAGAGAATATTCAAGAGGAATGAAAGGAATATACAGGAGAACTGTATAGAAGAACTGTATGGTAAAGTTATTAACCCAGCAAGGTTAAACATAGAAAGAGAATATAATGTTGATGAGGACAACTTGGGTCCAGGCTTACGCGATGGTGAGATAGAATGGACTTGAGTGAATTGAGTAGATTTTATGGATTTCAGAAGATAGGCGTAGATTAGACGGGTTAGCGACTTATTCGCTATACGCCTCCGGCTACTCAGGTGCAGGTGGTGGATAGGGAGTCGCGAATGGCAGTGTTAGTAAGAGGGGTGAGACTGAGGTGTCCATTATCACCTTTGGTATTCAACGTATATGTGGATCAAATAAGGCATGAGAAAAACTTGAGATAGGCATGGAAGTCGGTAGAAAATTCATAAAATCAGTATCGCTTGAGGATGATCAACCTTTATTTTTCCAGTTAGCCATGGGATTGAAGCGTCACTGAGTGCATTGGAAAGTCAGTGCAATAGTATGGTGATAATAACCAATGTAAACAAAACATAGATGAATGTTTTCGAAAATGTGGAAAGCTAAGTTGGGTATAAGCATAAGAGCTCATGCATTTGAGCAGGTTGGGCAGTTTACGTATCTCGGAAGTATTCTGGACCAAAATATCAAAGTAGTAGGGACTTGCGATAAGAAGAAGCATTACGTTAAGCAAAGAAAATTCACCAGAAGGAGGGAATGAATGACAGAGACGATGAGTTAGGATGTTAAGAAAAGGCTATTTTAAACTTTGATATAGAACGTCGCGGGAACATGGTCTTTGAAATAAGACGGTAGGCGTTTTTGGAGGATTATGAAATTTGAGTGTAGAGAAGGATGGAAAAGGAGAAATCTACAGAAAACAAAACAAACAAGGAAGTGGAGTGGGAGGAGAGAGGATTGTAGGGAGAATTCCAAAGGAGGCAGGAAAGATGGATGCAGAGCATTTTGATTGGCAATGGGATGTTGAAGACTGTGACAGAAGGGACAATATTCAGCAAATGAGAAAAGGGAAGGAACAGGATAGGAATGTTGTATGGAATGAAGGGGAGAAAGAAGTATGTGGAATTTATGAGAAACTCACGGTAGTATTTGTTGTCAGATTGTTTTTTGATAGGAGAGGCAAGTAAATTCATTGTTGTACAGTTGTGTAGGCTGTGTCCATCAAAACTCTACCTTAAACGGTAAACTGCCAATAATAGTCATTCATCAGTATCTAATAACTAACTGATGAAGACATTTTCCATTACGTCTGTCCCAAAAGTAGATTGACTTATTTTTTCCTGGAAAGACGGACGGGCGGTGGATTCTCTGGCTGGGTTCGAAGGAGGAGAGTCTCAGGAAAGGGTGGATGCCGGTGATAGTTGGCTCCCAGCCTTTGTGGATTGCGGATCGTTCGTTTGCGAAACCTCTATAACGTGACCTCGTTACGCTCCGTCATTAACCAGTTATTGAGACAGCAATATGCCGCCAAATTTTGCGTAAAACTGGGCAAACCCGGGAAAGAGAATCATGACGTGCTCAAGGCAGTTTATGGTGATAACGCCAAGGGTAGATCGGGTGTTTTTGAGTGACACAAGTTGTTTCGGTAGGGTAGAGTAGATGGATGACTCTTACCTTGCAAGAATCCAACAGCTTCGGTGGCAGCAGACTCAAGGGCAGATGAGTCTTGAAGTGTCTCGGGGAATTCATTTTCTTCGCCATCTCATATCCCGGAGAAAATAGTTTCTTGATATCCTTTTGTCTCGTAGAATCATCCTTGTTCTCCTCCATTAAGCAATCAAAAATTTCATTTCGCGCCAGCACACTTAACCTAGGTTTAAAACAAAGAGTAGAAGTGTTTCGAAAATCAGTACACAGAGTATTTTTAAGGAAGAAATGAGGCTTATCTATGGGTGATCACCATGTTAAGCTCATTGCCGAAATCACTTATCCTATAATACGATCATTTTCCTTTATCTCGGTTACTCACTCGAGTAGAGGGAAGCGGTCAATCAGTTTCTCATTCAGAGCTCTTTCGTAGTCAAGATCATTGTTCACTAGCCACACTAATTCCTGTGTCCAGGTTGTTCCTATAGAAAACAAATAACTCATTATCAATTTTGGTTGAGAGGGGGGGGGGTAGATTGAGATTAGATCACGATAACAGTTAATATCCACCGAATTAAATATACGATTCCATTTTTGGACTGCAGCTTTAAGATTTTGTCTCTTCTACATGTCTGAATGAACTTTACCTCATTTTTTCCGTGAAAAAGTAAATATCAAATAATGTTGCGTGCTCATATATTATCATCTTTCTTCAGAGATGTTTCAACTGATTCAAATTTTCCGACTTTAGAGTCCATGCGTTAATGAGCATGGGTTCTTAAGATAATTCTAGGAGTATCTTGGGTATATTTTGCTCTTCCTGTCATTTAGGTCCAAGTATTTCAGCAACCTTGGGAAGCCCATTGGCTACATTATTATTAAATATTGGCAAACATTTTTTTGCCTGTAAAATATTTGTTTCTTTTCTGCATCATCCATTATGCAATTAATTATTGCTGCTCGCCAGAATAAGAAAGCATTGAATGCGAGATACATAAAAATCATGACTATTTAACTGACTAAATCGAATCATCACTGAAATTCAACGAATAGTAGTAGTTTTTAGGGGAGGCGACCGACAGCTAAGGTCATTTGCGCCATAGGGGATGGACAGGAAAGGATGAAGGGTGGAGAGAAACCCGGCGTCGGCATTAGCCTACTCTTTACGAAAGGCGCCAAGGGGTCCGCAGCTTAACGTCCCATCCGACGGACGCCGTACTCACTCAAAGTGCCCTCCACAAAGCACCTCAAGTAGGGATCGAGATACCTCTGAAAAATATTCAACACCGCCGGGATTTGAACCCGCGCCCTCAGGGTGGGAAGCCAGTACGTTAGCCCCCGCACCATCTCGATCCCCTCAACGAATAATATGTCTAAACAGAAGAGTACCGATAACACACCGTTCTCATGTATTCAGTTCTTTTCAAACTGTTTCTTTTTTCCTTAAAACACTAATTTGAATAGCCAGGAGAGTTTTTACTATTGAGTAGACAGTAATCGAAAGTGTTTATCAAAAATGTTTGTGAATTCGTTTTAAGATTGTAATACAACGCCTTAGAGGCGCTATATTTCAATTATGTCCTTAAACTATACATTATGACGTGAATAATGCGATACGTTAGAAAGGTTTTTATTTGAATTCATTGATTTAAAAATGAGTAAAAGACTTTTAAAAGGTGTGATAAAAAATGTAAGATGCAGAAAAGCCAAAGCAAACCAAAATTCGGTTGATATCTGAATTAGGTCAGATGAAAACATTATAAAACACTTAATTTTCTAATGAAAAATAAAGAATAACTACACTGTTGGCGATAATAAACGAGCCCAAAATCGTTGGTGATGTTCTCCAAATATTTCCCGCAATCTCATGATTTATATATAATTGAAAGAAACTTATCTATTGCCTCATATCTAAACATTGCGGGAATGCATATTATCGGGAATACAAGTAATATATATCAAATGCTTACGATGTTCGAGCAACACATAATGAACTTCCCTAAATCCATTTAATTAACTCACCTGATTCCAAAGAAACTTTACACTCTGAAATTGTTGCATTGAAACTCACCTGATCTTGGAAATGTGACCACCCAAACGTCATCAGGCCGCAGTTCCAGGTTGTAATAACCAGCAGCTTCATCTCGATATTTGGAAAATAGAAAATAATTTTTTGGGCCTACTTGCAAAAAACATTTTTTTCGTTTTTGAAAAATGCTAGAAACGTATTTTCCAACCTCTTCGTCCGCATCTTTTATTTCATACGGGAAATTCATCTGAAAGTCGAAAATATGTAGAAAAAACGGTTTAGGTGGAACAATGATTCAGTGCATGCGATCTTTAACAGAAAATAATGTTCTTTATTTAAGCCTACGAAAGTAGCGAAATCTGATAAACACGATGATTTTGTTTTTCAAAATTTATTTAGTGCAAAATATGACACTAGAACTTGAAATCTATGAAATTTCTCCACTGCTCATATACCTATTTTTAATATTTTTGTTTTTTTGAAGGCTCAGAAAAATAAATCAATGGTCAAATTTTCTGTTGAAGGCTATCGTAGCCTTTAGATTTCAGAAGCGAGGAGTGTGTGATCTATTGGCCGCGCATTAGTAAGGTGTCAGTCAGTATTAGCTGTGGGATTGACATCTTACTAATTTAGATTGCAGGTTTTAAGTTTTCGGGTTCTACTCGGCGTCGTTCCAATGTTCAGAAGATTGCATTTCGTCCCCATTGCAGGAGACAGTAGATCTTTGATCCAATACATGATCGCTCATGCTGCGAGAACTAACTTAAATCTTCTGAGCCATGGAACGACGCCGCAGATCCGAAAATCCAAAACCTGTTAATCAAATGGATAATTGATAAGACTCCTTCAAGAGGTTCACCTCCATGCATTTCAGAAAGATAACATTACACCGTGAATGTTTATTGGGAGGCTGAACTTTCTAGAAAATCTTCTTAAGAGTCCTTATTTGTCAAAAATTCACTCTCCTAGATTAATGCATATTACTTTGATTTTTGAATGCGGGGGTTCCGATTTCGCTGCACTGGTTTGTATTACGACTGAAAACTATTTTTACGAAACTTTACGAGATTAGCGGAGCGTTAAGTCTTTGATGGCCGGGGTAGAAAATTTTAAGTCAGAAATGTCTCGCATCCAGACATCGCGATTTAAGTACGAAGTCTGTGAGCTTGTGAGTATTTTTGTCAGTAGCACGTCGCAACCACTTCACATGTCCGCATAATCTTTTTGATCTCCAATTTCAGATATCACGTACATTTCTCCGAAGCATCTTTCCTCTCAGCGTTGGCGCGTCGAATGCGAGGGTCCAATATTGACAAGAAGATCGGATTAAATCGCATCTTGAGACGCGAAAGTCTGATGAAGTCAGTTGCGGAGAAGAAACTCGTCTAAATAATTAGGAAGAACATGGATTTGACACTCGTAATAAGCAGGAGTGTATCCAAATAATGGTACAACACATCCTGTAGATCAAGTTCATTCAATTTTTCCGAGCGTCCTACTGTTCTAATTCGTGAAAATTCACGTCTTTCCGTGTACCGACTTCGCCATAATAGTCAGCACTGCAATGCACTACAAATGACACTGCAGTATGATAATGGTTTATTTTTGTAAGTCACTAGACTCAAATGTCCATTAATTTTTTTTCTAGTTTTTGACTGAACGTTTAGGAAGCAACGTCATATTTCTTTCGTTCCGATCAGAATGCATAAATATATTTATGTGAAATCAATTTTTTGTGAAATTATTACCAAATCCGGACAATGCGCATGACAGCCAAAGAAGTACGGCAATGATATTATTCTCTTGCTTCCTTCAGATGTTTTGAAAACTTCAGTCAGAGAAACAGTCTCATGAATCCACTTATGAAATTCCTTAGGTTTTATTGATTATTCTTAACCGAAACATTTCTGTGGATAGGCCTGCTAATATTTTCGATGAATCAAATTACAAAATCCCAATATTTTGCGTTTCTGAAAAAGGCCAAGAACGCTAAAGGAGAACACAATTGTCCATCTTTCCTTGAAAATACTCTTGAGTAAAATGATAATTGTTGGCGTCATTTCAAGCCGAGAGCTGCAGTGTTTACTCGTGCGCAATATGGGGAATTTCTCTCCGGCAGTAGGCAGGCGCTCAGGAGCCTTCGAGCATATTATGAGACTACATTTGCTAGCATTTAAAATTACTATAGCACCAGGTTAACACTCCCTAGTATGAACGAATGTTCACGAAGAGGCGTCTTTCGCAACAACGAAAAACCATGTGGAAACATGTCCAAAATGTTGAACATTGAAAGCAATAGGAATTTCTGTAAAGATTCGCCTGTTTAATAACGAAGATAATTGTTGCTATACTTATAATACTGCTCAGATACCTCGTACGTTTTGGTTGACACTTGAAAGACTTCGGTCCCGCGCCTCCTTCTTTGTGTAAGCTAGGGCGGGTGGGTCTTGCAATGCAGCCGGGCCATAGCAATTCAACCGATGCTAGCACAAATATAGGTTTTTAAAGAGCCCTACTTGGACTGTCGAAGACCCTATGCAGGTGATCCAATAAAATCCGCGCTAATTATCGGCGACAACCTTCTCCCTCCTCATTGGTTGTCCGGAAACTTTTGACACCAGTTGGGGTTCCAAAGCGAGGCATGATCACCGATCTTTGGACCGATGCGGTGGATTCATATAGTTAATTAGCCTCGCTAATAACATAAATAATTTTCATAATTTGTGAAATATCTATGCTAAGCTGTTTTATTATTTTTGGAATAAGCTCTCAGAAGTTCGAATAAAGTTCACTGGATTGAATCTTATTGATTACATTCGAATTGTAGACATCATATGGGCCAGTGAATTGAATTTTACCAGATGCAAGATTTCCTGAAATTTATCCATGCAGCATCAATTTGTACGGGGATGTGAACATAGCGTGAGACTAGCGGATAGGGATGCGAAAGCAGACTGACATACTGCGGGTCCTATGTTTGTAAGACGCGCGGGAACCCGTAAGGTCATCCGTACTTCCTTTCATTGGCTGGGTGTCACGCACAATCCACGACTTACATTTCAATACGGACGGAAAAATATCATCATTAGTCATCCAAATTTCAAAACAATTTTTACAAATCAATTTACAATGTAATTGTCAAGGAACTTGTAGAATTAATATTTTTCTGTATTGAAAGCGAGTATAAGGGATGCGAATAAGACTTGCGGGCATACCGCAAAATGAAAACGGTTGCGATCTCGTGAATTGATCGGGGAGCATTAAATATTTTTCTCGGTGCAACACACTCTCTCCAATCACCCTATGTGATCAAATCGGGGAAAAGAGCTAATTCGACACTACACAGTGAATTGAAATGACATACATACGGTCAATATTTCACGATAGATCAGCAAGAATAGCAGTATCGAAATCATTAAACGGGCTACAATCCACGGTAGAACCAATAGGTACTCACTTTTATATGCTTCTTTGATGGCTATGGTGTGAAAAATGCGCTTTGATACGGTAAATTGAGCAGTTCCTCCGATGAAAGAAGATAGCCTAAGCATTGCACAATTTGTAATCTAGTGGAGCCGTCTGATAAGTAAAGATGACGAGGCACGTGACTTTCTGAGGGAGAATGAGTACCTCCTTGCCGTTCACGAAGCAGTCAATAAACTCTGCTTTTCCTGACCTACATATTCGTCATCTCTGGCCTTTCATGGTTTCTTATAGCATTCGAAATTTGACTGAGCCCATTGGAGGCGGGAAAATTCAATTTGGTGCCTCTAACACATATACATGGGTATAATAATTAATCGGACGATTGCAACAAAAGAGGTATTATTCTGAAAGTTACATTATTTATGACCACGTACATATATTTTTATATGCTGAGTCCTATATCACATAAATAGGGTGTGGATGAAATTATAATCCTCGCTCACAGTTGTATAAACAAATACTACTCTTCAAATATGCACAATTCATAAATATATACCGCGTGAGCCCTTTGACCTATCACTTATAAGCCATAATTTACCTCAATGTTGAAAGCATAATGGTGAGTTTTATCACAGATCTAATCTACATGTTGTAGTAATAGTTTTTAGGGGAGGCGACTGACAGCTAAGGTCAAGTGCGCCATTAGGGATAGATGGGAAGAGAGAATGGTTAGAGGAAGACCATCCAGCATCAGCATTAGCCTACTCTTAATGAAAGGCGACATAGGGACCACAGTTGAACGTCCCCATCCGACGGAAAGGGTACTCTCAAAGCACCCTCCACAAAAACTCAGGCCAAAATATCCACTGGGTTGCCACTTAAAAATATCTGCTGTCTCCAGGAACTCGACAGGTGGGAAGCCAATACATTAGCCACCGCAACATTGCAATCCCGTCTCATCTACAAGTACATACGTACATCAACGCTCATAGATATTTGAAGATTTGCAAGAGAGTACCAATCTTAAATTTAATAATGTTGCATCATGTCTGATAATTATAAAAAATTTACTCTACTAGATTAGGAGTTGAATAATCTGGGAATTATTTAAATAATCGAGGACTTTAGTCTACCTAATTTTCATAGTAAGTGTAGCAACAGGTTAGTGAGTGCAGAAACAGGTTAACACAAAATGTAGACCAACCGAAATATTTCGGTAAAATAAATTGCATACTAGCATTAAACTGGTATTTTCTGGCAGTTGGTGAGAATTAACATCCCCTTCTACCTTGACAAATGAATATTTGTAATATAAAGGCTTAAAAATTTATTATTTATTTAGGTGTTGTATTGTTCAATCAGTCAGGCATGTGACATTGAAAATGGTCATAAAAATAAACAGAAAAATAATTACAAAAATAAATGAAGATACAATAAATGAAAATACACACTTCCATGAAATATGGCAGTTGAATGCATTTAATAATTAAAGGAATGCACAGAAACACAACATACACACTCTTATGTGTGACACAGCTGACACGTTATCTCCAACAAACTCATCCACACTATAATAGTGCTTGATTAGAAGTAACTGCTAAAGTTCATTTTTAAACCTATTTACAGTGGGTTTATTTTCTATATTAATTAGCAATTTAAGAAAAATAAGTTAAGGAATATGATAAGGACCTTTCTTAGATACAGTGTGAGACTGCTGAATTGAATGTACATTTTCTCTACCACAAGTGAAGTGACAATTAACGGATGAGGTAAGTAAAAATAATCCTGGATTTTTAACTATGATCAATTCATGGTAAAAAATACGTATGCATGGTAGAATCATTATTTTGAATTTAAAAAAAACAGTGACCTTCCAGGAGTAGCTATGAAAGATTTCGCTAAACGACAGTTTAGCCAAAGCTTTCAGACTTTTTTTTGCATAGAAAAGACCTTAGCACAGCACTAGTGTTGCCCCAAAAGATTACACCATGCAACAGATATCAATAGAATTTGGCATAATACGAGGGTAATCCCAGAAGTACCCAAGCCAACAAAGAAAACAAAACTTTTGGATAAAAATGTATTTATTTTTCAACATAATCTCCTTACAACTCTATAAACTCTTCCCAGTGTTGTTCAATAAGTTTGATACCCTTTTTATAATAAGAAGTCTTGCTCCTGAAAATAGCCATTAACTGCCGACATCACTTCTTCATGGTTAGAAAATCTTTGACCTACATCAATTTTTTCAAGTTTCCAAACAGAAAGTAACCTAAGGGGGCTACACCTGGTGAATAAGGTAGCATTTCAAACTTTAATTCATGAATTTCGGCCATTGCAATAATGGATTTTTGAGCTGGTGCATTGTGTTGATGAAACAAAACTTTCTTCTTAGCCAAATGCGGCTGCTTTTGCTTGATTTCTTAGCTCAAATGTTGCAACAATTTCACGCAATACTTGAAAAATTTGGGCATAGTAGAAGTTGTTCACTTTGATCTCACATCATGTGAAGGATTTCATATCTCCCTAGAAACACCCTTGCATGGCAAGAATAACCAAAATGTAAAGCTCCTGAGTCAGCATTTACTTTTAAACAGCACCAGAAGTTAGAAGATGTTGGGCTCTTTGTCTCTTCAGTGATCAGCTCTGTATCCACATTCTTATGTATGCCTAGTTAGTTCATTAGTATATGTTTGCCATAATATACTTCCATTCCACTTCACAAACTTGCTTTTCTCAAACACAACTTTTAATATTTCTCTATTTTTATGCTTTTGACAATGAATTTGTTATTCTTAACTCATTAAACATGTCAGATTTGGATTTTACTTCAATATCAACTGCTTGTGGTGTAATAATAATTATTATCTTTGTTAGGCGAATCATTATGGCGAATCATATTGTTTTCAAGTTGTAACATTTCGGATTTGTTCCCGCAGGGTTTTTCATCGCTGGTAATTCACACAATTAGTGAAATCATGTTTTGATAAGGTTTATCAATCATTTTTACATTACCGCATGCTTGCATAAATTCATTTTAAATAATAACCAAAAAAGGTGTCCCTCACATATTCCTCATGGCTGAAATTCGAAAACATTTGAATCTCACCACTCGTGATTTCATTTTATCTTCCTCTGCTAGGACAATAGGCCACATCCAATACTTTGTGTAAATTTGTGCATTTGATTGTGTGTGGATTGGTGCTTTCCTCACAGAGTTGGTCCCTGGCATTTGGTTTGACACCCTATCACTTTACTTTACGGATTTCAAGAAACTGCAGGAGATGCTGCGACAGTAACTTTTAACGGAGTAATCCACCACGTGTGCATTACAATGCAATATTTTCAGAGTGTAAAAATCATTTGCCTTGACTGGAATACCTGGACTCTTCTGTATCAGGCCGAGTGCTTTAGCCGAAAGGCTAGGCTAAATCACTCAGCTGGACATCGAGGAATCCGGGTTCGAATCCTGGACAAGATGAGTAATTTTTACACTCTGAAATTGTTGCATTGTAATACTTCGTGGAAAATGAGTGACCGTAGTAAGTCAATTTGAATTCCAACCCATTAAGGATAAAGACCTTCGTACATCATTGGACCAAGTGCATTAGTGTACAGGGAGACTAGAGTGAAAAATAAAAAAGGTTTCTCTGACGTAAGTCGTTTATTTCTATTCCATTCTGAGAACTTTTCTAATTACCCTTGTAGTTCTATCAGGTACTCAAGAGAGGATATGGAAATATACTATTATAATTTATTCCATGTGAGTAAAGGGTGAGAGTTGCAGAGAATTGTCCAGTACAACCAAATAAATCTTCTCATTAATTTATTTTTTTCAATAGGACTAAATCTGTTAAAAATGTTATTTTTCTCAATGCAAATAGTAGACTTAACATCTTGAATCTGGGTTTAGGCACCACAAAACTTGGTGGCACTTGATTGTGCGATCTATGTCAAGGAGGGCAAGTGTGCAAGGCAGGGGATGCCAAATTACCCACATAAATCTTGTAAAAGTTGTGAGACCAAGTCTGATATTTTCCCTACTCACCACAATGCTCGCAAAGTGACATTTATGCCTCATAAAAATTGTTTCTTTTTGTTTTCCTTTGTCTCTATGGCTGTCATATAATAGATAAGTGCAAAAATCATTACACTGGTTTAACTCAAATGATAACTCAGAAAAATAGCAGCATGCATTTTCATTTCTGTTTTGAAACTTGCTATAAGAATGCATCATTTTTTCCTTTCTTTTTAACATTAATTTGTGGACTGTATTAAATAATTAGCCATAATTTCTGCACCATTATCATATTAAATTAGTTATCAAGATTTTCCAAAATAATTAGGGAAAATACACTTTCATAAAAGAGATCACTTAGTATTTTATTTCTTATGGTTTATTTTATGCTACTATGAAGCAATTATTCTTAGTTATTAATTATTCAGTCATACTTGCCCATTATTATATACATCCATAATAAATATGCAGCACTTCAGTTAAGAGGATTAAGATAAAGTGCATTTTACAGTCGGCAATGAGGAAAGTAATAACTTGGATTCATGCTAAGAATGCCTTCCCCCATGCATTGAGCAAGTTTTTAGACATGAACCCTTCCACAGAAAAGTGACTTCTTCCCAAGTGCCACCAAGTTTTGTAATTTCTATACAGTTTGCATCATGTCATCATAGAGAAACTCATGAATTTTCACAGAGCAGTACCGTAATCAGTAGAATATGCATAGATCAGTTGAGTGGTAGAATAAAAATATTAAATCCATATTTACAAAAAAAAATGTGATTTATTTATCTACCAATAGGATTACAAATTAAACATCCAAATGGGTCAGCATGTTAACGCTGTGAAAAGATTCCTCCTCCAATGGGAAGATACTTGTAAGGACGTGCTCGATTCCTCCCTCTGGAAGATAACATTTCATCAACATTATACAATAGTCAAAATGGCTCTCAGATGTGCATGATGATTAAATCATGAAGTGTGCATGAAATGTTTTATTGTTTATATCTGCGATGCGAGTGCTGACTGAAACTTACCTCACAGGTTTGAAGAAGACTTTATCACGAGGGAATTCATTAGGAGCAGATGCCTCTAAGTGAATGTCAAGACAAGAGATGAGCCGCAGGAACTGAGCTGCGAGAAGCCCCCAACCCCATCCACGCCCTTTAGCCAACTCTCTCCAATGAACATTTACTTCTGCTTCCATATCCTAAATACATAACAATATATATATAATTAAATGGGAGAAAATTGCCATATTTTATGGCCCATAAGATCCACCCTGCGGAAGTGCAAGAGATGCACCTTGATTTTTCAGATTAGAATTAACAAAAAATACATAAGAGCAGAAAGAAAGAGATCCGAGTATTTTGATGTTAACACTTAACCCTACTAACGCTACTTTTTTCACCCTATTCTGGTAACAATTTTCAAAAATTCGTATCTCACACCCATTATGACTATGAGTGTTCTATGGGGGCTCATTTTTTTTGTTTTTTACTGTAGAATCATGTGACACAAAGATTTTTTTTTTCCAAAGTTTATCAGATGAGAAAAAAATGTTTTTGATTGCTGGGAGATATCAACTGCTCTGGGTGTTTTTTCACCCACATCACTGCTCTAGCGTTAATACTAAGAAAATAGAATTGCTACATGAAAAAATGAAAACATGAAAAAATGAGCAACTTAAACAAAAAATGAGCAACTAAACGATGCCAATGATTATACATTTTAGAACCTCAGAAATATGACATCACTGGGCCAAAATCCTTTTAAGTTGCCTTGTTTCTGTGTTCTGAAATGTAAGTCACGCATTCACGTTTAAATACGATTCTGTCAATGCCAATACTTACAATCTCCTCTCTAAAGATCCCATAAGGTTATTATTATTTTAAATTATTATGTGATACTTAGTTTCTTTTATTATTTCGAAATTATCGAATATTGTATTAAAAGCAACCATAACCAACTACTTAAGGTTGAATTCTTCTAGACTCAGAGTTTATCAGGAAACATACATGTATAAAGGCATGCATATATTAGCATATGGGTAAAATCCCAATTAGTCCAATGTGTATTAAGTTTCACAGCAGCACACACAATGTGCCACATGTTATAAATTTAAGATTTATTGAGGAATTTTTATGGGAGTACTTTCAATGAAATATTAAAACTCTGTTGTTTACTAGTGACTCAAAACAGTGATATTATTGAAATTTGTATTCAAGGCAACCATATTCTATGCCTGACACGGGAAAAAATACTTAATAATAAGTATTTTTCCGGCAAATCAGCTAGCGTTTATAGGTTGAAGTTATACCCATATAACCCTGGTCTATAAGATGCAGTCTGATTTAAGAACACAATTTGGAGTAAAAAAGGGGATCTTTTGGATTGGGAAATATGGTATTCATTCTTGGGAGTCATTAATTTATACTCATCAGTGCAGCATTGTACAGGCAATTCAAATTTGGATAACTGAGACTTGTGTTAGAACAATTGGTGGAAATTTTCATACCATATCTGATGGCTCACACGGAATTACCACAGGGAGAATATTAATACTAGATAGCCAGAATTCTTGCTAACTCACTCGAATGGCATCATCATTGCTGCTATTATGTTCGCCATTCCAATGCAGGTTCAAAGAGAAAACAGCTGGAGAGCGAGGATAATCTGGCTTAACAGCAACTAAGGCTATTAACCGAGCTGAAATATGGACAAAAACAAGTAATTATTATTTCATTCCATTTAACCCTTAGATGCTCAAGGTGCTAATATATCGGATCTAGTTCTAAACTAGTTTAAAAATTGTTACATAAAGCAAATTAAGAATTAATCTATGTTAAACTGATTATGATACTTTTATTTGTTTATTTTTTTTAAATGGGAGATTTAAAAAAAAATTATATATATTTAAAATTTACAAAAGTATTTGCAAGTATTTTTCCTTATCCATCAGACGCAGCTAATTGGCCATCCAAAATTTTTTCTCTTCATATCTGTAGGTTTTGATATGCCTATGAATAGGATATGCTATCTTTTTCATTCTCCCTCGGTTGTTTTGCATGAACTGCCTGACAAACCCTTCTACCTCACTTTTTTCATTTGCAGCATGATATGCGAGATGAAATGCTAACTGAAATTTTCCATTCGACATCATTACACGCCACATGAACAAATAAGTGTCAATGAAAATCTTGTTCAAATGAAAAATAGAGCAAACTTATTGTAATATTTACCTAACAAGAAACATCATCAATGGGGGTCAAATTCTGGATGCTGTGTGATTCTGAGTCAAGGTATTGCCTAGCATTCATCACATACAGATGAGCCTAGTGTAAAACAGACAAAGCTGAATTACAAGTGCATGAATTGGGATATACTGTGGCAATGAAACTTTTGCAAAGAAGGAATTATTTTCAGAAGGGTTATCATGTGTTTGTTGACAATATCTTTAAGTGTGTTCCACTTGTTTGAAAACTTTTAAATCTCTTGGGACCTATACAACTGGCACTGTGAGAAAAAATAGGAAATTTCTTCCGGGAAATTTCAAAAAGAAATTTTATAGTAGGAAAGAATTTATACTGTCGGTTGGGACCTGTTCTTGCCGGTGGATTCCATGAAAAACGATCTCAAAAAGGGTCTTTTTTTATTCTAATGGCAAAACTGAAATAGATGAGGAAATAAAGGCTAAGGTACCTGGAAACCATAAATTTATGCTGAAACTAGAAATAATTTGCCATTATAATGAATTTATGGAGGGGATTGACACTTCTGATAGAGGGAAACCTCAGTGAAGGCTAGCATTCGTAATCAGTATCATTAAGTATTTGGGTTTCAATGAAAGACAATTCATCAAAAGTTGGAGTAAAAAAACTGGATGCAAAAAAAAGGCTAATTGTTGTGAATGCAGCTCTAAAAATAAAAGAAAAAGACTCAGAACTGTCTGCATTAGATGTAATAGAGGCTTACATGGGGAATGTTTGACCAAACACAAATGGTGACGGTGTGAAGAGCACTTTTTCATATTATGCATTATATCTGATGAGCAAATGGGAATGTTAGCGTCAAATTTGGATATGATCGAATTAAATATGTAATATTGTATAATAATGCTTCATTGTTCAATAAATGTACAGGTTGAAATAGTTACATGATTTGTCATAAAAATTGGGAGCTCCATCAAATATTTTTTGTACTAAATATTTTTTATAGAAATTACTTCTTATTTTGACATATCCAATAAATTTTTAATAGAAATTAAAGCAAGTTTTCCATTTTCAGTTAAAAGTTTAATATCCTTGACCTAACAACAAATTATTTGAAAAAAGTTTGTTATTTGCAAAAAGAAGGCATGAGCTTCCTGAGCTTGAAAATAAAAATGGCATGAGAGCTAATTTGGGTGTGGTATTTACAAGCACAAAACTATGTCCATATTGAGCAAACTGAAATGTGTCAAAATGAATAACCTTATTAAAAGAAAACTCAAGTCTTTAAATATATATCGGAGACGATGATAAAAAAAACCAGAGTAGTAAATTAATTTTGGGACTTCAATCTAAAATTAATATTTTATATATGTAGAACACTGGTCATCCATAGTTAATGCATCGCCAAGGAATGTAACTTACATATAAATGCTATGACTGTTTATAATACGTGGATTATGACATATCAGTTAAACTACATTGCTTCTTAAGATATATTCCATATAACCATTAAAATTAACAATACATAATAACTTAAACTTATCTATTGTGATGCATACTCCGGGATTGAAATTAGGAAATGTTTACTTGATGCTGCTTTATTGGCCTGTGCCAATTTCTTCTATGCTATTCTGTCCCAAGCTAAATCATTTGGCATCATTTTGATGGAGCAAAAAGTATTAGATAGGTAACTCAATCTAAAATGAAAATGCTACCATTGCATTCTATGTAGGTAATTCAATAAGTCCTTGGGAAAAAATAGAAAACAAATAATTATAGGTAGATTTTTTATTTTTAGACACTTTCTACTACACTTTTCCCAGCATTTCACTAAATTTTCAAGCAGCCCAAAAATTAGGAAATCAGAGGTTTCTCAAAAACAGGCATGTGTTGGCAATGACCTCCTTGTTCAATGTGATTTGTGTTCCACCCAGCCATTTTTTTCAAGTTTGGAAATAAAAAAACAATACTCGGGGTCAAATTTGGTAAGTGCTATGATAATTTGAACTTTAACTCTATCATTTCCACCATTAACTCTGCACAGAGGTGCGTCTGTGCATTGCCTTGATGAAAGAGAATTTTTTAATTTACCAAATGAGGACGTTTTTAGGATGTATTTCCTCAACTGGTGGAATCAATGCATAATACCCTCCCATTGATCATTTGTCCTTTTTGCAAGTAATCAACTAATATACTTTCACATGCATTACCAGAAACCATGGCCATCAACATGTCAGCCAATTTCACCATCTTCATCTTTTTTGGTGATCTGTCTTTAGAAACCCACTGTTTCGGCTGTTCCATTGTATTGGAGTGCAGCAGTGTATCCATGTTTCATCAATAGTTTTGTATCAACACGCAAACTTTCAGGATTGTGATGGAAAAGCACCAAATCAGCTTTGAAATCAATCACATAATTGTGTTTAATCTTCACTGAGAACAAATGCGGCAACCATCCATTAATTTTTTTCACACCCAATTTTTCAAGCAAAATTAAATATCACTGTAATTTGTGATATACCAGTGGTCTCAACTATTTTGTGAACTTTGATTGCTCGATCACTTTGAACCATATTGTACAGTCTGTCAATCATAGCAGAGGAAGTCAACTCTACTTGATATCCTGAATGATGTCCATCATTTGTGAATACATGGCCATGCTTAAGCTCATTTAACCAAATTAAACAGTCACCAACACAGAAGCGGATGTGCCATGAACTTAATCAAACTCAGCCTGGATCTCTTACTGTGTTAAACCTATTAAACTGAAGTGATTAATCACTGCATGAACCTCATTTTTTTCTATTTTTCTAACTAAAAGTTTGTTGCATCAATCAAATATGAAAATGAAACCACGGGACACACATGGCTGGAAATTTAACAGCAGTCTATTGTGAGATGAGGTTTATAAAATAATACGAGGGTCATCCGGAAAGTAGTACCCGTTCGTGCCGCATGAAGTGCTGACGACGCGAGTAGCCGCTGGACGAGGTCAGATAGCTTCAGTGGCTTGTCTGCCTTCTCTGAGCCAAGTTGCGTGACGCTAGCATTGCCTGTGTTGTTTCTGTGATTGTTTACAATGTTTAAAAAAATTGAGAACGCCGCCAGTTGTGAAGTGAGGGCAGTGATTAAATTCCTCAATGCAAGAAACGTTCGCCCATGTGATATTCATCGCCAATTAAAGGAGGTGTATGGAGACAATGTAATGGACGAGTCGTCTGTTCGGCGGTGGTGTCGCAACTTCAACATGGGGAGGGGGAACACACACGACGATGAGCGTTCGGGGAGACCGTCTGTCATTACAGACCAACTGGTGAGCTCAGTTGACGAATTCGTGAGGAACGATCGGCGCGTCACAATTGATGACATCTGTGAGCATTTTCCCAATGTTTCTCGAACAATTGTTCATGAAATTGTTAAACACCATCTGCATTATGCAAAAATTTGTGCAAGATGGGTCCCTCGCGTATCTCAATGAGCTGGCGGCGAAGGACTATGCAGCAGGAATACAGAAACTTGTCACACGTTATGACAAATGCCTTAATTTGCTTGGAGATTATGTTGAGAAGTAGTTTAAAGTATCCTCTTTCAAATAAAATTTTTTATGTTTGTTAATATTTACTTTTGTGTCTTTATTTCACGAACGGGTACTACTTTCCGGATGACCCTCGTAGTATATCTTTTATGATACTACAAGCACCATTTATTGGACTTCATAAGGACTTATTGAAGGACCCATACTACCTTGATCAAAAAGTTCCCGGAATAACCACCGTGTGGCGCTCCCATCGTTCCGATTTGAGTTCTGTTTTTTTTGTTAAATTGGTACATCTGTTGTTGATATTCCCTTTAAATCTTAGTGTCATAACTTGACATTTGCAAAAGTTACGTAGCCAAGAGTACATCTATCTCTGTGTGTGTTGGCGATTTTTTACAATTTCAGAAATGGATTTAAATTTGCAACAACGAACTTGTATTAAATTTTGCGTAAAAAACGGATTTAGTGGCGCACGGACGTTGGAAATGTTGGAAAAGTGTTTCGGCAACGATTCTCTAAAAAAAACGGTCGTTTACCAGTGGCACGAGCGGTTCAGAAGTGGTCGTGAGTCAATCGAAGATGATGAACGCAGTGGCAGACCATCGACATCGAAAGTCGGTGAAAAAATTGATAAAGTAAAAGAAATGTTGGTCAATAACCGCAAATTAACCATCAGAGAAATAGCGGAGGACTTGAACATTGCCTATGGATCCGCCCAAGACATTGTGGTTAATGATTTGGGTTTCCGTCGTGTAGCAGCAAAGTTGGTGCCGAAAGACCTCAATTTCATGCAAAAAAGAGACCGTGTTGACGTCGCAAAAGA
Organism: Hetaerina americana; assembly: GCF_022747635.1. Taxonomy (NCBI): domain Eukaryota; kingdom Metazoa; phylum Arthropoda; class Insecta; order Odonata; family Calopterygidae; genus Hetaerina; species Hetaerina americana. The sequence goes on from NW_027286985.1 coordinate 87,256,677, forward strand.
CATGATTTGCGAGGCTGAATTCGATCCCACATTCATCAAAAGGATCATTACTGGAGACGAGACGTGGGTTTATGAGTACGACACGCAAATCCAGACATCAGGCAAGTGAATGGCGTTCACCAAATGAGCCGAGACCAAAAAAACCACGTCGTTTTCAGTCAAAAAAGAAGGCAATGCTGACGGTTTTCATGGATTACAACGGTGTAGTGCATCATGAATTTTTGCCAGAAGGCCAGACAGTAAACAAAGAGTATTATTTGGGCGTTATGAGACGTTTGCGTGAAGCAATTCGCCGAAAGAGACCAGAAATGTGGGCAGAAAACTCGTGGATTTTGCACCATGATAACGCACCGTCGCACAGTGCTATCATTATTCGTAATTTTTTGACGAAAAATGCAACAAATACCATCCAACAGCCACCGAATTCACCTGATTTGGCTCCCTGTGACTTCTTTCTGTTCAATCGAGTTAAAAAACCATTACGGGGAACGCGTTTTAGCAGCCGAGAGGAAGTAATGGAAAAATCGCAGGAAGCACTGATGGACATACCGAAAACCGACCGTAACTTTTGCAAATGTCAAGTTATGACAATAAGATTTAAAGGGAATATCAACAACAGATGTACCAATTTAACAAAAAAAAACAGAACTCAAATCGGAACGATGGGAGCGCCACACGGTGGTTATTCCGGGAACTTTTTGATCAAGGTAGTATATCCGTAATAATACTGCTGAGCTAAAGTTATGCTCGTTACATGTCAGGTTGTTATGCAGATAGCCATATAATCAACCTTGAGTCTTAACAAGATTATATAATTGTTTCTAATTTAATGAGTGACAAGAGAAATATGGTGACTATCGGTTTGTAAAGCTTTGGAAGATCAAGGAATTTGTTTTATTTCTTTCGTACCATACAAGAAGGGTCACAGATGACCCTCATACATTCAGGGCATGATGCTGGGATAATGGGACCCACTTCAAAATGTATTTCATCAAATTTTCAAATCTCAACCACCAGATTGACTGAACAACTCTCTTTACTCCTTCTACACCATCATTTAAATTATGCCTGCTCTGATGGGTCACATCAGATATATCAGAGACTAAAAAAATTGTTAGTGTATACATATTTCCATGAAAATGTTAGATTACCAAGCCTCATTAAAGACATGCAATCAGTCTAATACAAAAAGCTAGCTATTCACCCATCTGCTATTTAGTCTTTCACCTTACCTGTCCCACGGTTAATGACAGCTCTGTACAAATTGTCTGCTCTCGTAACTGCTCCCGCCTGAACCAATCTTTGCGTTGTGCTTGCTACTTTGTAGTCATCCCATGTAGCTATGTGCCATGAAGCCAGCTCAGCTCCAAATTTAGTGGCAAACATGTTACGTAGTGCAGGGAGCACTGGTATACCTCCTGCTTCTGTAAATTGAAGTGCTCTGTTTAAGAATAGTTTCAATCCTGACATTCTATTTACCATGACTATTGCATCCAAATATTGCCAAATAACTTTATTTTACTTTGTGAAAGGCATTTTAGTGAATTATTCAAGGACAAAATGATAGTAAAAACACTTCAATAGTCAAGTCAATACAAAACGATGCGAAATCTATAAAAAACCAAACAAATAATCTAGTTGCATGCGAAGTAATTTGTTTGATTTAACAAATAGAAAATATTCCATCTTTCTCTAAATACTTTAAAATAGATACAGCCCCGATAGGATTTACAATATTTTCTTTCGTGCATTGGGAATCGAATTTACCCGGATATTCAATACCTAAAGGCCAGGGAAAAAATACATAGAAATTTATTTTTATTTCAGATACCCTTGTAATTCAAAAATATATTTTACTATTGAATTTGTCCTTGAAAATAAATCAAAATATACATTGCATTCTCCGCTTTTCTTGTTATGACTTAAGTACAAAATTTTTCAATATTCATGATATCCTGAAAATGCCTTATTATCGAAAGATATTACAGCCCTTAATGAAAGAATGAGTGGGAAAATCAATATTTAGTCTTTCAAGAATGAATTGGAGCTTCACTCAGTATCTAATATAATCTCCAAAATAAAATGGTTTCTGGATATAATCATAACTTTGGAATTGCTGATCTTCCTTTGAGCCACTGGTGACAAATAATCGGGGAAAAAATAAATGCAACTATCAAATTTAATTCTTAAAACTACAACTCTTAAAAGTTACCATGCCATCTATATACAGCAAAAAGTACTAGTAGTTTCAAAATGCATTGCATCTGAGATATTAAAGAATATGCTAGTGGCTGGCATTTTTAAAGAAATTAGCATAATGACACAAACTATTGGCACGTCACCAAGTTCCAAAAATTCTAATATTAACTAAGTTGATTTCAAAAAATAACAGTCTTAGTAGCCTTCCAATTCTGCTAAACCCCAAAGGGTCTTGGCATAACTATGATATTTCTTGACAGTCACAAAGTATGTTCATTACCAACTTCAGAACAAAACACATAAACTACAATTGATTTTTATCCATACATATTTGTGGGAAACGGACAAACAAGCATTAACATTATTTGCTTTCAAGAAATTTTCAAATGAAGTCCTATGCACCAAAAAGTTTTATAGGCCACAGGAAATGGACAAAATGGTAATTAACTGATTTTCTCTCTATGAGAAAAATTATTGCTCCAAAGACTCCAGTCACAGCTAATTGAAATTAATTTCTGGCAACTCTCTGGGCAGCATGAAAAGATTTCTCTGTTCCTTACATACACATAACTGATGTTCTTAAACAAAAAGCATCCGAAAACTTCGAAAGTCATACTGTAAAACAGACAAATCATAAAGCTCAACATACATAAAAATCAAGACATTATCAAGAAAATATACACAAACACTTAAATTTTAAAAATTACAGTGTTGCTAAGAAGTTTCAAATTATCATTTTAAATTAGGAATGGGATGCTTTGAACACAGGAAGACTCCGTGAAAATCGAATTTATTTCATAATTACGTGATTTCAATTTCAATATTGAGGAAAAATTTTGAGAAAATTCAAGCTGTTAGTTTAGAAAAAGCAACAAAATAAAAAACTGGTGAAGAGATAAATTCAGATTCATTTCCTTCACGAAATTCACACGAAAAAACATGGTATAAAGAAAATATTAAAAAATATAAATCCCCCTCTCTTTTCAAAGAATTTTTCCCCTTTTGTCTTTGTTAGTTCCATTGCTCGAGATAAGATGAAATTCTGTTCTAATTCATTTAAAAACAGCTATTGCACTTTCTTTCAAGAACAATCATGCAGTTTACTATCAAATGTTAGATTTGTACTAATGTTATTTTTACATGAGTTACCATGAAAAGTGAAAGCAGAAATGATGCAACATATTAAATATTAGTGAAGAATTAGAAAAATTTTCATGTAATATTAAAGGAGTCTCCGGTATGGAAAACATTAAATATTTGCCCCTGGAAGTTTTTCCCATCTTTTTGGTAACAATCTATCCCCATGCAACAAAAAAATGTCCACATCTCAGGAAAAAAAGTTTATTCAAACAAATCAAATTATACAAAAGGTAAATAAAATGATTGGCTAGACAGCCACAAATAAGACTTGAATTATGTGTTTAAGAACATAAAAGTTACAGGTAAAATATTTCATGAAAATAATATGGCACAACTTGCTAAAATTAGCTTAAGATATCTTATATTTTTAGAATGGACAACAGTCTTTACTTACGTGCTGTTCATCAACATTTATGTGCCAATTTCGTGTGTGTACTAATAAAGCCAAGAATGAAAATGTTTCAAGTTTATGGCATTATTTGCATTTAAAAAACAAAATGGAAGAAATACAATATTACTATTCATTTTTTATCTTTACTAATCACGCTGCTCACCAAATGCTTGAACCTGACGGCACAAAGCCAAACGTGCTTTCAAACGGTGGCGGATTGCTTTCACAACACTTTCCATACTGGCTTGGCTCACTTCTGGACATGCCACTTCTTCATTTCCAACTGCTCCCTAAGAATAAGTAGATGGACAGGTATATTAAATTCAGCAAATAATACCAAATAAATAGCACAATTCAGAGGTGTTTTCACACCATTTGGCTTTAGTAATGAATTCAAACTACTAACTCTGGCCAATGGATATGATTTATCTACACTTCCTAATGATTTAAACCTGCATATAAGTTACCATGAAGATAAAAAATTTAATATCTCATGGCCCCTTATTTTTCTCTGCATCAACTTTCCCTCCCTTCTTTGAATTTTACCACTAAACTTTCTCTCCTTCCCTAACAATCTGAGAGCTATTTTGTTCGTTGCCAGTATATTTTATTTGTGGGAGACTAAGTATGTGAGAAATACAGGGACTTGATTTGCAGCTTTCAGGAAATGAGTCCTGGATCTTCATGAAATTGCAGTTGAAATGTACACTCACTAGGCCGACTATTCTGACCAATGAATTTATCACCCTGCATGTGCTTAGCTTGAGGAGAGCTTCAACCTCACCTTCCAAAAACCAAACTTTGGGTTGCTTAAAGGGATTTATATTTGCAATTGCAATTGCTATAACCCAAAAAATGAAATTCATTGAAAACTGGGAAGAGCAGAGAATGCAATGTGTGCTGAGATTTATTTAATGTGTCACATACCCGAGATTCACCTCCTACATCTGGACGAGAGGCCATGAAATCAAGTCCTGCCAACCTCTGAGCCCAAATATAAGGAATACCAAGCAGGGGAATGTAGGCCTTAAAATGATCTAAACCAACATTTGAAAGCTGGTAGTGGTTGGCCACATTTGGGCTTTCACTGCCATCATCTCCATGAAACAGTTCTGACAGAATGTTCTGAGATGCAATGAGATCACTGAAAAATGAATTAAGACACAAAGTAATTTATTATACAAACTTAAGTAATGCAATTGACTTCTGAAATGAATGGTTCTTTTTAAACCCACATTGACTAACATCTAGGTTATCAAAACACAGACCACAAATTTATCACAAGGATGGCACAATTAGTTTTCTAAAATAATAAATACATAACTACTAACTTGGCAGAAATTCCATGAAAACCCTGCAAGAATCCAACTACTGGCTTCACTGTGACCACTCGAAGATTAATCAAATAGTGGAAGGTAATGACTATATGATTATTATCTGGAAAATGAAAAATGAAGTCACAAATAAAAAAAATTTAAGCTTAAAATTTCTAACAAATTGTACCATCAACTGGCTTCAGCGAGAAGCAAAACCAAACCACAATCATCATACCAGGCAATTTTATTTGTATCTCGACGTACAGAGGATGACTCAGCAGCAGTCTTTTCTTCCGTTCTTCTAACCTATCTTGCCTCGACATTTTGCGATTGTGTCTTTTCTGTCTATCTCCAATATCCTATTTAAATATAGAGCAAAAATTAATTTCCTTCTTAATTGGGAAGCCATAGACATCAAATCCTTAGAATGACATATATCAATTCATTAAAGAGACAAAAATGGTTACAATAAAATCTAGTGAACCTTTCATGATCACAACTAAAGTTATTCTTTAAATTATATGAACTGCGAATTGCCAAAACTTAAGAATTTTCACCCACCTCAGGAGCTTCCAATTCTGGATCGGAATCTGAATCATCATTATTTTCTAAGTCATTCGACCCAGTGGCCATAGAATGCTGCAGCCGAACAGCTTCTTCCTCATCCCCACCGACAATTACTGTCATCAACTTATCTGGACAGGGAAAGATTATTACAAATATGCTGGAGAACTTCCTCTTAAGAATATCTTAATTTTTTAAAAACTAATGCCATTGAAAAAATTAACTTACCGCATGCTTCTCTGTAAGCATCTGCTTGTACATACAATATGTAGAGTGGCCTGGGCAATAGATATGCCACTTGATGTTGTTTCCGGACTTTATCTAATGGTAGCCCAAGATAATCTTGAAGGGGTTGGGTAACCTATGATGTATGTAGAGGAGTACATTAGTTCTTCTTATTCATATAGATACTTTGAATAGTTATTGTGACCATCCCTGGCATTGATTAATAGATAAAGGTGCACACCTCGCAGAGGTGAGCAGCTACATGCCTGTAGGCATAACATATATTTTCAGTGTGCATATGAAAATAAATCTTATTTTCAGAAGCGTACATTTATAATAAGCCATGGCTTCTTCTATTAATTTTGTGACTATCTGCACAGCATCAAGTATGATGAGCAAAACAAAATCAGTTTCATTCCAGAAAGGACCATGCCTATTTACTGGCACAACACTGACAAAGGACAAAAATACTCAAAATATAGGTTTTTATATTGATTTGTCATTGGTATGACATGAATGTGGATTCCACAACTTAATTGGCAAAAAAGAGGAAGGTTTAGCATGAATACCATTCCTGCTTCTTTCTACTAATATTGTCTACCCTGAACTTTACACAGCTCATTGAAGCATTCTTGAGATTACTTGGAGTGCAAACACTGGATATGAAGGAGATGACAATTATGAACAATCCTATTTCTGATATTGCCACCAAAAACAATACTGGCATCCTGAGTTATACCTTATTAACCATTATGAAGGTAACCACAACATTAAGTCAAACCCTTGGTTTTTCAATATAAAAAATAAAAGAATAAAATTTTTTACCAATTATTCTTTCCTTGTTGCCCATAACAAAATCAATGAATTCACCATCCTGCAATACTTCTTTACACCTACTTCTGATAAGTAGATAAACCAGTGACCACAGTAATCAACCAAAAGGTTGTTTGGATAAGTGCTCACGTAGTACTAAACCCTAGTGCAATAATGGCAAACCTATGGCATGAGTGCTCAAAGCAGTATGCTGAGCAATTATATTGGCACATCAGAGCTGGGAGGGTTCTAGGGGAAGTTCCATGGTGAGATTAAGGGGTCAAAATAGCAAATATGAATAATTGACCCAACTACAGATGGGAGACAAAGTAGAGTACCATATACATAAATGGCCTCAGAGCAATCCCTTTGACTTCGAGCCTTCAAATATTTCCTGTAACATGCACTTTACTTTCAATCACATCAAAGCATACTTAACATTTTTCTCATACGCCACACATCTGACATAGCAAGACTAGTAGATTGTCTGCATTTTTCAGAATATGTCCATTGCTTCCATAAAAACATTGGAGCGCTTTCATTGAAATTCGTTATTAAAATTTATTTTTCCTTTTAATGTGCGAGTTTCCTTTGGAGATAATTGATCCATTTTTCTCTTAAATCGAGTAGAATCAACAACATTCATTCCAAATATAACTTTATTCCTCTAAAAAAGGGAATTTTACATCCCAAGAGGAATTTCTAATAAATGCCCGCCAGAGAAAAAAAGCTATTTTAAAACATGTTAACTTCAGAACAAATAATAGTGAATTCCATTAAAACTTTCATGTTTTTTATTATAAAAACATCATATATACTTCTTAAAGACAAAAATAATAGAAACCTCTGCCTCACACGATGAGTTGGCACGTTAGTCAAGAGTATACTCTTATTTCATAAACTTTGATTCTCAATTGACAAAAGGTTCACCTTTATATTTCAATTATGATATACTATTGCATTCTAAATTCCTTACCTCAAGAATATTGTTAAGGCGAGGAGTTATATTCTCCATCCTCTCTCTTTTGCTCTGAATTTCTGCAGCAACCTTTTCTTTAGCTTCCTGCAGTTGTTGACATTGATCAGCAAGTTGCTTTCTCTGCAGTAGCTCCCATTCCAAACGTGCTAACTTTAACTGATGCGGATCAGACTTTGAAATCTCCTACAATAAATAAGAATAAATCAAGCTCGTGATGGGGAAGTAAAAAAAAAAGTTGAACAATTAGGCGATTATACTAACTGGTCTCGATATGTGCTCTGGGGCTTCCTTGAAAAACTCTTCAACAGGAACAAGGTCAATTTCTTCATCCTTGGATCTATGAATCAGAAAGTCAACATAAATACCACTTTAAGAGGCATGGAACATAAAAAAGTTCCAAAGTTAAAAAAGTGAAAATCGGCATTAAAACTAACTTACTATTTTCTCAGTATATACCATTTCATATAAATTCATCTTAAGTATTAAGTTGAATTTTTCCCATTGCAAAACTTTCAGTGAAAAATGGTTAATAATTATTTTTCAAAGTTTTCATAACATAAGTATATTGTGAATGTAGAAGTTACTAAGTTTAAACATTTGTATGCATGATACTAATTGAGTAATAGGCAGGAGTAAACTAAAAACGCCTACAAGCATTAACTAGCTATTTAGAGCAATAACGAGTGAAAGATGTGAGCAATATTATTAATAACCTTAAAATTGTTATTTGCTTCTGATATTGTCAAGGGATGTGATCAATACTAGAGAGATGGAAAATATAACTAATCTTACTTAAACTCCAAACACTTTGTCACTTCTTTCTTCAGATGCAGCTTTTCATACAGAAGATTTTGCAGTTGCAAATGATAGCTATCTACTTGTTGTTTTTCTTTGTTAAGTATATCCCTCGACTTCTTCGTGCGGAATTTCTCTAGGCGATTAAGTTTCTTTAAAAATACAAACAGTAGGGACGTTGCCGTTCTCTTTTCAGCGATCTCCGCCTGGGCCTGAAGACAAAATAGTACAAAAACATTAAAACCTAATATACATATCACGGATTGTAATAATAAATACGTTTTCCTGAAAATCACAACATTTCATCTGCATTCGTTTGCTAGTTTTTAACAATGCACAAATATCAACGTTGACTTTTGGAGAGAACTTGTTTTTTGTTCTGCGTGCCATGGGTTTCTTGGATTATTCCATAATACACAGAATATATAATTTAAGAATGGCATTAACTTACTGATGACCGATTCCCCCACTGACCTGTTCGGTATTTTTCTTTTTGAGTTCAGCTACTTCATGCATAGCCTTCCTAATTTCGTCGCAGGTATTTTTAAATAAAAGAACATCATTTTCTGGGTCCCTAAGGCATGCCTCGTCTTCCTCAAATTCCATTACATTCTGCAACAAAATGAAATATGACAAAAATCTAACAATCGCAAAACCCTAAGAAAGTAATAACGTAGTCGTAACAAACATTAAGACGTGAATTAGGACAAACAAAATGCAAACATTCACTAAGAAGCATAATCACACCTTATAAACATCTCCTTCTGGGATTTTGGCTATTGCTAACGTTGAGCTGGCGGGAGCTGTGGTCGTTTTTCGGCGTTTCTTTATCGTCACCTCTCTGACTTCTCTGTCACTCACACTCTCTTTAACCATGGTTAATGCTGTATCTTTTCTTCGAATTTTAAAACCGAATTTAACTGAATAATGGCACTTTACATTTCATCAGACTTGCCCACGAACGCCAGCAACAACAATAACCGGCAACTGCAATTAATCGAATAGCAGAAATCGAATTTCATACGACTTGATATCTCGATATATAGTAGAAGACTATCGTAGGTATGTTTGGCGCGTACTTGGAAATTAAAGGAAAGTAAGGAAGACGGCATATGTCTGTGATGACCCCATGTTTAAGACATGAGACATCACAGAATGCATTTGGGAAGGAGAGTCAGCTCAATGTGGATCATAAGTCACTTTATCTATCTAAAATGAGAGGCAGCAGTTTCACCCGGGTTGAGAAGGTTTTGTTATTTCATCCGTATCATTTCAATTTTGGTTGTTGGGCAATCGTACAATCTTTGATTCGTCCACATTACCTTACCCTTGAGAGAGGTGAAAATTTATTAAGAACCAGAAAAAATATATAAATCCATGTGAGTCCTCCTAGAGTAAGACCTTATTCTTTGTTTCATAATTATGCAAAATACATTCTATCTACATCATCTCGGGATGTCGGTCGCCTGGAAGTCACGTGTACCTGCTCCCAAATAGATGAGGGAGGAGGGATTCACCGTTTCGTTATGATGCGTCATTTTTGGAAGAGGGAGAGGGGTTTGGAGAGATGGAGTGTGCATATATACAATCGCAGAGGGCAATTTATGGACGACGCTGTTTTGAGTCACTCCAGCTCATGAGGCCGCCGTCTACAGGTCGCCTACATAATGTCAATTAGCGACGTTGAGGGGCGGCATAAGGACTTTACCTAACCTTCGAAGGTTAAATACTTTTTCTTCTTGTAGCCCTTTCCCAAAGGTTAGAGGATCCCATGCCAAGGGATACTGCTGCTGCGCGACGCTGGCATTTGTAAGTGTTTAGATGGGTATGGAACCGCTTGCGGTTCCTTTTTCGTCAACGGAGAGGATTGGAGAAATTACGAAGTATTTACTTTTTCCATAAAAATCCTTTTTCGGATCATTGAGTCACTATTCATAGTTTCTTAGTAAAATGGATGGGTGTCGAGGACGAAGGGATCGGGTTCGGGACTTAAGAGGTGATATCCTTCGGCATTTCACTCAAGCAGCTTGCGGCGAGGTTTTGTTGTCAGTTTTCATTAGCAAGTGTTTTTACTTTGCAACTGGTTGCCGTGAAGGTCTAGTATTTTAGGCCGTTCATAAGGAATAGTTTGACCAATATTTTCATTGTTTCTCGATGAGTTTTTGAGTTTCCTTCTATGACCATAAGTTTTAAGACTTTTACCTAGAAAATATAAAATTTTATGTTCCAAAAATATATAAATCCGGAATGAGTCGGACTTTTTGGAAGGCTTTCAAATTATTTTTTCTGAGTAATTTTTTTGATTTTTATATAATTAATATGTTTCGTTTTTCACATACCATTTTTTATTGTATTGTAACGCCTTTTCAATTAGGATCGGAAGAATTTCTTTTGATGAACGTTTTCCAGTTTTTTGAATATTTTTAAACCCTACCTTAGTATATCTCATTTCATTCGTGGTTAATCCATTTCTATGGCATATCGTTCATTTTCACTAAGAAAAAGTCGCCAATTTATTGCATACCAGGTGAAGCACGAATGGCGAAAATATTTTGAGAGTTATAGTCTCAATCCTCTGAACGTACTTTAAAATTGTTGAACTTAATTTCTTTACATATTTTTTCAAATTCATCTACTGCAACCAAATGCGAACTAAAGAGATGCTAATTCATTTGAAACCTGATTCTAACTTATGGCTGAAAGCTTTTTTTCCAGTAAAGCTGATCGCTGCAAAACTAATTGCTACATCCATTAGACTGTATGTATACTTAGGCCAACTCGGAAAGCAAATTAAATTAAAAAATAGTTTTTCATATTACGTTTACTGAGGCAAATGCGGAGTAGTAAAAAATTGGTCGATGTTTATTTGCCGTGGGCCAGGGCATAGAGGATGACGTCGGCTCCCTTGGGCATTCTAATAGTGAAGTGTTTAAAAAAGCCTTAGGGGGTTGGCTTGGGTTAGTCCTGTGCCAATCTTTGTTCAGCAGGTGGACCACCGGAGGCTAGAATGAAAGGGGAGTGGGTCAGTGAGAGGTCGGGAGGCGAGGAAACTAGAAGTAATTCCGTTGTTTCTTAGCCCCAAGGGTACCTTCAAGGAAAGATGTTGGATATTTTTCTCTGAGTTGGAAGTTTTTTCGAATAAAATTTGTAATTATTTGACTATTGAAAGCACAAAGATGATATATGAGTTGTTAGTACGAGGGATGCTGAAGCACGCTAACTCCCGCCAACTATCTCGGTCATGACTCAATTCTCGTTACTCTTTATTGCCCTCGCTTCAACTACACCCATCCTCTTTCCTCTGCTCATGTCTGTATGATTGGAGTGGTCCGAGGTCCAAGAGGCAAAAGCGACCCCTAGCGGTGCCGAACTGCGACGAGGGGCCAGCAGCATTCTCAAGATAATTTTAGGCAAAAACAATGACGAAATTAATATTGTAAATAACTTTACTTGCAGGTATGATGTGAGTTAAGTTTCAATCATGGCTTCCGATTTTCGCCCAATCACCCTTCCATAATCGAAGGCCATAAGAACTAAGTTTTGAAGAACCAGCACCATCGGAGGGCGTCCACTTTGCGACACTGGCAATCGGGCACGTGACGTCGAGTCTATAATCGCTGCATGCACCACTTGACCGCCATCAGAACCCTGTGAGCTCAATCGATGCATTGAATTTGAGTGTGGCGAGTAAGCACATGCAAAGGAGGCTTGATCTCTAAATGTTATTTTTACCAAACACTACTTGAGTTGTGAGTTTTTAAATTACGAATACAATGAGTCCTCGGGAACTTGATAGGGAATATCCATGTGGTGCTCTGTCTGAAGTGAAATGGTTGTTAATGAGAAGAGGTCCGTGGGGGAACGTCAAAATTATTCTCGCTCGGGGAATGAAAAAAAGTCTTCTGACCGCACGTGTCAATAGCCTTCAAATTCTCCGCGAGTGTCTTGGTTTACGTTAGGGAAGGATTCTCAAGAGTGACGCTTGAGTAGCTCGTAGGTTGGTCCTTGAGACGCCGACGCTTGATCTCCGTGCAAGGACGATTCCCTTCCGATCTCATCGAGCCCACGAATTGGTGGTTTCACTTCCGAAGGGCTTCCGTCCTCGGTCAACAGCTGACATGGGACGCCCGGGAATGGCATGGAATGGCGTTTTAGAGTGTGTGTTTTGGTTGCCCTCAGCCAGTTCAGCGAACGGAAGCGCTTCTTCGTCTTCTCGGGAATGTGCCCTCATCACCTCACGAACCCCTCCTCCCCCTGTTTGGTGGGCTAATGGATCCCGCGCTGTTGTCGCCCCGCCAACAAGTGAGATCACTTGCCCGAGGGTATATATGAGCGTATTTTCAAAACTCTTAACCTTGATATCGGAATTAGAGGCCAACTTTTTATATTCAAGCACAGCTAAGTACCTTTATTCCATTCCTTATTGAATATAGGAGGTCGAGATGGTGCAGTGGCTATCGTACTTGCCTCCCACCGAGAGGGCCCTGGTTCAAATTCCTACGGTGCAGCAATTGCATAAAAAATAATGTTTCAAATGAAAATCTTTTGATGAGTTATGAAATTCATTTTATTTCAAACATTTTATTATTTATTTGATTTTCAGTGATGTAGCTAGTATTACTGTGTCAAAGAAATAGAATCTGTGACACCTGCTAAATAGTTAAAGTTATGATACATCTTATATTCTCACAAAGTTCCATAACATGAATTTAATTTTCTAAAGAGAAATTTGAAGAAAGGTTTTTGGGGCATAAAATATAGATATTATATTTTATAAAATATATTGGGAATAAAAAATATAAAGGGAATAAAACAATCGTATATGCTTCTAGACAGCTTAAAGTACCTATCACTGCCGAAAAAATGAAAAAAGATTTTATCTGTTTCTTTTGTGTGAATAATAACAAAACAGAATTTCATACTCATGTAGAAGTATGAATATTTGATATTAAAATAATGTCAGCGCATGTACGTAATCAACGAGTGCACTAAATTTTCTGGTATTATTTACGCGCGTTAAAATCAAAGGGTTGAATGATGGAGCAATGTCCTGCTGACCCGGGTGACGAGGTACAGCTGAAAAGCATAAAAGGTATGACATTTATGGTAAATAAAATAAAGGAAACAGATCACATAGGATGTGGCTTGAATGAATACGGAAGGGTCAAAACTGAAAAATGACGTAATTTGATCCATGGCCATGTGAAGAGAATATTCATTTAGAAAGCGTTGAATTAGTTTTAGTTTATCCACCCTGTATGAAAGTATTGCACTAAGAAATAGCTCAGATGAGCACCTCGATGCGCTCCTTCAAAATACAAGTATTTCTGCCGGTGAAAGAACGGGAGCCTTACGATTTTCCGTTTCGAAGATACCGCCGGGCGATACTGCGCCACTGAATGACCCGCGATCCGCGGCGGGAGACCGCATTAATTTCCCTGCAAAACCTAAACCCTTTGGGCTCCTTTTTAACCCTTTATCCGAATTGCAAGAAAGAAAAATTGTGGTTCATGAGAAAGGAAATCGGCAATTTCCACGAGGAAAAGGGTAGTTGAAGGTCAGGGCTGGGGGAATCCGCGGACTTGGAGGTCATTCAAGGTTACCTCAAGATAGGAGAAGGACATTGTGGAGAATCAACTCAGACGAAGGATTGATCTAATACAACATGACTAGGGTAAATAGATGAATATAGAGAATTCAATAATAGTCTCAAAACCTAAGGAAAAAACTCCTCAATTAGGGAACGAAGGAGTGAGAAAGAGAGCTCGTTTGGGTGGTAATTAAAACAGCAGTTTTTCATAACCTTTCAAAATTCAAGCATCGAGAGATAAATACTTCTTTCCTCCAATTAATGTGCATGGAGTTGGCTTCCGATCTACGGCGTGTTGCCTACTTTGAGCGGAGACGCTCGCGCGGCGGGGGTACGGGCGAAAGAGAAAGTTGATTCTTTCCGCTGGCTTCTCTCACGGTTGCATTTAAGCACCAATTAAACGTTTACATAATGGTCATAATCTTTATGCAAGTTGGTAAAACTAGTGAGAGTAAACAAGACCAACAACAGTAAAGAGTTTTTACGCGTTTTCAAAAGTTGTATGCTTCATTGTGATCCTGCTGCGAATGGCTCATGAATTCTGCAGTTGTTATGGTAATAAAAATCGAGAAGTACACTTTTTATCCTTACCTTTACTTCGGCCTAATTCCCCATCATAACGTTTGAGTAATTTTACTTAGAAAAACCTAGAAAAAACTGGCAAAAACGCATGTACTATCACACCACATGCATCTTGTTGGTACAATATTGCAATCAGTGGCGTTTATTCTCACCATAAAGTCTCTCTTTGTTTGTTTCATGACTATACGCGTATCACAGGGTCCCATGACTTAACTTTCTCAATATGGACCCCAGAAATTCATTTCAAAGACGGGCGTCGTCCGAACGATGAGCAAATGCCATTTATGCTACCTCCCACGAATCAATTAGGAAGCATGTATGTTTTGGAGTTTCGATATCGCTGGGACTAGCACTCGCCAAAGCTGCAGCGCAGATAACATAAGCGCGTAGGAGGGCGGGGGCAGAGAAGCATTGAACTTGAAAGTGACATGACTAAGAATAAGCACGGAGTAGGTGTCGAAAAAAAGGTGTACCAGTGGTTTGCGGCAGCATTATAAGAATTTTTCCTCCTCTGAAAGGCTGCAATTTCCAGTGCTATATATTTAAACTATTTTAAAATTTCGCTAATTATTATTTGGAAATAATTTAAGGTTTTACGGCAGATGGGTTGTATGAGAGTTTAAGAGCAACGGCTTTGGTGGTCATGCTTAGGTAGAGTCATCATTTGGCTCTATAAGGATCTACTAACATAGCGTTATCTCTCTAAAGGAAAGGGGAGGATAAGTCGAACGAATCACTGGCACTTTCAAATTCACACACCGAATAATAACCGTGTAAGACGATTGATTATGTGTGCAGTAAGGCGTATCTCTCAGGCACCCTTATGAAAATCAACCTAAAAAATTATCACGAGACTTAATATTCGAGTCTTGACTATTTGTTCTCATGGCGGTGTATTATTTAAGTATCACGAAACAAACTTTGATTGTGACCAGTTCAAATATTATCAGGTGGATCTCTAACAATTTTTCATCGTAATTCCTTTGTATTCACCAACTATTCATCGATCTACCTCATCTTACTATACCTCAACTGCCATAAAAATATTAAACTTTATATATCATTTATTTAAGAACACCGCATTTACCTAAAATTAAATTTTTGGACTGAGGTTCCAACACGTACGAGGGTCATCCGGAAAGTAGTACCCGTTCGTGAAATAAAAAGACAAAAGTAAATATTAACAAACATAAAAAATTTTATTTGAAAGAGGATACTTTAAACTACTTCTCAACATAATCTCCAAGCAAATTAAGGCATTTGTCATAACGTGTGACAAGTTTCTGTATTCCTGCTGCATAGTCCTTCGCCGCCAGCTCATTGAGATACGCGAGGGACCCATCTTGCACAAATTTTTGCATAATGCAGATGGTGTTTAACAATTTCATGAACAATTGTTCGAGAAACATTGGGAAAATGCTCACAGATGTCATCAATTGTGACGCGCCGATCGTTCCTCACGAATTCGTCAACTGAGCTCACCAGTTGGTCTGTAATGACAGACGGTCTCCCCGAACGCTCATCGTCGTGTGTGTTCCCCCTCCCCATGTTGAAGTTGCGACACCACCGCCGAACAGACGACTCGTCCATTACATTGTCTCCATACACCTCCTTTAATTGGCGATGAATATCACATGGGCGAACGTTTCTTGCATTGAGGAATTTAATCACTGCCCTCACTTCACAACTGGCGGCGTTCTCAATTTTTTTAAACATTGTAAACAATCACAGAAACAACACAGGCAATGCTAGCGTCACGTAACTTGGCTCAGAGAAGGCAGACAAGCCACTGAAGCTATCTGACCTCGTCCAGCGGCTACTCGCGTCGTCAGCACTTCATGCGGCACGAACGGGTACTACTTTCCGGATGACCCTCGTATATTGTGACGTAGAATCGGACATATATTCTACATGGCTCCCAACGGTTTAAGGTGAGGGTAGCCAACAACACTGAGGGAGCAAAATATAGAATATATACAAAATTAAATTACCTGAAAAAGTTCGTCGCGCAGCCGATCGCATGTAATGTCACTCCTTTTCTTCCCTAAATAACCAGATCATCGGTATATAATTAATCAGTCGCGTTCTGTTTCGTCAGGTTCAATGCAAAATTGAACGTGTATCCTATTAAACTTATGTAACTTAACTTTCTTATTATAGGCCGTAGAAATATGCAAGGCCTGTCCCAAAAGTAGAAGGACTGAGTCGATTAAAAATATTGCCAACATTCACTCAAAGGTCTTCGAAGTGGCACCCTTGAGCACCCATACGCCGCTGCCAGCGGGGTTTCCACGAATTTTACGCATTTTGGAAGGCTGTACCCGGAATACTGCTAAGCTCCCTCGTCACGGCCTGTTGTAACGCATCCACCGAGCCGTGGTGACCTCTTTTCGGCACGAATTTGAGGCGGGGGAAGAGGAAGAAGGTGGGGCTTTGTCAAAAAAATTTGGACCCTCACTCAAATGGTCAAGAATATTGGCAGATCCACTTGCGAGTTTCCTTTTGTTCGTCCGAGAGCACTCGCGGCACTAACTACGCACATGCCATTCACATACCCATGTTTTGGGTAACACGTCTATGCACATCACTTTTAGGGATGCCAAGTTCATTAGAAACCATGCGAACAGTTAATCTGCGATCCTTGTCCAATAAAGCCAATACTCTTGCAAGATTTTAGTCACTTTTTGAAGTCAAAGGGTATCCTGAACTTTCGGCGTCTTCAACTTCCACTCTACCTTCCCAAAACAACTTGTGCCAATCAAAAACACCCGATCTATCAATGGCGTTATCACCATAAGCTGCCTTGAGCACGTCATAGGTCTCTTTTCTGGTTTTTCCCAGTTCACGCAAAATTTTATGGCGTAGCGCTGTTCCTTAACCGGTTCATGACGAAGCGTAACGAGGTCACGTTATAGAGGTTTCGTAAAGGAATTATTCGCACTCCGCAAAGTCTGAGAGCCAATTGCCACTGGCCTCCAGCCTTTCCTGAGACTCCCCTCCTTCGAACCCAGCGAGAGAAACGTCCGTCTGTCTATCCGGAAAAAAATAAGTCCTACCCTCGGGACAGACCTTGTATTTGAATGATGGGCGTCATTTGCACCATGAGCGCGCAAAAGATTATGTGACCTGTAAGAAGCAATCCCGCTTTTTAATAATTTTGGCATTTCGATAGCGCTACGAGGTGATATCGCCAGGTGACTTTGCTACGAGCATCTCGTCAAGGGCACAATCAACCAATGGCGACACTTTCAGCGCCAACCCTTGAGGAAACTCGCAGGGCATGGCAGAGAGGATTCCTAGTTGACTTTAAAATTCAATACTGTGGATCTTATTATACTTGGCCTTGTTGCAATTAGGATGCAATTTCCACCTATTGCTACCTTCATGAAACAATCAAAAATCCTTTCGCCGCTGTAATGCCGTAAAGAGAAGTACAGGTAAGTTTGAAATTATTATGCTACCCATTTCTGAAGCGCATACTATGAAATACTTACTTGTGAAAAGTGCTTTAGCAGATTATATGTCATTTGATGAATTCATATGAGAATACTGGCGTGACTTGACGATTGACATGTGAGGCGACGGCGTAAACATTCCAATAGATCGGCTATAGTTATATTTCAGAGCACTCTGTCTGGTCTCACTTCTATGCCGTGAAGGAAACCTCGGATGAATTGGCCATTAGATAAATCCTCCTGCAAAAAACTTGAATATTGATTTTTAGTCAATAAATATGACTGCTGGATTACGATAAATGGTATTTTTTAGAAAGGTTGAAGATAAATATATATTCCATAACTCACGAGTATACTTATAAATCCTCAAAGTCCGTTGTTTCAACGCGCAAATGACAATCAAAATATGGAGTTTAACAAAAGTTTTATGTGTATAGAACTTTTGCAACGATATCCTTGTGAATGCATGTAGTATTATATATTATACAAACGTTAATTCGCATGGAATTAGACATGCATCACTTGTTTTAGTACTGTAATTTCAATAAAAATGAAATATTTTTGTATTAACATAAAGATACTATATTCGTGACATCTTCTGTAAAATAATAAAACTGCCGATGACGTTTGGATCGCGATGTTCCCTTCTGTTATTAAATCGAAACAATGAAAACTATTTTTAATAAAGCATATCAATTAAGTTCCTTTTTCGTTAAGGTTATATTCCGTGGATGTATGTAACCCAAAGGCTGAGGATCTAGACCACCCTTGTTTGACAAGCTTATCTCAATTCACGCTCTTTTTCTCTTCTCATATTCCTGTTACCCTTCTCTTCCCTTCCGCTGCTCTCCATCATCCACCACTATCGCTCTTACTTGCCTCTCTCATCTCCCAACTCTGTAGACAACTGATCATATTCCCACGCCGCAAAGATATTGACCGTGTCTTTCAATCACTACTTAAACAGCGGAAATATCCACTTTTATAAATATGAATAATGAATACGATTGGTTGAAATATCACAATGACATTGAAACCGCATTTTCATTTATTATTCGCAGTAGTCATGCTCACCGGAGTTTTTTTTAGAATTACATAGTTATCTGTAAGCTACCACTAGGGTGCGTTGCAGGGGGTGATTACGCACCAAACTACTTTTACACAAAATACTTTTCCCTGCTAGCGTGGTCGGACATCGTTATTCTGATCCATTAGCGTTTTTGGGCAAATGATATTATCAATCTATCTGTTGTGGAATAGCATCCACTACCAACTTAAGAATATAATCATGTTTTGTTGCCACCATCACTGTAATGTATGAATTTATTAACGAGAAAATACAAAAAGCTGTAGACTTATGAAATAGACTTTTGCATATAGCTCAAGATTTAAGAATGCATCTAGAAACACGTCATGACACCTTCGATTCCAATATGAGTTCAGAAAAGGTAAACGAGCAAGTGTTTCGTCGGACAGGATGCAGTTTCAGTGATTTTTATTGTGATTAGTTATCATTTCAACCAATGATTGAAAAAAAAGGTTATTAATTTGACATGATTCCACTATATTGTCTGCAGCGAAAGTTGAATTCGCACCAACTTGACGTCAAGACGGAGGAATATCTTAATACTGAAAGGCTTACGCGGGGTAAGACATGTCACGAGCATGCGCGTGGAGGAGACCCGGCTACGTCGTCTGGAGGCGATACATACTCGTAAATGGACGAAACCTGGCCTGTGAAAGCCACGTTCGACTTCTTGTAATCGAGCTTGGAATAAAGTGACTTTAAGAGGGATTGGAGTCTGTTCATTTTTTATCGCCACCGCCTCCTCGATCTTGCTTCGAATTCCTAACATCAGAATTGGGATTTATCTCAGCCCTCCTGACAACGTGGAAAAAATTCATCTTCTTTTTGGCTAGCGATAGAATGAATGCAGCACTTTTTTACGCATTGAAGAGGGTTAGGAGCAGTCAGGGAGCTACCGAACATGTTGATCTTCCGCCGTTTCACCTTAGAGTCCGTCGATGCGTCGACCGTTGGATTTAACACATCGAGGAAATAAGGGAGGAATTTGGTCTACTGCCCAGATGCTCTTAAGAGTGGGGCGTTTGACGGCTTGACAGACGATTCCGAGATATGGTTCTATAACTGATCTTCAGTCTGGTGTTATTTTAAAAATGACATTTTGGAGGGTTTTCCTCCGCTTTAAATTCTTGGCCGTTTTCTTTATAAATCCGCTACTTGTAGTAGTTAAAATTCCAATCCTTTTCTACGTATGCTCATTAGAAATTGGCCCTACTTAAAAGTTTGAGGGCCCAATTGGGAACTAAGGATCTAATTGAATTGATTGTGTATGATATTGGTCATGGTAAAATACAGGAGTCAGCTAAAAGGTGCGACTTTACTTCCATCTCCGATTATTTCTCACTTGAGCTCAATTCCAGTGCTGGCGCGTGCTGAGGTAACGGATGACGGTTTCATCGAATCGGGTTGGGAGGAGACCAACGCTAGCGGAATTAAGCGACCAAAACTGGAATTAAAAAGATGGAGATCACATGTTATGACGTGTTATCTCTGCAAACGTTTTTGGAAATTTGGCATAAAAAGATTGTCTTTCGTTTAAAATTCCATCCGCAAACAGGTCGAAGTCCCAAGTCCTCAGGCAAACTCCTCCACGGCCGATAACAATGCAAATAATTAAAAAAGTGTTATTTTTGTTGTAATTCTGGACCCTTACAAGACGAATGCTCTCTCAAAACTTCAATAGAAAGCCGGCAAAACTATATTAACCTTATAAGGAGCGGTAAAACAGTTTTTCCCACCAAGGCAACGACTGACTGAAAAGCTTTGATGGGATTGATTGATACGGGAAACGACGTATCCTTGAAGCCCAATACATTTTTGGGCGCCTTCTCCCTCAAGCTATTACGACATGAACTTCAAATATCGGGTATTACGTCCGGGAGGCCTATGTCTAAGTATCATTTTGACGCTACCGTTGAGATTTCCGGTCAGAATACGAAGCTCATTTTTTTGGTGGTACTTGCTGCATGCCTTGACTATGAAGCCACAATAGGCTGACTTATTCAACCTATGATAAATGCACATTGTCCCCCGACAGAGTAGGCTGCTACGCTTAGGAACCGAGAAAACAATTAATTCGATTTTGCTGCATTCCTGGTTTCCAAGGCCGAAACAGCATGTCGAAAATTATGTTAAACACTGCTTCGTTTGCGCTGTTAAAAATAGACGTACTGGCCCCTCGCAGAGATATGTCCAATTACGTGAGAAACCCTCTATCGCAATCATACAGTTGATGTCGACTGCCTTGATCCCTTGCCGGTGTCCACTGATGAGCATACAAATGTCCTTGTACTCAATCATTCTTTCACAAACTATTGCAGCTTTGTTTCCCAAAATTATGTGAAAGTAAATGAAATTCAGCGGATCTTGAAATTTTTAATCTCTTGTTTTGGTGCCCCAAAAGCAGTCATAATGGAAAATGACACCAATTTTCATAATTTATTAGTAAGTAAGTGGCTTGATGAGTGGGATATCCGATATCATTTTATAACTTAAAACCGATATTCAGAGAGCAAATGGACAATTGAGCGGTACATAAGCACAGTCATGTACTTAATAAGGATGGAGACAAAGTTGAAGTCAGAATAGCCGAGTGTTTTGTTGAGAATCTACTTAGTTCTGAACACTACCTTGCGAAAAGCGACTGGCGTCAGTCCACTTCAGGTATTGATGGGCATTGAAATCACCACCCCACTTATTCAAGCCGCTGTGAATGATTGATCTAACGCCTATCAGAGATATAAATGTTGACAGGAGGCGTGTGAGAGAACGATTTCGGCCAGATCTCGGGTCAGATCTTCCTGGGCTGGACTCTACTCCACCTTGGCAACTCCACCGTGGCAGCCTCCAATACAGCGTTGGGAACCTCTTGCTGCTTTACCGAGCGAGCAAGCTCCACTAGGGCAAAACGGACTTCGAATTTCTCGGACCTTACGAGATCCGAGAGGTCACATATGAGGGCCGCTACGGGTTGAAGCGAGTTAGTGCTGCCCGGTACGAGACCATTAAGGCAGCCAAGGGGCAGCTGCGACCGTGACCTTGAGATTAGTCGGCTGCGACTTGCATGAATAATCTTATCACTAAATTTGAAGATGAAAGGTGATGACGGGATAAGCATTGAGTACCCATACTCTCATGATGAGTTTTGGATTTTCCAATGTAATTTTTACCTAGAAGTGTGGGTTGGATGGTCCCATAAATGTTTTTTAGACTAATGTCTTTTGAACTTCTAGGATCGACATCAGCCCATGGCACGCTCGATCTGATGACTGATCGGAAAACGCTGATTACGGCGGTGGAGACTCGAGTTCGTCTCCAAAGTTTATGTGGACATTTTTTAAAAGTTGAATACTAGCATTTTCAGTAATTGACTCGCGGCAGTTCCGAGAGCGTGAGTGCGTCAGGATGGCCGTGTTAGCAGCGAAAGTTGAATTTGCGTCAACGTGGACGTCACGGCGGAGGAATATCTCAAATCGGAAAAGCTGTCGGGGGAAGGAGACTGGCTCCGCTGCCTCGAGGCGACAGATAGCTGTGCAAGCCCTGGCCTGTGAAATTCACGGTCAACTCCTTGGAATAGGGCTTGGACTCAGTTCATTTTTTCTCGTCACCGCCTCCTCGATCTTGTTCCGAATTTTTGTCATTATTATCGAAGAATATCGAAAACTATTAGAAAAATTGAAGATGATCTGGGTGACACTCGGCCTTTCACAAATTTCTAAAATTTAATTGCGCTAGGGTCACGAGGGCTCCTTATCATTGAAGCCGCACGGCAGGGGGTGGAGATAATCAATGAGGAAAGGGCCCACAGCTGAAACTCTAGCCGGGGCTCCTCGAAATGGCAACGTTCCCGTGGCACGTAAGAAAATATGATATATCAGTATCGATGTTTTCGGGATCAATGCAACTGGAAAAACGTGACCGAGCGATAAACATCGCGTGCTACCAAAACTATACTTTAAGACAACACGGTTATAATATGGACTCATGACAGCAAACGATTCGGCTAATTCGGCTAACATTATAATTGATAAAGAGAGGCATTTATTTCTTTTAGGCAAGCATATTTAGGCTTAGATGAAAGAAGATGGGGTCCCGAGAGATGTGCGGTGTAGAGAAATCCGGGCGTCATAAACCGGTACACAAACCATGAACCAGGTTTACAACGGCCGGCGCAGGCAAACTAAGTTGTGAACGCGTGAGTTAGTCGGTCATTCGATCCAAGCGACAAAAACAATCCTCCCACCTTGGCAGAGAAAAATAAAACGATAGGATGATGCTATGGACGATTTCACGACGGAACGGGTCCGGCGACGGAGACTAATCCCGAACTTTCCACGAAATTTTATAAAAAAACGGCGGAGAAACTCAGCTCAGAGAAATGATCGCAGTGGGTGAAAACTCAACCCCCACCAGAAAAGTCTCCTCCCAATACATCATGGGGTGTGACCGACCAAATAACAAGCATTCCACGAAAATATGAAAAATACGGTCAATTTTCCCACGGACCTACTGAATATAAACTTTTGTCAGAGTTGTTACGGACTCGGCTCTACCGCTACATAGCGTAGGAGTTCACGGAATTACTCGTGAATCTGCCGGCAAAAATTTCACCCGACGGTTCGCTGATATTCACGTGAAAGTAGGCACTATTCACCAATAAAGCCATTGAAGCAGGCAATATTCCCTAGGATAGATCATCCGGTGACCCAGCTGATCATCATCGGGGAGAGGTAAAATTATACGGAGGACATGTTGGGGCAGGAAGTCAGTGCCGGGGCCTGTGTTTCTACTTCAAGTGAGTATTCAAATCGGGAATAGAATGGGGAGGGGTGAGCGGGTTTGTGGGGTAGATGATTAGGAGAGAGGGAAGCAGTTAGCTGGTGGGGAGAAAGAGGGGCGGGGAAGTACCCGCTGGAGTATTGCGTGGGGAAATGTAGTTTCTTTTACTTTTGTAACTATTAATAAAAAATATTGCTGATGATACTAAGTACACTCACCCATCTTTATAGGGTGATTTATCTTTATAAACGCAAAGGATAATTCACGGTATTATCAATATTCAAATCCCACACTATACAACCCAACATAATATTATAGCAGCACCTGAGAGTCTGGGTCAGTCTAGGAAACAGTATCTCAAAATAAGTAAAATGCCTACTTTTGACTTTGCTAAATACTAAAGTCGATACAATCATGCCTATGCTCACCAGAGAAGTGCTACAAATAATGAAAAATCCACACACTTTCGACTTCAAGAGAGACTGCAGTCTCCAAGTCATGCACATGTTCAACACTGTCGGATAAAAATGCTATGCCTTCCATTCCCTTTACCCATTCTTCTCCACCCATGCCTCGCTAATCTACGAAGATTATACTCTCAATATTGCCACTGGGTAATCTTTTACATGAAAAATATGCCAGATATCGGCAAGAACGGCCAGGAAATTGTTCCTGGTTGACGCAGTGGAAATCTTCGAAAAAATATTAATTTTGAATTTTGAAAATCATTAGCCTCCGGCCTTACGCAGCTATTTGACAATGCTGAAAGCTTAAGAGTTGTAGTAGTATTAATGGGAGGTGACCGACAGCTGAGGTCATTTGCGCCTTAGGGGATGAACAGGAAAGGATGAAGAGTGGAGAGAAACCCGGCGTCGGCATTAGCCTACTCTTTACGAAAGGCGCCAAGGGGTCCGCAGCTTAACGTCCCATCCGGCGGACGGCGTACTCACTCAAAGTGCCTTCCACAGAGCACCTCAAGTAGGAATCGAGATACCTCTGAAAAACATTCAACACCATCGGGATTTGAACCCGGGTCCTCAGGGTGGGAAGCCAGTACGATAGCCACCGCACCAATCCCTATCCCCAGCTCAAGAGTGCTGATCAGTCTGAGCAAAGATTTTCTCGCACTGTAGTGAGGGTTCTTGGGAACTAATTATAGGTAAATCCTGAAGGCATTTGCTGCTACTACTATAATAGCCCTCCTGTATGCAAACACGGGAGCACTCTCAGAATCTTATATTTCAAATTTCAGAAATGCTTTTAATCGATAAACTAAAAATGTGTTGAAATTTCATTTCATAGTTACAATTTTACATAATCGATTTCGTTTATTGTTCAGTGCCTACCTGGAGCACTCTCAGAATCTTATATTTCAAATTTCAGAAATGCTTTTAATCGATAAACTAAAAATGTGTTGAAATTTCATTTCATAGTTACAATTTTACATAATCGATTTCGTTTATTGTTCAGTGCCTACCTGGACGACTGGCCTTTGATTTCTGAAGGTTGACTGTTAAATTTGACAACGTTACATAAAAATGTTATGCATGACCATGTAATTTGTAGATAGTATCAATTTCATTTAGTCTAATTCATTTAGATTTATGATGAAACATTTATAAATTAAGAACCAATATCTGAACAAGTATAATACGTTACATTTTTTCTGTCTTACAGAAGTGGAACCATATATCCTTTTGATGCATTCTAATAACAATTCTTTTCATACATTCAAACAAATCCCTCCATTAAGTTCCCCAAATTCAAGACCTGACAAAAAAGCATTCTCGCTCCCGAAAAACGTAGATTCACCCCATTTAATCACAACCCTACGGACCTAGTACAACATAAAATATCCAATTTATGGAACAAAATAACGTCAATTTGAAGATAGGATACCAAGTAGCTGAGTGAATTTTGTGATTCTCGCATAGGTCTGTCCAAAGGTCATATTAATATTCAGGTCCCGTAATACTGGACGAATCGAGCAGATAATAACGCTGAAAGGAGATGGCATGATTCTCTCATTAAAAACTCCAATTGACCGTGAGATTAGGGTTGAATGTTTATTCTTTTCAGGACGCTTCGATCGTCCGCCCTGCGATAGGTATTGCATTCATAAAACCACAATAAACACGGAATTCTCTCTCAATTGACCACGAAATCCACCCTCACTTCTTTCAACTTCACAAATGACCATCTTCCGTGCCAATTTTGAGGTGTTAAGGCAAAGTAATGAAAAAATAAGGATTGTCGTGGACATACGCAATAGTCGAGGGCCTTATTCCGCACCAAATGAATCGAATTTTCTCTGATGAGAACCCTTTCCACGTAATTCCGCCGGTGGAGGTGAAGGGGCGACATCCTTACATTCCATGCATTACAAAAACACATAATTGACAAAATTTATTTTGCATTTGAGAATTTCAGGATGTCAGAAAAATTTCTCGATCAAATTAAAATTCAACGTAGTCTATAATAAAAACAGACGTAAACGTCTTCTTCTTGTTGATCCATAACATTTTCTGGAGTAATTTTGATAAGGATGAATTGAATTTCATTTCATAATTGTATTTTAGATCACAGTGTGATTGGTTGCATGAATCATCATCGCTAAACACGTTAATTATTACAGTTGAGTACTAGAGGAGTAATATTATTGATGCCCAGCACCATGGATTAAAGACATCTTGCGTGTGGCCCTTGTTGCTTGTTTTATCACTGAACGTAGTTGCTTGTTTTATCACTGAACGGTTTCTAAACTTCAAGCAATTTAGATCAATTGCCTGATTACTTCCTGCTTTTCTTTTAATACTATCGGAGGATAGATGAAAATCTGCTAACAGTACTGATTCAGGCCACCCTACGAAAGAGTTTTTGTCCACTTCCTATGTCAGTCAACAGTGACCGAATTTACTCCTGGCTTTCAATGGCTCCTATAGAAACGGCCGCTCGTATCACGGTTGAAAAACGATTAAATGGCACCGACCTCCTTCGACTGGTCTTGGACACTTGGAGCGAAGCCTGAGGGAGAAAACTTTTTAATTTGAAATTAGTGAGGAAGTTACTCCTTAAGTGGTCGATGACATCCCTATATCGACATCTTTGGGGCTACTCGTGTGTGAACACTTAAAGAATTAAAAGAGACCTTTATCTTAGTCTGATCCTTCATCTGTTAAGATATTTGTATAATAAACTTTGTGTAGTAATACTTATCATCTAAAACGTGCTGAGAAATAAATTTTTTTCGAGTTTCAAGGCATGAATGAAGTTCTACATTCTTTAATGGTGTGTTTACAAAGCCGGGAGGTGCCAAATACGAAGCGCGTATTAGTAAATGCCACGCCTGTAACGTAAATTTACTATTTATATTGTACATATGACACCAGATATGCATGCGTCAGATTAAAAACTGTTTCATTTATGTGACCACAACACGGGAACACTCAACTGCATTTGAGGGCCTCTTTTTCCGGAAATAACTGAAGCGAAATTCTGCAGAATACGGAAGACTTTAAGGCAATGACCCGTCTTAGACCGGGAATTTCCAGTTTCCACTGAGGGAGCCAATCACCACTCCGTGATCCGTGCGTAACGACGTGGAATTCGACGCGGCGGAAACTACTGCGCCCACCGGTCCGACGCGCCGTTGGGCGGCACTCTTCGCATGGGCCACTGAAGGGCTCTCACCCGTGCGCCTAGTGCGTTTTGATCTTCCTCCTGCAACGCGTGATGACCTGCGGCGTTCTCCTAATATGCCCAATTTTTATTCCGCAGTGTGTTCCAATTCTTCAGCCATTTCGATTAAATGTTCGCGGGGACACTGCACACAGTGCCTATCGGATTTTTATGCTCCTGCGTGGATTATGGACAGCATAGTCTCATTACATAGCTGAGGCTATTTATTCGACGAAAAATGGCATGACCGTTAATTAATTTCATAGCTGGTTTAATCGATTTATTGTTGGCCGTGGTGACGTTTATAAAATCTTTAACGTGTTCAGGTCATCATGATTCATATTAAAATATGATAATAAATCACAGAATCGAACTTCGGCGTGTCAAAGACAATAGGAAAATTTGTGAAAAGTACGAATTTCCAGCCTTACTTTAGGCCCCTAGAAAAACATTACTTTTAATGCAAGCGACCAAATATGAGCAATACAAACGCTTGTTTAATCAACCAATTCATGAAGATTTTTTTGTGAGGGTGTTTAAGTTCTTGTGCCATTTTATTTTATAGGTCCATAAAATGGGAAAGCGTCAGTCAAGTGGACTCGCGTCTGAACCTCCTTTTTACACGATTCGCCGAGCTCTAGGATGGACGCCTGCTCATCCCAAAGAGAATCTCAATGATTAATGGACCTTCCATTACCCGCTTCCGGGCCAGTTTCGAAGCGTAGTTCGAAGCCTATTTACAAGTTTCGGCATCATGGAGGCAGTGGAAACAAGCAAAAAATATTTTAGCGTATGCAAGTTTAAGGCCACCATTCTCTTTACATGAGCAGTTTAATTTTTCCCGACTAAAAGCAATAGTAAAGTTAAATTCGAAGTAAAAATAGCGAAAAATGTAATACAATAAATGAACTATTACTAAATATAACACATCACTGTCTTTATTCAAGAAGTAAATTTTCTAAAACCGCTGGTTTGGAGATATATTTTAATAAACTCGTTATGCCATCAAGAACAATCAGAGAGACTCTAAAGGGAGCTTCTTATTAATACACCAAAGTGTATGATTGTTATTTTTTTGGAGTATGGAGATGCTAATACTGTGCTGGTGTCGTGAATTTGCTTTTACTTATTTCAGTTTGATAATGCCTAAGGAATTTTGGTAACTGATGGATACACCAGGATATCATTAGATTAAAATCTAAGCGGTTCTATTTTCTGATTACGAACTTGTTCTCTTCTCCTGGATGTCTGAATTATAAATCTTGTAAGGCTTAGTACTTTACTCTAAGATTTTAAACCAAAACTTAGAGATGATTACCGAGGATATATATCAGAGAGGAATGGTGAAGGTCAAACGTAAAGATGAAATTACGAAATAGTAAGGCACTTTTTAAAATAATTATGAAAAGAGAAACTTCTGTGAAAACATTGCTATTACGTAGGTATGAACTCATTGCATACTTTAAGGCAGAGTAATTTGTTGAAGATATGAGTGGAAGACTAAGCGAGCCTGAAAAATCAGAAAAATATAACTGTAAACGACCACGCTAGATGAGAAAAGTATTTTCCTAATTAGCCTAGTATTTTGTCATTATTTTATCTATATGTATCATATTGTCCTTCTTGTAACTGGCAGCTCGTCACGTATGCGTAGAAATGTATTTGACTCGAAGATACCGTAGTTCATGTTCCTGTAGTAAACATTATTTTCATCATTTGAAATATTTTTTCATGCTTTGTGGCAACTAAAAATTGAGCAGAACCAAAGCAGACTCCCGAGATGTCAACTGAAACGAGCAAAAAATACGCGACAACCAGGAAATATAAAAAAAATATTAGAAATATTCATATATGCAAAAAGGAAATTCAAGCGGTGAGTCGCACCAATCGAAACTCGGTGATAATTATGACTGTTGATTACAACGGTTTCTCTTAAACACAATGTTTTGTGCCAAGTTCGTACATTCCGACAGTTCACTTGCTTTGCCACGGTGGAAGTCAGGATGTCTTTTGATCGGCAATATAATCACATCACCGCCGGATAACTGTTTTATTTTAGAATGTCTGGCGGTCTCCTTTTCTTCGCTGCCACGGAAAGATAGTGGCCAAGAAGGTTAACCTAAAATTTCCCTTACACTTAATTAAACTGCTAAATTCGTGATTCGTTGTCAAAGTACAACGTGAAGTTAATGAAGGGTAGAGATTGCAGTGTTCAGTTATTTATTTCTTTAAAATAAAACGCGCCTTTTAAAGTTTAGGGGGCATGATTACCCATAAAAATTCTTGATATTGTTATACATAAGTTTCACCTGTGCACTTGATTGTTGACGCCGAGACGTTGACACGTGTGCTGCAAAATATAAATAAGTGGATAATTTCAAATATGTTAATAAATTAAAAAAGGTTCTGTTACAATGCAACAATTTCAGATATCCCGGTCAAGTTGATGATTTTTACACCCTGAAATTGTTGCATTTTAATGCACATATAGCGGATGACTCCGTTTAAAGTTACTGTCGTGGTATCTCCCGCAGTTTCTTGGAATAAGTTATTATGTATATAAATAAGTGGACCAAATGAGCTCTTCATTAATTTTCCTTCATTCGCCATGCCGCTGCAGTCGTCGATTTTTCGTGTTACACCGCATGGTTTTCACAAATTCATGCGCTGTCAACTTTTGGTATCTTATCTGGAATTTTTAAAGAGAATGGACAAAAACGGGTTGGAACTGGGGGAGGATTTATACTCCGGCTCCCGTTTTGCATAATTGAGATAGGTATTGCAGCACGAGGAAAAGTTTAGCAGTATATGGTATGAGCATAGAGGTCAATTTTCACGCTTATGATCTGAATTGATCAAAAAGAGATATACTTCTGAACGAAATGTTACAAAAAATCTCTTGACGGCTTATGTTACCAAATTAGTGGCGAAGGAATGTTCCTCATTTTAGTCGTCATGGATTACTGAAACTGTATTCCTCTGGATTCACCATATAATATGACCTCAGAAGCCAGTTAAGTTCAAATAATTGTTTACATTCATTACTCTTATTGCTAACTAGAGTTGGATTTTGGCCAATGTATTAATTCACAATGGTAATATTTACGATGTATTTTGATGTATCTCTATGTTCAGTGAGCATTAACAGCTATTGAGAGGACGTTATGTATCAAATTTACAAGAAAAATGTTGAGTTTAATAACCATTTAACTAATTATTTCACATTAGGACACAACGATACATGTGGAAACAAATATTTTAGACTGAAATTCTTGTCGCTAATCGTAATTGCTTCACTCGTTCGGAATTATAGTTTGTTCAGCAGGTTTTGCCGTGTGCGAAGACCATTATTTGAAAAATTTATAAAATTACTTGTAATAATGTCACATCTGCGTTAATTCCATTCACACATTTCATTCGGTCTGATTAACACTAGTGCATTAAATGAACGAAATGAGGTAGGCATACCTTCTGAGGTCACTGATACGAATTTGTTAGAAGTGAATTACAATATTGATTTACATGGATCTGTAGATTACATGCATTTTTTTCTCTTCCGTAAATTTTTAATTGATATTCTAGCTACATGGATATGAATTTGGAAGCAATTTCAGACTAAATAACTATTTTTATTACTACGTAGAGGATGGGTTAGCGTGACTTTACTTGCACATGAATCGTTTGTTACAAGCCAGTGAATATTTCTTTCTGAAGTTCCTTCAGGAATGCTTTACTAGGGGTTCTTTTAGCAATATATAGTATACACATGAATGAATAGACGATGACTTTTTTGGCAGTGTAACTCACGAAATTAAATATTTGTGTAAATAAAATGGAGACGTCGACCTATTCTTTTCTCTCAATTCAAAAGGTTCCATCGGTTCGTCGCTGACTCATAATTACTCTTCGCGGGATACCATTTTAGCCACCTCCATCTCCTTTCTCCTCTGCCTCTCTCCGCTGCAATGGAGTGCGCTGGGAACCCTCAGATCTCCCCCACCCCTTCTCCTTCCATCCGACTAACGAGGTCCCGAGGGCACCCCAGAGTTCCTTTCACCACTTTGACTGGGTACAGAGAAAGGACCTTTCATCTCTTACTAATATGACATCAAATCTAGAAGATTCCTGGATGAAATTTTTGTGTGCCCTGCAATTTTTTTATCAAGCGAAGAAAGCGTTGCAGGATTGGTTGGTGAGATGTTCCCAAAATAAAAATTAAAATAGTAGCAACCAGGATCCCGGGCCTCATTTTTTATATTCCTTTCAAACATATGTAAGTGTAAAATATAGAACTAATGTTAGCAGGATAGTCCGCAGCTTAAATTAAATACCTTAATTAAGGTTGACCTTGTGACGTTAATCTTGTGACTCTGAGAATACAGTAACTTTTTGATGGAAAATAAAAGGGATTTGCTTCATTTTTATGTTTTTTTACTTATATATAATATTGTTTTTCAACGCGCTAAATAGAGGGATATAATTTTGGACCCTTTTAACTTCTACTTAATCCAACTAATAATCCTGTATTTATTCTTTTGATGATGTCTTTCTTTTTATTTCATCAAATGCATGACTGAAATTCTTACTTGTCGCTGTCAAAAAGTACTCTTTAATTTGCTTGCAAATAAGTTTATTTTCCATAGTTTTAGTTTAAATAAAAAAGAATTGGCTGATGCTTGTATCTTGTTTGATGAATGAATATTTTTTCAGTTTTGGAACATATCTTAATATCCGAAGCGAAGGTTATAAAAATTTTTTTTGCATATTTTCATTAACAGTAAATAGAAATCCGCACTCCATTCATTGCCCACGGGAAGAAGTTTCATGAAATATTGTCCTAGATCATCATATTGTCTCTATTTTGTATAAATATCTTAAATGTGGTGCGATTTCAGCAATTTTTGAACTTGTTATTCTCATAGGTCTCTCCTTCTCGTGCAACTTTTTTAGCATCATGCGAGGTCAGTGAATGCTAAATGACCTCGCATGTTCACCTCTCTATATTCTCCAACTACCGACACCGTTCTACTTTCATCTAGGTCTTCCCTCACGTAGTACAGCCACCTTTTCCTCGGTGTCTTCCTATTTTCCTCTCACCCTGCACTTTCATCTTCATTATTTTTCTCCATATCTAGTTTGTCCTCATTACATGCTCACTTCATTCCAGTGTCTTTTCTTTCACTTTGCCTACTCTTTTTATGCCTCTGATTCTGTGGTTTCTCATTTTGCCATGCCTAGTTACTCTTTATTCATGAGAAATCTTTCGAGGTCATATCTATGACATTCGCTATTCTAAAATCAGTCCTTCGGTGTTTCCGTCTCCCTAACTTCTCGCTTTCCTCCTGCGACTACATTCCTGGGATCTTCATTCACTCACCTATATAACTATCTGTCGTTTTATACTTTTGTTCTTTTCCATCTTATTGTGATTCCTTTTTATCTTCACGATTTCTAAGCCTCTTCATTCCACCAACACGTCTCCTTGATACGTGGGGATTTTTTTCCGAAAGCTATTTCCAATATTTTTTCTCCAATCCCAGCAAGACCTCTCTGTTCTCATTTTGCCATTATTTCATATCGTATCTCTTGCTCATACTTTTTGCAAGACCTTTTCTCTAAATTGATATTTTAATTCGCTGTCTGAAGCCCATATTAATTTGATCCTAGGTGTTCACTGGGCTGCTTTTTCTTTCCGCACCTTTCCATTCGTGTTTCAGAGGACTTAGAAACGCACCTTTGTTTGCTACACTTCATTCTCGTTATCGTTAGATGACGCTTCATTAAGAAGGCCTTACAATTCCCCCTTTTGTGTGTGTATGTAATCCAAAAAAGTTTTGATATCATTATCATTATTCATTGTCATTCCAAAATTCTCTTCCTCAAGGACCAACAGGAAAAACCGGAGGCAAGGCTAGAACCCGCATGCTCTGGGCTTTCATATCTGACTACCACAGCCTCTTTGACCCTATCTCTGTAAACATGGGAAGAAATGCATGTGTTAAAATGTCGGAGACACGTTACTCTCACGTAGAAAGGAGTAATCATTGAGATTTGTATGCTCAGTAAGTTGGAAAGGGTGTGAAAACCAGACATATATATGGTACTTCCATATGCTGTTATGATTAATCTGTAAGTCCCCTTTAAAGAGATTCGAAGGCATTTTATTGAAAAGGAGAATTTTAAATGATTCCAAGCACCGCGCTCAAGGTAAAACGTTTCGTATGGAAAGTGTGTCTCGAATTAGAAACGCTTGGAAAGCTGAACTGTACTATATGTTACGCATTTGCCCTTCGTCTGCGGTTAAGTAACCTTTGAGAAAAATTATTACAAAATTGGATTAAGCCATTTTGTTATCATGCAGAGACAAAAAGAATTGCTTTTAATGAATATTGTTATTATTAGTAGTCTACCGGTAAAGGTAAATTTTGGATGGACACAGCCTATTAAACTGTACAACAAAGCATCCATCTGCCTCTCCTGATAAGAAACGCAGTTATTTTAAGACAAGATTGCTACATAAAAATGTCTCTGAAATCCTTCTGCTGCGAAACAATGTTACCATTGTTCATAAGATAGAAGGATTTTAGGTTGTGTCTCTAATCAAACCCTATAACGTAAAAAACCCAATGAAGGGAAAATGCCTCATTTTCCGAACAGTGAACTTGCATGCCACATGCTGTTCGATTTATGTTTTACATCACTCTCTTTTGGGCTATCACTCTACATACCATTGCTCAAATATGGGACTTAAGATTCAAGTGCTAGCTTTGGCTTTGATGAATATCGACCATGTAAATTAGCAAATTTATATGCATGTGAATTAACTTAAAAGTTTTCGAAATAGCTTGATGGCACCTGTTATGTTTTTTTATTTGTACTACCATTCTATCGTTATCATAGAAACGAGTGACTAGGAAATACATGGAATGTTCCCGCAAAGAAAACTGTACTGAAACGTCTTCGTATTTGTTCGACTTACTGGAGCATCACTCACATAACCCAGGATACCACGCGCGCCCAAGTTTCTTCTCAGTTAACGCAAGTAATCTCAAGATCCTTTTTCGTGTTTGTTCCTTCTTCACGCTCCCTTCCAACTTGGCCATTTACATTGAGTTTACGTCGTGCGATCGTCTCCTTTAACTGTTCGTCCAGTTTTCATTGTTTAGCCTCTTTTTTTCGCCAGGGCGTGAAGTTGAGTACATCGTGAACCGTTGCGGAATTCTCCATGTCACGCAGATGAAGAAGAACTTAAATGGAGCTTTTTCTCGGGAAAATAGTCGATACGTCGAGCCGGAATCATTCTATAGTTCTTGCGATAGTTTCCTTGGAGGAGAGGGCGCTCGTTCGGTTCTTTGGCACCATTGGGCTGAACGGCCACAGTTCCTTGAGGCCAACGCCCACTGCTCATGAGTCCCAAAATATATCTCATGAGACGGAAGACAGAGCAGGAAGATGAGTCAAATTAGAGTCCATCAAGGTGGGGAACTTTGTTGAAAATGAAATCTGTTGCGAAAAAATATTTTGGCAAATTACCTGGGTAACTTGAAGAGTTTCAGGATGAAAAAGATTTTCAAGAGCACGATGTGAAACTTTCTCGATGGTTATTTCTTTTATAAAATTCATTCTGAAAACTTCAGTATGTTAAAAAAATATTTTTTGTATTCGTATCTAACACTCCAATCTACTCTAAAATATAGGCTTATTGCTATTTACTTTCTAATTCTTCCAAATAAAGAAAGGGAATTGAGAAAGTGTTACAGATTCGTGCTGTGGGTACCGTAATAATGTTTTTGTGCTGCATTTGATTGCTACCCTTTCTTATTGTGAGACGAATGAAACCTTGACAGTGATGGGTTCAGCAAGATGTCATCGCTGCAGCGCATCCTCTTTCAAGATTTTCACATTTGTCAGTTCCTCAATAACGGAACGTCAAGTTTTAATTCGTTGCTCCTCAACAAATGGCAATGGGCGGCGTCAATTGAACTTGTTGATGGTGATTCTCAACTGTAGCGTCAATTTAGATACTCTTTTCATAAATAAAATGATAAAACGTTGGCGAAATTCCATTGCCAAGGTTAAATCAGGTCTTTTTAAAACATAAATATAAACGGCATAAGTCGCCGCATTACCATGCATTCACAGAGGCTGAGGCTGACTTAACGATGGAAAACTTTTTCCTCGGGAATATATATATATATATATATATATGTGTGTGTGTGTGTGTGTGTGTCTGAAAATAGATATAAGGAAAAGGGATCACATATAAAGGAGCATCGACTCGGCAAGTCGAAAGATCCGGTGTTCAAGTTCCGGTCAAGAAAATATTTTTGAGAGCTTGTGATCTGCTCGATCTGCTCGATATGTGTTCCTATCCCTTTTCCTTATATCTATTTCCTGGAAAATGACTATTTGTTCATCTAATGGCGGGTTATATATATATATATATATATATATATATATATATATATATATATATATATATATATACTCATATATACAGAAACAGATATAAGGAAAAGGGATAGGAACACATATAAAGGACGTATTTTTACTCTTGTGATCCGTTCGATTCCGCCTTCCCCACCTCTATTGTGTTCGTCCTTTATATGTGTTCCTATCCCTTTTCCTTATATCTGTTTCTGTATATATGAGTATTTATTCGCCGTTTGGCGGGATTTCGTGTTTGAATGTATATATATATATATATATATATATATATATATATATATATATATATATATATATATATATATATATATATATAGGTAAATTCATAAAAATATTGATAGAACACATCTACTCATGGATTAAGCCATTACTATACAGGTATACCTGTATATCAGTACAGAATCACTGAAGGAAATAGATTATTTTTATCAAATCATAGTGCCTTTAATTCCCATTATCTATTTTATGCTTTAGAACATTTGATAATAACGTACTGCCTCGGTTAGTCAGATAATATATGGATCCACCTGGAAGTTCAAGGCTCGCGAGTTCAAATTCAGCCTTGGTCAGGATATCATGAAACTATAGTGGTTCGGCAATCTAGCTTGGTAATATATCTTCTTTAAAGTAATTAAATTTCTCATACTCCCTATCACGGGGAAAAATTACTTTGGAGAATTTTTCAAATTGCTCTACCGCATCTGTTGAAAGTTAGACCGTAATTTATAACGGTTGAAATAAGTGCCTCCAGAACTTGTGTCCTCCGGAAAACAGTAAGCACATTGAGCATTATTTCGCTTATTATATTCTATCAATTATTTCCCCTGAAGAAGGGAAAATCGGTGAAGGAATTTGATTGTTGCAGTACGCCATATTTTCACATAGCTGCACTTGAGACCATCATCTGGAATTTCAAATTTTGGACATTTGTTTTTTTTCGTGTATTAATTGGATGACTTCCTAGCTATGATTTTTTCTGAATGTTTGAAATTGCCTAGGGACGCAGTTGAAGTTATGAAAAAACTCGTCAGAGAGAGAGAGGGACGCATGATAATCAGGCGTTGAAATCTCTGCATGCATTCAAGTATCTGCAAGTCTCCATACTGAGAATTTCGCCATGTCGCTCGTTGTTGCATAGACGCGTTCCGGGAGATGCGTTTCGTCAGCCTTGACCCAGTTCGTGTTGAGAAGAGTAAAAAATTCGCTTCGCTCATAAAGGGAGGTTTCGCTTTAATGCCTAAAGGCACGCGGAAGAGCTTCGTCGCCCTGCTCCGGGATTGGACCCGACTTCCACGCCTCCGTGGAGAGAGAACACGGTGGAAGGTGAAGATCGGATTTATAATGAGGCAGGAGAGTCTCTCAGGTCCTCTATGTTAACGGCCGTTCGCTCTCTGATTGCTCCGTCATCCTCACGTTCAACACGTCCCCCGAGACGCTCTTCGCGAGAACGCTTACGCTAAATGCCGCGCGCGTCTGTACGAGGCGAACTCCTCTACCCTTGACTAACGCTAACCGTTGCAAACGGATCCATTTCGAATCCCTCTGGACGAAATCCCTGGTCACCTTCTTTACTATTCTTTTTGCAGTTGTATCTATATTCCGAATGATACCCTCCTGAGGTCTAACATTTTGGAAAAATACCCCATGTACCACACGCAAAACACCAAACAATTTTTAATTATGATGGTAGAAAAAATAAATACTTAGTTTTAATTAAACCGCTGGTGAGGAAGGGAAGAATTTCAATTAGGTAAAGTAAGAAATTAATGAATT
This sequence comes from Hetaerina americana, assembly GCF_022747635.1. Classification (NCBI taxonomy): domain Eukaryota; kingdom Metazoa; phylum Arthropoda; class Insecta; order Odonata; family Calopterygidae; genus Hetaerina; species Hetaerina americana. Next base: position 87,294,488 of record NW_027286985.1, read on the forward strand.
CTTTCATAAGGAGATGCTTGGGTTTTATGTTGGAGTTTTAATGCAATGGATTTTCGTAATCGTTGGTCATATGAATAAATGATTATTGTGCGTGTGAGAATTTCCAAGTCAAAATATAGTAGTGGAGAAAAATCATTGGATAAATAGCAAGAAAATAAAGGACACATTGTCCACAAATCAGAAGGAAATTTCGTAAAAGTGTGGTTCAATCTCATTGATTCGCATTTTATTTGAACATTATTGATGGCCTGAAGTAGTGCCGCCAACCGACAAAGCTGAGCTCTCACAAAATGATCGTATTGCATAAGTTGCTTACGGTTTAAGGCGGACTACTCTTTACACTCACTGGGAAAATTCAGAGTATATATTGTACATACTTGTGGTATTTTAATTTTTTTGTGGAGTGCGGATGATTGCCCATCTGTTACGCAAGAGACAACCAAATTTCGTCTTCGCAGGTGTGAAATTTGATTGTATAATTGACAGATTACAGCTGACTCTATATTTTTGGTATGGCTGTAACTGCACGAAAGAGTTAAAAATATATCAATGTTCAGTGGTTTCTATGTAATAAGACATCTTATTACAAATGGAATTCATTGACATCCATGTTTTATAAAGCAGATACTTTTGTCTTTTTTCCCAAAAGCTATTCTTGTTGCTGATAGATAAATTCGCAGAAAACACAAAATTAGGTAATATACGATAAAAATTAAATATCATGTGCCCGTCACGGAAATGCTCAGTTGATGATACAGTTTTTTAAAAAGAGCTGAACATTTGAAGAAACAAGGATCAAGTTCAGATTATAATAGACCGTTCCCATTGGAGGGGATATCTCGATTTCTCTTGACAGTCACCGAAGCAATGATAGCATACCCACGTTAAACAAATTGGTCTCGTCAACGAGCTTTGACCATGAGTGTCATAAATATTCTTTTAAATGGAATGGAATCCATTACTTTGAACACAGAAAAGAGGTGCCGCAATATCATCCCGAGTTTATCTCCTCTTTTATGCTCGTTTTTATGCGAAATTTTTATACGAAATGCTCGACTGGATATTTGACTTTTTTCGTACTTCCCGGATCTCTGTTCTACTCGGTGCGTCAGCCAACCTTAGCTTATGAATGCTCTCATTTTCTTCGACTTTCACTGGCGTTAGATCTTCTTAATAATTTCAACGAATCGAGTGTTTTCGACCAAATATTATTTATTTAATGCAGTATATTCATAGTTGAAATGTAAAAAAGTCATCTGAGAGTAGTAGAAGTTTGAACATTGGAATAAGAATCAGTGATAAAAAGTTCAACAAAAGCCTTGGCAAAAGACAACGTGTATAATGTCACACACTGGCCAAAAAAAGTTTAGATGGGAAGTCAAAATTTCATTCTTTTTAATTTTTTAAAGATGTTGGAATTCCATTTTGTGACTTTCATGCTTTTTGAATAGGAATAATACAATTTACCAGAAACACCTTCTTAATCTTTCAAGAATTATAACTTTTTTATTTTAGCACTAATCATATCTCTCTCAATTCAGATTCCATGTTGAATTTCTTCATGGATAAATAATCAATTGGTAAAGGTTTTCCGTTTAAAATGAACTTTGATAGCGCTATGCACTTCAAAAACGTCACGGGAGCTCTGGGATTACGAACTGGTTTGTTCACCTGGTTGCCATAACTCGTAAATTGTAGCTTGTACCTTGCATACACCGTACTGGTTATATATCTTATTCCTTCACCTCCATATTTACCCTCACAGCTGCTCCACTTTCCTCTCCTGTGTGAGTGATTACCTCCGCCGGCGTAATGGTTTATGGCTGCTTAAATGGCTTATTAATTCGTCGATCGCTTCGAAGGGAAGCAACCGATCGCGGTGACGGAACGAGAAGGTGTTCTCACTGATCCCCGCAATTTCCTTCGGCTGGCGCCGCTTCAACTCGCTCACCTTCCGCCTTCGACGGTGACCTCTGCGAAGAAAATGAATGTGGAATGCTGTACAAGTCCTGTACGTAAATGTCGCAGGTCCAAACGGGTCGTTTTCCCACTGCACGGGGCAATGTTCTCCTTCCTTATCGTGGCCAAATTTCGGGCCCGAGGGCGCATCGCTATAAGTCCTCCTCGGCCCATGCGAATGCCCTCATTCCATCCCCACTCCTTCTCATTTTGTGGTTCGGGAGTGTTCGATACTGCGACCACTGGGTCAATGTCGTAAAGATCTACGCGTGGGTTCGGTCATGAGCCGCGCAACCAGGAAACCTTATTGAAAGAAGGAGAAGCGCTACATTTCTTTCGTCTACGCGTCGAAACTCTTCTTCTAGAATTATTTACCTGTAATATTTTTGCAAACATCAGTACCTGCCTTGTTGTGGAATCTACTCAATGGCTATTAATATCTCTTTGAAGAAATAAAAGAGCTGAGAAAATGAATTAGTTGGCCGCAGATTTTATACCAATTAATTTTTTATATTTTTCCATTACTAATTTGTAAAAAAACATATTCAAATAACATTCCGAAATTAAAGGGAAAATACTGTGAACTGTATAAATTACACACCTAGTACCCTACAAGTCACCATTAGGTTGTGTGGCAGGGGCCTATTACACACCAGACTACTTTCAACACAAAATATTTCCCTCACTAGCGCGGTCGGATAACGTTATTATGATATGTTATTGTTCTAGGAGAAAAACATCTAAAATCTATCTGTTTTACACTTAACCTCGTTTATTTTATTTATATAATATCTCCTACCATAGAACGATGGGGTTAATGATGCTTTTTCAACATCATCGCTAAAGAGGAATCCTTCAAACTTATGCTAGAGATTTAGTCTGTAATGCAACCTTCGCTCTATGAGTAATCCCCAGCCTAGCTTCTCTAAAAAATTTGATACACTACTGAGGTTATCATAACAACGTTTTAAAAATCTAGCTTATCTACGCTTCGCAATCTAATTTGGTAATCAGTTCAACTTCATGAGGTTCCTATATACTATCAGTGTATATATATATATATATATATATATATATATATATATATATATATATATATATATATATATATATATATATTCTAAATGAGGCCTAACGAGCGAAAGATAACATTTCTCTTCAACCTTTTCATCATATTTCTCCAACACTTTTCTAATAAATTCTAACTTTTTGTTAGGTTGACCATAAAATTCCAGTGGATGTTTCACCCATGAGAGGTCGCGAATGAGAGTAACGCCTAAGCAGTTAATTAAGCCTACATTTTCAATTTCGGGGAAATCAAGATGGTACGGTGGCTATCGCACGCACAGGCTTCTCACCCAGGGGGCCCGGGTTCGAATATCGGTTGAATATTTACAGTGGTATCTCGATCCCTACTTGAGGTGCTTTGTGACCTATTCCCAAAATTAATCTCTACGCACTTCTCTAAATTGTACTCAAATTTGAATTAGTATCTAATGTTCCTAAAATAATTACTAGCATTTAAGAAAACTAAAATGAAAGCTAAATTCCGTACAATTAGTACATTAATAAGTGTATAGCCTTGTTCATTGGGAAATGATAGGGAAAAGCAGTTGAAATAGTACTTGAAGTCTGATTTTTAAAAAAATACGATTGACCTGGGAATTATCATTTTTCAAACAACAAACTGGGTAAGCTCTATAGCATTCTATAAACCATCCTCATCCGCGGCTCTTGAGTCACCTCTGCCTGATATAATATGATGTTTTCTGTTGTGGGGATTTCAGAAAGAGCAAGCGACTCCGATAACAGTTAGTTACCAGTGCTGCAAAGTATTGCAAAGTCAACATTCTCAACTGAAGCAGATACAAGCTCTTACTAACTATGAAATCAACTTAAGCAGCTCGTACTAATAATGAAATTAAATGTCATTTATGGTCCCTATATAACTTAGAATTTTATCTACTTCATGATTTTTATTGTGATTCATCTTCTGCCATTTATAATCTTTTTATTTTTATTTAAAAGTCAATTATATGGTATTCTGAGCGAATTTGATTTTATATTCTTTTATTGCAGAGTGAATTTCATGGCATATTTTTCGTGATTTCAATGCTTTGATAATCGTATGATTTGTTTCCACATCATGTTGCTTTGAGATAGGGCCGTGTCCAGAGTCAGAATTATATCTATTTGAAACATTGATATTGTTACATCATTGAAGGTTCTGTTTTGTGTTTTTCATATGAACCTAATTTAATTGTTATTCTTTATTGATACAATTTTAGTAATAAAATTTATGTTTTGCTCTTTTAATTTTTTGACTCAAACTATCTATCGTAACACATCAACTGTGATATTTCTATTGGTAATTACGCGTCAAAATATTGATATTTTAGCTAAGGTGTTTGTCCATCCTTTGTCGGAAATTGCATATTAGTCTCTTATTGGTTCCAGCATAATATAGGTACGTATGATTCATGATAAATTGAAAAATGACGCATATGTAAATTTAATAAATATAAAAATTGGATACAAAATATGTACACTAAAATTTACGAAAATTGTGGGTCTGCTGCATGAGAGAGTATCTGAAAGAGTAAACGCTGATTTTTATTGCTTCAACTATATTATTTGCGATGAAGTTAACAAAATAATACCGCGAATCAGAAGATTACTCTTTGTCGGGCTATTTTTCAGCGTCATATCCGAGTTATATTTCAAAACATTTACTGTATATTTTCATACCTTTTAGGTCGAGGGAGTCACCTTCAGTCAAAGTGGTGAAATATCAACTGGTGAAGAGAGGCGAATGTTCGAAAGTAATTTGTATGCGATAGAGAAATTTCCTTTGAAATCGAAATTGCAGCAGATGTGAAGAAACTCAAAAGATGCTAAACGGGAGATTTTTTTCATGACACACCTAATTACATAGGATAATTTGTCACTTTTCCATAGTTGCTAACGAGAGAAATGAATGAGCACATGGGCCCATTAAACAGCCAAGAAAATGCAAGCATGTGTGCCTTCACTTGAAAAGTAGCGTTTGAACGGCTTTCAATTGAAATTTAAAATTTCAACCACGATTTCTTTGCTACTCGGAACGAATCACATTTCAGTAATAGATTTTTCTTTTCACAGTTGAGCGAATCGAAGCAATGTACTTCCGCATTGCGCTTCATTGGCAGGAGAAACGTAAAATCTTAAGGACTGCACCAGATTCCGCGCTTCAGTTACTCTTCTCCTACGATTATGCCATCGTTCCTCCATGAATTACTCGCTGCTGTAGACTATTTTTTCATAAGTTTTTTAAATATCACTGTCAAATTGTCTTCGGGTATTAAGTGACATGCTAACTCTATCAGTAAAAACATCACCAAGGAGAAAATGAATACATAGGAAAGAAAGTGATTTCTCCATGTTGTTTGCATTATGAAATATTCTCACATGTTGAAGAAACATCAGCCATGGAAGTACCAGTGGAGAACCCGAGGAACCTTCACCCAGATTACTCACCGGGAAAGCACCAGATCAATCTTCTCACACATCGACCATCGCATACTTCATAGCAAATAAGTAGGTATATGCATATCCACCCGTCGAACAATATCCATTCGGGGGAAGTAAAGTGAGAAAAGCCTCATTTTTAGTTATGGCCGATTTTAATTTGTCCAGGAGTATTACTCCCTTTCACTGATTTCTTCTACCCTGACCTGTTCTCGCAGGCTTCTTTAGTCTCATCCAAATTCACATTCATTCATTCTTTCGTACATATATATATATTTTCCTGAAACTAATATCCCTCACCTTGAGAGTCTCTTCGGCCACATGGACTCATTCGTTTCTCGGCCTACCACTTCCTCGCAAATCTTCTCTCGTATATATCTTAACCTCTCTGCTCCTATCCATTCTTTTAAAATAACCATGCCAACGAAACAGATATTCATTCTTGTCGAAAAATGGTGCACCCATTCCATATTATTTTATGAAGCAATTCTTCCTCATCCTATCTCCTAATTTTACCACCATTACTCCTCAAGCATTGGAGATCCATCACGTTTAGTTCTCATTTATACTTATCCTGAAATACACAAGTTTTACTGCGACGAGAAAATTTGTAAAGAATAATTTGGGGAGGAGTCCATTTTTTGCTGTATCATACCAAAATAACTTTTTATTATAACTATGTTTATGGTTTTTTTACCTAGTATACTTACTAGCAACAACTTTTTGTGCCGACCGTCGAAAATTTAAAAATCTTTTTTTATCCAACTATCTTTCGCATTACTATTCGACCGACTATCTCAGATATAAAAGATCATCCATAAATTAAATTTCCCTTTAGTAAAAAATATTTAGTAGAAATAGTTTACGTCATAACTCCTACACAGGTAAAAAAATCAATTCACGAAGTCCACGTCAATTATATGAGATGCATTAGACCGATTATAGATCACTAGCATGTCGTCAATTCCACCTCTTTGGTGTATTCACGTACAAATAAATTCCCTGAACAATGTGTTTGATTTAATTATATTTAAAATTATCATTACTTCAATCTAGACACTTGTTTTTTGAGAATACACCCTCGTTTCCATGAATTTACAATATCTCCGGTACCCGAAGACACGCCATCGTTTGTGCGTATGATCAATTAATGAACCAAAGACTTAATTGACAGACCGTTTCAATGGTCTAATTCCGTCACTTTTTTCTCATTGTTGAACTCGGAGAAGGTTCGAGCATAACAAATTACGGATCGGCGGAGAGAGTGCCCACACTGTGACCGGCTCACCATTCTCCTCGGCATTGACCTTCACTGGGAAAGCGGATGAACCTCATAACTCGGCGAAGGTTTAAAAAAAATCATAACGGGGCCTCAATCACTGTCACAACAGCACCCTCCATTTTGCACGCGTGCGAGTGGAAGGGGAAATATTGACGGGTGGTGGCGCAAAAGGAAGTGAGTGACTTGTAGATTATTAATTTTACATCGGTTGTCCCTTTCCCTTATTAGTGTCACGATGAAACTCTTTCACACCATCTTGACGATGGCCATTGAGAATTGGGCGTTAGGTACGCGCTAATGAGCGTAGCTCAAATCTCTGGCATTGAGCCTTGTTAATGACGAGTCGATCAATTTCTGTTTCGTTTAATTGGCACACCATATAGGTACACTCGAAGCGATGGTCGGGATTATTTATTTTCTGCCTAAACTTATAGCAAAAATGCATGTCATAGTCTAGGGCTATCTCAAACCAATGAAAGTGGTTATATTTGAGCCCGAATAAAATGTGGGAAAAACCATTCGTGTCCTGTCCCCCTTTTTTAAAGACCTAATATGACGCTCAAAAGAACAAATGGGAGGAAATAAAAACCCGAATGAATTATTTACCATTAATGATTTATGGAAATCGGACGCAATGATAAAGCTGAAAAGATTCGCTCCTTTGTTTTGCCCGGCTAACGCGACAGTAATGCTAGGAGTAAGAGAGGTCGAAGCCAGATGAAAAACCTCAAGGGTGATAGGGTCACTTACTCTTAACACTTCATTTGGAGTATCCCATATATATATATATATATATATATATATATATATATATATATATATATATATATATATATATATATATATATATATAAACATATATACATATATATATATATATAGATATAAACATATATACATATATATATATATATAGATATAAACATATATACATATATATATATAAATAAACATATATATATAATGTTTATCAAGATAGAATTAGCGAACAAAAACAAAAATACAGGAACACAGAAAAGAAAATAATCTCGTTTCCGGTTTTTCGGTGGTCAAGCCATCTTCCTCAAGGGAGAGAAGGAAGGAACATCCTTCCTTCTCTCCCTTGAGAAAGTGGCTTGACCAACGGAAATTCGGAAACATTTTCTTTTTTGTGTGTTTCTGTATTTTTGTTCACCAGTGCTATCTTGATATATATTATTATTCATATCTGTGAGATTTTCACAACATTAATTATAAATAAATAAATAAATAAATAAATATATATATATATATATATATATATATATATATATATATATATATATATATCCCTCCCCGGACTACAACCTTGACGTGGTGGAAGGGCTTGTGCGTTCCGATGACCCCTAGAGCTGTGCTGGCAGGAGTAATAAAAATTGCTCCTGGTAGGGTCACCCATGCCAGATAGGTCGAAGGTTAGGAGCCAGACGAAAGGTAGTCCACGCAGCGTCTGTTCCTCAGTGAGGCGGCTGCAATGGCGTCTGACCCCAGTGGGGCGGCCAGTAAGTGATGGTGTCACGTTAAAAACACTATTGAGGAAGGCAACGGGAAACCACCTCAATTATCATTCCCTAGAAAAATATGATGGACAATAGAGATATTTTGAGTCCTGGCAACCACGGGGCTCGGCCCAATCGGCCGTGTGTCGTGCCCGGCAGCGGGGGAGGCAAGGCTTCCGCGGTCGTCATCCCACGAAACCCTTGCAAGGGAAAACCAGCAGCAGCAGGACAGAAGACGCAGGAGAAGAAAACCAAATTAGTTAGAATAGGAACGTGGAATGTTAGGACAATGATGAGGACAGGGAAATTGGAGAATGTTAAGCGAGAGATGGAAAGGTGAATTTTTGATATTTTAGGTCTATGCGAGGTGAGATGGAAAGATAGCGGGGATTACTGGAGTGATAAGTATAGAATAATATACAGCGGTGGGGACGAGAGCCAACGAGGGGTTGCCATAGTATTAAATGAAGAGGTAGGAAGAAGCGTAGTCAACATAGAGCAGGTAACGGATAGAATACTACTAGTGGAGATAAAAGCAGAACCGACGAACTTAGTTATTATTCAGGTATACATGCCACCGAGCAACCATAAGGAAGAAGAGGTCGATAGGATATACGATCAGTTAGAGGACATGATCGCGTGTGTTCCTGCAGGGAAACATTTGATAGTGATGGGGGATTGGAATGCGACGGTAGGCGAAGGAAGAGATGGTGATGAGGTGGGCGACTACGGTTTAGGCACGAGGAATGACCGCGGGGAGAAAGCAGTTGAGTTCTGAAGGAGACAGGGGTTAGTCATCACCAACACTTGGTTTAGACACCACAAAAGACGCAGGTATACATGGAAAATGCCAGGTGACTCAGGAAGATATCAGCTAGATTATATCCTGGTTAGACACAGGTTTAGGAACAGTGTGATAAATTCCCACAGCTTCCCGGGAGCGGATGCGGACTCAGACCACAATTTAGTTGTTATGAAATGTAGCGTACGTTTCAAAAAGATAAGGCAGGGGCGGCGAGTTAGAAAATGGAATGTAGAAGCATTAAATGGGTTGAAAAGGAAGGAATACAAACAGGCGGTAGAGGAAATCATGGAGGATGGCATGGGGCTTAGTACTATCGAAGAAAAATGGGAAATGATCAAGAAAGGGTTGTCTAAAGCCGCAAAAGACACTATTGGAACCGTTAACGCTAAAAGGACTAGGAAACCATGGATCGCGGATGAGATGATTACAAAGATGGATGAGCGGCGAAAATGGAAGAATATAAATACAGAATTAGGCAAAATGAAGTACAAAGAATTGAACAATAAATTGAGGCGGGCAACAAATAAGGCAAAAGACGCATGGTGGAAGACGCAGTGCGATGATATGGAAAGTCTGCAGAGGAAGGGTGAAATCGGTGCGCTGTACAGCAAAGTTAAATCGTTATCGGGAAGTAAGAAAGGAAGAGCTATGCTAACAGTTAGAGATAAGGCGGGTAAGGTAATAGTTGACGCAGGAAAGATCCAAGAGAGATGGAAGGAGTATATAGAAGAACTGTATAGTAAAGAACTCAGACCTACAAAGTTAGACATTGAAAAAGAAAATGACGTAGAGGAAGACAGCTTAGGTCCAGGCATACTAGACAATGAGATAGAAAGGGCATTAAGGGAGATGAAACTAAAAAAGGCCGTGGGGGTAGATAACATTCCCGTGGAACTTTTAAAATGCTTAGGGAAATGTGGGAGGAAGAGGCTATATGGGCTGATCCGTAGCATTTATGAGGAGGGAATCTGGCCGGAAGACTTTGTGAGAGCAGTTTTAGTTCCGATTCCGAAAAAGGTAAAGGCCACGTCATGTGAGGACTATAGGACAATTAGTTTGATATCCCACGCAGCTAAAGTTGTTCTCAGGATCATAAACAAAAGGATAGAGAGTAGGGCAAATGATTACTTAGGGGATGATCAGTTTGGGTTTAGGAAGGGGAGAGGTACGCGTGATGCCATTGCAGTAATGAGATTATTAATCGAGAGGAATATAGAACACAACCAGGAGGTATTTGCCTGTTTCGTAGATTTCAAAAAAGCGTTTGATAGAGTGAATTGGGAAAAACTAATGAGTATTCTGCAGAAAATAGGAATAGATTGGAGGGAAAGGAGGCTAATCCGCAACCTGTACATGTCTCAGACTGCTCAGGTGCGGGTGGGAAACGGGGAGTCAGGATGGGCAGTGCTAGGAAGGGGTGTAAGGCAGGGTTGCCCATTATCACCGTTGCTGTTCAACCTGTATGCAGAGGAAATGATCAAAGAGGCATGGGAAGAACTCGAGGTAGGAATGAAAGTGGGCGGGGGATTCGTAAAATCAGTTAGGTTTGCTGATGACCAAGCTTTAGTTTGTCAGTCAGCCAAGGGGCTGCAAGCATTGCTGAGTGAATTGGAAATTCAGTGCGACAGGTATGGGATGAGAATCAATATTAAGAAAACAAAGGTTATGCGATTTTCTAGAAAGAAAAAGGCCAAGCTTAACATTAAAATAGGAGGGCAAAAACTAGAGCAGGTAGAACAGTTTACGTATCTCGGTAGTGTTTTGGACCAACACGGTCAAAGTAGAAGGGACGTAGGAGAAAAATTGCGTTAGGCAAAGAGGCTTTAACAAGGAGGAGGGAGTTGATGACAGGGACTTTGAGTAAGGATGTTAAGAAAAGACTCGTAAAAACTTTGATATGGAGCGTAGCTATGTACGGCGCGGAAACGTGGTCATTGAAGCAGGAGGATAGACGTAGACTGGAGGCTTTTGAAATGTGGGTGTGGAGAAGAATGGAGAAGGTGAAATGGACAGAGAAGAAAACAAACGAGGAAGTACTTGGTATGGTGGGCGAAGAGAGGGGTTTGTTGGGAGAAATCCTATGGAGGCAGGAAAAGTGGATGAAGGGGGTGATGACCGGCAGTGGGATGTTGAAGACTGTGATGGAGGGTAGAATGTTGGGCAAAAGAGGAAAGGGAAGGAACAGGATAGGGATGTTGGACGGGATGAAGGGAGGAAGAAAGTACGCGGAGATGAAGAGGGACCTCATATATAGAGTAGGATGATGGATTTTGTGTTTTGTTAGGAGTAATAAAATATTTGTTTGGTAGTTGTGTCCATCCAAAAACCTACCTTAACCGGTAGATTACCTTAAAATATATATATATATATATATATATATATATATATATATATATATATATATATATATATGGTATGATGACCGTGCCGTCGAAACGTCAATACTGCATACGCCGGGTGTCTCTCCACCCTTCGTCTTCATCCATAATGCGCAAATGACCTCAGCTGCCGGTCGCCTCCCCTAAAACTACTTCTCTACTACGTAATAATGAGTAGGGCTGAGTTAATTCGCGGCTGAAGAGTGGAGAGACGAGGGTAGGAAAAGTCCTTCCTTGTGTTCACACGGACAATCAATAATGGGATAGTATTATGGTGTGATATAAAGGGCCTGTTTGCTGCCACACGGATAATTCATTACTCGCCCATAGCGTTGCTATGTAGTAATAAAAGGCCACCTCTGATCTAGAGGCTTTACCAAATTACCTTCAATAGCTGTACCAATATCTAGTGTAGAATATGGTTGATGTAAGAGTAAAAATCGGTCTTATTCATTCGCGTATTTTTTCTTTATTTTTCTTCTTGGGAAACTACTTCATCATCATTACTGGCTATCAATCCGAGGGTTGGTTTATTGCAGCCCTTCAAAATATTGTTTTCTACAAAATTCTTCAATGACTCAATAGGATATCACAAGCAAATGGAGAATTCCACAAATAAATTATTTATACCGACCCAGATTTCGATTATTGCAGCAACATTTGCCACATGTGATGCTGTAACGAAACATGACTGTCTGCAGCGAAACCAATGTCGTAATAAATGTTTGAATTTCGGAATTGTCCATTTATTTGTGATTTCTTATTGATGTTCCGTTTCCAAAAATATCTGATCTTCAGATTCTCTTCTCCCTCCTTGGATTCAAACCTCTCATAAATTAGCTGGTTCTCATGATTCATCTTCGGCCTTCATTGGTAATACTTCTTCTTTTCTTCTTCTTTCAAATTTGACCAGTTATAGACTGAGTTTATGAGACTCTTTCTTAATCTTATGTCTGAGCCGGTTTTGGTCCCTTTTTACTTCCTTCCCTGCATCTCTTCATCCTCTCACTCACCTTCAGCACTCGTTTGTGTTATCATTCTATCCGTTCTATTTGTTTGCTTTAGTTTATTTGGGAAACCGATCCCATTCACCAACTTCATGTATTTCCTTCTGTCTAGTATCTTTGACTCAGTTATTTCGTTTCGCTTAGGTCACCTCTCACTCCTTCCATCCACTTAACTGTCTTCTTCAGTTCTGCCACGCAGTCGAAGATCCTCTCCGTATGCCCTCTATCCTCCAATGTCTTCGGCGACCGATAAATAATAAACTCTCTGTTTTTCTCGGTGTCAGTGGTAATTTCCGTCCTCCAGTATAGTTCCTCGTAACTTCTTTTCTTCCAAATCTCAGCCAGGGTCGTTCTCAGCCTCAGGATCTGTCTTTTCTTCTTCTCCAAGACCTCCACCTCCCCGTTAGGTTTCCCACTGTTGCACTCTCAGATCCAGAAGTCTGATACCACGCTTCAGGTTTCACCACCGCATCCTCGTACCTTTGTTTAGGGTCGACCTACAATCTCTGTCTTCGTACTATACTTGCCCGTGGAGTTCTTCTGCATTAAGCTCTTCAGTAAGATATCGTATCTTAGGTTATTCACATTTAATCACCCTTTTCTTCTGGTACGTTTCCTTTTTTAAGCTTCTCACCCACCCTTTTATTTAATTCTTCATTTGTTACTCTATCTATCCATATTTTGTCATCATTCTTCAATATTCCTTCAATTACATCCCCCAAGATCTTCTTTTCTCTTCTCCTATTTTACATACCTCACATCCCTAGAAAATCATATTCCATGCATTATTTTTAATGTCTCGACGTTTAACATATAATGAAAGCACTAACCATAACCACTTCAGCACTCGGAAATAAATCGTAAAAAATAATATTTAGTTAGATAGGTAAAAAAAACTACTTCACTTATGTCCCATGCATATCAAATTTTCTCCACTTTCAACCATGAAACTTACTATCGCCTGTTTATATTTCAAAACTTGGTATTTAAGTCTAACAAGATTATATGGGAAGGCTATATAGCCACAAATTGTTCAACATAACGAATGATTCACATATTGAATTATTTTTAAAGTTTTCTGCTGAGGCCGAAAGCATATTCTAACTCCTAGATATAGTGGTAGTCGACATTCTATAAGTAATGAATGTATGGGTATAGATATGTCCCAACCGTTGCAAAGAAACTGCGCACAGTTCGTTGAAACAGCTGTAAAAAATATCAAAAATACCTGTCCAAACTGATTGTTTATTTAAATTAATCTATTTTTCTTACTTTTATGATGGCGATTTCCATTTGACTTCAATGATGGGTGTCCTGACGGTGCCCCACTGACATGCAACCCTATGCCATCTTTCATGGTAATTCATGTATGTAGAACATCTCTCCCTTAAGAAAGGAACTCTGCGGCACGGTTTATCGTAATACCATCAAACCCAGAAACGTCGAATAATTTCCCCTTGAAAGAGGTATATGGGTAGGGGACGATAATCTTGACCTCCGAACCTCAAAAGCTACGAAACGCTCTACAATAGAATCAGCTGATGACCCTGAAAGTCGACTATCGCAAACCATGGTAACGAAACATATGGTTAAATATTTCAAGTGAATTTAAAATAATATTAACGCTTATCTACTGGCACATACGGAATGGTGCCTGTGCTAATCCCTGTTAGATCTTAAGGCGCGGGAACACGCAGAAAGGTTCATGTTATGACGTGATTATAGGGAAAGGATGGGCCATGCAAGAGATCTCCGTAATCAGAGTGGAACGGGTTCAAAAATGTTTGCACTTTCCACTACTCCAATTTTCTTACACTGGCACAAATGATACCTATATATAACATGCAGATAGCACGATCGCAACATTTAACGAGGCGTTTACTGAAAGATCATCGGAGTCGATTTCAATTCCTCAAAGGTCTAAGTGCTTATTTAGGCTATGAAGATTCTTGATATTCGGTAAGGTTGATTGAATCAGGGCACTGTATATAATATAACAGAGCCAATAGTTGATTTCAGGTTCATATTTAAGTCCATCTTATTGTTTGTATAATGATCCGCACCCAGTTAGAGTTGATCGCTTTACTTAGATGTAATAGTGGTTCCTGATTTGACCTGTAATAAATTCAAAATAATCATACACAATGAATGACCTAATAATGAAAGATTATTGGTTAATATTTGAAAATATTTATCCATTTATTCTCGATAAGTGCCAAACTAAAAAATGTATAAACCTAGAGCTTCATAGATAAGAAAAATTTGGAGTTACCCTCGTCCAAACTAGTACATAAGTTTCTTATCAACTAACTGCATTGACCCAGACCTGTCATATATGGAGAGAGCCGACTAGCACCATATATTACTGTTTCCATTCACATTTCCCACTGTAAAAACCATAAGCAGAAAGTAAAAAGTACCCATAAATTTTGAGTAAATTGTAGTGTGAAGATTTTCCTATTTGCCGTTTTGCAAATGGCACAAATTTTATGTTGTCCACCTATGTCCCATAAAATATTTATTCCGCGAGAACCAAGTCTGGATCTCTGGCGGTGCTTTAAAAAAAACACGATTGTTGAAAAAGAGGTTTATCAGATCGAAGCACGCATCTAAGCATGCTTCAATCCTATAAAAAGTCCATCCTTAGGGTTATTTATCTACCGGATTTTTTGGTAGAATAGATTTACGAGCTGTAAGAGTTGGTTTGGGCGGAGGCCAACGGGTTTTGGCCCTTCCGCTCTGGAAACTGGATGACGCGCCTCCGGCATATTGCCTTGAATGGCTGCATGAGTAGAAAGCTGAATGGTTACTCCAAGGAAAGTGTTAAAGAATTTAGATGCCGGCAGGTGTCATAACACGTCCAGAAAGTAACAATGTGTAAAAAAGCTCTACAATTCATTCGGATAAGCCTTGCCTATTCTTTTGAAACATGTCTTATTCTGTTTATGGTTTTCAATTTACACATTTATGGACCTGAAGTCTTTTAAATAACTTAGGGTGTGGGAGTGTGTATTCATGTTGGGAACACTTCACTACAATTTAGTTTAGCAGAGAGAGCATTGGTCATTCGAATTCCAAATAACCTCGTTATTTCATACGAT
The DNA here is from genome assembly GCF_022747635.1 of Hetaerina americana. Lineage (NCBI taxonomy): Eukaryota > Metazoa > Arthropoda > Insecta > Odonata > Calopterygidae > Hetaerina > Hetaerina americana. The sequence continues at coordinate 87,310,044 of NW_027286985.1, forward strand.
TCGTGAGAAGTTTTAAAAACCTGGCTGAAAGAAACTGGTTTAAAAATTGAGCCAAGAATTAAATACTCGACAGTAAGGGTAACTTGCTTGATTCATTGAGTAATATGAGTACACGGCCAGAAGGAGAATTGTTCGGAAAGCAAACCATAACCCCTTTTAGGGTATTTACAAACTTTAACGTTCTTAAAGATCCCTTTAAATGCAAAAGAATCGATTCTGATAATTCGATTAAAAAACGTCTTATCCGGCGGGTGGTGCGTTATATCGGATTGAATGGGGTATTGTAGAAATATGGTCTGATCAACATTATTAAACCCAATTTCTGATATATTCGAAACGATTATGTGTGTAATAGATAGCTAAATGGTTTCATATAAAATATTTTAATACAATAAAAACTTCAAAAATGGAACATAATTTATTCGTGAATTCCCTTCAAGTTTTTTGGTTAAACTTCAAGTTTGGCAAAACATTAATCTCTATGAAGTTGAAAATGATGAAATCAATTCCTTTTACGTCAAATGTGTCACTCAATTCTTCGTGATGCAATGAATTTTTGATGAAAATGCTCAAATTGAAAGATTTATTGGAAGATACCATGATGAAATGTTTCCAAAATGAGAAATACCTATTTTTGGACTTTGATCTTAATGTGACTCAAAATCCCAGTCTGCAACGACTTATCCAAAGGCCATGGCTTAAATTTGCTCTCATAAATATAAAATGTATGTCGTTATTCATTGTTCTGGTGACCTGAAAACCTTTAAGGTATTATTTTTAATTATTCTTCGAATCTTATAGTTCTAGTCACACTTATTCATTTCGTTTACTTTGATTCACTCATGCGATTACTCCGATATCCAAATCTACAAGTACATACACATGTACTTACAACCTTAGCAGTATACTTGTACTTGTCATATTCATATACAAGTATGACTCATAGTAAAGTGAAGTGAAAATCCCTTTTTCAAGTTCTTTCAGTGATGTGCAATTTTACCGATATTAAATAGAGTATTGATTAATATCGTGTATTTATTTATTTCTTAAATTCAGAGAGAACCCCAATCATGGAAGGAAGTTCAGCAAGATATTCATCTCAGGGATGAATTTTTATGCATGCATGCAACTTATTTATTTTCCTCTGCTTTCTATCTTATTCATTGTGATCTTTCACGGATGGAGACAAGCATCAGCATCGTGAAATTTAAAATCGCCTGCAAAACATTGACAGGGGACGGCGACCAGGGTGGCCTGGCGGACAACGCGCCCTCATTCTAGTCCGATTATCGGTGGTTTACGTTCAGACTCGGGAAAATGTGTTTTGCTGCTAACTCCATAATGTTTCCCGCAGAAGTGTACGGTGGAAAATAGGAATCGGGTTCTAAGAGAGTACGAGAAATAACGCCACAGATCTAGTACATTATTAGTGGTTGTGGTCAACCAGCTAGGTAAGCATTTTATGTAAAACTTGAAGACATATACACAACGCTGTCCTTAAAGAAAAAAATTCATTTCTAAGTACTGCCAGATTGACAAAGAAGGGATTGACAGGTAAAAATATTGTAATTAGTATTGACCTAAGGATTAGTTTTCGAACCATTACATTTTATTAACCGTCTACAGTCATCGCATGCGGTCATATCCTCCAGATAAATAGTGACAGCTCGTAGTTATTAGGGGAGTCGATTGGCAGCTGAGGCCGTTTGCGCCATTAGGGATAGGTTGAAAATTTTTATAGGATATTCAGGGAATGAAGGAAGGTCGGAGTTGGCATTAGTCTACTCTTTACGATGGGTGCCAAAAGGTTTAGAAATTTAAATTCCAATACGTTGGACGGCTTATTCCAATTGAAGTGATCTCCAAGTTACACCCCAAGGGGATGCCTCCATGAAATCCAGCCATCTCCCACTTTCGATCCCAGGCCATCTAGGTGAGAAGTTAGGACATTAGCCACCACAAAATTCCGATCAACGCTTAAGGGAAAAGATCACACTCAAACTGCCGGTCGAAATGCGATTTTCAGTATGTTAAAAATTATTGTCTCTTATGACCAAAATGTATTGTTTCAGTGAAGCTACTCTCATTGAACTATTACGACGAAAAACATGGCTAAGTTGTGCTTAAAAATCAGTAACGCTGTGACAACTCCATGGTTGCAAATCAAACTCAACGAATCCTTGCCTTCTAAGACTTCATAGTACACTTCTAAGACTTATAAAACATACCTTCACATCCTTCTAAAACTCATCAATTCTGTCTTTCGCATCTTTCACGTTCCAGTTATTGGTATGCTAAAATACTTCTGAGCTAATTTGATGTTGGCTTAAAACAGATTGGCAACCATTAAATCTACTCTATCCTTCACCGCTCTCCATCGTGGATTCGACTCGTAAAGATTAATTTGCGATTTTCTCCGGAAATTCGCCCTCAGCCGCCTCCGGGGCGTAGTGACTGAGGGATCGAGGGAGCGGATCCACGACCCTTCCCCCAATCCCACTTCGCGGAAATTCCTTCGCTTTATTACATCTCTCTCTCTCTCCTAACCGCCCGCCCTTCCCATTCACGATCCTTTTCCTTTGAGACACTACCTCGATACATCTCCTTTCTATTCACCTCATCCTCCTCCACCCATCCCTAGCCCCTCTTTCCCTCGACTTACCGCTTATTTCCCTTCGGGCCACGTAATGTGTGCTCAACCGTTGGGAAGGCGTGACGCCCGAGGCCCGGTTAAGTGAGAGGAAGCAGATATATTGTTGGGATGGATGAGGAAGATATTTGAGATTTAGATAGATCGAGATAAAAAAAACATGGAAAAATCTATTATGAACATGCATATTTTTACACGCATATATGCGCATATACTACATTTAGTGCATATATGGGACTTCTTCAATACATACATATTGTATGAATTGAAGATTTTCAAGTATAATACAAAATGACACACATTTTATGTTTTTTAGATCATTCTGGTTTTGTAAGTTATATACAGGTATATATATGTGAGATTATGTAAGATTCATTTCCTTCAAAATTTACATGTATATTTTGAAGGATATGAATCCAGAAAAATTTACTAGTGAGTGTTAACTGTGAGTTTCTGCTACGTGTTCTGTTATCAAGTCCGGTCATCATTTGCGTCCCCGAATGGCTAATTTTAGCAACTGCGCTGTATATGTATATATATGGGTCGCGGTAGTCCAGTGGGTAGAGCGTTGGACTTCTGACCGGAGGGTCCCGGGTTCCATTCCCGGGCAAGGCACCTGCAGCTCCACCCAAGCTGAAGTGATTTTTTCGGGTACCAGGTCTTCCTGGAAAACCACAACCGGCACAGGGAAAGGAGCTGGCCCCCCTACCATAATGTGTGAATTTTCACACGCCGTATAGGGCTTAGCACTGGGTGATCTCTACCATCCCCAACTAAACCGACCTTCGGGTTGATTACTGTGTTTATGGTTTATATATATATATATATATATATATATATATATATATATATATATATATATATATATATAAATGAAAAATTGACATTAGCAGAAAAAATATTTAAAAGCTCAAATTACTCATGACAATGTATTCGAAATTACTCATCGATTGAAAAAATCGCTCCGAGTGAACTTTTTGAACAGCTTCAAATGAGGCAGAGTAAACGATGCTTTGGTTATGATTTTTCCACCTTTGCATTGGTTATTTGATATTTGCATGTGCAAATATTTAGACTAACGGAGATTTATGTGCCTTAAAATGTCGCGAGATGGTCGTATTGGCAGTCAAAGTCAGATAAATTTTTGGAATTTCCACAATTTCTGGGTTGTTGTAGCATGACCTACACAGCAGTGACCTACACTGTTATGAAAATATTATCCTTAAATATGATGAGTTGTAGCCGTCTAGAACTGGAATCATTACCTTTCCGCTTTACCGATTAATATTATTTGCATTTATCAAGCGCAAAGGGAATATGCATATTTGGGAAATCTGTATCCAATAAAATAAGAGATATCATTATCATACTCGGTCTTTCTGTCAAAATACACTGTGTAAACACGAAAAATAAGGAATAAGAAGTGGAAATATTACATATTTACATAAAGAAATCCGAATTTGTTGAATTTGTTACCTTTTAAACGCCCAAAATTGTTTATTTGATGTTTTCATTGCCAATTTTGTGCATTTCAATTCTAGTTCTTGAATAATTGAAGAAACTGTCAATAATGTCAATCCATTACATTCACTTCTGATATGCAATAAATAATCATTGGAATGGGAACACTCAAGTAAATATCGGATTTTTAACCCCAAAATCACAGCAATAGGTCAAGATTACCTTATCTTACATCAGCCAATCTAATGTCCTGCATCGTTTTGACTGAAGTTACCCTGTTTTGGGCATGTAATACTTTTGAACTTAATTTAATTTCTCTAAACATGTAATTTTCCATTTTTTGCTTCTGTTCTCGTTGAGTTTTATCTATTCATAAACACTCGTAAAGATATAAAGGCAGAGAGAGAGAGAGATAGGATGAAATGGAGAGGGAGAGATAGATTGAGATTCGAGCAGAAGAGGCAGTTCCAAGCTTGGCATTTCCCTCAACGCATCCCATAATCTAGCCATTACCCGCGCATATTTTAAGTTATCGTTTCCAATAAATAAATTCACCATTATAGACAATAAAGCTACCGGAAAATATAGCCTCTTTATTTAATTAAAATTAGCAAAGGAATTTATTTAAAGGAGGTATGGAGAGGGAGAGAGCAACAAGAGCGATACGTGAGGAAGTAGAAGAGAAAGAGAGAGGATGCGGGAAGAAGGAGTCACCTATGAGGTGTGTGGTGGTGGTGGACGGGGGTGGGTTGTGGTTTGTGGGCGGGGGTTAGGTGAAGAGAGGGTGGGAGGCGAGACATTGTGGCCGGAGGCGCGTAAAAACCGCTTTAAATGAAATCTGCTCGGCGGAATGAGGATTCCTCGGATGTTGCCTGGAAGTGAGAGGCCGTCCGCCCGGGGAGAGGGATGGGTGTATCCCGCATGAAGTGGAGCGGATCCTTCTTCGTCTCCTATGGGCGGGGGGATCTCGGGCGTGTGTGTGTCGGGAGGAAGGGTGAGGTAGGGTGCGGGGAGAGGGAAGGAAGCGAGGGGAGGGGCCGAACAATGGATTCGGTGGCTCCATTCCGAGTGGCCGAAGGGGATGAGGACAGGGAGGGAGGGAGGAGGCTTCAGCGGTGGTATCGCTGGTGGTGGTGTCGCTTGGTGGTTCCGCAGCTGCACCACGCTTCCTTCTCTCTCCGCCTTCGCCCCTTCCTCGAAGTCTCTCCCGGGCGCACTCCTCGCCTGACAGGCGCTCCAGCAGGATGTCTACTTCTTCTTGCGAGTGGGGGATCCTTCTGTGCGTCGCGATAGCGGTGAGTTTGGTGCTCGGATTCGCCCCTCTGGGCGCGGTGACCTCTCTTTCGACAACCCCACCACCTCCTCCACCACTCTCGTCCCTGGAGATCCCAAAGGGAAGGATTTCTTTCCGTGTTTTGGTGAACCCTCGTTTCGTTTGCCAATCTCCAACCTCATCCGTGCCCCCTCCTGCGGCCTAAACTTCTACGGTGACGGTGATTCTGTGGTTTTCTGCTGAAGTGGTGTGCTTTTAAGATTAGGGTGAAAAACGCCTAAGATCCTGGGATAAATGATCCGAGAACCCATTTCTCCGAACAATCCGAATATTGTCGAAATTTTCGTAATGCAATTTCGAAAAGGTAGGTGATGGAATGTGTAAAAGATTTCCTGACTCATTTCTCCTTGGCTTGAAGTAAATATTTTCTGAGCGCAAATTTCAAATGCCTACGAAACGGAAGTGCATTTTACACTCCAAATAATGAAACTTAGATTAAGATCGCAAGTAAAAGGTATATTTCCAACTGAGATGTTTTCAGGAAAAAATGGGCAAGCAAGTGGAAATATGAATCGGTTTTTATGAGAAAAATGCGTAGAAGACAAGTGAGGATGCCAGAGGAAGAAGTTTCCTTGGGCTAGGGCGTGAACTTATGACCCTCGGTTAGCCGGACCAATACGTGCACCACCAAGATACTTGGTATTTCTTATTCCTCGGCATACTTTTGTGGATTTTCATCGCCACCATCTTCGCGGAAAGCGATTATCATTTCTCACATTCGTGAATTTTAACGTAAAGTGTTATTCACGATTGAAATCTCATGGATGAGACGATCTTCTAGACCTGTGACCTCTATTTTAATACCTTGGTGTGTAACTTATTAAAATGTATGGACTATCATATTTCTTCGAACCGTCAACAGATCCTCGGAGGTCCTCGGCGTCGAGGAATTTAAAGTCAATTTTACCATAGAGGCCAGTTAATTGACCGGGAAAGTCGAAGATTAGTGATTTCATTGGCCAGCCCCATTTGAAGCAAGGGTGAAATTTTTATTTTCGTGATTTTCGCGCAAATGATAATAATATTTGAATTATAATTTGTTTTCTTCTTTGACTGAAATCCAAAAGAGAATTGACTATTTATCTAATTAGAAAACCTTTTCTTGATGAACAATACAGTCATGGTAAAATGAGGTTTCCTATATCTTAGGAGTTGGTCATTATTTTTTGTAGGATGTTGAAAAAGATGCAAAAAAATAGAGTATGATGGTGAAATGGTGAATATATTAAAAGTGAAAGATTCTGTTAATGATTTTAGATAAATATGTACGTGGGGAATCACAAATATCCGGTTTCAAAGTGGGGCAATTTCATGTTCCAGGTCCAGTTCCTAACTCACCGATCCTTTCCTTAGCTGTCGGATGTTTGGCGGCGGTAACTTTCAAAACTGGGCTAAGCAACTGTCCGATCAGAGATGACAAGTGAGATGAGTAAGAGACCGTGGACGATCATTCCTAGAGGAGGGGTTATTACTTTACAGTATTCCGCTTGCTTCAATGCTCCTTCTTTCTCGCATCATTGCCGTAATTGGCTGCTGATATTCGCCGTTCCTCGACGTAACTTCGCCAGGACGCTTACCTTATCAATTATGTATAATCATCAATATCATACATATACTTTTTTAATACGAAGTACGTACTTTGCGTGACGAGGTCTCGGCAGGTGGTCTCCATAATTGCTCAAAAGGGACTCGTCTTTCCACGAAGTGTTCAAAGGATTTATCATTAGCAAATGTTCGGAACTATAAAAAGATCTTTGAACGACTTTGTCCTCGATGGCCATGATTCGTGCTTGGATACCGTTACATAAAACTCCTCCATTCGTAAAATTAAAGGATCTTCGATTGTAATACAAGTGATGGATAGATAAGGGAATTTTTGTGAAGGGCTTTGCATAATGATCCTAAAAACAACCATTACTTGAAATCCAAACCATACTCCCGGCTTCCTTTGATTTTGTAATCCCACTATCGGTTATATAACATTGGGAATTTTAACCGCGATCTGAAAAATATCTTGCAAAGATAGTCATTTGCCGATTAGAAATACCAAATTCATCTATTGGTTTATGTTATTCTAGAATATATTACTGGTATGTGTTTTACTATATATATATATATATATATATATATATATATATATATATATATTTATCAAATTATACCTTAAGCGAAAGATTACCTAATTTTATATATATAAACCATAAATACAGTAATCAACCCGAAGGTCGGTTTGGTAGGTTATGGTAGAGCTCACCAGCCCAACTGCGGCCAGCGTATGACATTCACACATCAGGGTACGGGGGCCAGTTCCTTTCCTTGCGCCGGTTATGGTTTCCCAGGAAGATCTGGTACCCTAAAAATCACATAGCTTGGGTGGAGCTGCAGGAGCCCAGCGAGGCTTGCCACCCGGGCCCTCTGGTCAGTAGTCCAATGCTCTACCCTTGGACTACCGCGACCCAACCACACACACACACTCATATATATATATATATATATATATATATATATATATATATATATATATATATATATATATTTCCTCTTTAATATGGAAATAGATATAAGGAAAAGTAATAGGAACACATATACAGGACGAGCATAGTAGAGATAGGGAAGGCGGAATTAAGCAGATCACAAGTGCAAAAATATTTCCTAGAACGGGACTTGGACTCCGGGTCTTTCCACTTGCCGAGCGGATGCTCTAACCACTTGAGCTACCCAGGAAATATATATAATTATAAATAGCTGCAAGCCGTATTATGTAATGTAAAATCCGTCGAGTGCGCCCTTCTGTTTAAATATTGCGTAATATGGGATGCCTAATACCAACACTTCTGTTTGAAGCTACTTAGACTGGACTGATTTAAGTATGTTTACTACAGCGGATGGAACCATCACATTTGTACTAAATTGGCTAACTTTACGTCCTGTCACCCATGACGATGGATATTTATTGCATTGGATTACCCTAACTTGCTGGTTTATTAAGACTTTTTTAGCATAGTAAAGACTAGTAGTACGATCTCAGGAGAAACCTTTTTCAAAATAGGTAAACGCATATTTCCATTTTATGCGCCACACGGTGAAATTTTAAATATTTGTTCGCTATGATTTCACGAGAATAATACTGTCTTCTGAGATAGTAGAATGACAATTCAATATCTTTTGGAGTTTGAGTATTTTTCTGAGTATTATTAATGATTATAGATAAACGTTAGTTCTGCATTCCTAACATAATCTACCTGTATGTAAGCTCAGCATTGTAATCAATATGTTGCTGAATATAAGAGTTACGTCTAAAACCCCAGATGGTTGTGATGCTGAGTTACACTTTCGCACATTCTATAAGTATCTACCTCTAATGTAGTTTATTAATTTGATCACCACTACCTGCTACTACTAGTTAAAAAAGCACACGTATGAGTCGCGTAATGGACCTAAGGGTAGCTTAAGCTTTTGGCTACTGACTGGTAGGTCCGGGTTTAAAATCCTACTGAGCCCTTGGGCAACTCTGTCTAAATATCCAAGCGAAGAGGTTTCCTGGTTTTCATATTTTTGTTGGAAACCGAACAGTGCCACGGGGAAAGGAATTGGCCCCGCCTACCCTAAATGTATGAATTTTACACGCCTTGAAGGCTTAGGCGTGTCCTACCCTCATATTTAAAGACTAATATTCGGGTTGGTGACCGTGGATGGAGAGATTATTGTGTGTGGATCCTCCCCTCTTCTGATATGAAACCAAAATATTTCATACCGTATTTATGATTTTGTCATTCATGAATACAGGAAACCAAACCACAAATTTTCAACATAAGTTTTTTATCTCTAAATAAAGATTTAAGTCAGGGTCTAAATTATTTTACGGCATTTTGTCATTATGTCTCCATATATTGTGGCCCATCTTTAGCGTTGCGGAATGGGTATTGTAAATTTTTAGGCAAGTTGCCTGCTGTAAATGAAGAAAGAGCCGTTTTTAAAGGCAAGATAAAACAAATTTTCTAGGCTGTCTTATTATTTTCACAGTAGTCCGGTCGAAGTTTGGAAATTCAATGTTTCCGAAAACATGCATTTTCATTCGCAGGATTATTACATAGCACTCGATTTCACATTCGGAGTAATTTTTTATCAACTGTTAAACAGTTCCTTGCACTTCCGCTGTTTCTAACTGAGAGTATCGAACGAAATCCCACAGTTCTTTGTCACTGGCCACTCTCATTTCTTTTCAACTTTGTTCATGACCTTCGAAGGCTTACCTGTTGCTCAACTGCAATTCTGCAAATAATACGTAATCGTAAAAATAACTCATTTTTATTGCTTAGCTAGCTTTGATTGGTTCTGCTCCATTGATTTTATCCTATTTTAAGATTTTTATAATTTAGTATTGAAAATGGAAAATAGAGTAATATGAGAAGCCTCATCATTTTTTTCCCAGGAATTCCCGTGGAGACATTTCGTCGCAGAACACTAGCAAAAGTTATCCAGTGATACGAATACTTCAAATAAGTTCCTTCCTATTCAAGAAGAAGAAAGTGTAACTTGAAGTACAATTTTGCTCTATATTCCCGAAGATATTTTTCATTTATTAAGGAAACTTTCAATCAAAATTTTATCATGAAGGAGAACTCTTATGCAGACATTTTGCTTTGGATTGAATTTTCCAGCACGGTCTATATTTGCAAAATAACTTTTGCCAAAAAATCAATGTGAAATATGCATGAAAGCTATTAGATAAGATAGGTGCATTATTATATTTGAGATGGTATAGGGAAAGTTGGGAAAAGAACCGGCGTTAGAATCTTTTAAGTAAATAATAAATAACGTTCCGCGAGTTAATAGTTATACCGACGAATTGGATGGTGAAGTACTTCCTACACTTAAGAAAGGGAGTATAGGAAAACTTCAGAAACATATCATTCATGAATCCTCAAAATATTGAACTTAGGGCCTCAGATTTTTCACGTATGGCAATGTAGGAGGACAAGATCTAATGAATTTAGGGCTAGGTCGCTTCTATGAAACTGAAGGAATGCCTTTGCATTTCTTGTTTTAAATTTCACCGGTACTCGCTGTTGTAATTTGTTTTTGTTCATGGAATAGTCATTTTGACGTGCTATTTCTCCATAAAAGAGGACTTTGATGGATAATCTTTCATGAGTCTCATCGGCAGCAGAAAAAATTATAACAGCAAAAGGCAAAAATAAAGGGAGAACGAAAGACATTAATAATTTCTCTTGCGATTTCAGATTACTCAAGTGATCGCATGATATTAAATTTTGCGTAAAGTATTTTTTAAACCCACTTTTCCCTGAAAGCGGTTTGTTCTTCAGCATCGAAAGGCAGAGCGCTATTTTATCCTCTTGACGGACAGTGGACGCACACTCTGGTCCTGTTTTGCCCACTGGAAACCTGAGAAGCAAAGACTCCTCGTATTTTTTTTCTGGAATACCGTCACAACACCACCACGTGAACACATCTCGAGACAAATGGACCTTTGACCTTTGGGTTAGCGAGAGAGCATTGGTTCCGGAAATGGGCGAAGTCGTATACCTCTGGAGGTACGCCTCTGAAACAAGCGCTTTCCAGAAGAGGCACAAGATTCTTTTAATTTCATCAGAGTGAGATTGGAAATTACTTTTACTGACAGCGAACTTCATGGAGTTTGAGGAGCATTAAACATTATCGATATCTCGGTGTTATTGAGGGGAGAGGGATATCATATCAAGGGAATGGTTGATGCAATCTAGGAAATGAAAATGCCAACTTCGTTCGTCTTTTCCACATCTCTATATGCGCTGTATTCCTCAAGTTTCGATGGAAGTGCGCGGCAATTGATGATAGGATAACAGCCTTATTAATGCAATTAAGAGAAAGGGTGATACGTTGGTGAAACTTATTTGTAATGAAATTAGATTTCCGCTCACAGTTAATGCGTTCATCAACCTTGGTCTTGTAGAAATATAGAATTTTGCAAGAGAAAAACACATTTAAATGGATGTATGATAGAGTCTATATTTTGCTTATTTAATAAGAGTGGTCTAAACTGTTTAAACGTAATATAATCCTAATAATTCCTTCGTTTTTGTAAGTAAAATGATTGTTCTGTAATTTTCTAAAGATCTTACTTTTTGACCTACTTGCATTCTTGTTTGGGGGGACTTGCATAATAATTTCCCAAGCTATCCCGAAACAATTACACATCTTTATTATCTTTACAATGTTCCTTTTAATTAAATTAATAATTCGATTAAATTTCTAAATGAAAACTTTTGCAGCCATCCCCATACTATGGATCCAATACAACGGGCATGGCTCGATCCCATTAACAACATATCTCGATTGTCTACGGAAAGGGAGGAGTCACCCAATCAAACACGTGACCTAAAGAGGTTTTGGGAAAGACATAAAAAGAATTCAAGTAAATTTACCTTCTCCCGCCAGTCGGAATGGGTTTTTGGTTCTATACCTCCCCATCTCTCGTATAGCAGAAGTGATTTTGGGAGGCGACTGGCACTTCTTCATGTTGGCGCCGTTAGGTAGTTTTCTGTGGAGCGGAGGAGGGTGGAAAATCCGTCGTCTGCATTTGCCTTTCCTATCGAAGGGGAAGAAGAATCTCGCAGTTTGCCAGCATATCCGACTGGCGAAGTATTTTACCAAAAATCTCTCCACCCGACACCAACATAGTGGTCGAAATGGCATTGTAAAATCCTCCAACGCCAGGGCTTTAAATCTGTTTGCTGACATCAGTCTGAAATAAAGAGTGCGTGCGGACCAAGCAAAATCCAACTGCGGAAGTTGATTGATATTGAACTTTGAACTAAATACTAAACTTACTAAATAAATTTTTTAAGCCTGCAGTTTTCACTTGATTTTAGAGCCTGTTTAAATGTGTTCTAAACCCGTTTTACCGAAGAGATTGTATCAATTTTGTTGGCTTGGGCCCTCAGAAACCGGAACATCAGTAAATTCTTGTCTAGAATGAATCATCAAAAGCACCAGACATTAAAAATAATTATTTACGAATAGATACTATTTTTATTATTTAAACTATGACAATTTTTACAGAAAATATCGAATTAGATTTGAAGGCGGTTTTAGAAACTTCCCAAGGAGGCAATTAATGCCGACGCACTTATTAAACGATTTATTAAGGTAGGCATATCGAGACTTTTTTGATGCTGCTGGAACATTTTTAAAGAAAAATTTTATTATTATTGATAATATATATAGATATAGATGATATAAAATCATTGGCTAACTGCGAATCAGTGAATGTAAATTTCCAATCAGTTTGAACCAAGAAGTAACTAATGGGTGAGCTAATCTCTTTGGCCTTCTTATATGATAATTTTGGAATCTTTGTGGTATTTAGGATGACGTTTGAAGTATGCAAGATCCTTTTCTCGAAATGGGCATTAATTTGTGACAAAGGAATACCAAAATCAACATTTTTCCTTTTCTCTATGTGCAATTTCTAATATCATTGTTGTAAATGTTGCTTGTAATTTTTACGAAAAAAGTATATATGGACCAGTTTCATGGATTAGTTGATGGGATCGAATGTTATTCCCTCAAAGAGATTCCTCCCTATGTATCGCTTTAACAGCTGCAGTTCCAGCAATGCAGTTGAAAACGTATTCATAACCTCATTCGTTAAACAGAATCCGTATGTGTTGCATAATTTTGGACCAGGAATTATTTTAAATTTTCGAATATTTTAATTAAAAGTCAGTAGACCTGTTATATACTCTTCACAGATATTATTTTGGTCCGCTCCAAAAATTTTTGGAGTTCAGTTTTCGGAGTCAATGCGTAATCTTTCTGCGCGGCTCTGACCTCATGGTGGATAACTGCGCGAAGGCTGGATGATGGCTGATTTTCAGAAGCAGCGACCGTGGTTTTCGCAGGTCGACGAGAAAACGTTACCATTAATTATATCATGACCACGAATTAAAGTCAAATTACTCAAAAGTGATTTCAACGGGCGGCTGTTTTTGAACGATGCCAAAATACTTATCCCAATTTTAACGGAGGCAAGTAAATACCAATAACACCCAAAATGAGTGAAAATTTTATTCGCATAGTCAGTTAACGGTACTGTCTACTTGTACGTTCGTTATACGAATAAGATGAATACTTCCGGACCCAAAGATACTAGGAGGAATTTAAATAATTCCATATTCGTGTAAGTACAGAGGATATAAGGACGTTGAGTTCTACATGTATTGACAGTAGAAAAAGATGATAGAAAAGTCAAAGAATGTGAAGATATTTAATTTTGGGCTTCCGACGGCGCGGATTTATAGAGGGACAGCATTGATAATTTTTGACATTGAAATATGGGCTAAACAAAGACCATACCTCCAATCCACTGCCAAAAACGAAGATATCATTTACAATGGATTTACTTGACGCATTTGGATTCAGAACTGCTCACCTCTATCGATAGGAAAAACTGCATAGACATAGTTTGGAGTATTGGAATATATGAGGGAGGTGACTGATTCATCTGAATCATTTTACCGACCGAAGTGGATACGTAAGCGCATCGAGTGCTTCGGTAAACAGCATGTGTGAGGGCAAAAATAAATTTGCACACGCCAGGCCAATACAAACGAAATCGACGCCAAGTACCTCCTATAGATGGCAATGGAAACTTCCCGGCATGCCCAGAGAACATTTTGTACCATTTCGAATGCACACAAAAAGTGTTTAATCAATTGCGGCTCAAAAGGGTGATGCAGCCCTCGACCCGCGCCGGAGGAGGTCACTATTTGAATGAGCCGTGGCCTTGGTGTCTTTCAGGAAGGGGATGAGAGCTGGAAGTTAATCATCAGGCATAATTTATGCTTGTGCGATCATCTTCGCCGCACCTATAATCTTGTCATCTCTAGCCTAGCTCCAACTGAATTCCATGGGAAATTATTCAGCTCGCAAGACAGGAAGCCGGCTTCCTTTCGCTGCCGTTTGGAACGATTAAGCCATTAGTTCGAATATCTCACAACGATCCTCACGACAGGGTCAATTAATCGCAGGAGGCCATTAGTAGACGATTTAGCCACCTCCCATCGTGTGAAAATCCATTGAATTATTACGACGCTCAGTTTGAATTACGAGATGGACAGAAGAATTAGTAGCTGGGGATTTAGGGTTCGATTCCAGGTGATGCCACTGGACTATCCCCTGACCTTGAACGATCAGTAATGCTTATTGATAAATTTTACTCCCTTTCAATGGAGGTCAATGTTTATCTTATAGTTTCCCATGTGTTATTGACTAACCTATTGCAAAATTTTTCAGTAACTGTCTCCTCTCAACACCAATATTATTAATAAACATAGTTAACTTAAAGTCCATATCAACGCTGGTATCAAAGAGTTTAAATTTATTCAAGGTAGAAATGTTTTTTCCAGTTTATTGCCGATAAAAATGCAAGAAAATGGAAATACGGAGTTCATTTAGCGCTGACGACTGTTAAGAAAAGTTAGGCTTAAAAGTCCTAGTAGAATGGATAATAGGTACCTAATTGTCTGATGGTATTTGTTTAAACAAAGTAAAATTTTCTGGAGATAAAACCATAGAACAATTTCAGTCATAAACTTGTGCGCCTATGGAATAATTTTGTGCAAAATGACTGTTAATAATGCACAAGCATTGTTTAACATTGAAATTATAGATCCCGAAGGAGGAACACTGTCGCTTAATGCATTTTATGAGCACTTCAGTTTATGTAATGAGAATTATCGTAACTGTACAGCAAACGCCCGTCTCGTAAAGAATAGAATTGCGCGACAAATAGGCGTTCCTGAATGAGGTTACGAGCAGGGACAGAGGCTCTCCAAACATCTTGGAATATAGATAAGAGGGTTTAATTATGAAATTACAATGCATAAATAGATAGTATTATACACACACACACACACATATATATATACATATATATATATATATATACATATATATATATATATATATATATATATATATATATATATACATATATATATACATAAATACATACACACACACATACACACTAAGCCTCAGTGAATATGAAAAATCGCACGATTCCCAGGATTAGAGAGATTTTCTTGCCCAGCTTCGTCTTTCTGTAGTGTCAGTCAACCATAATGCTTTTTAAAAACCAATTCAGTTTTTTCAACCTGAATTGGTTTTTCGCATTCTAAACCTTCAATATTGTATAGAAGGCTCTATTTACTAGACCATCAGGGCACCCTGCTACCCTCACTCTCCATTTTGAACCATCCTGGGTCCAAAAGATGGGCTCAGGGTCGTCAAATAAAAATAAATCACTATTTTCTTGCATGAGTTATTTTACCACTTGCGGAAACAATTGTGACAAAGGGCTTGAAACACATCCATTACAACGGAAAAAGGACCCCTCCGGATTCATCCGAATCTTGGGAAGAGTGCACTTGGCCTCCGTCAAGGGCGATGAGCGGACGGTTCCAAGGCTGCATGCTGCTGCCTCGAGGAGAGCGTGGCGTACTTGCGTTTGGGACACGTCCTAAAGGGTCGATGAACGAAGCGTACCTACGTGGACCTCGTGGAAATATTAGCGATTCTGATGACTCAACTGCGATTAAAGATCAATCATTTGGAGTGACAATTGGAGAAGATCCGGACGAAGAGGGATGCTGGGGGAAAGTGGGATGAACCCCGAGCCTTCGCCCTCAACCCACTTTCTCCCTCCCTTTCTCGCCCCCCGACCGAGTAAAGAGTGACCCATCCACAATCTCCACGTATACATTCGCTTTTTTCACCCAGAAATCCGCCACCCACTCACAGGCGACCATCATTCTAGGCCAAAGTCAAACATGAATGGATTCATGGCAATGACTTGAAAGAAATTTTCTCGCTCCCTCTACCCGGAGGCAAATTCAGGTATGTACTATGTTCTGTCTGCTAGTAGGTACTTCGAGATATGAGTCGTCCTCGCGGAAAGAAAGTTCAGCTTCATCCCTCGTCACTCGTGGTTAGCCGTGCAAGACTGTGTGCTTGGCGTGCAGACTAGAGATATGGAATATAAAATGGATGCCAAAGGTTCTCATGGGCTTACAAGTATATTCAATCTTTTCGTTCAGGTTAACAGCTGAGCATAGTGTGGATTATTTCATGTACTCATTGAATTTCTTACATTTTTAACATTTTATATAGAATAACTTTATTCCTCTTAGTTATTTACCTACTTTTAGTGCTTATGTGTCAGGCATTACATGTTTAGACTTGTAGTCCCTCTCAAGGTGTTTTCCATTAAGATCGCCAAGATTTATCCCAAACGAGGACCACATATTTTTAAGCCGTTAAGTTGATGAATAAATGGTCCAATATACAATGAATATTTATGCGCTATTATTAATGTGTTTCTTACATGAATTAATACCTTTGAATGTTGCGTCAAAGAGAATTAAATTAAAGTCTTTCATGAAAGTACCGAAAAAGTGTTTTACACTTGGTTATGAGTGATAGGCTGATGTATTGCCTATTCTATCGACATGCTATAGTTTTTAAATGAATCGTCGTGTAACCAGTTTACGACAATAATTACTCAACTTCGACTGTATTCATTCAATTACAATAAAATAGGGTACGTCTGACCATTGTATTATAAGGCTATTAAAATGATGACCTAGAGATTTAATTTGATCCTCAAATTTATATTATCATTGACAAATATTTATTTTTAGATCATTGCCTTTTCATCCAATAAAAATCAGAGTGGTAAAATTTACAAACACGCTTATTAATGTCACTCGTAATTTGTTGAATTTAAAAAAAAGTGATAATTTAAAATGAAAATGGCTTAAATATTGAATGAATTTAGCTAAACTGTTTCATTTAATTTTTTAAAATATCAGGTAAAATTTCTTAGTGCAGCTGAATCGATTTCTGAGCCTGATCCATTTACCCATAAAAATACACGGGTATACATCAGCATATTCGAATGAATTCCATTCTCCTTTAGACGAATCAAGCTAATGCTGGAAACAAAATGTTTTGCTGATTCAATCTTTGATAGTAATAGTAGAGACTCCAGGAAATCTAGTCATATTCTGGTCACTTACGTGCAAGTTCATATGCTAGATGTTCATCCCCCTCAAATTTCACTAAAGCACCGAGAAAAAAATACTTGGGTGAGCGCACTACAGCCTCAAAGTTAAGAGAAACTTGCAAAAGAGAAGGGATTCTGTACCTATCACCAAATGGATGCATGATCCCCAAAAAATAAGTGGAAAGCCAAACAACGTGAAAGTATATTTCTCCGGGCGGTAAAATGCCAAAAAAACCATAAATCTTTTTGAATTAATCGGAAAAGGATTGTTATCAGCCTTTCTCCATTTTTACCACCGATTTATGTGGTCCGAGCATTTTCGATTGTTCAAGTGGCGCCCGTGGCCGAAATTACAATCTTTATTGACTGCCTCTTGACACGCGATAAGAAAAACATGAGCCATTTGACCTGATTTACAGCGAAGAAAGTTTTCCTTGGAAATAAAAAACATGTCACTCATTTCATTATGTGCATGGAAAAGTATAAATGAAGCGTAAGTGAAATATATGAGGTAAAATACAGTAAGTGCTCTTAATCTACCTTCCGGGTTGGTTACTGTGGTGATACAGTTTCTTAGGCCATTGTTACACAGCTAATGGTATATGACCACAGCGGGGGATTTCAACGGAAACTTTTCTTTTTTAAAAAATCCGTACACAAATTTCATGACCATACATATATTTGCAGTTAGTTACTGTTATCAGTTATGCCATGAAATAATTATTTTTACAGACTCACGGTCTTTTGGCGTCGGATATTCTACCTCAGGCGACACTGGTGGCAACACTCAACCTTGATAACGCAAATCCTCGAACAACGAACGAGTATGTATATTATTACGATACAAATACTTCCAATTTGAAGTTGACAAAATACAATTTTGTAGCTTTAAGCTATGAAAACTATTTTCAGAAACTCCAAACGTGGGGAGGTGAGAGATGGAATGACTTCTGCTCTTGGAGGATCTACTTCGAAAGAAACTCTGCAAACTAAATCGATTGAGAGGAGGATTGACCACTACGAAGTGACACACGGGGTAGGCTACAGTGTGAGTAATAGCTGAATTGAGAGTATTCACCATCGGACTCTCGTTCGACTATTCAGCATTGCGTGCTATTCTCGTAGTGGAGATACGTCAGCGCTTTGAAAAAATATTTTTTTTCTTTTCAGACACACCTGGATCCACAATATTACCAAGGCAATCATATGGGAAAATACTATGATTGTGCTCTGCAAGGTAATTAATGTATTTTTTATTAAAGTAGTTGATTTGACCACTAAAAGTAATATTTATTCATCAATCATCCCTCTTGATGTTTTGAATCGAGAAAAATCATTTGTTTGCTGCGTTTCAAAATTCATTGACCCTATGATAATGGAGGTATACTTTGGCCCAGACCAGATTTTTAACACTTGGGGCGCATGCATATTATTTGGGCAAATATTTTCACTGAGAAATTTTAATTCATATCTTGGATAGCCACACGTTACACCTTTTAGCGTCATATACTTGCACACATTCGTTAAAATAGACATCCATATCTCAAACTAGGGCATAAAATTTATCCTTGATGTTATTCTGTTCCTTCAGAGCATCAATGAACACTATTGTATGATATCATATTTATTCCACTAAGTTCTGTGTGAGGCTAAAATGGCAGCAAACAAATAAAACTAAATTAACTTAATTTGCTAACTGAAAGCATCTAATTCTATGAGGTGATAATTGAAATGGTTTTCATCATAATAAAATACAAGATTTGATTTCCTTCATATTTGCTTAAAATTTTCAATTTGTGATCAATTAAATTGCAGAAGACATTCGGTGTGGCTGAATTGCGTCACGAATTCAATATTATGGCGATAGTCTTTTCTGAAAATGCACTCATGTTACGGAGTTTTAAACACTTGTGTTCTAATTGTATAGGCTTAAAGAAAAAATTATGAACACCATCAATGTGAACTTAATTCCATCATGCTTTGCATTAAAAAATGTTAGACTTTCTGGTGATCCTAAAACTCGTTAAGTTTACTTTTAAAATGTTACTGTTTTTTACTAGGACCATGGAAGCCAATTCAAGGACACTACGTCCATAGAACTCCAGCGGCTTCAGGTGGCAGTGCACAGAGTAGCCAACGCCCACATCTTGT
The DNA here is from genome assembly GCF_022747635.1 of Hetaerina americana. Taxonomy (NCBI): domain Eukaryota; kingdom Metazoa; phylum Arthropoda; class Insecta; order Odonata; family Calopterygidae; genus Hetaerina; species Hetaerina americana. Next base: position 87,329,709 of record NW_027286985.1, read on the forward strand.
GCACCATCAACCAGTAGTCAACCATCACCACGAGGATTCCGGTACGAGGCACAACAGCGGTAATGCTTTCGGCACAAATTACTTAGAGGAGTGGGATCAAAAACTAAAAGAAATACTGCAGGGCCCCTCCCACGGAAACCTAGAGAGTGGTGGTTATAGGAATGTTGTGACTGACGGTGGGCATCATCATAGCGGTGGTCAGGAATTCGGCCAAAACTCCGGCGGTTACAAGGTGACCTCCACTGGCTACGGTGGGAGCGGCGCTGACTCGCCGTACACCGGTTGGGAGGAACACCCCGAGGGCCACCACTCACCAGGCCTCGTGCAGGGCCATCAAGAGGGTGGGAAGGGTAGCTCCTCCTTCCAAACAGACTTCCCATACCAGTTTGACAACGACAAGTGGCATGAGTGGACGCACGAGGAACCCCACGACGGGTCTTCAAGCAATGACGAAGCCCACGAAGGGTATCCACAGAATTCCGGGCAGGGAGAAGAGCACTCGGGATTGAAAGAGTTCCGTGAGGCCGTGAAGAACATCGGCGACATCCGATATACCCACGCAATCTTCGGTCTGATCGGAGACAACGAGGGACGCGAAGGGGAAGAGCAGAGGGAGGGAGTAGCGTCCCAGGGCTACCAGAATTCTGTGGCGGATGGGGGAGAGGAGGGAGGGGTCTACCATCACGGGTCGTCCGGGGCGGAGGAATCCAGTGGGGGTCAATTCCAAGGGCATGCGGCTCCCCCGGGGAACGTGGGGGGTTACGGGACCGTCGAGGGATACGCCGTCGGAGGGGTGCATAGCGAGGAGGGAGGAGAGCAATCAAACCCAACAAGTGATTACGCGGGCGGCGGCGCGGTAAAGGGAGCGGAGACTGGCGGAGACTTTAACGGTGGATTGTCCGCGCATGGAGACTTCAACGCTCCACACGCAGAGCCCCTCCAACAGCCCCCACCCGCGCACCAAGCCTCTCACACGGGGACGGGCTACGGCGGCGGACAGGGGTCTCAGGCTGTGACCCGGCCGCACTCGGAGGGGGTACAGGGAGACCAACACCTTCGGGGTCACTACGCCCATAATCCCGTAAACCAATACGAGACACCTCCCCCGCGATGTCCCTACGTCCACGATCATCTGCACCACCAAGCCGCTCCGGTGACTAATACGATACAATCTCTTCCGTACGACGAGGGCACCCACACGAATCAACTTCAGTTCATGATGCCCCCCAAATTGCAGAGTCACGCTAACCTCATCCCCGTGCAACCGCTCAAGGAGTACGAAGTATACGAGACGCAGGAGGAGAGCGAGAACAAGGAGACGGTAGCGGGCCGTCCGAATTACACCCCCGCGGGCCAGCACGCTTATCACAGTGGAGAGCGGCCCCTCTCGGACGATGCGTTCATCCAGCAGCAAGTTCACGTGGAGGCTTTCGCCGGGCCTAACAAGGTGGTTGACGGATCGAGCCTTCCTTCCAAGCAAGAGGAAGGCGACGATTTCCTGAGACCACCCCCACTCTTGGTCACGGATCATTACATGAAGGCGAATGGGAATTTCAAAGGATTTTCGGATGGCCGGAGAAAGAGGAGGCCCGGTTCGCATTCCGGAGCGCCTCACATTGCCCTATATAAGAGGCCAGCGCCTTTTATGATGAGAGCGAGGCCAGTGATCCGAGGTCCCATCAAGAGACTTTCGTTTGCATAATCTAAATTTTGGTGAATACATTTTTAATACTGCCAAAAATTATATTCTTTTCAAAGAGATTACATTTTGAGGCAGGGTATGTGTGTAATCGAGTTCCTAATATTTGAAGCTCTCTACTGGAAGCTATTGGCACCTTGGCTCAAAGCAATTTCAAACAAGGATACTTACAAACTCATGTGCTGATTTTTTCCGTGTGTGCAAATGAAAGGCTTTGTTTTAGGAAGTGAAAAATGGATGATGATTGTACATTGGGAATGGTTTCTCCATTGTGGCTTTCGAAATTTTCATTCATTTGCAGAAAATTTGGAAAGTATTAATATTAGTTCAAATATTTTGAGATGATTCTCAAATGTGTACATATTTTTCAATACCGCCATGTTTTGACATTCCATTAATGGCAATATGGTAATAAAATATTTGTTGAATGGCCATTACTACAGTAGGCAATTAATCGCATATACCACTCGCGATATAACTATTTGAAAATTTTCCTCCATCAACTTTTGATTTATCATTTTGTAAATAAATATTTTGTAAATTTATTGTAGATAATAATCCCAAAAATAATCACCTTACAGAGCTCTATGAAAATATGTTCGAATATGTAATTTATTATTTGTTTTAATCATGTTTTGCCTGACATATACCAACGACTTGACTCCACATTATCTTGGGCTTTCTTATAATAACACATTTTTATATTAAAAACACTTTTTCTATAATTAGTTTTATTAAAAAGCTTTATACAAAATATGGCACGTTGAAGAAATAATTCACTTTTCCCGAACCCTTTTGCTCCTTTTTAAAAATATAAAAAAATAAAGTTCACATTGTGATAGTGAAGGTTTTTTTAAATAGAGTCCGGCGGTAGGTACTCGTTATTCTCCGCCGGCTCCAGGAGAACTTCCGGTTCCCGGATCTCACAGTTTATCCTCCCAGACTTGACGTTGCAAGGCTTGGCGAGCGGCGTCCCGTACTCTGAGGTGGGCCTGTCATCCGTACCATCCGGCGGTAGGTATTCCTCCGCATGTATCACGACGTTATCATCGGGATTTTCCGGCCGCTCGGGGATGACCTCCTCTTGGGTGCCCTCCTCCAGCGGCGGAAGGTATTCCTCCGGGTGGTGGGTGCTGCCATCGACCGGTCCGGAGGGTTCCTCCGCGGGGGAAGCAGTGGTCTGGACCTCCGGCTCCGTCGGCACATCGGGCTGGCTGGGCTGCTCCTCGGGTTGGGTTGGCTCCTGGTCGGGGGGTATTATTTCCTGCGGGGGGATATGCTCCCCCTCGCCCTCGGACGGGGGTGGTGCGGAACCATCTCCTGTTGGCTCCACGGGGAAAACCTCTTGCGGTGGGACCTCAGTCACTGAAGCCTCCGCTTCCGGAGGGGAGTTCGTCGGCTCCTCCTGCACGATCACTTCTGGCAGGGTCTCCGGTTCACTCGGGCGTTCTGGTGGGGGAATTTCTTCTGGCTCCTGAGGCGCGACAGGCTCCTCTGGGATCACCTCCTCGGGTTGGCTGGGCTCTTGCGGTGGTGCTATTTCTTCAGGGGGTGATATTTCTTGTGGGGGTGCTATTTCTTCCGGGGGAGCTAACTCTTGTGGCAGGTGTGTCGGTTCTTCGGGAGTTTCGGGTACAGGCGGACTCAGTGGTTCCTCTGGAACTTCGGGCTCAACCGGCACTTCTGGTTCTGGCGGTGGCAATTCGGGAACTTCCACGGGAGGTGGTGGCGGAAACGGCTTTGATGGTTTCTCATAGTAGTAACCCTTAAGCTCCGACACGTCCCTCACGATTCTCCTGCTAAGGGCCGAGGAGGCCATAAGCAGAAGAATGGCCTGAAATATTCATTAAACATTAGCAAAAATCGAAGGTTAAATGTTGCCTGATTAATCAGGGAGAAGATTTTAAAAATAATGAAATTACCACTCCCATAAAATATAAATATGAGAATTTTCCGAAATTTCTCGAAGATAAAGAAAGAGGGATAATAAACGAAGACTGAAATGATCGTTCTCGTAATAATATGCATGATATATATTATAGACCTCGGACTTATATATTATAGACCATTGTAGTTGAATGTATAAATAAAAAAGGGTACCATAGCTAACTATTCGACTCTTTACAAATGCGTTTGAAAAACGCAAACTTAATTTCCTTCACATCGTCGTAAAAATAATAACTTTACTTTGGGAAACTAATCCATTCATTTCAAATGATATATACATGAGAGTACAATAATTTTCTGCGCAAAATAATAAATACTTTTGATTTGATTATGCGCTTTGAAGATTATCTGAATTAAAATATTTTTCCGGATCCAAAATGTATATTAGTAATGGCTTTTTCTAAAAATTAGCGCCTGTTCTTTACATTGAACCTCCAATGTCATTGCAGCCGGGGCTATGAGCGTGTCTGTAACCGAAGTCTATAAAATACTCGCTGCTCAGTTAATACGGAGAGATGAGACTAATCAATCCCCTTACCTTATATATCATAAACTTCGCAGCCATCTTCTAGCGACCGTTATGCTCCAACGTGACTATGTGTCTCCCTGGCCAATAAAGCTTCGCTTGTGCGCCGCGCTTCTCTCCCGAATGGATAACCGCAAGCAGCCAAGAAGCCTTTTTATACCTCCGTGCCCAATATGACGAGTGATGCCAACTTCTCCTGCGGGTGTTTTTCATCCCCTTATTACAAACATGGAAGACGGGTATTGACTAATTTGAAGAAATAAACGCCGGCATTAATGCGTGCAAACAAGAGCTACACTACGGAGGAGGGAGTCATCATCTTTTCGTCATTCATAACTTTTCTGTGAAGGCGAAATGGGTGAAGGTCGGGCAGCCAATGCAAATGATCTGTTGTAAGGTTTTGGTTTCTTTTTTAGGTATTGCTGTAGAGATTTTTCAATCGCGGGAATGCGGAAAAACTCTTCCCGAAGGTTGTTTTGCCTTCCCCTCTCCTGGTGCGTATCACGCCTGTTTAGGAACATAAATATTTACTTTTTTAGCGTGGGTCCACCTTAACCGCAGAATAAATAATTAACGCACTCATCAACTTATTTGATATTTGTGCCTTAATTGTGTTTGTGTTACTCTGTATTTGGCAGTAAGTCTAGCCACCGAACTGGGGAGATTTTAAAGGAGAAAATCGCGCCGACTTATGCCCTCGAAGCAATAATAATACGTTGGTCATGCGCTATTGCGTTATACGTCGAAGTGATTGGCGGTCGTGTGTGAATGGCAATTATCTTCCGCTGAAACCAGGTCATCGTGCCGTACCATATAGTGTGTAGCTCTAGGAAACGTTACATCGTATTGAGATCAGTTCCCTATGAAGGTGAAGGATATCTGAAAAAACGAGAGCGTGCGAAGTGATCGGGGAAATACGAAGCGAATGATGAACTCGAAATAAATAAATAAGTCGGTAACTGAATCCTTTTCCATGATATGTTGCCCCCAACAAAATGCATATACGCACTTATATGTAAGGACGTACATTTATTTCAATGATTTTTCAGTGTTTTACTCGGAAGTCAATATCACATTGATTCCTTTTAAACAACTAAATGTGCCTTCATATGATTTTAAGCATCGAATTTGATTTTTTATAGCTTAGAGGTTGTTTATTGCCACAGTGATTCCAGAGGAATAACGGCTAAAGTATGTAGTTAATACGAAACCAATAAATACAAATGTGAGGTGACAAAAAAGTTGAATGTTTTATCGAGGACAACTAAAAACAAAACAAAGATTCTCTGTACACGGGAAACCGTAAGCCTCGTTCCTATGTGGGAAGAAATTCTATATTCATGAGATTTCTGAATCTCTATTAATCCCAAAAAAAGATTACCTACGTTACTACTGGATCTCTGGATTGAGGCACTATTATTTATATGAACTACCGAAGAGGAAATAAAAATTTACGGAAATATGTCTCGCGCACCTGATGGTATCATAGACTGTAACAGGGTATGCCTATTCCTTCCGTCATCTTGAATAATTTAGTGAAAATCAAAGGTACTCGGTGACTAAGGTGGAAAGGTGTTAACATACAATTTATCATGTTTACGCAAATATATATATGAAATAAACTAAACGAAATTACTATATCTGTGAAAAAAATTGAGTCATGTTAAAATATCACCTCCCCCTACATGGGAAAATGGTCCTTAAATTAGCCATCCTTACGAAATAGCTAGATCCGATCCAAATAACACTACAAAGCGTCAATTAAAATGCGTGTGAATTTAGCCCTTAGGCATTTCAAGAATTCATTCCTCATCAACAGCTATCAAATACATCTTTTTATGAACAAATCGACCGAAATGAAAGAACCTGGGAATGTTACGGGTTGTGATGACGTTTATTTATCAGGTCTTTTACTCATGTAACGAATCATTCAATAAATACATTTCCTAGACACAAGAGGGAACGTTCGACTCAGCTATGACAAACTTCGGAATAAATACACACCATAGTTAGGAACCTTATTAATATCTCTCGCTCAGTAAATGTTGATTAGTAGCAGCTACACGTTAAAAAATCGTACATTTAAGATATTACACTTATTAAAGGTAGTTTGGCTCTATTATAGGCTTGCACGGAACTTTACGAAAATTATCTTCTATTAATTTCTGGAACTTCCTTTTCAGCTATCCGTACCTTCATGCTGTATAAAATGTCTAATATCTTCCTTCTTCTATCCCGCTAACCTGACATCCTCCCTTCTATCTCCACCTTAGTCATCTGTCACTGTCCCTCTTAAACTTACCCACTCTTACTTTCTTTTTCGTATTTATTTAAATCATCGTCATTAGGTCCAACTTACTCTCTCCCTACCCAAATCTCAAACGTTTAATGTACGCTCATTCTCTTTCCTCAAAGGTCGGGTTACAAGGCCAAACGGCGCCACGACCCATGTTAAAATCTTTAATAACCTTTCATTTGCCTTGCGTGACTGCTATTAACGTTCTACTTCTTTCAAATGCTTCTTTCGTCAAATCTATTCTTCTTTTAATGTCCCTACTATTGCACCCAATTTACATCAAAATACATCCCAAGTACGTGAAATGCTCTACCTGCTCTAGCTTATTCTCTCCTACGCTAATATTAGACTTAACTTTCCCAATTATTGAGGTTTGCACTAATTTACTTTTCTAGGGGTTAATCTTACCCTAATACTTTCCGCTCCTTTAAGGAACTCAACAACTGCAATCAATTGGTTACGTAACTATTGTTTGATCGTCTGCAAACCTGACTTGATCACTTAGCCCACCATTCTTCCCCCTGGGGTCCTTTAATGCAAAATTTAAGTTTCTCAGTATACTTTATGAAGTAAGAGAGATGAGGGACAACCCTGTCTTATCCCATCTTATAACTTTTAATGCCGATTATCCCTCTGCTACCTTTAACGGTGAAGTATGACTTATGCATATGTTGATGCAAAATATTTTCTCACAAATTTTTAAATTCAATTATGAGGGGCTTCGAAATTTCATAATATATCGATATCCAACATTTCCCTAAACCGATCACACTCACTTAACTTTTGTGAATAAATGAGTTACTAATCAAAGGATTGATGTGAATTTAGTTCTACAGCATGGATTCGCTTTTTAAATTAATGAGTGATAAATGCTATTTACAATTCAACTAATACTTGCGTTTGATGCTCTAAATTGAAAATATTAATATATTTCTAAGAATTGATGCAAAAACTTCAAAAGTTGCTTCTTCATGAAAATATGCTACAGGCACCTGATTGATATGCTCTTCAAATAAGTGAAATTAACTTACCGTAGAGAGATATTAATATTTTCGTATGTCAAGATAGAATCACCTAACTGAAATGAAAAAAATGCGCATGAAGAATTGGCAGAGCAGTTAATGTTTAGAAAAAAAACTCTCAACGATATTAACCGAGGTCAATTCGCTGAAATCATCTCAATATTCTTCAAGAAATTTAAATATCTTCAAACACGCCTCTAAACATTTGTATTGTCCCATGCATTAAGAATGGATAACCCATTTTTGTAATACACAGCTGCTATTAAATTTCAACGAATAGTGGTATTATGTAAAAAAATAAATTAAAGGTACCTAACGGTAGTTATCGTAGAAAAATGCTTAAATTGTGGCGATGAAAGAAGTGGTTAATGGTAGACACATAAAAATAAAAACAGGAGCAAGAACGTTCACACAGCCCAACGAGAGATTGCGCCCGTAACAAAAAAACACCAAGGCGGCACTCCCCTCGAAGGGCACCTCTTCTTGAGAGGAACTGCCAAATATTTTGCATTTTTTTGCGAGTTGGCCGTTGTTGTGCCACTTTTGAGAGACGCTTTCCCCAGGGCAGATCAGACGCAGGACCTAATACACCGATTGCTCGAGGCGAGCAGGGAGTCCTCTGGGCGGCAGACCCCGCCTTCTCCGCCCACTTCACTCTCATTTCCTCCTCCCACTCCCCTCCCAAAAGAAACATTTTCGTCCACGACCGCATCTCTTTCTCCATGTACTCCCGATCTTCAAAATTCTTTGGGAGACTTGGAAGAAAAAAAAGCGAAGACCACTCCTCTCCACGGCACAGCGCTCAGTATACTAGGAATTTCATTCGTAAATGATCCGTGGTGGTAGGCTGGGCCGCCTTACGATTCCATTCGAGTGGCAAATGAGTAATTTCCTCGTCGAGTGAGGTCGTGGAACGAAGGGAAGCGAAGGCACCGGTCTCACGGGCGGATGGCAGGGAAGAGGTACGTTTTGAGAGGAGGGGCAATTTGGAGACGGAATGACGCCTGGTTCAGTTTTGCCCCCTCTCTCTCCATAAATGCTTTTGTCAACGTACTTGGTTATTCCGGTAGGTAGTGTCAAATTACTTGCCACCCTAAGAAGCCACTATTCTGCAATACTGTTCACCCAACTCGTGGGGATAGGTTACCGTTGACTATTTGCGTTATAGGGCAGCGTGTACCAGCCTAGTAACAGGGAGTCGAGATAACTTTAAACCCAAAGTCGGATTACACTGTAGATCACTATTATCAGACCACTGGAAATAGGGAGTGAATGAATATTGGCTTGGACCGAAGCCATGGGCAAATCCAATGTAATTTAAACGCAGAGATAGATATTTCACGGAGTAGAATTGGAACAAAGACAGAAAATGCTCTCCCTGAGGAATTAGACCATTATTTGTTCCATAAATAAACATTTTATTGCTAGCATTGCTTCATTCTAGCAAACAATCGTGATAGTATTTCGCTTGAATCCATCTGTTCTCTTTATTAGCTGGGGTTGTCACAACTACTATATCCCTCCGCAAAAATAACAATGTGTGCTTACTGTTAGGTCATTAGTATTCATCATGACTTAAAAGGGAATAATTATCAACTGTGGTATTTGACAGTTTATTCAGCGGATAATATGTAATTACAGAAACTGAAATATAAAAAAACGATTTTATAGCTCTTATGTAATTTTTGCAAGTATGACTAGCTAGTATTAATATAATCACACAAATACATGATCAAATAGTAGCTAGCTTCAAAGGGGTTTCTGACGCTGACTCCAGCAGCAGAAAATGTGAGAAAAATGCAAAAATATTCAGTGATATACAAAAATACAAATAAAATTTATACTTAAAATACAATAAAGAGTGATAAAAATATCTAAAAATATACGAAAATACAAATAATACCTACTTTAAATTAGATAATTTTGCTAAACAGAGAACTAAATCAGTACTTTTGAAAAACATAGACAAAAGACAAAAACAGAAGACAAAGTCATGACATAGGCAGAATAGGCAGAAGACAAAGTCATGGAACCAGAACAGGTGGAATATCCCTCCCATATATTCAAAAGAAAAAGTGTTTATGCTCCAAAGGCCAGCTTGACTAAAGGGGACTAGTTTTTTACCATAAACACTCATGCCTTAAATGAACACAACTCTAATAACAAGTTCTTCTAAAATTAAAAGTCTTCCAATAGGATTGGGTATTTTATAGTATTCAGGAGTTGATATATAAACATTCAATATAAAATCATTGCACTCTGAACATATCTTTAGTATAGAGCTGAGTTAATTCAGGAGATTAGATAAACTACATTTTTATCATTTATGATGCTAAACATGTATTTTTCCTGAATGGTAACATCAACAGTCATTGCAAATGATTTTCTTACTGAGAGCTACAGGTACCCACAAAGCCATTGGTACTTCAAATATTTTACTTACCATATAGTCTCCCTTAGGGTGTAACTCACCAAAGTTCCAATACTGTAGAAACATCAATCCCTAAGTCTTAATTTGGGGATATTTGATTCAATCCATTCCACAAGCAGTAGAGTATTTAGAAAACATCTATATGGGGTTAGAGGGGGGGGGGGCATTTTCACATATGGACAAAAATAACAATTTTTTCTATCCAAAAATATTGATAATCACATTAACTTTGAATGTAATCATGCTTATTTTCTTAGATTCCATAACAGACCCTGCTGTATTTAGTTTTATACTTGGGGGTGTCAATAAAAAAATACATTTTTGGCATAAAGGAAAATGTATTTTGAATATTATTAGAACAAAAATTTCCTGAGGTGGGGGGGCATGTCTCCTGTACTCTTCCACCCTTCAATTGAACCCTGGATTCAAGAAGGAATGGAGAGAGGGGTGTATCATCCCTCCTCTAGAGAAAAAGGGGGGACTATCATTGCTTTGTTCCACTTCCTTGTTCAATACTAGAAGGTTTATGTCATCCAGTTAGTATGCACCTGCACATGTTTTTTCACCCAGAATTTTGACAGACTCGGATATATACACAGTTATTGTATTGTCCATTTGTCAAAGACCAAGGGAAAGTGTATCGTGACACATGCATGTTCTTGCCCCTTAATCCTATCATCACTGTGGCTCCTAGGAAAACCCCTCTTACTCGGAGAAGTACCAATATGTAGCCGTAGTAGTTACATAATGCAAAGTGACAAAGAGTAGAGGTAAATTACAGGTAGCCCAGTAGAGATAGGTGGGTCATTTCATAGATATAGGATTTAAGGGAATTCAGAAAGGGATATATAAGAGGAATATGGCACTTGTCTATTCTTAATGAATGACGAGGGTATCGAGATGGTCCGGGGGCTAACGTGCTGGCTTCCCACCCAGAGGGCACGGGTTCAAATCCTGGGGGTGTTGAATATTTTTCAGAGGTATCTCGATCCCTACTTGGGGTGCTTTGTGGAGGGCACTTTGAGTGAGTATGCCGTCCGTCGGATGGGACGCTAAACTGCGGACTCCTTGGTGCCTTTCGTAAGGAGTAGGCTAATGCTGACGCCGGGTTTCTCTCCACCCTTCATCCTTTCCTGTCTATCCCCTATGGTGCAAATGACCTCAGTTGTCAGTTGCCTCCCCTAAAAACTACTACTACTACGAGTGACGACAATGGCTGCACATAATGTAGCATCCAATGGACAGCTTACTCCACTGAGTAATACCTCTGAAAGATTCTATCTCTACTGGAATTGGAAGCCATGACCTTTCGCTGTGAAGCCAGTACACTAACTTACACACCAACCCGATCTCCCATGCACAATGAAGTATGGCTACTTTGGAATAATGGAATGCAGGCATCTGAACAATCAAGCCAATTCATGAGGTCATAAGTACAACTTCAGAGATAATATGAGTGTGTTTATGGAAATATTGTTAAGGAAGATTGGGCAATAAAATCTTTGATAGTGAGTAAGTAGAAAAAGTAAGTAAATCAGTAAGTAAAAATACTGCCCCAATCGTCATAACAATCTCTGATATTTGCTTGTCTCATAGGAATAGATATAATAAAAGAAACATGAAAATATATCCCTTTAGAGGCTGTCAAATACAGTTGATGATTAATCATTAGTCCTAATTTAAAAATGCTAATATGAAAATCTTTATAGAGAAATAAGGCAGTTAACATATCATTTTGAAGTAAATGTCTTTGCATTATTGCATAAAAAAAGCTATATTTGGATTAATCCTTGTCCATTTATGAGTATTTTACTTAAGATTATAGCAGAGATCATTTTTTGAATGGTCTTGACGTTTCACTTAAAACCTCATACTCTTAAGGACTATTAGCCCATTGGAGAACGAAAATATGTTTCAGTGGCAGTTTATGTTACTATCCAGCAAAACTTATGTGTCATGTATGGCTAACAAAGCTCATTTTATAAGATTTATTTATTCATGGTTAAAGAGCTAACAAACATCCATGCATCAATAAAAATAAAGTTTCAATAATAACCGTGGATTGTCAAAATAGGATTTTTCTCTTCAGCCTAGGATCTCAAATCTATATTTAAAACATGTGACTGGAGTGGAATTGAGTTTATTTTTTGGGAATCAGGCAAATAATATATAGAAAATTTTGCACAACTTGAGTACAAAAATAGAGGTTTACTCTGCTTAGGTCTACGATTTTCAAGAACTGATTCTGTTGTACCCAAACTGGCTGCAGTAGCAATATGCAAATTAGAACCCTTTTTCCTCTGGGATGGATCAAATCCTGGCATTTGTCTTAAGGTTGAGGAAGTCAGGTCATCCTTCTATAGGTCGGTATGCAGTATTACTACCTAAAATGGCTATAATGTGATTGATTTTTGGTCAATAAGGTTTGTGTGTCCTAACTGACTGTCCTACATCAGAATGACCCAAATTGATACCAAATGCTTTGAGTTGCCCCTTTTGAAGGACAAAAATATGAAAACTCACTTCATAGGAGAAATCCTATTATAGGAATTCACGTTTGATATTGTCATTATTTAAGTAAATGTCTGTTAAGAATTCAAGCTGATTAATAAATAATCTTTTTGAGATGAGCATTAAATTAAGTTCTGATAAAGCTACCCATTATTTAAAAACAAAAAGTGATGGTGTACCTTAAAGTAAAGACATCCTGTAGTAGTCATTCATTGTTCATATTTTTATTATTTCCATGTTAGTTTGTTATTTACTTCATCCCAAGATTAAGTTAAATTTTTTAATTGAAGAGGTACATTAACAATTACATTTAAGATTATGACTCCTGCTGTGTTTTCAGTCTTAACAACATGCATGGTAACAGCCATACAAGCTTATGTATACTTCTCAAGCTTAATTTCCATCCAGTATGGCCAAAACCCAACCAGCCATTTCACAAAAAAAATCTACATGAACACACACCAAGATACAAGGAAAAAGTCCTGCACTAGGCTCTTGGGAATATAATGAGGGACTCTATTGACAAGTATATCGTTAATCTCATTGGTACTATTATCATTATTTATACAAGTACAATTTAAGTCTTCACATTGGAACAGTTAAATGCATAGTTTTGCCTGTAAATATGTTAATGGATTTTTCTGAATGTTGGAAACTTTCTTTTACAAGGCTGCTCTGAAGTTACTCTGCCTAAAGAGGGATACTTGGAGATTTAGATAGTGCATTAAGTGGTGGCTTTATAGCCTAATGGTTAGAGGCTGTAACTGCTGATGGGAAAGTCCTGGAAGCAAACACCTACCTAGTTTATCATGATTACCCCACCTAAAATCCAAGTGGTGCAATTTTCTAGTTATTACAACTTTGGAGGGAGAAACCAAAAAGTTGTACATGGGAAAAACTTGGCTCCTCATATCCTGAAATAGCGAAATCACATGACTTCAGGCTGAACTTCTGGATGAGCTCAATATCATCTATAGAAACCAAACTTAAGGTTATTGTCAGTGGTATGTGTGGAAGATCATAAATTATTTGAAAAATACTGAAAAAATATTTCAGCTTTCTGAAAAATCACACTTAATTACATAAATGATTTTTTCAGACCCAAATTTTAAAAATCACTGTTGCCATTCTGGCACATCTAGATATGTAGGATATCAGGAAAAGTATGATCAATACAGAATGTAGAAATCATGAGAGCCAGGCATTAGAGGAACAGCACAAATTAGAAATTGCCTGTTTCTACCAAAAATGTAACAACTATTAGCATTGTTTTTAGATTACCTCAGCTTTGCTTTGCCAATGGAAAATTTACATGTGACATAACACAGGGTACTATTTGAAGAAAATTTATTTATTTAATACTAGCTGTACATATACAACTTGCTTTGTATTGCTGATTGATACAGGCACATATTATAATATACAAAGGCTGTCCAGAGAGTAAATTGGGTTTCAGCCTAGCATGGTGGTGGGTAGGGCTGGAGCCACCGTTTTGATATCTTAACATCCCCACCCTCAGTATGCATCCTGCTGTGGTAGTGTTCAAGATGGTGGTTTTTCTATTTTGCTCACATCGAACTGTTAAATTGTGCACAGCAATTGAAAATCCTGCGAGTTGTGAAGTGCAATCTGTGATTAGGTTTTTACTGGCAAATGACCACAAGCCACTTGAAATTTATAGGCAACTTTATGAAGTATAGGGTCACGGAAAAATGAATGAAGGCAGAGTGAGGCAGTGGTGCATTGTTTGAAACTGGCCGCACCAATGTTGACGACGAGGACAGCAATGGTTGACCTAGCCTTGTCACAGGCAACAGATGGCTTCAGAGATGGAATTGAAAAGCGTGTGAACTGCCATGATAAATAACACAATTTGTATGGCAACTATTTAGAAAAATAGTTTAAGAATGCAACTTTCAAGTGTAAGTTACTTTTTGGACAGCCCTTGTATTATGAAACAAAAATCCAGCTTTCCAGGTAGAGAATTCTGAAACCTCTATCACCTTGAGTAATAATCACCATGTATTCAGATCAAAGACAGAGAATATGGATTATTCGAGAGACACCAAGGGTAATCTTGAAATTAGCAAATTTTCTCCCTTGGGTAGGGTATCAGAAATAATTCCTGTTCCAATCCATTCAATCATTAAAAAAAATATGCACAATCAAATGAAAAAGAATGTATTCTGACTCAGAGTCACCAAGTATTTGTCATGCTTTACTGGTTGAAAAACAGTTTTTGGATATTGCTCTGCAGGAGAACTAGAAATTATGGAATTTACACCAATTTGTACAGTTTGGGTAGTACCATACATCTATACCAAAATTATATTTCAGCATAGAAAAGTTCATGTGGCAGTGCAGCAGCCATTTACATAAAAAATAGATGATTGTACATTGCATACGTCATTATAAAACTAACACTGAAAGAAGCCAAATATTTTATACATTAAATGGCATAGATATATATTAGCAAAGGAAATGACAATAGATCCTGCTGGCATATTTGTTACATCTGCTTTAGTAACCAAATAATTAAGGCATAGAAAATGCAAATATTTTGGTGTACCATTTGTTAACCCAGTATAAGCTTCACACCAATCCCGATCAAGGTGAATGATTTTTACACGATGAAATTGTTGCATTGAAATGCAAATTAGCCGAGGACTCCATTAAAAGTTCCTGTCGCGGCATCTCCCACAGTTTTTTGTAATTCACACCAATGCAGTATTACATAAAACCACACTTTCACTCCCTCTTGTATGGATTAATTTATTTGGAATTCACCTGGCACATTCATAAAAATTATGCATTAAAAGTCACAATTATTAAATTTAGTTTCAGCGTTTCACTCTCAGCGATAATTATATTAAAAACCATCTATTAGAGAAAGATAGATTTCATAAAGATGCCTTAAAAATACCTGCTAGACTAACTCTCTGTTCATCAGCAACAATGAATGTCTTTGAAAAAGTATAAGTGGACTATCTCAGGCTTACACTTCAATGCTGCGCTTCTTGTTTAATTTCTTGGTGGGTCTTCCCTTCCTTAGTATTGCCGGCATGCCAAATTTCATTCTTTGGCTCTTTCAACCAACCTATTTTCATGTAAACACCTTGGGTGGGAAATCTTTCTTTACGATGTGGCTTATCCTATTGCTAATACATTTCCTATTTCCTCTCATTCCTAATGCTATGTCAACTTCTACTTCTCTGCATTCTTAGCTACCACTAATTCATAAATAACTTTCCATATACTTTTCTTCTCTCTTCCGAACTTTCATTTCCATGCTTAAAACCCTCACATGTCAATCTTTACAAATTTTTTCCCTTTTTCTCTGCTGTTACTCCTCCTATAGTTCCACATTCTACCTTTCCCACACCAATCATAGTAATAATTTCTTTTTCAAAACATCCATTCCACGTGATGACACAACCCAGCTATTTTAAAGAGGGCACCCACTCGGCACTTGAATACTTAGCTACTAGGCATGTTCCATCATAAAATCAAGTTTTTATCTCAATTTTAATCAGTAAAACCACACGAAAATTTCACATATTTCATTAAATATCTCACACAATTCATAGCTGAACAAGTAACTATTCTCCCCATAGCCTCTTTTATTTTGTTAGGGTAAATACTTTCAGTTTAGGATGCACATAGGTAGTCTAATATCATAATTTTACATTGACTTAAACATAATGAGTAACTATTCACAAGGCAGTTTGTCTGATGGGACTGATTATGCTCAATGCATGTATACTATCACACAAACAGAGATTTCTTTATGTGAACTATATTCATCATTGAATGAGTCTGCCACCATTTTTTATCTACTGCCAATGAAAATTTATAGTCAAGGCTCTAAAAACGTCTAAATTTCCACTTATTTTCAGCATTTTCTCAAAATCCTTAATATCTACATCACATTCTTTAGCCATTTTCTTACAAGAGTTTTAAGAACCTTCATGGAATATATTACCCGAAAAATATGCTCCTTGGAACGAAAAAAGCCTTTAAATTAAATAAAACAACAGTGCATCATAAAGTATTTCCAGAACAAACAGGAATGGATAGAGCACATCTAGGAACACAAAAAGAAATCATTATGAATATAAGTATACTGCCATGTGTCCAACAGAACTTTGCCAGAATTGAGGGATATATTATGAAAGATTTAATGCTTAGCATTAATTAGAAGGGTTCAGCTTTAATTGAATGGAAACAATGAGACATAATGAATTTATTTTCAAAAGATATAAATCAAATAAAGTAAGCAATAGAACAATGCAAAACAGAAGAAATAATTAAATAAAAATAATTAAGCTAATTGAAAATAAACAGCACACAAAATTTGCAAATAATTATGCACTTATGTATTATTATGTAAATAACCATGTTTAAATGTTAACGAAAGTGCGGCTTACATAAAACTGATTGAAAATCAAACAGGTGTAAGAGAGTTGCAAATACAACCAATTAAATTTAAAACAAAGACAATGAAGGCCTCATGATGAAAGAACACTTGGCTTTTCCACATAATTATCTTTATTACTATATAGGTTATGTAACAGGATAACCTCTTCAGTCCTGAATATGTTATGCTGTAACTAAACCTAGGTTTTACGAAAAATATTCTACATGGAAAAGCTAAGTGTATTCTTTCATCATGAAGGATTTCCACCATGTTATACCTGAAACTGTGTTATTTACAATAACAGCCTCATTTTAGCCATTCCCAAGATGATGATTGCTGGCCTTCTTGGTAAGTCAATATAATCCATTAATAATTTAGTGATAATCCATTATATAGATAACTAATAACTGAATTGAGTCTTAGTCTTACATTAAGGTAGCATTTTTGAATGCCCATTCCCACAGTTTTATTTGAGAAGTGCTCAAGTTGTTTATTTTAAGCACCTAGTTCTTTGTGTAAAAAGTATTGCAAGAAAGATAAACATATGGAATGCTTAGTAGTAAAAAGTAACATAAGGTAAACAACATACATGGTCTGCTATTACGTGCATTCTCGATGTATTTGCTTTCTATAGCATAATTAAAAACATGGCATTTAGTTTTGTTCTTATTGCATGTAGTTTAAATATAAATAACTTCCCACATCCCCTGTATTAACTCCACAACATCAGCACTACCCCCCTTTTCAACAAGTTTACGAGTGAATGCATCATAAGTGGAAACTGTCAACAGTGCCCAAGGAAAGTTTATATTTGGTCAATTTGAGAGGTATGGTAATATCAAGGCACAGTAACTTCACAATTAGATTGCAAAATAAATAAGTAAAATTTTGACAGCACTACCGACTAATTTCCTTTGGCGTTTCTACAAGAGGAGCCTTTCCATGCATAAATATAATAATTATTTTGACTACATTAAGAAATATTACACATGAAAAGATATGGGAAGTGAGATGCCCTTCTTCAAATTGCGAAGAATTTGGGAGAAGGGCATTTATCGAGCTCATCCACCACCCATCATTGGAGGTGCTCTGCAGTCAGACATAGATTTAAATCCACCCATTCTCCTCTGTGGAGGTCGCGGAGGTCTAAAATATAAATAAAAAGCATTTAAAATTTAATTTTCTCAACCAAAGCCAATATTCCGAACAAATGATAGATAAAAAATACTTGCGGAATGGCTTAATAAATTGCAATTAAATGGATGCTGGTAACTGAGTTTGAATCTTACCTGGGATCTGGTCTGTAGTCCCTAGTATACTGGCTACCGTGCTTATTGTAACCAGGGCTAATCAAGGTCCTGAAACTGAGACATTTACCACCATAAAGTCAAGGACGTAATCAAGACAACAGAAATATTTTCATTGATCATTTTGAATAAGATTATCTTACAACATATACACGAAATTCAGGGCTCCCCAAAACCAATTGGTCATGGTTGACATTCCCCATTCCTGAGATTGACATATTTCACCCCCTGTTTAAACGATAAATAGGTCAAAATATTAATAAAATGTGTATTGCATCACATTTACAATTACCAAAAAGCAGTATTCAAAAGAGCGAAATAATACTTACTGGAGTTAATGTACACCATCGCTGTATTGAACTCCTTTCTACGATTACTACCGAAGGTCTTCCTTTGAGTTAACCGTTGTAACTTCAATTACATCACGGTACACTATGAACTAACTCTTACGTGCACCAATAACGTGGAATACCTGATTGGGCAACTTTTTTATTTCACTTATTTGGTAGAGAATCAATAGACAAAATTTCGGAAATATAGTTTTAATGAGAAACTGGTATAATAGTCTTGCCCTTACCGAATAAATACACTATATTACAATATTTAGGAATTTTAATTATTATTCGCTTATCGCCATCTTTTATAGAAAACATATGTTAACACTAAATAGCACAATTAAAGTTATTAATCTATATCAATTAAGAATTTTATTATAGCAATGATTTTGTATGAATACCTTAGCCAAATAATTTAAGATTATACAAAAATGGTTTTCAACATAAAGTCTACATTCTAGAGAAACTGCCTTGTAGTAGGTGGTGAACTCTAGCGTTCAACTTGGCGAATTCAATGCTTAAAGATTTGGCGCGTTGTTGGAATATGTGTGAAAACTTGAACTTCAGTGCATGTTATTTGCCCTAATTAACCGATTCTTCTCTTTGCCCTGTAAGCCGGAAAACTCCAATGCGCCCAGGGAGATTTTTGGTATCAAAATAATTCATACCATTGGATTTTTTTGACTGCATTGGTTTATCACCTGGTAGATACCAATTTAAAATCATAATAGTACTTAAACCAAACTATGCTTTAAGATACATGTTGTTCATATTTCTATTTGATTCTAAAAGATTGAATTTTATAATTTGGGTTAATTAGTTTCATGGCACGGAACAAATGATTGTCTTTATTCCTTATTTCCGTTAATAGTGTCTGAGTATGGAGTTGCAACAGCTTATTTCACCGCAGATGTTACTTTACGGCTGTACATGTGAGTTCAAGGATGGTTTATGCAATTTTTAACTTAAGTTCATTTTCTTGTCTTTCTTTGGTTCTTTCATCCCTTCAAGTATCTGTCAACTAATTTATTTTAGATTAAATACTAATGATACTGTTGCCTTCGGAGCTGCCTAACTATCTCGTCAATTTACATGCTATGTTACTGGATTACTTGCAAGATATATTTTATTAAAAGGAAGTAGAATTCCAAGTGCAGATTTCCAATTTACTAGGTAGTTATTGCTTGCCCTCAATGCTATGTTCTCAGGTAGCATATTAAGCTACTGTTAGGAAGGAGCCAGATTCAGTTTTTGATTTTGACTTTGTACACTTACAACTGAACTTACACCTACTTGATGGATAGTTATGAGTTGTACAAGGAAAGGTGCATGCCTCTTATCCTGTTTGATTTCAATGCACTTTAGTTCGGAGTGCTTGAGCCTCATCAGGTGCATCAACCTCAGGCCTGAATTCTAATGGCTGTTAGCTGAAAGATAATTAGACTAGCACCAGGTAAATTTTAAGACAATCACTAAGGTTGCAGTTTATAAACGTAGAAAGGGATAGGGGCAGAAATATATAATCTCAAGCATAGCACTTTCTGCATTTCATATGATGAGATGATGATATGCACTATAAATCGAACTAATATAGGTTTCCAAAATGGTCGTTTCGAAGGAATTTTTAATATAACAGATTATTTTACTCTCTCCATTCATTAATTGCATCTTGGCAATATTATACATATACTCCTGCGAGCATAATTTGGTGGAACAATTAAAAAAAAAGAAATAAAAACTACTTATTATACCCCTCAATAAAATAGAACACTGAAGACAACAAATATTTCTTAATTTCATATTAGTGCTAAAGATGTGGCAGTATTCAAACTCATGACTGTATTAAATAGAATAATATTGAATAGTAGGCCAATTAATCAGCCTGGCTGAAGGATACACACCAATTTCATTAATTGAAGAAATGAAAACTGATGTTCACTGGAACTCATACATATGTGAATGTGTTAATACATGAGGTCTGTCTGGAAAGGATGCAGCCATGCAAAATTTTGAGAAAAATAGTCTACCTAGAACATTGAGGCCCTAGTCCCCTTCAAAATACTCCCCTTGGGACCTCTCACACATATCCCAGCATGTTCTCCACTTTTCAAAACAGTTGGCAATGTCCTCTTTTGGAATGGTCATCAGCAAACTTGTCTAAATCTTTTCTATCTTGTCGACGTCTAGAATTTCATGCTGCAATGGTGAGGAACTTGCTCCAAACGATGAACAATGACCCAGGTTTTCTGAAAGAGATCTTTGCTTGAGAGGAGTCATGGGTTCATGGCCATGACCCTGAAACAAAAGCCCAGTCTACCCAACAGTCAGTTAACGAGATAAATGAGAATGAAAGTAGGCAGTGGATGACCGTTCTGAAAAAGGACTTAGTCAATTGTTTTTAAAAGTGAAAGAGATGCTGGGATAAGTGTTTGAGGTCACAAGGAAGTACTTTGAAGGGGACTAAGGCCTCATTCTTCTAGGTAGGCCTATTTTCTCAAAATATTGCATTTCTGGATAGTTTCTGGACATACCTTGTATTTGATACTGTTATTATGTTATGCATGCAGTTATCACAAATCCATTGATTGAGGAAGCCATTTTTTTCATCCCTATTAGAGGTATCAAATTATCTGAATGTCCAACAAAGTGTCTCTACAAAGCTCCAAAATGAATCCATGTGTTAATGATGCAATCTAAAAAGTTGCTGGGTGACGGAGAAGGTTTCTCTCTATACCATAATAAAAAGGATGAAAAAACGTTTGATAATTGACTCAGTCATGGAATGTTTGGATCTTGGCTTATATGTGCCATTGGCTTTTGAAAGCATTTATCAGTCAGGAATGTCAGCATTAACATTCACCAATATACACATATTCCTTCATCTTTTAACTCGACCAAATCTTCTGTAAGCAAATTATAATGCTTGATGTTTTGATGGTAATATTTTGAAATCGGAAAATGCTTGCTACTGAATCAGCATGACAATGATGTTCCAAAGAAACTGCGGGAGATGCCGCAACAGTAACTTTTAACGGAGTCATCCGCTAATGTGCATTTCAATGCAACAATTTCAGAGTGTAAAAATCATTCGCCTTGACTGGGATCAAGTCAAGTGGGACCCCAGTCAAGGCGAATGATTTTTACACTCTGAAATTGTTGCATTGACAATGATGTTATTTAGATTACTCTTCCATGTGCGGGAAAACTTCTGAGAAATCTGATATCATGGCTTCAAGAATTGATTTGGACTATGGTTAACCAAATCATTGTATGTACTCTTCATATAAACACCTTTAGATAAACCATCAGAGACATATGGGATCTGGCCAAGAAAAGTTTTATTAAGAACATCACGAATGATGAATATAAGGGAATATAGTTGCAATGAAACACTAATAGATATAAATAACAGATTCAGGTGTGATGTGTTACATAATAAAAGAAATGAAGACTATTACAATGTTCCACTAAATAAAGATTAATTTCTGACAAGTTTTGATGTACTACATAATTTTCAAGTGAAGTCTCACTAGTGCATGGAAACGATAAGGAAATAAATCTTTATTAAGTCAAAAATTGTAATATTCTTCGTCTCTATTATTACCAATAAAAAAATATAATGCAGTTGTTTTAGGATCTTAATCAGGGATTTTTTGAGTTGGTACATATTTTTGGTGAGCAGTCTGTGATGGCAAGGACATTATGGGGTCACAGTCTAATTTGATCTCATTTATCTCTCTTTCCATCTGTATCCCTTTCCTTAGGTGATGATAACCCTTAAACCAAACTTGTGGGAGACATGGAAATTATATACATGTGCACTTAATTACTGGCTCTTATTTTTTGGGTGAACTAATGCGCACTATAATTAATGTGGAATCATATTAAATCAACTTCTTGAGGGCCAGGCTACTAAATAGAATTATTATGATTATTCTGTAACTACCTATTGTGTGTGTGCTTCATGAATTTTGGAACAGGCACTCCTTGGAGCATAGCAAAATATCTTTGCCTAACATGATTAGCTCCTTCAGTTACTCATAATTTCAACCCTCCTCGTTGATACAATTCATGCATGCATATTTTGGAATGATCTTCTCCCTCTTCTCTGGAACACAATGAACTCTCTTCAATGGTATCATATGATCAGCATATATTGCACCTTCTTTTTCAGTTATACATTGAAATATTGTACTAATATCCATCTGTCAAGCTCCAAAACTTCCTTAACACTCTCTCCATCCAGGTTACATCTCAAACGCATATAGTTTATTCTCATCTTCAATATTTTAAATCCAAATTGTAAAAAATACAATACAACACTTGAAATATTGATAAATCATACTTTTGCTTCTACTAAATGGGGGGGACATAACCTCTAAGATATCTCATTTGTTTGCCTTGGTAGTGGAACTGGCTAAAGCACTTGGCTAGGTATGAAGGGACTTGTGTTCAAATCCCATTCAAGGCAAATGCTTTTTACAGTTTGAATAGGTGGCATTTAATGCCCAATTTGCTAGTATCAGTTATTAGAAATCATTGACTGAGTGAAAAGTCTTAGTTGGTAGCCAATGGTTAGGTTTGGTTTAGAATGTTGAAATGTTGGCACTATTTGCAGAAGCTGATAGTTTATGAATAATATGAAGCCTTAGTCCTGAATGTGGAGGTTCTTTTGATGTTTTGACCATAGATTTTTATAGTTAGGTTTTGTAGCAATATTTTCCTGAACACCACGTAT
Source organism: Hetaerina americana (assembly GCF_022747635.1). Classification (NCBI taxonomy): domain Eukaryota; kingdom Metazoa; phylum Arthropoda; class Insecta; order Odonata; family Calopterygidae; genus Hetaerina; species Hetaerina americana. The sequence goes on from NW_027286985.1 coordinate 87,352,938, forward strand.
TTGCTCTAGTTAACAGAAATTTTTAATTTCACTTCCGTACTCCATGACTCCACTCTATGGCAACATTCCTTTTTGATGTTTTCTATTTTCCTCCTGAAATTTGCAGGCATTGTGGTCACAACTTCATCGGTGTAGGCTGTTCATCCGAAGTTTTCAGCCAGGAGTTGATTTAGCAAATCGTTTATGGCGATGTTCCAAAGAAAAGGATCGATTATGGACCCCTGTGGTGACCCTTTTGTAATATACTTTTCAGCTTTCAAGTTATTTAGTTGTATTTTGACTGTTTTATTCAAGAAATAATTTTTAATAAGTTCTACTTCAGGTAGGATAATAGTTGAAACAGAAAAGGTTCAAGAGAGAGAGAAGGAATATATAGAACATATGGTAAAGAACTTGGGTCAACAAGGTTAGACATAGAGGAAGATAGATTAGGTACAGGCACACTCAATGTTGAGATAGAAAGGGCATTAAGGAAGATGAAATCAAATCAGGCCGTTGGGGTGGACAACATTGAATACTCAAGAAGTTCTCTCGGGTTTCCCAACGGGTCACGTTGCAGTACACCGACGTTTCGATGGCAGAGTCAGCCTTCGAAATATCGGTGTACTGCAACCTGACCCGTTGGGAAACCCGAGAGAACTTCTTGAATACCATACGCCGGGAAAACCTGAGATCCTTCACAACATTGAATACTAAAAGATTTAGGAAAATGTGGTTGGAAGAGACTATATGGGCTGATTCGTAGTATCAATGAGGAAGGAATCTGGCCGGAAGACTTTGTGAGATCAGTGGTAGTTCCTATTCTGAAAAAGGTAAAGGCTACATCATGTGAGGACTACAGGACAATAAGTCTGATACCCCATTCAACTAAAGTTGTTCTCAGGATCATAAACAAAAGGATAGAGAGTAGGGCAAATAATTACTTAGGGAATGATCAGTTTGGCTTTAGGAAGTGCAGAGGTACGCATGATGCCATTGCAGTAATGAGATTATTAATCGAGAGGAATATAGAATACAACCAGGAGGTACTTGCCTGTTTTGTAGATTTCAAAAAAGCATTTGATAGGGTGAATTGGGAAAAGCTAATGAGTATATTGCAGAAAATAAGAACAGTTTGGAGGGACAGGAGGCTAATCCGCAACCTGTACATGTCTCAGACTGCTCAGGTGCGAGTGGGGAATGGGGAGTCTGGATGGGCAGTGTTGAGAAGAGCTATAAGAGAGGGTTGCCCATTATCGCTGTTACTGTTCAACGTATGTGTGGAGGAAATGATTAAAGAGGCATGGGAAGAACTGGTGGTATGAATAAAAGTGGGCGGGGAATTCGTAAAATCAGTTATGTTTGCTAATGTTAAAGCTTTAGTTTGTCAGTCAGCCCAGGGGTTGCAAGCATTGCTGAGTGAATTGGAAATTCATTGCGACAGGTATGGGATGAGAATCAATATTAATACAAGAAAGGTTATGCGATTTTCCAGAAAGAAAAAAGCTAAGCTAAACATTAAAATTGTAGGTCAAAAACTAGAGCAGGTAGAGTAATTTACGTATCTCAGAAGTGTTTTGGACCAACATGGCTGAAGTAGTAGGAACGTAAGGAGAAGAATTGTGCTAGGCAAAGAGGCTTTCACAAGGAGGAGGGAGTTGATGACTGGGGCATTGAGTTAGGATGTTATGGAAAGACTCGTCAAAACTTTGATATGGAGCAAAACTCTGGCATGTATCATGAGCTCAAATCCAAAAAAGAAATATTTTCCAAGTGATATGGAATGTTTGCATGAGTTAATCTCAGTTTCATACAATTACTTCTATTTGAATCTAATTCTCGCAGATATTTCATCATAAAAAGATCTGACCCTCATTTAGTCTAAAACAGTGATGGACTAATGAATTTAGTATCTGGCTTCAAAACCCAGGCTTGAATCCTTGCGGTGGCAGAATTTTTCAGTGGCATCCTGATCCCCACTTGGGGTGCCATGGAGAGTAATTCAAGTTGAGTATACCATCTGTCAGATGGGACATTAAATTAGGCCCCTTTGCGCCTATCTACATTTAGGAGTAGGCTAATGCCTACACCGCGTATTCTCTCCACCTTTCTTCTATTTCCTGAATATCCTAATTCCAACAAATTATCCATCTATCTCTAATAGCACAAATGATTGCAGCTAACGCCCGACCAATCTTCTCCAAAATAACTACTCCTGCTCCTAAATGGCCTGAAATATGGGTCATTCCTAGATACTTCTGAAGGTCAGACACGGATAGAGCAGGTAAATGGATACACGAAAAATAGCATTTTAATATAGAAATGTAACGCGATATATTGTCATGTCAAATGAACAATGTCAAATGAAAAATGTCAAATGAACATGCCGTAAAGGAAGAAATTTCCAGAAGTAGAGGCATTTCAAATACGCAACCTAAACCAACAGTCACTCTCCGGTCGGGAGGAGATTTGGTACATCCATAAAAACCAATATCAGCAAAGACACCATTTGCTAAAGAATAATGAGTATATATTTGTTCGGAATCATAATGCCAGTATGCTTTATCAATCGATACGGGAATGCTTTGTAGGTTGAGCTGCCCTTTGAGCTTACTGACCACGTTGGAATTGCAAAAATACCATTGCATTTCACTACTGGAGAAAGTCATGCGTGCCCCCCTGTCGAATGGCATTACTCTGTTAGTACATTAATGGTCGTGTGCTCCGTATTTTCCCATTAGATGTAAAGGATTTAAAGTGAATCTCGATGATTGCTATTCATCCTAAGTGGTCTTCGTGGATGGGTCGAGACTTACGGATTCGGTCTGTTGTAATGATCAATCCCACTGATTGCTTGAAATATATTCACGATGAAGCTGTCCCCAACGGGCACAAGCTATACACCTTGCTGTCTGATTGCGTTTGGAACTCCTCCTGTGGGGTAAATTCCAATATTGTTCTTTACTTTAAATTTTTCACGTGGAAATAATAGGTTTAAAGATCATAGCTTGGGAATCGTATTGATAAGTGAAGGGTCGTGGTTCGCTATTTGGCTGTTTACCAAGCCGTTTTATTTCACCTCAAACGTGCCCTCGAGTGAGAGACGAATCTTTCGCCGCCATTTGGAGAGGAAAAATTCATCATAATTCAACACAAGAGGAAGAATAACCTACTGAGTAAATTCTTTAATTCTAGAAGATCTGGCTAAATATTTGTCATGCGGCTGCTCCACTTCCTCGAAAGAAAATAACAAAAGAGCTCCGATCATATTGCATTCGATTATAAGCATTTAACTGTTCAAATTTAATTTTAAAGTTCATTCACTACGTAGCAAAATTTTACAAAACGTTGGGCTCACTCAGGTTCGCTGATGAACAATCTTCAGTTTGTCAGTCAGCCAAGGAGTTGCAAGCATTGCTGAGTGAATTGGAAATTCAGTGCGACAGGTATGGGATGAGAATCAATATTAATAAAACAAAGGTGATGCGATTTTCTAGAAAGAAAAAGGCTTAGCTAAACATTAACATAGGAGGGCAAAAACTAGAGCAGGTAGAGCAGTTTACGTATCTCGGAAGTGTTTTGGACCAACACGGTCAAAGTAGTAGGGACGTAAGGAGAAGAATTGCGCTAGGCAAAGAGGCTTTCACAAGGAGGAGGGAGTTGATGACAGGGACTTTGAGTAAGGATGTTAAGAAGAGACTCGTAAAAACTTTGATATGGAGCGTAGCTATGTACGGAGCGGAAACGTGGTCATTGAAGCAGGAGGATAGATGTAGATTGGAGGCTTTTGAAATGTGGGTGTGGAGAAGAATGGAGAAGGTGAAATGGACAGAGAAGAAAACAAATGAGGAAGTACTTGGTATGGTGGGCGAAGAGAGGGGTTTGTTGGGAGCAATCCTATGGAGGCAGGAAAAGTGGATGAAGGGGGTTTTGACCGGCAGTGGGATGTTGAAGACTGTGATAGAGGGTAGAATGTTGGGCAAAAGAGGAAAGAGCGGAAACAGGATAGGGATGTTGGACGGGATGAAGGGAGGGAGGAAGTAATCAGAGATAAAGAGGGACCTGATTTAGAGTAGGATGCGGGATTTTGTGTTTTGATAGGAGTCACAAAATATTTATTTGGTAGTTGTGTTCTTCCTAAGCCTACCTTAACCGGTAGGTAACCTTACATAGTAGTAGAAAGTAGTGATGATATATTCATAAATGCAAATAACGGAATTCAAAGCAATGGGTTAGGGTATAAAAGAAATTTTAGTTTGCACGTAGTTAGACTCTTAAGGTACAGGTATGTGGCCAGTTTGGAACCGTTGGGTATGAAACGAGTTTGGCCCATTCCCACGATTGGATTTACTCAACAATCAATGTATCATTTAATATTCGAATGAATTCCTTGCTTTTGAATTTGCAATACTATTTTCTTCTTTTGTCGGTGGAGTGTTTTTTTTTCCTCTTGAATTTAAGAGTTAGATAAGTTCATGCCACTTGCAAAATATATAAATAAAGATGATAAGAAAGTTTAAAATTTAAGTTCAATATTTACGTTTCTGCTTAACTATTATATTCTATGGTTAACATTATAATGAGATAATTTTAATTGCTATTAAGTGACTCTTAGACTTGGTTTTATAATTTCTAATCCAATCCAATCGTTAGTCATTGTGAACGTCAACTTAACGGGAAATTACAGACGGATCCGATCTTATGAACAAATAAGATTTATCATTAGTGAATGTGAGCATTGTAACCGTAGTAACATCGTCTGTTAGTAAATAAGCTGTTTGACAGTTGGTTATCAATGTAATTTGCGGTCATAAAAGTGAGTTTTGGTCTTAACCAGAGGTCAAAGTTAACCTTCAGTTTACGAGACATTATAAAACCTGGCTTCAAAGTTGTATACTTTTTGAATGCTTCATCCTTGGAGTATTCAGTTTGACGGCAACAATAAAGAAATTTTCGAAGTTGGGGAAATATAAGAAAAAGAAGAGACCGTATTTCTACACTTGAAGACTTGTTTTTATGTATCATAAAATAGTGATGGAATGCATAATGAGTTCGAAATCCGTCAGTACTTGGTGCACGTTTGTTTATTATTTCATTTCAGATCATAACCCAATTCAATCTTTAGCGACAAGAGTTATGTTTATGAATATGAAATACAAATTTACCCCGAATGTTATCTTCATGAAATTCCTTATGGATTTAAAATAATGGTCAAAGGCATATTGCCTGTTTTCAACTGGAGAGACACTGGTTGCACTTATTATGCTAATGGCAAAAAAACAAGAGCTATAATAATTTGGAGTTCTCAGTTTGTAAAACTAATAAGAATCAAATTGTTATCCATATTTAATGTTAGTATTGATCCAATCGAGTGTTGTAATACTATTCCTATTCTTGGCGTAACTTTAAATCATACTCTGACTTGGAACGACCACATTAAATCAATTTTAAATGATACATGGCATAAAACACTATGGGCATCAGGCCAAGAAGTTCAGGGATCCGAAGCCTAATCCACTAAGAATAAGAGGATTTTACATAATGATTATTTCACATTATAACTCCATTTTTCATTCTGATATCCCATGAAAGCAAAATTTCTAACTATGGGGTGAGATCCATATTTAACTTCAACTAATAAATATATGGCATCGTTTTGTTACAGTTTCAGGTGGTAAAATACAGATAAGCGACGAGAATTGCAACTGACTGTATTCAGGACAAATTATTGAACACATCGAGAGAACTATGAAGTTACCATACAGCCAGAGTCAACGGTGACTACAAGTAAATCTTTCACTCGCATGTCTCTAACTCATTCAACTAGGCTTTAAGGAGTTTTTAATTTTCATCACTACACAAATTTGACTGTGTGATCTGCAGTGAACAATCCGACTTATAGAACGGCGCATTTTCCACTTTCAAACCGATGCGAACGTGAGGAGTACTCAACCGTATTTGCGCGTCATAAGGAACCACAGAAAAATGCTTTCCAAAATTTTACGACTCATAAAATAATGAAATTATAAATTAGCCCAATATTAATTTAGTAAGAAATGCAATATCACGTGAACATTTCAGGCTGATGAAGAGGATACGTCAGTCATACAAAACGAAGGAGACGAGGCAACGCGACCGGAGGTTCAAAAAAATATTCAACACAAGTCAAAATATTGCTTTAATAAATAAGTTCCTGAGGGTAATTTTTATTTGAAATAATTAAAAACAATGTGGAAATGCCCTACAAAATGAGAACTTATGTCTTAAAAGCACAAATTTCAACCAAAATTTAAGCTTACCAAGATTTCTAGCTTTCAGTTTCAAATTGTGGACATATGTAAAGGTGATATCTTTTATTTTGGAAGTCGGCCACAATCATTGTACAAATTTTAGTAAAATTGCACATGCTTATCATTGGCCAAGAAATCTTATTGTAATAAATCTGGGTTTAGTGTAACTTCATTCAATTCTACCATTTTAATAATCATTAGCTGACAAACAGGGTCAACATAGAATTGATAAAGATGATGCTGAGCGTTTGAAATAGCTACATAAACCAAACTTTAAGCAAGGGACGAGCCAGTTTATGTACAAGTGCTGCAATTAGAAGTAGTAGAAACGAATTATAGGGAAACTAATGCCGAATAGGGTTGAACAAGCCAATTAACATTTTTCGTCCATGAAAATGTCGCTTTAGATAATCAGGATTTCACTTTTGAAGTCATGTACCTACTTGAATTAGCGTTTCAACGAGCTGTTCATCATGAGTTTTAATGAACACTACCTTTCCAAGGTCTTGGTATAATATGATGCTTGGATGAACGAACGAGACGTTTTCGTATTTACCCGTGCCTGACAAAGCCCGTGACTTAAACTGAGTGTTTGTTTGTGTTCATACATCTTAATGGGCGATAATTTCATCTTCAAATGGTCGTGAGGTACCCACTAGCCTTAGTTTGTTGAGCACACATAGTTGGCAAAACGGTTGAGTATGTATCTTGCTCGTTAAATTCCGCTGGAAAATGTGGTGAACACCATATTTCCTCTTTGATCACGTATTATCATTCGTCTTTCTTGCTACTTCAGAGTATTTCATATTATATAAATATTGCATTTTTGGCACCTCAGCCCGGGGTTATTTTACTATCATAAGACTATTCACTTTGATTATGTTTTACGTGTAACATTAATTTTCTTTATTTTGGAACCATTTTAGTCAAACGTAACACTACAGAAAGAATTTTATGGCGAAATGTATTATTCAATATCATCACACTTTCGTTGACTTCAATTAAAGGCAGAAGAACTATGGGACTAGATGATAATATACTACAGTTATTAATTTCTCAGGAGGTACTGTGATTCGTATCTAAACATTTTATTATCACCCATGATGTTTATAGTTTAACCGTATGAAATGCATGTTACAAAGTATTGTAAGGCTGCTTTTAAAACTGCTAGAGTAATTTTAGGGCATATGTGACCTGCAAAAACTTCTAAACGTAACAGATGGTTCGAGAATAAAACTTGTCCACTGCAAAAATCTGTGCTGCCACCATCCTCCTCCCGTCTAGATAGCTTCTACGCATCGCAGGACGTCATATCAAAGGTTAAAAATCCCTCTCTCCAAGAGTCATTTTCGGACCATAAGAGCATCTTTATGCAAGTGGAGCTGAAGCTATGGGAAAAATCTCCCTACCGCCATACTGGCGGTTTGAGAATGCGCGCCTTGAAAAGAAATACTTCATTCTCTGCTGGAAGGCATTGCTAACCGCAATGGTAAATGAAGACATGCACGCTACAGACAAATGGGAAGCTATTAAGAAGGGAGTGAACGATTTTGCCATCCTTTTTAACAGTTGCTGGATAGATAGAAAGAAATTCCATAAACAGAGCGCATCATCGAATTAGAGCAGAAAAGTTCATGCCAGTATTAGGCTGGGATGTGCTAACAGCCTCCGACGTTTGTACCGCTGACCATCTCTCTCGTTGGGCACTTCGATGCCGACCTAAATACCTTATCTACTTTAATATTAATGGCATGAAATTATCCGATTCTTCAGCTCTAAGGAAATCCTCCTCCACTCTCATTTTTCAGCCATTCACCCCAATGATGGTCTAAATGTTATGATCTCACTGTTGAATTTTATGCGAAATTCTGAGGCGATTTGGAGAAATACTTCACAAACAAGAAAAACGAAACGGAAAAAACGGTGGGAGGACGAAAAATGGGGAAGGAGGAGAAGGGAGGGAAAAATGAGAAGGGAGGGAGGAAGGAGACGGTAAGAAGAAAGAGAAAGTTATGAGCTCATAAATCGGGTTAGCCGAAATTTTGAATCGTAGGGAGAGAAAATGTAAGTGTGGGTCGTAGTGCGAGCAGCGGCGAACTAAGGTTTTCGGCGAGTGCGATATTTTTCGAGGTCGGTGGTGGAGGAAAGAGAGGAATGGGTGAAATTTAGGCGACCATATGGCGGCGTAATATTGCGACGTGTTGAATTCGAAGTCAATCCCCAAATACACAGAGGTCGACTGGTAAACTGACTGAGTTTTATCAAATTGAATAATATATCGACTCAACCTAAAAACCGATGTATTTCAACGCCCTCAAAGCTTACGTCGACCATTTTTCTGTAGCAGTTTTACAGAAAATAGTTGAATAGCCATAAATAAATCATCTATTTCCTTTATGCTAAAAGAAAACAGTAAATTAAAAGTGCACTGTTTACGTCCGAAAGATTTGGTTGAAATAATCAAAACAATCTGGATCACCGTGGCGGCCCCTTCATCAGAAATGATCTATGCTGAACTCGTAGAGAACTACAAGATGATTCACGTAAAATTCATCCTTTTAATTGGATTCCTGCCAAGTCAACTTTGTTGTACAATTGCAGCATCGATCGGATAATGCGATACGCCAACGAAGAATGTATATTTGATATTTCGAGGATCTATATTCCAAATAATCAATCCGCAATATTTAAAAATATCGCGGTGAGAATGAAAATCTTGAGAAATGGAATTCTTAACTATGGGGAAATAAGATTTCTTCATGCCCATGCATACTTCGGGAAAGCACCGGATATTTCATCGTTGTCGGGATGACGAATATCAATGAAACCATTAAACTACAACGAGTAAAATTAGTCGAATCTCACCGCCCATGCTCAAATGCGAGCTGGATGCGTTGTGAATGCGATATTGTCCACCCCGATGTTGACGCATCAATACTTTTGAATTAATCCCAGCCCTCGGGCTGGGTGCGTGGAGAGGGAAAGGCTGAAGGCCAAGAATGGAGGGGAAATTGCTAAGATGGCACCGGAGGGTTAGCGGAATGAATGCGGAAATTGGGAATGAGAGTTGGGACGATGGAGGTGGGGTGGGGGACTTCAACGCGAAAGGGAGAATTGGGAACTGGGAGGATAAGGGATTGATGGATGGATGGAGGGAAGGAAAGGGATGAGTCAGTCGCCGGGAGGGGGACGAGCGGAAGGGAAGAGGGCGAGGGTCGGAATGGATCGTCCTCCAAATTGAATTTATTCCTCCGAATAATTCTATCGCGATCCTGGATCGGGGGAGACCGTTTACGTCGTTTATTTTCTGGACAATTAACATCTTAAGGCTCTTGGCAGATCGGAGCAATGGATAGCCGCCGTAAATTTTCGAGGTTCCGCACTTATTTAATAATGTTTTTTTACCTGATTATGAATACATGTACTGTACACAAAAATCTGGGATGGGACATCGCTCAGAAATGTGTTGCCGTATTTCATTGTCGAACTCAAATCCCTCGAACTTCAAGGTGTCAATTATTTACGGTGCCGCGAGATGTTCTTTAAAAAGTGAGATGTACTCCGTCATACATATTTGTCATTGAAAATACAAAGGATTTAAAAAAAGGTTTCACATGAGGTAAACACCTATTCCTTTAAATAAATTGACGAAAATGTCTTCTTTCCAATCCCATATTTGGGCAATTCATAAGTGGGGTGAGGTGACAGGTGATCACCTAAAGATATGCTGATAATCCTTTACTTGCATATACCACATTATAATGACGAATATTTCACTTATAAGCCCCCTTGTTTGCTCTCAGAGTTAGTTCAGTTTTGACACCCATTCAATTTCCGAGCGAACCTCTTTCTTTGGATGGCATTGGCAGCGGAGTTTTGCGCTCAATATTCGGACATGAGACTAATGCGAGCTTTTCACTCACAAAGGCATGAAAAAGATTTCTCCTCACATCCTTCTCCCCACTCTTCACTACACGCAAAGCCAAAACCCTCTTTCGTATTACTTCTATGTCAACTGAAATCATCCTCCAACACTTTTCCGAAATATTGACGCACACCACTCTTCTCGCAATGTACCTCCATGCATCAAGAACCTGCTAAATTTTCTGCAAACAAAAATTTGTTGACTTTCCGGCATAGCAAGCAGAAAATGAACAGGAGAAAGCGCAATTATTTAATAGAGGGTTTACAGAATGGAATAACTCGGCATTAATTATATTATCCACATTCCTCAAAACTATAGAATGTCACCGAAATTGAATGAAATGATGTAATTTTGTACATAAAATCTTACTCTGGTGGAATAATTCTAAAATGATTTCTTCTCATATTTATTTCCATTTCTCATTTCATGCGTATATGTTGATGACAAAATTATATCAGTTGACCAGACGGTAAAATGGTAACCTATTATATAATAATAATAATAATATATCATTCGTTGAAATTTCAAATTGTCCGAACATCAAATTTACATATCATGTAAACGAAGAGAAAAGGAGAGAACCTAGAAAAAGGCTCGCAGTGAAGGCATAAGTGATGGAAGACTAACTTTTAATTTGTGATCAATGGAGGTATAGAAAAAAATGAGTTGAAGGTCCAAGAATTCCTGAAAACACTCTAAATAAACTTAATGAAGAAATTTAGCTCTATCGGGCTGGCGCAATGAAGTTACACGGCGTGAAAGGAATGCCAAATTCGTCTCCTCGAAAGGGCCACTCGTGAATAATGTCCCACCCCCCTCACACTACCCTTATCAGCCCATATCAGTCCTTCCGCTCCGAATGAGGGCTAGCCGGTTGAAACATCGAAAATGAACGCTGTCTTGTCATTTTTCATTGTTAGTCAGATATGTCTTGAATGGGTTCATTAGTATTTATATCTGTTGAGCCTACAATCCGGAAAACGCACTTTCACACCACAAGTACTAAAACATACATATATTAATCTCAGGATCAATTACGTAAAGAAATTCAACATAAAATCTACAATAAATATCTGAAGGAGACAGCGAGGACGTTTGCGTCGTATTCCTAATAGCATATAGATCTGAATCCAATGTCAAAACACGGCCGAATGACACAATGTACCAAACTCACACATATTATTCCTATGAGAGGAAAGTGTTATTTATATTGAATTTTGAAGCTGAACCATTAATAAAATAGAAAATTTTGTTTAAGTTAATGACGTCAATCCTTTGTTTCATGTATAAAGTTTGTGATTTAAATTGCGATTTAAAAATTGAGAGTTTTATCTACTATCACTGTTTAATTCAAATATCAAAATTAATAAAAGTAAAATAATATAATAAGAAAAAAAAACAAAAAATATTCTAGCATGCGAAAGTAATGCACACATTCTTTAGACCACAAACAAAATGTCCTTCAGAAGAACTCCTGGTGGCATGTGGAAGTAACATTCCCCCTCAACACGCATGTGCAGGTTTGAGGTCGTTACATTCAGGGTATTTTGAGAAGCGGAAGTATGGAGACGTGTTCTAGTGCTATGTTAACGCAAGTTAAACAGCCTGCTGTTATTGACAGCTGCCTTCACCTCATCGTCCAAGGTGCAATGATCACTCTTGAGGTGTCTCTTGAGTTGAGGAAAAAAATAAAAATCGCAAGGCGCAAGATCAGTGGAATAAGGAGGGTGTGGAATCGGTTTAAATTTTCGGTTTCGCAGTGCCTCTCCAGTGGCACTGCATCGTTCTTTTGAGTATAGGAAGCTTGAGTAGTAGTTGACTTTTTGGACTTCGAAAAAATAGGCGGTGCTAGGAATTGGTGGAGGCCACCCAGTGGGGAAAGGTCGACCGTGGAGACAGGAGTTCCTTAGGGAGACGAACTGAAGGTGAAGAGAAGTGAACGCTTTGACGGCATTGCTATAAAAATCGTCATTAATATGGCTCATCCGGTACTCTAGCTATAGTATTTGAGACGTTCTGCTGCCAGAAGGCGCCACGGGGCATTATATGGTTCTTGGAGTAGCCTCTGCAGGAAAACCATTCGGAAGGAAAGAACTTCGTTCTCGCTAATTAGCCCGAGACCACCTTCACTGACTGGAGCATTTAAGAGGTTCCTTTAATCTAATGTTTTCCATCAGGCCAAACAAATTGCGCTATCAAACTGTAGTTTGCAGATGACAGATGGAGGTGGTGAATGGGACTAAAGTATGAGTAACACCATGGGAACAATAAATTTGTTGATTACCAGAACCCGACCCCATAAAGATAGGCGGCCGCTTCCAGTCGCCAAAAACGGATTTGATCTCCTATATTGTTGTACAGTTGCTGAGTGATATGCTGTGCCTCAGTAGTTTCATTATTGGCAAGCCACACCCCGAGGAAATGCGTTCCGTTGTTAGTCAAGCGGAAACCTAGAGGTTCACCAGCTCTGTCCAACCACCTACCTGGCCACAATCCGCTACTTTTTACGGAATTTAAAATAGCACCAGATAAATTTGAGTGCTCATGAAAGCGCGAGGTTACTTCATTGAAGTCCTCTTGTTTTTCCGCAAAAATTTTGACATCGTTGGCACTAACTACCAGTCTCCAGGAAGCCATCCATTGAGGTCATTAGAATTTGAAGCAAGGGTTCTATTGATAAGGAGTACAGCTGCCCAGAGAGCGGAAAGCCTTGCCATATCCCCTTGATAAATGAGAATTCGTGAATTCTCTACCCTCACCATACATGTGGCGTTTTTACATAAGGTTTCAACCATACCAATTAAGGTACATCCGAAACCCATTTTCATCACCGCACATAGATATGGATGATTTACTAGATCAAAAACTTTATTTTGAGATAGGGATAGGATGGCTAGCGATACATTCTGGCCGTTCTTCCGACGTATGACATCGCGCAAGAGTGAAATAGAATCGAAGATTGACCGACCCGGAATACAATAGCTTTGCTCATAAGAAATAATAGCATTATCTTACATGGGAAGGCCCAGAAGTACCCCGCCTGGCCTAGAGATGGCGGTAGTTGTTTAAAAAATATCACTGTATTAGAAGTACAAAATCTATAAAGCATATGTTTCAAGTTTGAAGATGCCACGTTGTTCAGCATTTGTTTGGCAGTCCTCAATAGTGAACGTTTTCGGTTATTTTGTGAACATGGAGAAAATTGGTCATCGTTATGTGAAACAGTACTTTTATTTGAAAGACCTCAGCCCAACCAATATAAAAGCTGAGCTGGATTCTACTCTGGGTGAGTCTGCTCCTTCATTTAAAACAGTAAAATATTGGGAAGCAGAGTTTAAACGAGGCCGTACGAGCGATCAAGACGAGCATCGCGTTGGTCTATCAAATGAGGCGATGACTCCAGAAACGGTGAAGAAAATCCACAAAGTGATACTGGATGATCGTTGACTCAAAGTGCGTGAGCTAGCAGGCATAGTAGGCATTTTAAAAAGTGCGGTACATCGCATATTAACTGAAAATGTGGACATGAGAAAGCTGTGCGCAAGATGGGTGCCACGTTTGCTCACACTCGAGCAAAACCAGTGTCGTGAAGATGTTTCAATTGAGTGTTTAGCAAAGTTTCACAGCAACAAAGCAGAATTTTTTATTTAATTTCATTTTTTTAACACTGGATGAAACATGGTTCCATGATTTCACACCCGAGACAAAAGAACAATAAAAACAATGGATTCAAAAGGGAGAACCGACTCCAAAGAAGGCGAAGACCGTTTCATCTACAGGCAAGGTCATGACGTCGGTTTGTTGGGATGCGAGTGGGATAATTGTCATTGACTATCTTGACAAAGGAAAAACTATCAATGGCGAGTGTTATGCAAACTTAAGGCAAATTTTGAGCGAAGAAATCAAGCAAAAGCAGCCGCATTTGGCTAAGAAGAAAGCAATGCTTCATCAAGACAATGCACCAGCTCACAAATCCGTTTTTGCAATGGCCAAACTCATGAATTAAAGTTTGAATTGCTCCCTCATGCACCCTATTCGCCAGATTTAGCGCTCTCGGATTATTTTCTGTTCGCAAACTTGAAAAAATGCCTCGGTGGTCAAAGATTTTCCAACCGTGAAGAAGTGATGCCGGCAGTTAATGGCTATTTTGAGGAGCAAGACAGCTCTTATTATAAAAAGTGTATCGAACTTGAACATCGCTGGGAAAAAAGTATAGAGCTGAAAGGATGCTGAAGAATAAATAAATGTTTTCTAATATATTTGTTTTCTCTGTTGAGTCAGGTACTTCTAGGATTACCCTTGTATGGTCAAAATTCGTGTTTATGAGTGGTATCCAATTTTTAATGTCCAAAAAATCTCCACCCTTACTCATCAAGAATTATAGAGATGGCTGTTGTGCGCGGCAGGTGACCATCCGTGAAATACTCAATTCTCTTGTTTGTTCCCACCAAAGTTGCTTATTATAAAATATTCTCTTTTCTACCCATGTCATCATAAATTCCTCAGGCCCATAAAGAAGCATGCTCCATGTGTATGAGTTCTTTAAATGTCTTTAACTCGATACTTATGCTATTACTCTTTGTTATGATAGAATGTCTTCTTTTACTGAGATATTTTACTTATTATTTCCTTCTTGCTTCTTCTGTCATTTATGATTCCACTACCTAAGGAACCGAATATTCCTTTTCAAGCTCATGATTTCCTAATTCCAACTCTGTATTACCTCCTGATCTTCTGCCAATAAGCATAGTGCCCGTAGTAGTTTTCTTTCTGACTATTCCCAGGTAATATCTCTTTATTGCCCTCTCTAATACCCTTTATTACCCGTTGCCAGCGTCTTCTTCAGATTCCCAGTTTCTTAAACAAAACGCAACATTATAATTATTATATGCTCTATGAATGGAAGTATGAGTAGACTAACACCCGTTCACCAGTAAAAAATGAAAATTTTAATTAAAAATTTATTTTTTCACAAATGCACCCATACCTCTGCCATAATACATTGCTTTAAATTCCTTTTTCAACCTTTACAGTTGTACCTGCCCCCCTACCATATACCAATGAACGTATTTCAGAGTTGAATTAATACACAGACATGACATCTCTACAAGACATCTCACTAAATCTCACGGCAATCTCCTTGGCAGTTAACCTACGGTATGCACGCACTAAATCATTCACCCTGTTGCCGTGGGTGCCGTTTGTTGACGTAAATGGTCGTCCGCTTCTCGGTTCTTCATCGGTCGAAGTATTTCCAGACTGGAAGCTATTAGACCAACGAAAACACTGTTCCCAACTTATAGATTCAATGCTGAATACCTCTTGAATCACTGCAGTTTCAGTTGCACTTTTCTCCAGGTTAAAACAAAATTCATTTCACACGTATTGATTCTCCAACACCTTCATCCTAACCGAAACAAGAATTTCTTCGGTATGCGCTCCGACAAGAATCGGTGTTGTGCAGAGACAAGTCAATACTGGGCCACAAGCAAGGCGGTGTTTAACTTCCCACAGACGTCGCTATTAGGCGAAACCTCAGTGATTGTGATCCGTCAAGCGGTTCGCACGTAGACCAGTCTCATCTTTTTTGTATATAGATCTTGTATTACTGGAGGCTTGCCTAGAAAATAAATAATATCCATGAATGTTTTCCATTTAATCCCTGAAAAGGTGATAGTAATATTTAGAAAAATTTGTTTATCATTTTATAGCGTTCGCTCATTGTGCTTTCTGTTCGATATGGGGTTAAGTTTCTTCCATTATTCTTTCTCATGGATACACCACGTAACGTCCTGCGTTGCATCCATGCAATTTTAAAACAAGTGATCCAAATCTGTTGGAGTGGAGTTAATGTTTTTCCCAAATAAAGTGTCCTCTCATTTTGAGCGTGGACGAGGGTGTGCTGTCGCAAAACAATTGCAACAACACCCCCCCCCCTTTCCCTCTCCCTCCTCCACGGCAAATTTATTATTCATTTCCTAGGGCACGCGATCGAGTCACTACGTCGTCGCCCTGGATACAATCTCTCGGTGTGTGGGTTCTTCCTTTAGCGTGATTTACATCCCATCAGCAGATAAGTCGCTTTCATACACTCACCCTCTCTCCTCCCTTATCTTATCACAAAATATCCCATTGTCATTAATCTTGTTCCTCCTGTTCACTTTAAAAAAAATGGTTAGGGGCTTCTGGAGAGGAGGCAATCTGCCTCCGATACATTGAATTTTTCTCATGGAACGTCAGGTTGCAGATTGTGCTGAAACTCATTCCCTCATTTCATCCCGTGACATTAAGATGTTTCCTCTGCTAAATTATTGGCTCAGGGGATTTATCAGATCCACGCACGGGGAATTTAATGTGGCTAGGAGCTCGTAAATTGTTGAATGTCTCGGAGGAGTGGGGGAACTCTTTTCCTGTACTCAAGAGGTACACATACATTGACCATTGGCCCATTTTTTACGCTGAGATTTTATGGTTCTGCACTCGGGGTAAGCTATTCCTTTACGTTGACAATCCATTCGTTTCTTCAACCGTCATAGCCGGTAGATAAAATGTATCGTTTTTGAAACCAAGTAAACCCCTCTTTAACCAGAAAACAAATTTTACGAGGAATATCTCTTTCCCTCTCGCCACCACATTTTAGCAAAAGATACTTTGACTCGTCCATGAAATTAGAAAACGAATCTACTTTCAAGGATTTGAGTGGTAACTTAAACAATACATTGTGATGTGTGTGTGTGTATATATATATGTGTATGGTATATATATATGTGTAAGGTATATATATATATATATATATATATATATATATATATATATATATATATATATACCTTTTTCTTCCCTTTCCTCGTTTGCCTAACATTCTCCCCTCTATTGCAGTGTTCCACATCCCACTGCCGGTCAATACCCCCTTCATCCACTTTTCCTGCCTCTACAGGATTTCTCCCAACAAACCCCTCTCTTCGCCCACCATACCAAGTATTTCCTCATTTGTTTTCTTCTCTGTCCATTTCACCTTCTCCATTCTTCTCCACACCCACATTTCAAAAGCCTCCAGTCTACGTCTATCCTCCTGCTTCAATGACCACATTTCCGTGCCGTGCATAGCTACGCTCCATATCAAAGTTTTTACGAGTCTTTTCTTAATATCCTTACTCAAAGTCCCTGTCATCAACTCCCTCCTCTTTGTGAAAACTTCTTTGCGTAGCGCAATTCTTCTTCTTACGTCCCGACTACTTTGACCGTGTTGGTCCAAAACACTTCCGAGATACGTAAACTGTTCTACCTGTCCTAGTTTTTGCCCTCCTATTTTAATGTTAAGCTTAGCCTTTTTCTTTCTAGAAAATCGCATAACCTTTGTTTTATTAATGTTAATTTTCACCTCATACCTGTCACACTGAATTTTCAATTCACTCAGCAATGCTTGCAACCCCTTGGCTGACTGACAAAAACATATATACATTTTTATTATATATATATGTATGTATATATATATATAATTATATATATATGTATGTATGTATATATAATTATATATATATGTATGTATATATATATACATATATATATATATGTATATATATATATATATATATATATATATATATATATATATATATATATATATACACACACACAATATATTGCATGAAATTCGGAACAGTTAAGTACTACTCTTTCTCTAATGAAAAAGAGTAGTACTTAACTGTACTTTCTCTAATTTTGCGCAACAAAAGTTGCTGGTTTTGGGATTGAACTTTCCTCTTTCTTTAGTAAAATAATAGGTCGTAGATTTTAATCAGCATTAATGACCTTAACTCAGTTATGCAAAATTGTAACACCCCTTGGTTTCTTATGTTGGTCAATGGAAGGATATAGTGTGGCCATGGCTACCCTTTAGTGGAAACTCAGAAAATGGCCTAATTTTGTTTTTATTTCCTATCGCACAGGTCACGCTTCTCGTGGCCTGTGAGAACCACCAGATTTGGCATAACACCCGAACCAGGACTCGAACACGTGACCTACAAGTTTGCCAGCGAGCTCCTTACCCACTTGACTAACCCGGCCGGTAAAATTTATCTCATTCCGAATACAAGTCAAGCGAGTTGTAAAAATGAAAATGGAAGTTAATTTAATGATTTGGTGTCCTATAAAAATTCAAGTTTTTTTCATAAAAATAGAACTGTTCGCTAAAACGTTATGTAAAATCGTACGAATCAACTTGCTGATGTGAAAATCATGATATATTCTACGAAAATGTTGCTGTTGCCCAATGTAGCTCATAAAAAAGAAGCTAGTCTTTTCTTGGTGCTCCTTGATTTAGACACTAGTGAATCTCTTCGCGTAATGAAGCACTATTTGCTTCTTTTGGGATCACTTATCACCAATGAGTATTTATATTCAAATAATTACTAAGAGGAAATGGATATGTGTAAATGTGTGAAGAAGAATAGGAATTAAATATTTTACTTTCTATTAAAATGATGCTCTCTTTGGATCATATGAAAATTTGGCTAGATTTATGGCAAGGCACACTATCATGTGTCCCATTAACTGCCAAGAGCAGTTATTTCAGCAACGTATGGCATTTGGCAGTAAATTTTTAATAAGCATGTACCTATAGGTTTTGAGCAATATATCAGTTTTAATTGGTTGACGTTTTTCTCTCCTGATCTCATTCGCGATTGAAAATTTTGGCAAGCTCTCACTCTGAGTTGATGAATTTCGACGTCCAATTAGTTTTTATGTCTTTCAACTGTCAATTTGGTCAAATTTAATATGAAAGATTTGATTTCGGGAATGGCGCATGTCAGTACTTAAAGGGTTAGGATTTAGATATTAAGGCCACCGCTAGTAGCCACAAGTGCCGATATTTAGCATATTTGTGGCGAGGATTAGTCTATGGTACGCCGAAAGTTCCCCTAAATGCACTTTCATAGTGGAGGCAAAGATGTTGGTCTCGGCTTAACTGTTGAGCCACTGTCCTGAATATAGTTGCCCTGTTTGAAGATTAAGTGAAAATGGGACTTCATTGAGGGATCAAAAGAGTCATTAGAAGGGTGTAATTAGATTTTTTAAATTGGTGGATAGATACCCTGAAAAAGAGGGTAAAGAATGAAGATGTGCGAGGAAAAATATCCGTCCTCGTAGTTATTAGGGGGAGGCGACCGACTGCTAAGGTCGTGTTTCACCATTTTGTACCGATGAATAATTTGGTAGTGGGAAAATAAGAGTGGAGAGAAACCCGGCGTCAATGTTAGGATGTTGCGTTAATGAAATAAGCCGAGAAATCCACTATTTAATGTTCCACATAACAGGACGACGGGCGTAGTCCTCATGAAGTGCTCCGCGGACAGCATCCCAAGTAGAGATCGGGATACCACTTGGAAATTCCTGCCGCTTCCTCCGGGATTCGAACCAGGGCCCTCGGGTTGAGGATCCACCTCATCAACCTGATCCCAGAGGAAGCGAGAAGAATTGAACACGAGAGAGAGCGAATTGAGATACGGAGAAAAAGTGATGAAGGAAATAGAAGCTTTTGACAATTGGTGGGAAAATAAAGAAGAATAGTTCTAATTGCATCAAATTAATATTTTTCACTTCAGGAAGAAAGTAAGAAGGTGAAATAATCCTTTAAGCAATATCTTAGTGCGTGATAAGGAATTCATGTACCTGTGAAAATTTTGGGAGTGGAGACAGCTACGCTTAATTTAATACTGAATTACATCACTATATTACCAGTTAGTAGCATACTCTTTCATCCATCACTCATCTACTCCTAATATCATGGTAGAAGACCGACATGTAACATTTCCTCTTGGAAGTAAATAATAAAACATGGACTTTTGCCACTTAAAAATCTTCTTACATACTTTCCTCATAAGTCTGCACCAGAATTATTGGGGTATTGGAAAGAAATATCAAATGAGAAAGGCTTGCTGGTGCCTTTTTTAAACTCTATTATGGGGCATTGAATGTATTTACATATGATAAATATTTCACATCGATACGAATAGCTAAAATACTGAATAAATATAAATCTATTATCCTTTAACGTACATAAAAAAGAAATTACGGCAGAGTTCCTCCCAGTCTTTTAAAGGATCCATTTTCTGAAAGCCCTAACTACCTTCCCAAAGTTATTCCCGAGTTTTGAGTTTTTCGACTTCCGCTATCAACTCCGACTTCCTGCAGGTATTGAGCTTCTCGGTGGAGATTATATTTTTGCTGACAAAACTTTTTTGTAAGCTTCCTTGATTTTTAGAGTATCCGCATCTAGCTTGGAGGGTTCAAAATTTTGGGATATCTCCATTATGGAAAAGAATTTTACTTTCCCAGTTTTGGCCCCTTTTTAGTCGAAAATGATAGTCTGTTGCCATTCGTAGACCCGTGTAGGCAGCGGCGGGATGAGCATTGGTGCTGGAGAGAGATCTTTCTAAATGAAAGCCTTAAAAAAACTCCTTAAATTCAAATATTGTTACGCTTAGTTTTATTTCGAAGAATCATACCATGCGAGCCCGACCATAGCCACTACACGTTTGTGGCCGATGTTTAGCCAAAGCAACCAACCCGAAGGCAAAAATAACACAGCTGTTGGATAACATCAACCCCTGAGGTTCAGCTTCTGGTAGTCGAGCCGGCGCGTCGATTGGAGGGAAAGGAAAAACTTGCAAGCAAGCAACTACGGCAAGAGGTGTGAAACGGCCCCGGGGCATAAATCACGCGCCGAATGAGTCACACCTACGGCTGCAACACACGAAAGAGATAAGAGAGGAATGGGCGAGGAGTATGGGCAGGATTGAATGGGAAACTGATAGAAGGCAATGCTCACCATGATGCGAGCCTTCCCCTACCCAAAAAGAACCATAAGATATCATTTAAATCATTTCAAAATCTGAGATAGTTCTTACATCAGCATCCACCGAAAAATGAAGATAATAGTCACATTTCCCCCTTTCGCTTTGTTTCCCATTCACAAATCTTAATTTGATCACCTTTTTCTTCCGTTTGCCTTCATTTCTTATTTTTCCTAAATCTCTTGAAATAAAACATGTACTATTCGTCTATGTTTTCCCACCAATTGCCAGAGAAACTCAGCGTCGATATAAGTCTACTCTTAGTGCAAGTTTAGTCAAGGCTTCCACAGTTT
This sequence comes from Hetaerina americana, assembly GCF_022747635.1. Classification (NCBI taxonomy): domain Eukaryota; kingdom Metazoa; phylum Arthropoda; class Insecta; order Odonata; family Calopterygidae; genus Hetaerina; species Hetaerina americana. The sequence continues at coordinate 87,374,281 of NW_027286985.1, forward strand.
AACCTCCCTCGTATGGCGTTCTCCACTTGAAGTTCCCTTCACATAGCACCTTCTGTAGAAGTCGGAATACCACTGCCTTAACTTAGTTACTGTGTATACATATATGCCTATATACGAGGGTGGTCTGAAAAGTTTCCGACTCAGAAATTGCAGAAAAAATTTCCTATATCTCTGTTAGGTTAAGTTTCCGACCTAACAAATATACAAGACATTTTTTCTGAAATTTTCTGAGTGGGAAACTTTTCAGACCACCCTCGTATATTCAGTTCTCCCTGGAAGAAGTATCGAGTTCAAATGCAGAAGATATATGTACAGTTTTTGCAATTTCTTCATGGATGGTACCGAATCCCAAGTGTACAAGAATCAGTAGGGTAATAAACATGAGAAAGAGTACTCATCATTATGGCTAGTACATAATCGTCATTGCTCCACTCATATTTCAGATTAAACGTGCCCCTCTCATGAATTTAAACCACGGGCTGAAATTGAATAAATTGCCCTGCTATGATACGATTATTTCTCTTCATGAATATGCAGATCGAATTCTTTGCTGGAGATATTGCCAACTTAATATCTTGCTGATTATTACCCGCTGTGGCCTGATTCATGAGCGCCTCTCCGGGGTATTCGAGCACGAGATGATGACCAGGCTGAATAAAGATATTTGAAAGACATTTTCCGGTGGAAATTGTTAATTTTTTCATATAAATGTAGTCAAAAGGATTTTGTACGAATGAATGGATTATTGAAATTTTAGACTCATAATCAAACATTTTCCTGTAAAAATTAAAAGATTTGGAGTGATTGAGTTACCGCGCACAGTCACCTCTCAGGGGGATAAACATTTTTTGGTAAATGTTTTGACCAGTGTTAACTTTGACCTTCACGGCCGATTGAGTTTTCAATAGCCGCGCGCTCTTGTTTACTATTCCTTTGGCTGATGATGTTCTCAGTGTCCACCTTTCAACCATTTTATTTTCTCTGGTGAAGTTGATTAATTATTCTTATTATTTTTGAGTAAAAGCGGCATTCGTACTTTTGGAATCGCTCGTCAGCTCAGGTTGTGCGTTCCTTTGATGTCATCCACGAATGTCAATATGCTTTAAGGTTGACCGTGAATACGAATTCCGCGATGAAATTTGGGAAACGCACAAGCGTGTGTACTGGTTACGCAAACTCCTGATGTCACAATCCCACCTAACACAGAGCTCTGCCTTAATGAATTCCAAGCAAATATACGAAGAAAAGTATGAGAAAAACCTTTCTCTCTCGGAAAAATAACATAATTCATGGTCAGTGTCAGTAATTACATTGATCTTGCAGGGAATTTTGACCCCAGGAAAATCTCAATGCCTTCATCACCCAAGTATGTTCTCAGAAATAGAGGATTCCTAGGTATTTAAAATATATCTATTGGAGCGTACGTATGAACTTGGACTGTGTGGTATTTTTCATGCAAAATCAGTGGAAATTTTTTGGTTGCATAATGTTATCGAATTAAAAGTAATCACGGAGATTTTAAAGAAATAATTCGTGATAGCCTAATGATTTTTTTGTTGCAACTTTTTTCGCAGTCGAAATATTTTGTAATTAATCGCAAGAGAGAACGTCACGGTATAAAAACAAATTGGCGGAGAGAAAATGAAGAAAATTCTCCTCTCTGTACGTAAAATATGTATCATTCTGTTTTATATGACGAGCTTTACATAAAAGATACATCAATACCTTATTATTTTTTATGGAGTCCGGTGTCGGTGCCAGGTCATTAATTAGAAGAATTTATTAACTCCAGAGAGGACGAAAAAAGTGTTATGCGGTGAAAAGCGAATTAAGCGAATTTTAGATTATTCTCTCGCGAGATTAAATGGAATGAACATGGTTTGGTTCAAGGTTTGGGGATTGTAATAAATCAGTAACTAATGCAATTTAGTGAATTTAAGTTGAAAGGAATGCGGAACACGAAATTATATACCAAAGATACAAGCGTTTATAACTAACTCTGATCTTGTCAAGTCTTCTGTTGTCATTATCATTTCCAATCTATCGTAAGGAAGAAATATGAAAGCACTTTTCCGGTCATCTTGATATAAATTGGACTTGGTTAGAAATACGTATATTTTGTAATATAATGAAGTCACGCAATTATTGTGCAAAATTTATAAAATACGACCGTAATTTGGAGCCCAATAGAGAAAGCTAATTGAGGAATAAAAAGATATGCTCAATCAGATCGACTGAAATGCGGAATATATTTACAAAGTACTGTGAAGTGAAGTTTTTGAGAAATTAGGGTGGTTGCTTCGTAGCAGCAGAAGGAATGAGGCTATTTAACAACAGTGTTGAGTACTTGGATTGGTCTCAGGTGGAACTCAGGAAATTACTGAGCACTCGCGCTATATAGGCAATTTTAACCACTCAGGTAAATTAAAAGAAACATGCCTAAAAAATTGTAAATAAAGAAATTTTAAAATTCGTCCATAGATCGCACAATTTGCGATTGTTAACAAATCAATTTTAATTTTGAACCCTCCATTGTTTTCAACAGAAAAATGTCATCTGTATTTCTTTTTCCCAAAATTTAATCAAATAAATCTATGAGTTTATGGTTTGGCAACAAAATGTTGAAGTCTTCTTAAAAATCCCATCTAAGTGTACGTTTGGCGGCTAGCAATTTATGATGTAGTTGAAGATGCAGGTCGTCGCGATTCATTCTTGATTTTGCGACTTGGAAGTTGGACTTTACAGACTCGCAATCATTAAATACTGCCCGATATTTTCTTGACCGGCATCGTTTAAACGTACCTTTTAATGCGAAAGCATCTCCTCTCTGTTTTTGCCTCTCGAGTTAAGGTCGGCGGCACTCTTAATTCTGAATATCGCATTTTTTGGCCAACCGAAGGAACTTTTGATTTATGCCCTCTCGGTAAATGAGCATTTATGCGTTTTCTTCAGGGAATCAGACAAGCACAAGAGATACGATCTTAGCCTTCATTCCCCCCCGGGTTATCTTCTTTGGGAACCTCTCTTTTCCTCCCCCTTCTCCTCCATATCAGTCCCCCCACGACGAAATGCATTCCACTCACCCACCTCCTTCCCCACTACATATCCGGCGGTTACCACCCTCTTCCCCTCCCTCCTCAAAGTTCCATCTCCGGACCCTCCTACACCCTCAAGTTGTCTCTCCTCCCTATCTTGTTCCTTCCTACGCCTTCCTCATTTTTCTTCCCTTTGTGTCACTTAGTGAATATACCCCACCGCACGCACACACGAACACGCACAACTCCTTAGTCAATAATCCGCCACAGTCAGCTTCCCCTGTCTTTTTTTCCTGCCGACGAGGTGAATTTTTTCGGAGGTGGGAGGGGGCTCTTGATTTTGACCTCTGCGGTCCATTGCACAAACTTATCCTCGGGGATATTGCGCTCCCGAAAAATATCTCCTCGATGAAATCTGCGGAGGCAGCTGCTGCCGCTTTGCCTTCCATCTTCCCCTACTCCCTCCCACCTCCTTCACCCCTCTCTCCCCATCATCCCCTGCCCTCCCCACCCACCTGCGTCCCATGCCCGTGACGCATTCGTCTCGATCTGTCCCCTTCCAGCCACCCTTACCTCCCTCCTCTCGCCACTCCTCTTGTTTATTTCTCGGATCCGCCGAACTAAATCAATCCCTTGGTATCCCGTATTGCGGTCTGCCTAATTTTTTATCTTTTACCTTTTTACCTTTATTGAATTTATTGCAGATCAATGTAACAGCTTCGAAGTGTAAAAATCAGTCGCAAAAATTTTTTAATTGTTGCATTGCAATGCATATTAGCCGATGACTCCGTCAAAAGTATCTATTTTGGCATCCCCCTCAGTTTCTTAGAATCTCTTGCTGATTTTGTATTGTTATTATAACCTACCATTCCGTTTTTATAGCTATTAGGGACGATTTCGGAACGACTTTTATTCGTGTATGCCCTTCAAGAGGCACGCTGCGGAAAAGGAGCTTTGGATTTAAACTTTGAAAAACAAACTCCCCCTTTTCTTATATTCTGGTTCTTCCTTTTCATGTCTTCGTAAGAAACTGTTCCCACATCCTTTTTCGTATGGGACCAATGTTCTAATATTTACCTCTCTCTGAATTTATCCCCTTAACCATTCGCTTTTATGATAATTTCAAAAAAGGAAATTCACTTGTTAGGTTCCATGGGTACATTTTTTTTTACACGGGTACATACTAAATGAGACCCACGCATCACTAATTTAATTATTTTTTCTAATTGCATTTTTTTCCTCAATGATATAATTTGAAACAATCTATTTCTAAACCATGTTCCCGATTCTGAAAATTGACGCGCTTTCTTTTGGAGAGTATTTGGCCTTCGTGGTTCGGGGTGAGGTACAGTAACCGAGGTTATTCGCATATAAATGCGACCTTTTATTGGCTGAAATTTCTTTTCATCTTCTTTGATCAGTAAAAGTATCTTGGAAATAATAACCATGGATATTGTCAGTGCAAAAATGGGGTTATTGTATGAATTAGTTTGCCTACAGTTTTTTGTGCATATAGTTGAACATTTTCAAGTTATTTAATATTGAGAGGTATCAATGAGAGGTTCAATGAGAGGTATCTAGAAAAACACCTCGCGTAAAATGGAATTGATTGATCCCTAAATGTCACGTGATAATTGAAATACTATATCTAAGTAAAAATGGGTGAGAGAAAAATTTATTCAACTGTCTTACTCTTCTTCCAAAAACTGCCCATCCCTACCAGCCATCTGCCACAGGCATCTGAGCCGTCTGAGACATATACAGGTTGCGGATAAGCCTCATATCTCTCCAATCCACTCATGTATTTTCTAATACGGCCATTAACTAGTGAAGGCCATGTGATTTTTATATTGCCTGCTCACAACCTACGAAAGAAACAAATACCTTCTTATTGTATCTTACGTTCTTCTCTATTGGTGGCCTCATTACTACCAACGTACCTGTATGTCATCATGCGTGACACTCCCCTTCCTGAGCCCAAAATAATCACCCTCTAAGTAATAGATTACGCTTCACTCCATTATCTTATTGATGATCCTTAATACCACCTTAGTTACGCGCGAAATTAAACTCATTGCTCACCTAGTGCTACCTTACCCTTTTTTGGAATGGGAACGAAAACTGGTCGGGTGAAATCTTCCGGCCAAATTCCTCCCTCATAAATTCTACGAATTAGCGCGTAAAAACTCTTCCATCCACTCTCCCCTAAGCCCTTAAGCAGTTTCGCAAGGATGTTACGTATCTAGGATCTCCACGGTCTAATTTGATTTCAATTCCCTTAATGCCTTTTCTATCTCGTTTCAAGTATTCTTGTGCGTGCGATATCCCCATCCACATTATATTGTCCTTTTCTTTCTAAACTTGATGGGATAAAATCCATACCATTTAGATACAATATGTATTCTTTTCATTTCTCTTTAATCTTCCATGATTCAGTAAATGATCTTCCTACCGTGTCTCTAATTGTTTGCAAGAGTTCTTTCAACTTCCTGTACGGCTCACTAATTTCACCCTTCCTTTGTAAACTTTCCACATCCTTGCACTGCATCTTTCCCCAAGTTTCTTTTGCCCTATTAGTTTCTCGCCTCAATTTATTATTTATCTGTTTGCGCTTCTTTCTTCATGAGTCATTGTTCACATTTTCTTATTTACTTCTATCGTCTGTCTTCTTAATTATCTCGCATGTAATGCATGGTTTCTCTGTTATTTTCTTGTTAACTATGCCTATAGTTTTGTTTGTGACTTTCAGCATCCCTTATTTGATGCGTTCCCATGTTTCATCTATTGTACCCGTCTCTCTGTTCTCAATAGTAATAGTTTCTAGTTGTTAGTTAAGGCTTATACATTCATGTACAGGTATGTATAATGTACTTCAATAGTACTAAATTAAGATCTTTTGAATCTACTCCTGGGTAATTGCGAGTTAAGTATGCTGTTCTCACTGAATCGTGATTATATATATTATATATATAAATAAATAAATATATACTATATATGTATATATACATACATATATATACACATACATATATATGTGTATATATATATATATTTTTTTTTTTTAAAAAAAGGAAGTTATGTTGCCGCACCCCATGCATATATGCATACACCCTGTACGTATACGTTCAGTGAATTCCAGTTTTTCAATTGTTGGGGTATGAACGTGAAAGTGCACATGCATTGATTCCTAATAATATTACCTCGTGCTCGTTCCTCAACTCCCAATACAATTTTTCCAATCGATTGGGTATTGCCGACTGAGCAAACAAGTAGCTGATCAGCTGTTACCTGGTGGCCCCTACGTCAAGTTGGAGTCACCTAATAACTGGCTTTTATTGATACGTTCCGTTCTTTCTGCGAAAAATTCGACCATCTTCCGTTTTACGCAGTCCTTCCCTCTCTAATTTAATTTTTTCCTTACCGTATTCCATTTGTTGTAATTTAATGTATGGGATTTACTTCGTGTTGTCGGGTGGATGGCAAGAAATGAAACATTGGATATTATACCACGCTATGCAATGGGGAGAACCGAAACAATTTCGATGCTAACGTACGTATGTACATTATGAGAACACCACAGATACCATCAACTAATTGCTAACTGTTGACCTTTTGACATCGTAACCTCTTAATGATGAGGCGTTGGAATCAAAACCGGTCGGATCCTTTCTATTGATGGCTACGGGATGTTACAAGTGTTTTACATTTCCTCCACCTTGCGAATTCACAAAGTTACCACGCCTTCCATCGATTTTATTCAGATTGGATGGTAGTTTGATGACCCTTCCTTAGTCCGTTTTCGCTATTGCTTCTTCCATTCCCTATAATTCCTCCATTGTGTCGCTGTCACTGCGCCCCCGATTTGGGTCGATGCGAGGAGTGGCTGAGCCGGAACGAAAGAAAATAGTGCAAGGCAACAAGAGACAAGCGGGGAAACAACACGCTCTCGCTCGACCGCGGACATTTTAATTAATGCGGGGCGAAAATAAACCAACTCGCACTGGGTGGGTGCGTGCGAGTGAAATTCCTTTCTCCCACCGCGTCGACTTGGGTGGCGACGGACGCGCGTTCGAGAGGATCACGGGCTTCAGTGAGATCGGTGGGATGGGGGCTTTTGTGTCGCGTCGGGGGCAAACCAGGGGGATTGCGGTGGTACGGGGTGGGGGGCGACTGGTGGGGCTGGGAAAGCATGCGCCCGAGAGCCCGCCCCGTGAATCCCTTTCGCCGCACGGCGGCGCCTCTGTCAACAATGGGTTGGTTCAACAGCCGTGAGGTCGAGAGAAGGTACAGGCATGTTCAATAAGTGGGTGACCCTACCACGTCATCCGTTCGTTTCCGAATCAATCTGCAAGCATGACGAGGGATTAAGTCGGTTGGAAGCTCGTAAATGATGAGGGGGGAATTCATTAAAGTATAGATCAGAGTGGTATTAATTACCTTTTCAATTGTTGGGGCATGAACGGGAAATTTAACATGCATTGATTCCTAATAATAAAACCTAGTTCCCGAATCTTAACTCCCAATACAATTTTTCCAATCGATTGGGTATTGCCGACTGGACAAATAAATAACTGAACAGCTGTTAGGGATATATCGGTTGGATATGCCAAAGCAATCAGGGTCGCGCCAATATCCCAAGATGTGTGGCTGGGCTTTCAATTCTTTGTCTTCCCAATGCGACGATGGTTCAAACCCCTCATTTCTCACCCAAAGATGGCTCGGGGACATTTTGCCTTCTAATTGGCACTTTCACCGGTTGGAGAGGAGGGCAGACTCACCGGAGAAGGCACCTTTGAAGGGGTCGCTGGATGGGGTTCGAGTTTAGGGATTCACCTGACATTCACGTCAGAGAATTTTCCCTTTCCTTTGTTTGCCGAAAGGCCTCCCATTTGGGGATTACCACCTCTATTGATTTGTTTTCAGCGCAACCTCAGAATAGAAAAGAGCGACATCTAATGGCAGGCTTAACAATTTTGTTCCACTATAGCCAGGGTCAAAATCATTTCCTTTGTGTCCATGAAACTACCTCCTTGTGTTCGCCGTTAGTATTTCACTTGTTCACACAACAAGCTATTTTATTTTTTTGTAAGTGGAATTTGAGAGGGGATTTAACGGTATTATTGAATATGTAGAGAAAGAATAATGAAATATTAGAGTGTATAATGGGAAGTGGTGAGTTATAAATGTAGAGCTATTTTTTCTTACTAATAGAGATGAAAATGCCCTAGATTTATTAATTGGAAAATTTGAATACATCTAGCTGTGAATGGTCCTAAAATTATTGCTTCGTTTTAAATTAAATAATATCAACTAAGTGAGAATTTTCAGTGATGCACACCGGACCTATGAAAGTACATGAACTTACATAATAGTAATGAATTACATACAAGATATACTGCTCCCTAGTTAACATTTGATGAAAATTATTGCTTTAAATAAATAACCATTGGGAATTATTTTTGCTGATATTGGAAAGGTGAGTGGATATATTTTTACTAGAGGAAGCACGTTGTGTAGTATTCTCAGAAAATATATATCTATTTTGAGTGGATAATATCAAATAAGGGCATGAGTTTTATTGACCATCAAATTGTGTATGCACAAGTAATTCGGATTGTAATTCTATTACGTGCTATAGCATAGTTATAGGATGCCTTTATTTTAAACGCTTTTCTCTAGATTTGCTTTTAGAATACAGGGACTCCATGTGAGCTTTATTAGTTTATTATTTTCACCTGCGGGAATCGAAAGCTTAAATATATTCACCGTTTATGAATGCAATAGGGAATAAAGATTAGGTAGAACGAGTCAATATGTCTGTTCGGAGAATTTTGCAGTGAGACCGAAATACATTGAGATATTGGAATCTGTCGTTTTTCAATGCTTTTTGTAAAGGTGATACTTGTGTTAATAAAACACACCAATTTTAAATGAAGAGCGAGTCGGTTTACGTCCAGGTTTATACATTTCTCGGATTTACAGTAAAATTAAGAAAAACCCAACTGTGCCAAAGGGACGTGATGAGGTTTCTGAAATTTAATTCTGAACTGAAATATTAATTTTATCGGAGTGATTTTCGCTCCATGTGCGCATACAAGAGGTCAGCCGTGACGTCACTCAGGCAAGGATTTGGCCAAGTTGACGTTGCCAGGCGGCAAAGTCGAGAGGTTGCGGGCAAGTCGATGTCACTTTGAAGGCTCCCCAGGTACTTAAAAAGTTTTATGCCACATCCCCCCACCCCACCGCCCTCCTCCCTCCGACCACCATGACATTCTGTGGACGCCTTTTCCGGGCTGCTCCGATCCGAGGCGAATTTATTCCGAAAAAGAGGATGATATGTTGGAAAAAAATTTGACGTCAGCCGAGAGGTGGGTGGGAAGGAGTCAGAAATTCCAAGAACCTTGGTGACGTCATTGGAAGGCCCTCTCCCACCCGTAAGCTAGACTGTTAAGCTCCGTGCTGAAGAAATATGTGTTTGGGGAATTTTGAATTGATAAACTGCCGATTTTATTTAGGAGCTAAATATTCTTTGAAGTGGTGTGGTTTGACTCCATGCGTAAGTGAGGATGGGTCGTTTTCCGTTTGGATGAGATGATTGCTTTATTATTGGGAAAACTCAAAGCGTGTTCGCTCTTCGAAAAATCATGCAGGAGTGCTCTGTAATACGCTCATTTAAAAGAGTAGATTTAGGAATTTCAACATTTTCCGTCTCATATTATTTGGTAGATATCTTCAATTCATATTCAACGCAGTCAGTGTCAATTTGTGGAAAGGGATCGATTGGACAATGGAACTGCTCACGGAACAGGAAATGCGGATCAAGTGAATTTGCTTAACTTTTGATAATTAACGATATAGGAAAATTATTAAATGCATGATTTTCAGAACTCAAATTTAGTACCTTACCCATTGAAATTGAAGCATTAAACCTGATAAATTTTAACAATAGATTTAACACTAATAGGATAAATAAAAAAAAAGACTTTGTGGTAACATGTGAACGAAATTGATTAATCGCGTAAATCTCCCAAAAAAAATGGCATCGAAGAAAAATTAGACGGAGTTCACCGTTAAGACGAATATAAAAAATATATTGAAATACTATACTTTCTTAGGAAATTCATCTTTTGCACCATACACGCTCATTTGATGCAAGGGAAGAGTACGGAAATGAGACGTGTGTGCCCAATCATCCGTAATTTGAACCCATGAACAATTTAACGTTTTGCCCATTAAAGGCCGATCATTCAACCTATTCACCTAACACGTCTCCCCTGTGTGAATTTGGAAGGATTTTTGAAGTGAAACTTCCTATGACATGGTCACCTAAGAGTTATCGCGGTAAATTTAAGCAATTGAAATGGAATTAAAATTGTAGTGTTCGCATTTAAAGTCTCCCATACATAATTTCGTCCGAGAGCTTAAGTGTTTTTTTAAATTTCTTTTTAATAAATCAACATAATTTATTACATTTCCTCTCAATTTTATCAATGTTAGCAAATTCTAAAGTTTACATCGTTTCAGATTAGTGGTCAAATCAGAGTCTTTTCATTGGTAATTTCGACAAATTATGTTGAAAATCATTACATAACGCTTAAGAGAAAGAATATAAATTAGTTTATAAAATTCGCTTTCGTTAAGCAAGATTCAAACTTGCTCCATTTGGCACGATGTTTCAATTTTTCTCGGTGTGTTATATCATTGACTCTTGTTTTTTTTCCTCATCTTTATTAAAAGGCAGTAGTATTTTTACTTCTTTTTATGCATAGAAATTTTGACGGATCCTATTGTGTGTATTAGAGGCGTGGTAGTCTAATTGATTGAGCGCATGGCTACTGACTGGAGGGCTAGGGTTTGGTTCTAGGTGACTGATCTGTGCACTCTCAGCTTCAATCAAGCTGTGTGATTTTTCGTGTATAAGGTAATACTGGGTAATTATAGGAGGCAGACGGATAGGAAGTGGTCCCCTTCCCTGATTAGTTAATTCTACGCATGTGTAAGGGCGTAATACGAGGAGAGCTCTATTAGCTACTACTACTATCTAACGGATTGATTATTGTGGTAATTGCGTGCGCTATAGATTTCAAAATGTTTAATTTCAAATTAAACTATATAAAAATAAATTTTCCCAGGTCAAATGATCCTCTCATTCTGTTTTAGGTCCTTTCTTTTGAAGTCTACGATTTTCTTTTCTTCGCAGCATCTTAAGAGTAGTTATACGCAAGTGGTGACCACGCACATTGTTAATTTCGTCTAATTTCCTAATGTCCGCGATGAACAATGCTACGGAGCGTGACCTACATCGGTGCAAGGATGTGTGAGTTCGCGTCATATTGAGCGCAGGGCCTCACTGAGAGAGATAGGGAGGGAGCGGAGAGGGTGAGAGAGAAAGGAGGGGGGGGGCTCATTCCCGAGAAGAAGCTCTACCAGAGCGGTCCGCTAATAATTACACACCCCCGCCCCGCCCACTGGACCACTTTGAACTATGTCAAACACACGCGGACGTGAAGAATGAAAGGTGAAGGAGATGGGTGGAGCGAGGGTGGGAGGGTGGCCTCAAAACGAAAAAGAATAAGGGGCAGGGAGGGGCGCGTACAATGCATCTCTCTGTGACTCCCCCGAGGAGTCCAGGGCGTTGAGTCGCGTGCTCCCGCGATTGTTGCCCCCCCGCAAACCTCTCGCCTCCTTCCCGAACCCCCCCGCTCCACACACAGACATGCGTCCCCCCCTGCGCACTTCCCTCGGCAGAACGATGCCCTCCCTCCCGCCCCCGGGATGTCATCATGGGGAGCGGGGGAGCCGATTGTCACGCTGCCGAGCACATCACGGTTGCGAGATTACAGTTCGAGCCATTTTGGATTTGATCATTTGATTGGATCACGAGTCGGGCTCCCGGGCGCAAGTGTGTAGACTGGGCATGTGTGCCTCCTTTCATCGAATCAGGTTCCGTCGGGCGTGAGCGGGTACGCAACCGTATGAGTACATCTGCGTATTGATTGGAGAAGGAAATTTTGAGTTCATCTCGACCTAGGTGGTTCGGTCCCTTATTAAAAAGTATTTAATTTGTGCTGCTAAAATCATTTCTAACTTTGCCTAATTTATTAGGTGAAATTAATATAAAACCGAAAAATTTGTTGGAAGTGGTGGAATTTTTGAGGGTGTGGAGGATTGGAGAGTATTAGGTGTAGGAAAGGAAGATCTAAATTATGCTTAATAATAAAATAAGGTTTTATATAGTTTCATAGCTTTTCCTTGAAATATTCAATCGGAGAGTTGTTAGTTTATTAGTAGGATGGGTAGAAGTGCTCGTTGAAAGAAAAAATATAAAATATTAGTGCTCGCATTGTTTTCGAAGACCTGCGTATGATTTGATAATTTATTCAATTCCAAGCTCCAAAAAGTGACTAACCTATCATATTTAAATCTTTTATTTGCAAGTCTTATTGATGGCCCATCCTACATGCGTCCACACGTCAGGCTTTCCATTAATCCCACGGTTTATTCTCCATTGTTGACTGAAGGTAATAAATACTTACTAAATCGTGCCAACCCCCTGAAAAAAATATTTTTTCTGGCATGATTCAATGCTGGATTATTTGAATCCTGGGTTGTATGTAACACGTATATCGAAATTCAAGTTCTCTTTTCTGATGTAATACGTCAGTGCTTCCCAAATTTTTTCGAGCCACCATCCATTGGATCCATTGACCTAAACTCAACGCCCCCCCCCCAAAAGATAACTTTAAAAGTAATAATCAAAATCATAAAATAAAATAACCAAATGAGGAACACTGAAATAATTATATTTAAAAACAATGACTAATGAAATCTTTATTTAGAATCCAATAGATGTATAGTTTCCATATGAAATTTATGCAAAAGACTTAATACACAATAAAAGGAACTTAAGTGAGAATATGCTTTTTACATAAAAATAAATTATTAAAACAAATAATTTTAAGAAAGCTTTTTTTAGAAGTTTACATGTCATTTTTTTACTTAAATTAAGCAATTATATGACGTGATCATTTTCAATTTATGAAAATAGAATAACCAATCATTTTTGGTTAAAATTAGTTAAACAATTAAGTGACCATTGATTATAGTTTTTCATAGCCTAGAAGCTATTTAATGAGATTCTATTGCCTAATATAATGACATATTTCAATCAAATGAAATTTTAATGGGATGGATGGGCTTGATGACCTGATACCAGTTTTCCAACGTCCGGTTTAACGTCATTTAGCAGGAGTCTTAAATCACCGCGTTCACAAACCTGAAGTCTGTTTCTCCGCTGGGAAATAAGCTGAATGACTGCACCAAAACCACGTTCCACCAAATATGAATTCGGAAATGCTAGGAGTTTTTTAACCACCATTCATAATACAGGATAACGATCCGAAACCTCCTTCGTAACCAAAACTCTTGATGATTTATCTTAAACTTTTGTTTCAATTCAACGTAATTTTGTAGTTCTATTAATTCTTCCTCTAATATTCCAACTTCCTCAATATCTCCAAACGGATTTATCACCCAGTCTGGAATTTCCAGTAAAATAAGATCCTCAAATTGCTGGGTCATATTTTTATGCAAGGTGGCTAAACGGGCACAAAAACTCTCAAAGCATCATCACCCATACCAGCTTGCTCTTCTAGCTTAAGCAGGGAAGGAAGTGATAAAGCTCGCTCGGGAAGGAAGTGATAAAGCTAAAGATGAAGACCTATATTGCGCTCAAATTAAATCAACTTGGTAAAAAACAGTCGCCTCAGATTTATCCTTTATAATGTTGGTATCATTTCCCTGAAACTGTAAATTCATTTAATTAAACTTTGTAAATAGTTCGGACAAAAATGCAATATCACTCCTAATGTCTTTAAGGTTATCCCTGAGAAAAACATCTCTCTCCTCAAAAAAATACACCACAGTGTCAAAAAGATTAGAAGCGCCTTATAAAATTGCCTTTTGATAGCCAACGAACTTCCGTGTGTTGAAACAAACGTTTGAAATCTTCGTCGTTCTCATCACAAAACTCTCGAAAGAGTCGATCATTAAAAGCATGGGTTTTGATTTTGTTAACCACTGTAATTACAATGTTTAAGGACTTTTAAAGGCGATCACTCAGTATTTTAACCACCAGATGTTGCCGGTGAATGACACAAGGAACAGCAAAAACATTTGGTACATATTTTATCAAGCATGCAATACAACCATGGTGACGACCAGTTATTGATGAGGCTTCGTCTTTCGCAATAGCAAGTATGTTAGAAAGTGGTATTTTTTTATCCCTGAAGAACTGATTTACGATACGAAATATTTATTTATGTGCCCTGCAAGCCACCGCTAGGGTGTGTGACTCCGGATGGATATGCATTAGAGTAATTTGACCCGAAAATGACCCTGCTGCTGTCGATCAATGTTATTATGATCCCCAATCGTTCGTGGAAAAAATGACATCTTCAATATATCTGTTCTACACTTAATCTCTCTCATTTTACTAGCATGATCTCTCCTACCGTAGTAAGATTGGGGTAATAATACATTTTCAACATCACTGCTAAAGAGACATCCTTCCAATTTATGCAAGAGCTTCTATCTGTAATTTAACCTTCGCTCCGTGAGTGATTCCCAGCTTAGCTACTCTAATATTTTGAATACGCTACTAGGTTTATCATTACAACGTTTCACAAATCTAACTCCTCTGCGCTGCACGCGAAATGCGCGTTGCTTACTTAGAGGTTGTAACCTGTCGTCCCAATCTCCAAGTGATCAATCACACTCCTAGCTCTTTGCTTATTGCCAATGTCATTGCCAGGGGATGAGGTCATTGCGGGAAAAGTTCATTGCCACTGTAAATCAGTGACAAAGATAAGCAAAAGTATACTCGGCGCACTCCTCGAACTCACAATTCTCTGGGAGATCATAATGGTTGAAGATTATCACATTAGACTGGATAAAGTTATAATCATATGTTCGCCAGACGGGCTTTTCACTTCGGCAAAGCTGTTGCCAGAAGGAACTCCTGGAAGAGAGTAAAGTTAGCCACACTCCGAGTAGGGCGCACTAGGGTATAGTATTTTTATCTGCTATGAGGTTCCCTCGGCGTGCAATTAATACGTTACCTCTTTTTATAGCTGCCGCAGCCGTACGGAATAATGTCTCTCAAGATTCGAGGTATTATTTTTGCCTTCCGGTGAGGTTTCATGATATGTTTACCATGGGGGACGATCCATTAATAAAAAACAGACTTCATTTTGCTTGGGGTATTATTTTTTGTTTTACCAAATTACTGTGGTCTACTATATAATTGGTACTTAAAATTGAGACTAACTCAATTAGCAAGAAAAATAGTATAATTTTAAACATATTCGATTAAATATTTTTAACAAATGCTGAAAAAATTAATAAAATAATATAGATGACGATTTAGGGTCGCGGTAGTCCAGGGGTTGAGATTTAGACTAATGACCGGAGGGCCCGGTTTCAATTCCCAGGCAAGCTTCTCTGGGCACCATCAGCTGAACCCAAAATGTGATTTTTCGGGTACCAGATCTTCCTGGGCAACCATAGCCAGCAGAGGGACAGGAACTGGCCCCCCTACCCTGATGTGTGAATTTCACTCGCCGTCGGGCTTCGTATTCTGTGAATTTTAGCATCACCTGCCAAACCGACCTTGGGGTTGATTACTGTGTTTATGGTTTTAGATGGCGAGTTTGACTTGTAGCTGATACTAAGGCTTAAATTACGCCAAAGAAGACACCAAATATTCGAAAACTATACGCTTTATTTAAACCGTTATTCTTCTCCAAATAATTCTAGCCTCTCTTCATTTCATACTTGACCTTAATATATGCGTAACCTTTCTCCTCCTCCCTCCACTCGGCGTCACATAATCTTCAACATTCCATTGCTACTTAATATGTTCCATATCCATTTTTTTCTGCATTCAAGTTTTGCGTAATTCTCAAGCCAAACATCTGAATATTTAGATGAGTTTCCATTAAGATTTTATCAGGCTCATATTTTGAGTCCTTCGTCGGCATGAATGGTGAAATTGCACCCGTTCCGTTCACCCTTTCTGATTCATCCCTTTGTTTCTCAGCTCTTCTCAGATCGTGTTAGTGCCTCACAATTCCGGGAGAGAGCAGCACCATGGGGACGCAGCGTTGGTTGGCTGCTCTCCCCGCGGCAGCGCTGCCTAAGCCAGCTCATGTTCCATCGCGGGAATTATCTCTTCACATCAACTGCGGCTACAGCGGTGGTGAGTGCAGTTTAACTTCATTATTTCGTGTAGAGCTTAATTTTATTCTGGGACTGCTCCTTTGAAAGTTAAAAGTGTGCATTTTAGAATAATCGAGACCTCTAAATTATGACATGGTATTCAGAGCTGAAATGAAATGTGACTTTATTCAATGGCACGATGGTACATGCGCAGTAATTGAATGTAAATTATGCGTTCTAAGGCTATCAGTTTAGTTGATGGTACCATTTCAGTACCACTGAATCCCTGAAAATCTTCGTTTCCGACCTCAAAGCTTCATCCTCTGTTCCTTTTCATCTACCGTTTCCTCCTCCAAAATCACCCTCCTAGATATAAAAATATCATTGATAGACAAAACATTCTAAAACCGAATATCAAACATCAATACTTAAACTATAACGGTTGCCAACCCTATCACATCAAACGCTCCATTCCTAATTCCCATTCCATACGAGGACACCGAATCTGGAATCATCCCGACTCCCTTGATGCATTCCTCTCAAACCTACACCATTCCCTCCTTCAACGAGGTTATCCTGAACCTCTCCTAAACAAAAGCATCCGAAGACGTGCTTACCCTCCCAAACTTTCCTTCATCGCAGAAATCCACCCTCTTTCAAATTGCGCCACATACTTACCTGGCATAGAGTGAGATCCATCCTAAAAAAACCTCTACCCAATCCATAAGGACCACAACTCAACCGCCAGCCTTTTTTCCTGAACCCAACCAATCCCCTCATTTACTCTCTCCCACCGATTCCCCACTCCTCGTGCA
The DNA here is from genome assembly GCF_022747635.1 of Hetaerina americana. Classification (NCBI taxonomy): domain Eukaryota; kingdom Metazoa; phylum Arthropoda; class Insecta; order Odonata; family Calopterygidae; genus Hetaerina; species Hetaerina americana. The sequence goes on from NW_027286985.1 coordinate 87,391,349, forward strand.
CTTCAAGTGATGTAGTTTCCCTTCTGAGGTGGCAACTATGCCCTACCATATATATTAAATAGTGTACCACACCCCTAAATATTAGGATTAATAACCACCGTGCCTCATGCAAGAATTCTTTGGGATGCTTCTTTACCCCAAAGCACGCTTCAGAACATAAAACTCCGATTCTAGCAACCCTCTCACCCTGCGACCCTCCACTCATATTCAAAACAATAGAATTCAATCTGGCTCCTCGACTACTGGATAGAACCAGGAATTAATATCAGGCATTAATTACCCCAACCTCAAAATATTTTCATTCACGCCCCTGCTCCCGAAACCTTCCATACCGATCCCACACTTCTATGCCTCACCGGCCCCGGTGGCGGCGGGGTAACGCCCTTGCATTCAAATCCGAAGGTCGCGGGTTCAATTTCCGTCTAGGTGGATTTTCTCCAATCCAGGGCTTGGCTCTCTGTAATTTTCTTCAATGTAATATCTTTAATGTAAGGATTAGGTGGTAGAAGGGACTATAATTCACAACTTCGCCCAATTAAGTCGACAAATAAATAAATACCTTCCCCTCCCAAACTTTTTCCCTCCTTTCCCTTCCATCCAGCGTCCTCACTCTACTGTTCTCTCCATTTGAAACCGTCGCCTTAGTTTCTTCTTTCCCCAGGGAAGGTGGCTTGGCCACTGAAAATTTGGAATACGTATGGGTGTCCTTTTGTATGCTTTTCTCTTTGTTGACTAGCGCCATTTCGCTCCTTCGTTTTTAATTATTATTCACATCAGTGAGAGTTTCTTACCTGATATATAAAACATAAATAATACCTGATATATAATATAAATACAGTAATCAACTACCTACTCGGTTTGGTAGGTGATGGTAGTTCACCCAGTACTAAGCCCTATGGGTGCACAAATTCACACATCAGGATAGGGGGGCCAGTTCCTTTCCCTGTGTCGGTTATGGTTTCCCAGGCAGACCTGGTACCCGAAAAATCACTTAAGCTTGGGTGGAGCTGCAGGTGTCCAGAGACTCGTAAAGTTGCCAATGAATTTCAATGGGCTAGTAGTTTTTTGCCAGTAAACATGTATTCAGATCGCACTTCACAACTCGCGGGTTTCCTATTTCAGCGCATATTTTTACAGTTTTGCGATGACCCAAATGGAATAACCACAGCCTGCACACTACTACAACAGGATGCGTGCTGAATGTTGGGACTTATAAGCATCAAGATGGTTCTTGCTGCTTGCGGATGATCTCTTGCCCTACTCATCGCCGCTAGGCCGTAACGCAAGTTACTTTATGGACAGGCCCCGTATATTATGATATGTGTCTGTTTGTATCAGCAATGGAAAGCAAGTTTTATATGTAAGGCTAGTCTTACATGAATTAATTGTCTCCATGTAGTACCCTGTGTTACATCACATGTAAATTTTCCATTGGCAAAGGTAAGGGGAGGCAAACTTTACAAAATGCTAATAGTTGTAGCATTTTTAGAAGAAACAGGCAATTTCTAATTTGTGCTATTCAAAATCACTGGCTCTCATGATTTCTTAATTTTGCAGTAATCATAGTTTTCAGAAATCCTACATATCATATAGCAGAATGCGTACCGAGCGTAGGGACGTTTAGATACGAAGATGTTGGCTCCCTCCCCACAGCCGCGTTAGTGGGACTCGTAAGTTACTTTCTGGACAGCTTTCGTCGATATTTATATAAAAGTATAATTAGTGTGTATATCTGTATACATACATACATGTATATGTGTGTGTGTGTTTATATATATATATATATATATATATATATATATATATATATATATATATATATATATATATATATATATATATGCTTTCGTAGACGTAACACGGAAGTGCCGAATAGTACAATACACAGTAACACACAATAAATCTTTACAATAATAACAACAATAATCTTTCTACTATGGCCACACAGCATAGATTCCCTCAATTCCTTCATCTCCCAACTCAACGATTCCTCATCTCTGTCTTTCACCTCGACCATTTCATCCTCTCAGATTACCTTCCTCGATGTTAATATTACCCTCAGCAATAACAAATTCCTTACCTCTGTTCACACCAAACCCACTAATAAGCAGCAATACCTTCATTACAGCAGTTGTCACCCCTCCCATACCAAGCGCTCCCTCCCTTACTCCCTCTCTATCCGCGGTCACCGCATTTGCAACCATCCCGAATCCCTTAAGAAATACCTTAACAACCTTCACCACTCCCTCCTCCAACGAGGATACCCTGATTCCCTCCTCCATAAAAAAATACTTAAACATTCCTACACCCCAAGCCTGCCTCAACCACAGACTCCCAGCCTCTCTCAATCTGTACTACCTACTTCCCAGGCATTCAGTCTCTCAAATTCATCCTCAAAGACCTATTCCCCATCCTCAAAAATCACAACACTTCCTCCAACCTTCTTCCCAAATGCCCCTCTGTTACCTTCAAACATCCCGCCAACCTAGCTGATATCCTCAAATCCACCAGGCCGCTCTCAAAATCCCCTCACACCCCCAGAGCCATACCCACTCCATGTCATCGAGCAAGATGCAAAACCTGCCCTATTTTCACCACTCCACCCCACTCCATCCCACCATTTAACTCTCTCCCGCCCTTCCCCTATTCCTCTTGCACTTCCAAGAATGTAGTTTATCTTCTTACCTGTAAACTCTGCCCGTCATTTTACATAGGCCAATGTTCCACACCACTTAACATTAGGATTAATAACCACCGCGCCTCGTGCAATCCCTCCTCCCCGTCCGCGGGTCTCCCCATCCCTAAACATGCTTCCCATCACAATACCCCTTTCAACCTGTGCTACAATGTTTCCGTCCTGGCCTCCCTTCCCACATCCGATAACCCTATACAATTAAAAACACTTGAAATGGCATTCATTTACATCTGTATGGCCTATCAGCATCCGGGCCTCAATGTCGTTCACTGATGGGAGTGGCCTAAAATTGTTACTTTGTGGAAGCCCACCCTCACCCCTCCTTCGCCTCCCGTTCTCCCCTTCTCCTGGCCCCCTTCCCTTTCTCTCGCACCCCTCACCTCAACAACTCCAGCAGTCATTACTTCTATATCTTCAGAGGAAGACGGATTGTTTCCGTCGAAATATCAAGAAATAACGTGTGAGTGTTCTTCTTTTTTTGTGTTTCTTTATTGTGTGTTACTGTATATATATATATATATATATATATATATATATATATATATATATATATATATATTTATATATATATATATTTATATATGGGTCGCGGTAGTCCAGTGGGTAGAGCGTTGGACTGCTGACCGAATGGTCCCCGGTTCAAATCCCGGGCAAGGCACTCTGGGCACTTGCAGTTCCACCCAAGCTAAAGTGATTTTTCGGGTACTAGGTCTTCCTGGGAAACCATGACCGGCACAGGGAAAGGAACTGGCCCCCCTACCCTGATGTGTGAATTTTACACACTGTCAGGCTTAGTACTGGGTGAACTCTACCATCACCTACCAAACCGACCTTCGGTTGATTACTGTGTTTATGGTTTTATATATGTATGTTTATATATATGTATACAAGGATTTATACAAAAATATATTTGAATTATATGGATATACATATAATTCAAATGAAGGTGCGAGATGGCGTTGCCCAGTTAAAGTTCCTTTTTTTAGTTCATTCTGCCCGCAAGTAGGTAGGTGCCAATATTTTGCTGTTTATTATAAATATCGGTAAGATCAGATAAGAGGATATATCGGATATATCGGCAGTTCACACCACCCATATGAAATAAGTAGATTCAATTGCTGTAGTCAGTTTGTGAAACCTCATATTTCAATTGAATGAAAAATGGTGGATTTCACATTAATACATTATTACCGTATTATTCGTTTCATCACCAATGTATCAAGATATCATAAGATGCAACCTAATCGATAAAATGTAATGGATGCTCGTATTTCCATATTGGGTATTTCAGACTATAATTCTTCTGAAAGTTGTTGTCGTTTGTTCATGTCGCGGTCGTAAATTGTGCGTGGAAAGAAAGATACTCGGTTCATGACTCATTCTACTTCTCTTCCTCAATGAAAACATTTGAGTATTCCTGGAAAATAATTTATGAATATACTTTGGGTTTTATCACGTAGGTGACAAGATACTTGGCCATGCGTTCTGGCATCACAAACACCAAGCCCGCGTGCGCCACGTAAATGAAAACGTAGAAGTAGGTGATGATTTAATCAACTTGAGGTGTTGAGTGCTTTTTACTTTCATCCAAAACCCTGGATTGAAATTTTATGTTATTTTCTTTAATTAATTTTTTTTAATCGTTAACAAGTAAATTTATAAGTTTTGCCAACGGTTAATTTTATTTTTCAAAGAAAATTGAAAATGCTACTGTCGACGTGAAGTGTGTACGGATGACTACTTATTTTTTTGCAACATTTCTCCTGCTACTGAAAACGGAAAATTACATTTTCCACTGTGGAAACAACTAATAAAACATATGCTTATGCACTCTCTTCTCCTTCCTTCTTCTTTTATACTCTCCGCAGGCTGCATTAATTATTTCTCTTTCGAGATAGACCAATAATTCAGGGCCTATGCTGCTGAAGGCAGAGATGAGTGGTTTTAGTCGTAGTAAAGTTGGATTTATTTGAGTTCGCCGACTGCTAAAGTTATTTTAGCACCTCTAACATTCAAATATTTTTATTAGTAACATATGAAGTATGAGTATTGGATGAAGGGATTTTTGCATGAGTGTGTGCGCTGCTGTGGGTGTAATTTTCCGTGTTGTTTTTTTGCATGTGGTATTTTTCTTTTTTACGGTTGGTGACCTAACACCCCCCGCCACACGCCCTTGCGGCGGCTTGCGGGGTATTATGTAAATGTAGATGTAGATGAAACTGGGAGCCATTAAGTGTATTATTAACATTAAAATAGCATAAAAGCCTAAAGGTGAAATGTGTCATATCATTTATACGCTACAAGAGACGTAAGAGACCATACTGCTTTAAAAAGGCATTTAATCCGCTGAGGATAACTGGGTTATTATCACATAGCATAGAAACGATATCACTTGAAGACGACATTTTCCCTCCGTGTACTTCTGACGGAAGATGACCACACTGAAGTTATGGATTGCACGGAGCAAAGCTTGTTTCTGGGAGCCAGCCACCAAGTGTCATTCCACTATTATTGGGATTCAATTTTTATCAGCAACAGAGTCAGTACAAATTAGGGAAGAACATTTAATTCAATTGTTCAAGGATTTTAGACGTATTGATTAACCTAAGACAAAATTGGACATATGTTTTCGTGTTCCATTTTTTTTCTAAAAATTCATTTATTTCCTTGATCTTTCGGGTAACTTCATTTGAAATGATACAACAATCTGCGGAAGCCGATGCCAGTTATCAAATCGAAAATGCCACTGACAAGAGCCTATGCCTAATAATGCTACAAGAACCACCAAAGTAACATATGTTCCATTGAAAACATTATAGAATATACCGCTTTTGAACACTTGTAAAACTCTTCCTAATCTATATTACATACACGCACCATAGAGCAAAAAGTTCTATTACAAATTAATTTAATATTTTTTTGAAAATAGAGTTTTGAAGTGAAAGGAAACGAGATGAAGAAAATAAGTGCGTGTACTTTTTTAATTTATAAAACCGAAAGATTTGTTTTTACGAGTCCTACTTTTGTGGAATCATGCCGACGCCACACTTACACTGACGAGAGAAAGATGAAACAAGCAGAGAGGTTTCCGCTCCATGTCGCATTCATTAATTCTTGCCCGATAGCGAAAATGTCCATACGCATAAGTGATCACATGAGCCAAGCAATTATTTTCGCTTCAAGTTGGCTCTAGCAATATCGAGAGCGGAATCGTGAGCATATGCTTCGGCAGCCTTAGTAGTAAGCCATCGATCTTGTCGACTCTTCCAAAACCCTCAGCTCGCATGAGTACTTCGGGAGGAAAAGCCCCTTTAGCACATCTGCCTTTTGCCTTTATTACTTTGGCATGGTCGGAAATGCTAATGCATATATAAAGTCTCTCAATTTATGCGAACACGCGAGAGCCGTATAATAATGCTAAACGGTCCCCTCAAAATCATCAATCACGAGTCCATCAATTATCGCCCGCCACCTCTTCATTCACTCTCCGATCATCAGTTGTGCAACCCTTCCACCGACTGCTCGTCACTTGCAGGAGATCCTCCGCCTGGTTTTTCTCTTTAGTGTTCTAAAAAAATAGTATATATTCTTTGTCTTTTGCCATGGATGCTCTTCCAAATAAAGAAGAGAACTTTAAAATAAGGATATAGATAGATATTCTAAATAGAGGAACTCTCCTTTTTGAAGTAATTCTGCAACGCTGACTCAAATACTGTTACCTCTGGCGAACATCGTATAATAAACGTAGATTAATACTAACGTATTGATCCTCGCTACAACTTCTTTCTCTAAAAATTGATACCTATTTAAAAGAAAAAACTGCTAATTTTCATCCGTAACCAAACGCATTGCTCCCTTCCCCCTTAAAATGTTGGCTATAAATTGCCACACATTTAGTGAAAATTGGTGTTTTCCCTCTATTCACTTCACAATCAGCATGATTGGTGTGAAATGCTATACTCGTACTCATTAGAATTTGTTATAATTGTGGTATTATGCATGTATGTCAGGACTTAAACGGAATCCGCTTATCCAATTTATGAAGTCATTGTTATGTTATGCACTTATGAATGGAAAATACCGTTGCTTGTGAACAATTTGAAAATGCGTTTATTTCATTTGTATGATCGTAATTCGTGTTTTGTGAAAGTCATAGTATCGTTGGCGCAGGAGGTAAAATAATGAGGAAGTTATTTAAGTAAAAGGCCGCTCAAACAAAGTGAATTTTGAAGTTGCAGGAACTGATTTCAATGGATGAGCTACACAAAAAAGTTTTTCCTAGTAATACTATATTTGTGAATTGGTTAATAGGTCATTTTTTCAATTCTATTTTGTTTTTAATTTGTTCCCAAATGTGTGCCAATATAGCAGCTACTTGATGGAAAAATGATCGTCCTATCCGCTCATGTATATTCATGCGAGATGCTAATTCAACTAAAAATTCAATTAATTAAGTTCATTTTCAAAGCACTCTTGAAAAATGACAGCGCTAAAGATCAGAGGTAATGACACAGGTTGACTTTTATTTAATGTCAGTGTTAAAGTTAAAGTGTTTCTATTGCATTAGTATGAACGTAACAAGTTTTCTCCAAGTGACGCCTGAGTCCCTCTTAAAATTTAATGGGATTTAATGGTAGGAAGGGGGAGGATGGATACGTATAAGAAGTGGTATGAGGAAGAGGGTAGAGACTAAAGAGGATGTGGTAACTATCTGCAAGCTAAGCCTCTGGTTGAATCATAGAGTTTTAGAGTAGTTGATTGGATATTTTCTTAACTCTGCTAACTTAATTCTTCGCAGAATTTGAAGACTTCAGATAATTAACTGGACGATCTCCTTTTGTAAATGGGAAAATTCTTGTGTTCTTGGCGGATTATTGTGAAACTTGAGAGTTGACTGAATTTTTGTTGTGGGAGGTGGTTACTGGTTAAGGAATGAGGGTAAGAAACAGCGGTGACCAACTACGTAGATGGGTGTGAGAAGAAGGGAGGTGGTGAAGGAATGAAAATAAGGACCGCACCACATTCATCAGGGCATCCAAACTCAAAAGAACTCCTTCTATATTTTTACGAGCTCGGCCTAAGTAAGTACCTTAAATTAAGTAACTTAGAGTAGGGACATTAAAAGGATTCTTTCATTCGAAGGCATTAACAAAATAGGGGTGGGGGATGATGAAAAAAAGCCAGTCTCAAGTAAAGACGCAAGGAAAACATTGGTGGAGACTTTAATGCGGACCTCGTGCCGTGTGTTTTAGAAACATTATCCATAAGGGAGCAAGACGTTCGTGTATTTGAGAGCGGAATCTTGAAATGAGGAATGGAGAAGGGCGGAGAAAATAAGGGTGAGAGTGAGAAAGGAGAGAGTTGGGTGAAATTCGGCGAAAACCAAAAGAGTAGATGGAGGAAATATTGAGGCTCAGTGGAATGTTCGAGTCCGCCCTAGAAGGGGGAGCTCCCAGGGAGACGTGAGAGGAGGGAGGTGAGGATATTGGGAAATTTATTCGGTATGAAGAGAGGTAAAAAAAATGTGAACATCGGCGATAATTTAGTGGGACACAGAAGGAATTTATATTATGAAACGGTTTAGAAGTGATAAGTTGTTTTCAAAATGTAGTCATCGTGTAGTAGTTTTGCAAAGGATTCGTCCAAAATCTGTTAAAATCGTCCATAAAGTTCCATAAATGCTGCTAACACGCATAGCATAACTATGACTAACAATATTCTTGATTCAAGTAGCCTGGTAAAGAAACTTTGAAAGGAAAGGAAGAAAGACCTAGGAAGAAAAACTTTCGTTCTATTTGCTTGGGTTGATGCTGAAGTTGGCTGCTTGAATCATCCCCGCAGTTTAATTTGGCCATAATGTTGAATTATGTATTGTATACGAATCCGTGAGATTTCGCTGAAATCCTGTGTGCGTCCAATGACTTCATATTGGGGAGGAGTTTTCTTTTCTGCTAACCAAATAGTGGAAAATGTACTCGAATTTCAGGCTCTTCCATTGATAAACAATGCTTACTAAGCTTAGAGCCTTTGAAAAGTAATCCCATGATACATCTTTTTTAGGTATGTGCATATTTAAGGAAAATTATGGACGGTACGCAGTGATTATTATGAATTATGTTTCGCCGGATTTCTTTTGTTTGCTTTCTATGGCTTCTTTCTTCTGCACTTCATACTTCCTCCCTGCCTTCGCAACGTCTGAAATGCCAGCTCTCTTCATTCCTCTTCCCCACTTACTTCAGCCTTTCGGCTAAGACCTTTACAAGCCCTCCTCTCAACAGTTCTCTCTCGACATTTCTTCTGCCCACTTTTTGCCTTCTACGGATTTCTCCCAGCAACTTCCTTCGTTGGACTACTTCTTTGTCCAACTCGTTTTCTTAATTCCTCTCCGTAACCACATCCCAAAGACCTCTAAACTATGCTCGCCCACTTGCCTCAACGATCATGTTTCGAATCCATTCAGTGCTTCCCTTGTATGCTAGTCTTTCGTCATCTCTAATTTACGTTTTTACTCAGTATACCTTTCATCATTCATCCTTGAAAATGCCTCTTTGGCTAACCGAATTCCCTTTCTTATGACTCTACTACTGCGACCATTTTTACTCAAAAAAGTCCCAAAGAAGTGAAATGCTCCATCTGCTCTAGTTTGTTTTACGTTCATACTTTAATCTCATGTCTTCGTCTTTCTATTGCTTGAGTGTCTAACTCATTTGGCTCTTTCCGTGATTCATATAGTAGAACCCTCATAAATTGTCCCAAAAAAGTAGGAAGCTTGATTAAGGCAGTATTTTTTTCGAAATTACCAAATTTCTCTCTTTCTAGTAGTTCAAAGCTACGTCGTTGAGCAAGAGCTATTTTTTTACGTTGAACCCCGGTAGCTACCAATAGAGCTCTCAACAAGCAGAACTCGATTTGCAGCGCATTGCTTTGCCCGAACTCTCCCCATGCATGCAGTCACGGAAATTGAATCTAATGTCTAGCGTATCTGTTTCCTGATTCGAACTAGCATTTATTCATTGAATCATTTATATTCACCGAAATACATATGAGACCGAACAGGTGGTGTTATCTTTTGATATATATTGATCATTTGCTGTAAATTAAATCATTCCCAGATCGGTACTCGCACAGATCGAAGGACTCTAGTGTAATCTTTTCAGAAGTTTGGCGAGCGTAATTTAATGCAAAACTTACACGTAGACAATCAGGTCTTCAAAATACCACATAAATATACGGTAATTACGTACAATTTTGATATCTTATTCATTTTTGTGGGGCATATTTTTCTGCGTGGATAAATAATAAATGAAGATTTAGAATTTCCAGAAATCTAGATTTTGGAAAGGGAGAGAGGGATTTTAAGGGGTGGCGTAAATGACTTACTATTAAGTCATCATTAGTGGAATTATGTAAGTAATTATTTAGTGCTAATAATCCGCGGCTGGAAATATCTGAATGAACACCACATTACTCAAGGTAGCTGATTTAAAATATATGATAAAGATGTACTTTTATGCCAAAGAGACAGAGTTTGTGGATAACCAAGCTTGGGACTTACTTGGGTATACATATTGTTCGGAAAACTAACGGTAATAACTTATTACACTTTTCTCAGAAGCGTGGGAAGAAAGTGGCTCAGATCTGAACTTACTACATTCATGAACCTTTCGTCTGCAGATTAAAGGAATGATTGGCAAATCTTCATTTGAAGAATATCAGTATTACCTTTGTGCAAAACTCAGAGAATCGCATGCGCAATACGTAGAATCAAAGTAAGGGATAATTTGTGCAACGATATTTCTATGTTATAATGTTTCATTACTGAACGATGTGAGTGCTTATAAGAAATAGTTTCGAAAACAAAAAAGCAAAAGACTTTTACTAATAATACTCTACGTATAAAATACGTTAGTGAAATTGCATGGATAAAATACGTACTTAAGTTAATAAAATTCTTTATTTTTCTCGGTAAGGAAAGTGGGAGGGAGGACCTTTTGTGTATTTTCTCGTCATTGTTTGGCCGGTGATTCCTAGAGCGGTTCGCCGCGATTCAAATGACCACGGGTAAACTTGGCGTGGGCGATAAACTTTGACCCGAAGGCATAGTTATCTCTTTTCAACATTAAATTGGTGAAAAGAGTTGTGGGAGCCAACTTTCGATCTAAGGTTCCAAACACAATGCAGGCACAAATTAACTTTGCGTAACGCGAGTATGACAATGTGAAAAGAACAGTTTAATCAAAACTGTCTATTCTTACATGCCAGAACAGTTTCCTTATTTCCCAACAATATAACTACGTATCTATATATTTTTTATTCTATTGCCAGCAATAGATGATTGCCGCTGTAAGAGACTTCATTAACCAGAACTTTTCTGACTGAGTAAAGCATTCGGCTTAAGTTTTCCTTCCAATGGCAATGGGGCGTATTTTGAAGACACACACCCCACTCTCTTTCCCAGGACGGAATATTACCTTCACGGGGTTGTTTACTCCGAGTCTCAAAAGAAGTCGGCATCCGGATCGCATTCAACGCTATGTCGATGAATTGGCACAGACTTGATCCTAATGCCTTTCGGCTCTCTTATAAGTCCAGGAAATTTCTAAAAATTCTCTCTCTTCCTTCACTTCTCCTTTTTCAGAAGCCCCTTGGCTGTGTTTTTGTATGATCATTGTGCGACATATGTTTCCCGGTACTTAAAACATATCAATGCAGAAATATATATTTATTTGAGAACTTTTCTGCTACAGCGGATAGAGTCATATTACCAAGGGTAAGAGACACGCCGAATAAACTTTGCTGCCAAGAGTTATCCATTTTAATTCACAGAATGAGCTGGATTGGAAAAATGTCCCACTGAGACCAGGAGAACCTTCCATTGAAACTCGGTGGTACATGACAGCTGGCCCTTTCACATCTACATTCTTTTAACCTCCAAGCCACCACGATTTCCTATGACGGGGGATGTTAGGTCATCAAACATTAGAGTCATTGACGCGTCTTACCCTAAGCAGTCTATATTTATTGGTCGGTCTGAATTACACGACTTGTAAAATTTACTTGTAAAATATTTCTGATAGACTTATGTTCTAATGGGCTCCAAGGACTTAACTATTTAGCGTTGCATCAGATGGATGGTGCACTCCACTTGCAGTCCTCCTCATCTAGCTCCACATATGGGGATCGGAGTACCAGTGAAAAATTTTGCCACCTCTGAGATTCGTGGTCGATCCTTTGGTTTTGCGAAATCAGTAGATTAGCCCCTCGAATTACTCTGAACCGTAAAACTATGAACTGTATTTGAAATAAGGTGCCATAATTTGAAGAATGAATCAAGATCAGAACGTTGCACTAGATGAATTTATTCCTCTGAAAGGTTTACCGAGACTTTCGTTCCTTGTGAATGTTTAAGTTTAATGCATAAAGGTTATTCCTGGATGTTCATGTTATTCGTGAGAACTTTTCTGTCTTCCGGTAAAACATATCTATGATAGTTCATGCTCAGTGCTGTCAGATGTATTCCTAAATTTGGACTTGCTCTTCTCATGAGTATGTGCGAGTTATTTTTATGAGAACCGTTCCTCATTCAAAATTTGCCAAAGAAAAATATGCCGATGTGCATATTCGTGTGTTTGAATTTAATATTCCCAAAGTTTTATCTCCCTCTCTTATCGAAACGGCCACACAGCAGAATCAGAGCGACATACTGCCTGTCAGCGGTTTTTGGCGAATATATAAGACCCGTCATTTGCCGTTACTACGATGAATCATGCTCCGAAAGCATGAATTATTGAATGATGCAGCACCAGGCTTTGCCAAGAATCCATGAATGCTTATCTCAAGAAAGAATCGCGACATTTATATTCTGTCACTAAACATTCGAAGTGAAGAACAGAAATAAAAGGCGCTGACGGAAATATTCCAAAATGTCCAAGAGTTTACCATTTTCTTCTTATAGGTCGGGAAGTCAAACGTTGAAGAGATTAATGGAAATTATATTCGCTCTCTAACAATTTTTCTAACTTACTTGTGAGGCATGTTACACGCTGGACACAATTAGGATGGCGTGGTGAGGCCTAAGTGACCATCGGGCATATCCGCTTAAAATAATTTTCTCTAAGTGAACCAACAATTTATTTCAGTAAAAAAAATGAAGTAAAAAATAGTGTTTAAAACTGAGTTTGCCCGTAGGATTACCAATCAATCACAGGAATTCTAATGATTAATCTGGAAAATGATGACAAGACGAATGGAAATGGAAATCTCCATCATTATGCTTCGGAATATTCCTGAAGTGCTGGCCTCAAGGTAAAGCGGAGCAGATTCTGAGGAAGGATCCTTCTGTTAAGTGTATAATAATTTCGGTTCACTCCATCGTAAATACTTAGCCAAATATTTTCTAAAAATCTTAGAGCAAATTCTTATTGACTCATGAAAAGGAAATTGAGGAAACTTCCTTTATCATTTCCGACAACACTTAGGATCGCTTAAGATGGTGCCCTTCAAACGCTCACCTCAGTTTTAATTTCCACCGCTTTCTCCTCTGCCCGTGACGTGACGTCCAAATTACGTGATCGCTAACCTGTGGAGAATTAATTTCAGCAGTGCGAGCGGTCGCCATTTTGCACAAATTAGACGTAGATCTATTATTCCTTGTTTGATACTTGTGTGTAATCTTTTCGTGGAGTCACGGCTTGAGCAAAATTAACTTACTAAGTTGTCGTGGCCACGTTGCGTTCATCAGTTCAATCCATCACTTCAAAAATTTTCATGACGCCGCTCTCCTACGTTCAATACCCTTTCCAATCGGTGGGAGTTAAAGCCTGAGGGTTTAGAAGATATTGTTTTGTATATCGTTTCCTAAGTCAAGTACGATATTTGACACAGAATTAGTTGTAAAGGAAAATTCATACTTAAGAGCTGAGTTCTTTGCGTCTCAGATTATTTGATGACTATCGTGAAAATTTGATCTCATATATGATTGAAAGAAACTTTTAAATCACTCATAACGTAATTTACGATTGATTCTAGTATGTATTTTGTTCGCCTAAAACAGATTAAGATAGATATACGTGATCATACTCTTAATTATATTACCATTCACTACCCAGTGGTAGGAAATTACAAAAGTAAGACCCAAATAATACCAAAACAAAAGTATGAGGAGTATTTCCCTCAAAATTTTTCTTAGCAGCGCCTCAGGAAGCGAAGAGGGAAAGAAATTATAATCCAGTTTTCACGTAGACGGCTCACTCCTTTAAAAAAAGGTGGAAGCGAAGTAGAATATAACTACTGTCTGTGAATTCTAAACCTTCCTTGTTCATAGGGTTCATTTACTCTCTATCGCGATCGGTATCCTCGTTAAACTGCCCTCAACAGAAATAATTCACCTTTCCCACAAGCATGCCGACTTAATCAGAAATCTCTTTGTGGTGACTAAGAATAATATGCAAATGTTACTAAATGCAGATCTTGAAATTTTTTTGTGTCATTTTACTGGTCACTATATGATTCCCCAGGCACAATTTATTTAATTTTTGTAACTGAAGAATTTTTATTGCACGCTAAATATGAGATTGTTACCAGTCATTAGTCCGGAAATATAGTCTTCATGATAACACGTAAACTTTACTTAATGGTGGCTTAATCATTTCCGTTGATATAAATTCGAAATGCGGCACGGATTCTTCGAGTCACACAGCAAAATTAAGTGCTTTCACATGTTCATATTTGTAAAAAAAATGGTTGCCTAGGTCGTAATAGCGGTTTCTCCTATTATATTTGCAAGCTCGAGTGGGGCCAAAATTCATCCATTATTGTGAAGCGACGGCAACGTACGACATAAAAGACTTTTCACCAAATGAGGAAGATATATTTTATGATAGTCATAAAATGAAAATTGATGGTAACTTGTAATTAAGTTAAATAAATATGCATTTAAATTCGCCACTGCTTGGTGATTTTATTCTTTTTAGACCCTTTGGTTTCACCGTTGTGTAGACATCAGAAATGCAAGACGGTATTTTAAGACTTTAATGCTTTACTTATGAAAAATATAAGACTAATAAACAACGGGACTGATTGCGATGCAAGTAGATTTAGAGGAGAAAAATGATAGCATTGAAATAACTGTTGACTATTATGTTGCAGAAATGTTAAAATAACATACAATCACTTGACCTCAACTTACTATGCCAAGGCTGTGACGCTTATTGCATCTGTGTTTGATAAACGGGGACGTTGAACGTGGTCTCAGACTCCGACAATAGATTATATTCGGGGTTTTTGAAGTTTAGAAAACATGTTGAACCTTTGAAAATCATAAAAATTGATAAAAGTTTTGGAAAATGAGATAATATCATTGTATCAGGTGAATATTCTGAGATTGTAGGAGTAAATTCCTCAAGAATACAACATTGTGATGGTTACAAGATTAGTAGGATGGAATTTATTTGAATATGCTGCGAAATATTAATTCATCTAGTAAAAAAGTGACTGAATTAATTTCATAATAAATTTAATATGCTAATTAAAGGCTCGTAGTAAAATTTTCCTTCTAATGAATGGAAGTAGAAAATATCTCGTAAAACCATTAAAAATGAGGGATATTCATAGCCGTAACACCCTGTTTCTATGCAGTTGATTTTCATGGCTTGTTTAACGTTGCAAAATGAAGTCAAGCGTCAGAGAACCTACACACTCAAATTAAAACTATTTCCGTTCACTGAGCCGTCATATTAGAAAACAACATTACGGCCTAAATGATAATATAACCTTAACGTTGCAGGCAGACCATAACAAATGGCCCTTTAGGTATCATATCTACTGGCTCTAGGCTTGGTAGTGAAGGAAAGAAGATTGTAAGGAGGAATATAAAGGAGTCAGCAAAAGTAAATGTAGAGTATATTGTGCGGTATTGTGGTGTTGAAGACTGCGATGGAGGGGAGAATGTTGTGTAAGCAAGTTTGGGTGAAGAAAAGAATAGGCAGGATGGATGAACGGAAGGGAGGCAAAAGTATGCGGAGTCGAAGGATATGTTATCCTACTGTATGTTTTGTGCTATTTTGTGTTGTACGATATTAAGCGGATTTCGGAACTATAGGAGTGATTAGTGCCTGTACCCATCAAAAACCTCCTTTGCCAATGTTGATGGACTACTAGTTATTCGATAGACAATTGTTAATAAAACATTTTCAGGCTTTAATTGCTTAACATCGAGAAGGGCTTTCCCCTTTTAATGCAGCGGTTGGCGTGTTTGTTTTGCCATTGTTCGGACGGCCAAATACTGGTATCTGAGGTTAACATAACCCCGTAATTAAGCCTCCAACAATGCCCAATGTTCGATTAATTGAAGAGGGCACGGTCGAGACCTTTGCAGCTTGGATTGAAATACTTTGAAGGCCGCAGGCGAGACTGCCGACCCCTTTGCTAGTGTATCGTGCATACTCTGGTTACAAGACCATTCTTGGGGAGAGCACGATTTTCCCGATGGAGGTAGAGGCAGGTATTTCTTATTCACGGAGATAGGACGCCGGCTCTTCCCACTCGCACGGCGATCACCAAAGTTGGCGCCTCCCCTTCCCCCCAACAGGCTATCTCTCTGGGGGAGACCACGGTCAGGGGTGACGCAAGGGAGGGAGATGGGGAGGGAAGGGGTGGGGTGGGCAGGGGCGTTATGCGGCGGCCTTGGGGCACTGCGCGCAAAAGCGAAGTCAGGGAACCCTTTTCGACGCGGGAGGCAGCCCTCTATGCGCTTCTTCCCCTTCCGCCCCCCCCGGCCCCGAGGGCTCCCCGCCATTCGGGCGGCTACTCCCTGTCAATGCGGAGGCATTCGGGAGGCGACCCATTCGGGGACCGTCCAGAACCCCCGCCCGAGGGACGGCCGACACAGGCCGAGGGAAAAGCTCCGTGCTCGAGGCCTTCGGGTGGAGATAAGGGCGCCTCATGTTCTTCTTCCCTCCTCTCTCGTAATAACGCCTTCGCCGCCCGAAACTGTGGACCTTTCACCCCACCCCCCCATTTCCCGCCAACCCAGTACTCCCTCCCTCCCTGCTCTGCCCATACCCTCAAGCCCGCCAAGGTGGCGCTTACACAGTAGTCTCAAGTGGCGTGCATAATCCTCCAGGGGAGATGGTCGGGGGATGTTGATGCGGTCCCATTCCACCAGCCATCCCCGTGGGCGGAATGGGACCGTTGTCGAGTCGGCCCGCGCTGAGAGGAAGGGTCTCAGGCAAGAGCGCTGGGGTGAAAGGGACGGGGGTGGGTGTGGTTTTGCTACGGTGAGGGGGAAGGGGTGGTATGAGGACTGTCCTTTCATGGTCGATAGTGTTGTTGAAATATCGATGCGCCGATACACTAACTTCAACACTGGCGTTCATTCAATGTTTATGCCGGTGGTGATACATTAGTACGTCGTATGTAAATGTTATTTTATTTTAAGGAACCAATTTCATGTAACTAATAGGTACATATGTTTCCTAGATCATGCACACATTTGAACACTCTAAGATATTCGATTACGAGACCATGGTGATATATATAAATTGAGAATAGATGAAACTGGATTTTTGACGTTGATTTAAAATTTAAGAAGAAAATATAATTTATTGCGTAAGTTAAAAAAATATAACCGTTGCGTTGCATTACCTACATGTGCACGCACCAAGGACGCAATTTGAATCTATTTCTTTCTTAGAAATTACTATTTACAAATTTACAAGAGTACATCGTTTTTATGCCCTTACTGAAATGTCGGGGTTACATTATCGAAGAAACTTCGATTATTCGATGTAGAACTTTTTTTAATTTGAGTGAATTAGGTGGATGCATGAAAAAAATTAAGTGGATTTTGTTGTTCGTGGATATTTCGTCCATACACCCTCCTGATTCATCAATGTTTTGTTGAAATTGAGTGTCTTCTACGTTGACGGTGATTCCTCCATGTGCACAGTAGGATATATGGTTTGCGTCCAATGTTCCCCTCCTATCTGCGAGGTAGGTTGAGGATCATCTCGGGAGTGGTCATTATGGAAGGGGAGGGGCGCGAGGGGAGGAGGCCTAATCGTTCCAATGACTTTGCAGGAGGATCCCCGCCAGAGTTGGAAAGAGGGTGGGGGGGTTGGGGTGGTTAAGAGCGGGAACTAAAGAGGGAGAGAGTTCTCGCGGAGCGCGATACCACAAGCTGATAAGGGATTGCGCGCTGGTGTGAGGTATCGAGTTTGCTATGTTTTTTTCTTCGAAGGAAGCGCTATTATCTGTTTGGGAGAGGAGGTAAGGAAGATAAGGAACTCCGTAACACTCGGCCTGTCCGTTCTGCCGCCTCCAACAGTCTCTCCTCCGTTACACACCCCCTCCCCCCACCCTCCTCTGCGGGATTGTTCGTCGGAATTATTATCAGCCTCTTTATTTGCTCTCGTGCCTTTGCTCCTTCCTCCGAGTCTTTTTCGCTGTTATCTCCAAAATACTTATGTTTTTCAAGCCGTCTTTCTTCCTTCCCTGAGGCCACACTTTATTCAGTTTACCTTCCTCTCTTTCCCTTTTTCGTCTCCACACTCTCCTCTCTTGCGATATTTTCCTTTTTACTATCTATCCTCAATTACAAATTCCTTATCATATTTTCCGAGCAGTTGCCCTATGTTCGTAGAAGTCGCTAATCGCATATTTTCATCTGTCTCTACTGCTGAATAATTAATTAAATGTTTATACCTGCTATACTCATATAGGTTTGTCTATTTACCTCACCATTTAACTTCTGTAAGTGATTTTGTTGTACTTTCTTATTGGTTACTCGTAATTAGTTTACAATCAATTAAATTGCTAGTATCAATGATTCATTAACATCGATTTTTTTATCATGTGTAGTTTTCATAACCCTTCCCAGCCTAATCGACGCTTAATTTATTTAAATTTACGACTAAATTTCTCTAATCCTTGTCTAACCTTTTTTATCAATACCATGCACGCAAGTAATTAATTCAATAAACGACATTTATTGTGGTAAGATTGAGACTTCATAGTCCCGTCTTCCACCTTACCCCTGTACATCACATCGAAGGTAATCGCAAGCACCCATTCACTTGGCGGAGGTTAACCCACCTAGGCGGGTTATCCTCCCACATTAATCGAACCTAAGACCTCAGGGTTGGCAGGCGAGGACGTTACCCAGCCGCCACCGTGGCCTGCCGATGATGGGGAGAAGTTAGGGAAGAACCTTCACAAGTTAGTAGGAATTCACTTAGTGAGCTACTGCATAGTACAATTATAAAAAGTTGCGAATTCAGCGCTATTGTTGGTTTTTGGACTTCAAATAAGTGAGGTCGCATCTATCACATTTTTTTGATAGATTTAAAATATTTTAATGCTAATTAGTTTAATGTTTAGTTTAATGTTAGTTAGTAATACAAGTTTTAAAAGCTACATTCAAAACTAACAGAACGTTAAGATCATTCATATGGCATTTAAAAATTCAATTAGGAGAAAAAAATTTAGATTTTTGTAAATGATTTTGTGTTGATTTTTTCACTCACACCGTATTAAGTGACAATGCAGATATAAAATTTTAACACTATTTAAAACGCTACACTAATAGTCCTTTCTTCTCTGTTTCTAATTAAACGAGTCAGTACCTTTGAGCATCGTAGATGATAAACTTGTCATCTGATTTCCATCCGTATTGAGTTCTAATGCCATCGGATTTCTCCAATGGTGAACCTCTTGATGTCGCCCCGAATTAAATAAATAGAAAAACCATGTCGTTGTTGTGCATTTTAAAACTCGCACATGTTTAGAGTGGATCGTGGAGACCCGCTTGCGCGTCCCAGCATACCGGAGCAGTCGGAATTCCGCGAGGGTTCGGTGCAAGAGGTGAAAAAGGGCGGAAATAATTGCACAGTTCTCCCTCCCTTTTGGTTCGAGTTCCGCCACGCCAAGGCAGAGGATGAGCGAAGCGGCGGTCGACGGGTGGGTATGTACTCTTTCGACGGAGCGCCGTCCGGGACGGCGTCGGTGGGTTGGCCCACGGTTAAGGCAAAGGAGAGCGTATGGGCGGGGAGGGGTGGAGAGAGGACGTAGGAGGGAGGAGTGGCGGGGTAAAGGGAGGGAGGTGGCGTGGGAGGGGGTGCGGAAGGGGCGGGGAGGGAGGAGGGAAGGAAAGGGGGCGTCGCACGTAGGCGGCGCGCAGACGATCAGTGTGCGGTGAGCTACCGCTGAGATCTGCGGCGTCGACCCGGAACACGCAGCGGAAGGAGAGAGCGCCTTCTTTCCCTGTCTCCGCACCGGAGGGGAAAAAGTTGTAAAACCGTTGCGGAATTTATTTTTCCCCTGCCCCGAAAAAAGTTTTGTATATTTTTTTCTGTGTGGTTGTGGACAATTTTTTTGGTTTCCTCCATTCGGGGAAAAACGTGTGTTGCATATTCCTCGCGCACTGTGTGTGTTCATAACTTGTGATTATCACTTGGGAGTGTGAAATAATTATCAAAGGGGGTTTGGCGAAGTACCATAAGAGAATTTCCTAGAGACGGGTTGTTTCCCCGCTCGTCTGTTGTTGAGGTGGTGGCTGTGTTTTGCAAGGCGCACTTCTTCGTCTCCAAGGCCCTTCTCTCCCCCCCCCCCTCCGCACCACCCTCTGCTCCCGTACTACGTGCTCTTGATGGTCGAGTTCAACTTTAGGATCCATCGAAAGGGGGGGATTGAATAGCCGAAGAGAGTCCATCTTCAGCGCTCCCGTGCGGTTCTGACGCTTTTGATACTCCTTTCAACTCCTCAGCTACACGTCTCCACTCGGGAGAAATGGGCAAGAAGAATTCGAAGCTAAAACAGGACACAATCGACAAATTGACCAAGGAGACATACTGTGAGTAGAAATAAATTTAAATAAATATATGATATATATACATATAAAATATATATACATATATTATATATACATATATTATATATACATATATTAAAAAAATATATATATATATATATATATATATATATATATATATATATATATATAATACGCGCACACCCTTTTCCGCTGTCTTCGTGCAGTGGAGAGCGTAATCAATTGATTTTCTCGAAAGGGTCTTGTTTCCCTGTGTGTGTGTGTGTCCGTCCTTTTGACTCCCCCACAAATCTTTTTTACTCCCCCACTCCCTGCGACTTCGCCCAATGTCCTTTTCCCTGAAAATTCGGGCATTTGCCTTTGCGTGATTTCGTTTTATCCGAGCCATCTCTCTTTCGGATCGAACGGCAGAAATCGAAGGCGAAGAATAACGCCAAGATCCGTCGTTTAGATGTTGGGCGTCTAGCCAGCTGTAATTATCGGACAGGAAAGGGAGGGAATGGAAGGGTCGAGGGAACGACGAAGTCAACAATCAAGAGGATTTGCCTGATCCCCCCGTCATGCGACCTGCAGTCCGTGGTACTCCTATGCGGATCGAACGAACTGCTCTTATTGTCCGCTGCCTTCCCAACACGGGCTGCGAGCTGAGTAACGCCCCCTTTTCGACTGACTCCTCGCAAAGTTCAGGAGGATTTGCGATGACGTCGGGAAGAGGGGATTTTCCGTTTAAGCTTACGTCCCCTTTCGAATGCCACTTTTGTGAAAGCATTAGGAAAAAGTAACAGATTCAGAGTCGTAGTAAATAAATGGATTCATCCCCTATCTTATAACGCGATTGCGATTTTCATTACATTTTTATTCAGAAATGCCTTTACGATTCCAGAAGGGTTGTTGATGTTATAAAATGCCTGTAATGTTCTTAATAATTTTGGCACTTATTTCGATTACCTACATAACGCGGTGTTAGTTCATCAAGAGTTGAAACTTTATTAGGACAACTGAGGGAGTAACTTTCGGAAAACTAATTGTTCTGCTCATGAATTCCGCGAAATGAACGCAGTAAATCCTACACGGACAATTAACCCTGTTCCACCTATTAGAAAAGCAAATACTTCATTGAGAGTGGTTTTTTGGATGCGGAGAAATGTGATAACGGGAATTTTTTTCCGGATGATTACCTAAAAGGCGCTCACTAATCATCCCTGAAATATCAACACAAAAACTGATACGGTGAATAAATACTGATAAAAGAACTTGGCTTGAGTCTATATATTTTCTGAAAAAAACCTTATTTTCATGATGTTGAATAACTTAAGTATGGTCTAAAGAATTGTTTCTCCTTCTAAATTTAATATTGCTGGCATAGCGAAAGGATCGACACGCTTCTCTGTGCGAACACCCCTCGAGACTCTGGTGCTTGTGGTAAGATTTGGGAGTAAAAGAAATGCTCCCCAGATAGGAAAAGGGTTGTAGAATTAGTTCGACCCATTCTTCAAATATTATATGCTTCCGGCGTGACCGTCCGTGAGTGAAATGCGGCATCATTCACTCCCGTCCACTTCACGCTGGATTTCGTTGGCAGTCTTCGTCGTGAAATGGATTGCCGCTAAGCACGCGACGAAATCAAAATGCACTGCCCGGTTTATTTTTTGAACCATTGGACATTCCCGTTCCAGTCTTTAGTCACCTTAGCTAACCAATTTGTGGGTTGTTTTGAGTATTGATTTTATTCACATTACTCTGCAAGACTAGGGAAATGATAAAAACCAGTTCTCAATTACAGTGAGATAATTTACAGTGTTATATATATTAAGAGAGCAAAAGGAAGCTTGTTAGTAATGAAACGAACTCAGCAGTAACTTGGAAATCAAAAAAGTCCCGTAAAATTATAATCGAAGAAGATTTTCTCAAGTCGAATAACTCAGCACTCTTTGTTAAATGTTATCCTTAAATGTTTAATCTTGTTTCAGCAACTACGCGGCAAAAAAGATTACATTAAATTTGAAAAAGGGGTGTTTTGCTCATGGAGGTGTTGGAGACAAATTAAACATTTGCTCGAAACTATTCACTTCGTAGTGAAGTGTGGCCTTGCACTTTTGGCGTAATCGCACGAATTCAAATAGATTGATATTACGGCGAGCTTTACAATTATTTCGGGGACATTCGATCAAGAATGTTACGTGCTATCTCCCTGCTGTTTCGTCGTTCGCTCCCCGTAGACAAATCAGGATACTTTTGGAAGCAATTTAACAAACGGAAGCCTTTATTGAGGAGACGGAGTATTGTCACGTCCTCCGCCATTTGAAACTAGCTCTGAAGAAGTATGCGCCAGATTCCCGAGGAATTTCAGCCATTTTAATGGCGTAAGAACCAGGCGCTGAAGGCGAAATACAATCGTCGGCTGAACATGACAATAAACTTACTGATCCGTGGGCAACTTTGGGCTCGGATCCCTTGTCGCTGGTGGTGTCGAGTACTTTCCCTGTTCTCTCGTCTCTTACCCTCGCAAAAGCAGTGGCCCTTTGCGTCCTCCTTCGTCCAAGGAATTTCCCACCTGAAGGTGGCGCCAAACACTCTTCTGCAAATTTGAATTTAATCGGACACACTCTCTATCAAACCAAGATCCAAAATCTTGGAGTGTTCTCCTTGGTAGTTGAGGTGATCTTTTACCCTCTAATAATCCTAAGATAAGCCTAAGAACTCGTACCACGCCCTTTACTTCCTTATGCCCTTCCGAACTCTGACCTTTGCCTCTCATCCGATGTTTCCCGCGAGCGTTTTATACTTCCCGAAATGATCTTTTTCCCATCTTCTCCCGCTCGCCGTGCCGACGGAGCCAGTTGAAGCTAGGGTGGATGGTTATATTTGAGGTTTAGTGTCGCGTAATCTCTTCCTCTACCTAATCCACCCTTGGTTTTCCTTCAACGTTTTTCCGGTCGGAGTGCATTCGGATTCCCTTTTCTCATTTGTGCGCAGTGATATACAGAACCTTTCTTCCTGGAAGTGAGTTGAAGGACCAAAATTTCCATCCGCCTCTTTGAGTGCTGTATGGTTGTGGCGTACGCGAGTGATGATCTACTGCTTTTTTGATTTAGTGGCCCACTGTTGTTGGGGCATCATCAATGTTTTCGTCGATCGGCAATCAACCGTTGAATTCATTGATTTATTGCGGTAATTTGAAACATCCAGCTACTGGGCGGTATCTTCGGAAATGAGCTTTGGTGAATGAGATATTCCGTATATTTTCAACGCTGTTTTATGACCAGGACGCAAGTAGGAATAGTGTTACTCTGGAGTTGATACACATGCTATAATAAGGTACTTATACCAATGATGATGTAGATCAATCAAAATTAAACCGGAGCACTGCACTAATGCTGGAATATTAATGAACACACTTAAGCTACGGCCTTGAACTGAATATCCAAAAGCCATCATAATTCGTTGAGGGAAATTTCATAACCACCGCATTATTTCTTCTAGGAGGTTTGTATATAACAGCGTTATCAGCAGGCCGTAGAATTGACCTTTGAAGATTGGTACATACGTTCACATACACACCAACTTGGTTATTTAAGCATATACATTTTAAGTTCGAGGTTTGCTCATGTAATTATTATCCATATCCTTATGATCGTGTAGATGAATTAAATTTTAATGGCATCACCTTCTCATTTTCTATCATACGTCAAAATTGTGGCTGGTTCCATAGCGTTTATAGAGGTTTACGTTTGGTGATTTTAATGACACGTATAGGTAAAAAAAGTGCTCTAATTCCACTGCAATGACGCAGCATTAAAAGTCCTATTCGCACTGTGGATGAGACTAAATAATATTTTTTTTACGCAGAGGTGTCCTCCCTATCAAAATCCACAAGGGTCATAAAACTGGGAGTGACAAAATATTAAAATGTTTATTCAATATTCTGATAGACTGTAATCTTAAATTTTTTTAGATTTTTCAGCACAGATTTTACGGAAATGCATTTTATGATACCCGGTGCCCTTAATATTTCAACTTTGGGATTGAGAATTTTCCGTTAAATTTCCCTCGTTAAAGACGGAGTGCAATGAAGATTTTGTGCCCGAGAAGACTTAGCTTTTTGTGAATTTCATAGATTAACTTAATGCTTAATATCTTTGACGGAATGCATGTCTCATTTCTTTTGATTACATTGAATCATGTCTTTCAAAATTTTTTATTCTTACTCGACTCTCAACTTGCTCAAGGCTATGGCGTATTTATATAAGCGAGTACTAGAAAATAACACTGGGAGATCTCTCTTGTCTCCCATAAAATGCAGAATAATCAGATCATTGTTTACAGTGATTTCGGGAGATATATAACTGATGTACTCGTTGTCAGTAAGTTTTCTTACGTATTCAAGCTTAGCATTAACTTCAACGTCCAGCCAATATCTTACCTGCATAATTTAATAAGGTACCGCTAATTTAGACTAGCACATTTCAGCACTATATTCCACAATACTCCTGCTGAAAGCACAATTTTATGACTTAATCGCGAGAGTACTCGACGCCTTCGATAAATGATATGCTATTACTCCTGATTTTGAAGAGTTTTATGCCGAAGTTATTAAAATTTAATATCATTGTCAATTCTTAGCCAATGTTGTGTGTGTGAAATCCGTTGTGAGTGGAGGTAAATTTTTGCGAGTCGCTTGCTGACATGGATTCAAATATCCGTCCTGCGTTTTTGAAAAATATTGATTCCGTTCCTTTAGTTTCAGTATTTTTGTTTCATGCCATAAATATGTCTAATTCTGGATTTAGGCCTTTAAACGTGACCTAATAAAGGTAAAAGTGAGTCCTTATCTCTTCGTTAAACATTATAAATTTGAATCTTGAGTCAGCTCTGAAATTAACATAAATTTTGCTTCATTTTTTAAACCTATGAATTAATTTCACCGTCTGCGACTTTGTTTCATCCCAATTGCAATATCTGATGGTGATTACACCAAATTTTGCACTCCTTTGTAACATCTGAGCGAATAAGTGCTTGTTGAAAAGCTTTACTATGGAAATAACGGAAACTTTCTAGCTAAATTCTTTCAAGAGATAGATTAGATAGCGATTAATGCCTGTAAATATTTATATCCATTCAAAATAATAAATGAAGATTATTGCATACCCAAGAAATATTTTAAAAAATATTGCTGCTCCGCTTAGGAATAACGTGGCACTATTCTTGCTGTCAAGGTCAAAAACAGCAATTCTAAGGAATGAACTGACTATTCTTGCGGAATTCGTCTCGAGATGAAGAAAAATTACGGTCCTTTGTATCTCTTACTGTCATTTTATTTGTTGTTGGCATGGAAATAGCAGCCGTTGGAGGATGTTTATTTCTCTTGGATCTCTGATACCCTGAAATGTAAAGATATTCATATATTCGGTATAAGACTCAACTTCTCGCAGAAAGGAAGCCTTACGTTTTACCTATTAATGCATGAACAGAATTAAATTATTTTGAAATATAACTTCGGGCAATTACGATTTCTGATTCGAAGATTAACGTGGTCTTCCTATTTCGTAAATCGGTTTGTACAAGGTCAAATAACATGGGTTGATTGCTCAAATAACTTTGACAGACTAAGAAGTCGTACTCATTGCCATTTTCGCGACATAAAGATCGATTCATTTTCCTCACACCACGTGGAGAATGACGGGGTCTTCTTCGAGGACTTCCTTGCCTTATTCACCATCCACCGAGAAAAATAATTTTCGAATTACACCTTAAGCGTCGTCTTCTTCTTCGTTGTTGGGCGCCGTCCATGGAATCATTGAGGGGGCGTGGCTAAGCAGACGACTGGAGATGGCAAACGATATTTCTTTTCTTCCGCGCGTGGGTGTATAATTTTATAGCTGGCTATATATTTATATCCCGTCCTCCTGTGCGATGTAAAACAAATATCTTGGACAAATTCAGGTGAGCAAGTTACGGAATGTTATTTCAAGTAGGTGAGACATGTCCTTAAATATTTGTTGAGCGTGTAGGACCCTCCGCAGTAGGACCTAGTTTCATTATTAAACTGGATACTGAGATATGGGGCTCGTTTTTGCATACCATCAACTTGGAAGAACATAAATCGTTTCAATAGCATTGAAATTGCTGTGTTTGAAGCCCTTGGAAACAAGAAGATTACATGTAAATAATATTACTTAACAAACACAAATGGTATGAGTTTAACTACGATAGCTTTAGAGGATATATATTTTAGTCTCGCCTTAGAAATAGTACACTAGACACCAAGTCACGGTAGATGGACTTCCGAGTGTACTGACGCTAAAAGGAATCCTTACTTCCTCACACAAATAGTATCAACAATAATTAACATCATTAGGGACGTGCTATGCAAAATTAAGTAATATCATCGTACTTATCCTGCAATCCAGTGTGGCACTTGACCTTCCGTAGACTTTTTTGCGAGCCCTCTCTCCCTTTATAAATTATTCTCCAGTTCATTACTCCAATGACATTCACATCAATCTTCACGTCTATATTATTTTAAACAATCCCCATTGGTGTTTTCATTTGATTTCCCCATAGTAGCCTCTGAAATTATTTGAAAATACCCCATTCTTAAATAAGTACGTATATCCTGCACGTAGCATTCCAGATATTTTTAGCAATATATAATTCAGGGAATAGTAATTATAAATGGAAATTAATCGTATGAATAAAGACCTTGATATTTTATTGATCCGTGAATTTCTTTCGGGATTCCGTCAAACTGATATCGAATGCCAATATTTACCGACTACACGATTGACTATTGACCTAACACCCCGTGCGACGCACCCCCGTGGCGGTTTGTAGGGCAATATGTAGATCTTTCCTCACTTGGGTCGTATTGCTACGTCTCTCGGCTGGGGGAAGCGGCGGTGACATCGATAATGACTCCCCGGGGGACGCGGCGGCGGGCCCCGGCGTTAGTCGGAAGACGCCAGCGAGCGAGGGCCGCCCATGCGGGGGGGAGGGGGGTTTGGAGACGAACGGGCTAGGGGGCGCGTGAATTAGCGCAAATGGGGTTGCCGGCGAGAGGCCTTTACACACGATCGACACGCACGCAAACAACCCCAACGGGAGACCCCCGACGCCTTTCATCGATGCCGCCGTTGGAGTTGTGTACGATACGCGGGGTCGTTTTCTTCGGGAAATGGGTTTCTTTCACCCCACAGACCCCCCTCCCACCCCCAGCTCCTCCGCGCGTGTCGGATGCTGAGCAGAGACTCCCTAAATCTATGCGTGATCATCTGTCGTTCGACCTCTGAAACATTTAAAGAGTTTCTTCGCGGTGAACGGGATGGTACAGAGAGAGAGGGGTAATCGATGACCTTGGTTTCGGTCCGACTAAAATCCTCCCGAGTTACACTATGACGTTAAATACTTATCGTACACAAGAAGAGTAAATTACACTGTGTTCACCTCAATTTTGCTGCGGCCATTTGAATATTATCAGTTATTGCACGCGCAAATAAATAGAGGAGAGTTACTTTGTTAACGGGTAGCAGTACGCAGCATTAGTTACGCATTAGGGGAGGCAACTGAGAGTAGGAGCTATTTGCGTCATTTGGGAGTGGTGGGTAATGTGGTAGGGGTAAGATTTTCAGGGAGTCGGGAAAGAAAGATGGAGAGAATCCCGGCGTCGGCGTTAGCCTACTCTTAGCGAAGGACGCCAAGGGGTCATACAAGTTCAAGTCCCATCCGACGGACGGCGCACTCACTTAAAGCGCTCTCCACGTTGCACCCCAAGTATGGATCTGGAGATCTTTGAAAAATTAATTCACCGTCGGGATTAAAACACGGGTCCTCGCGGTTGTAAGCCAGTACACTATCTATCTCACCAACCCGATTCCCTTAAATTGGTAATTCATGTCGAGATAACATGCATACCATGGGATTAGATAACTATCCAAGTGAAATACTATATATTAAATTAATTTTCTATTTTTGTAGCAAAGATCTGGCCATGACCAGGATAATTCATTGGAAGAAAGGGTATATTTTTTGTATGGAATACATTAATTTTATCCTTATGCGAGGTAATAGCTATTCTGCTTCGCTAGGATTTACGGTAAACTATTATAACAGTGGTATTGAAAGTGAAGTCATTAGTACCCGATCAATTTCTTGCAAATATATATTTCAAGCCAAAAATGGTTTTCGCAAGGGCAAAGCCGACCTGCGAACAACTAAGCTTCTCTTTTATTCTCGACGTGACTGATGTGTTAACTCCTTCGCTATTCACATAAATATTCCTAATTTATTTCTCATTACTAATCCTTCATTTTCCATTATTATTTCTCTTCCAATACACCATCGATTGCAATATTGAGTAAACTGCGGTAGCCTATTCCCGAAATAGCAACCATTAATTTCTTTTTCCTTCTTGATCCAGTTTCACATCGAAGTTCGAATTCACTCGAGTTTTGTAGAATGTCTCAACCACTCGCTGCGATCATTTGAACGAAGTCGTTTTTTTAGAACGCTATTTCCATCATTCCATATCTTTTCTGTGCACTGGTGATTAGCAACGTCCCAAACCCATGAATAAATAAACCGTTCGAATGTAGGTTTTTATTGCAAAGTGACAACCATGAAGATGTCTTGGAGGTGTTGGTTGAAACGGCAAATTTTGTCACACGGTGTTAATTCAATGCGATCTTAAAACATCTATATGTTTGAGGAGATTAATCAGCTGCAGGTGGTTCTCAGTTAGTGTATGACTTGCGTTTCCTGAGTTTTTGAGTCCGATATTGTGCAAAAAAACAAAATCCGTACCTTCAGATCGAATTCAATTCTATCTGCGTGTATTAAGGTGGGTGCGTTGTGTCATAACGTTTTTATTGGTTGATAAAGTGACAGCAGAGAAGATAAGTGTCATAAAGTGGGTGCGACTCAAAAATTCGGAAAGATTTAAGGCTTGGGATTAGTAAGGAATAGTTTTAGCGTTAACATTATGGCGTCCATACCTCATGGCGCAATTTGTGGAGCTCGTTTGGCTATCATGAAATTTTCTTGTGTAACTTATCTCCACGAACACTCGGCATTGTTCTCCATTCCATCGTACCCATGATGTACGTGAAAAATGAAGTACGATTCAAAATTTTTGAATCATCTTTAATCAACCCGGAGATCGGTATGGTGGGTGATGGTAGAGTTTACCCTGTATTAAACCCGACGGCGTGTAAAATTCACACCAGATTAGGAAGGTCAGCTCCTTTACCTTCACCGGCAATGGTTAATACTAAGCTTTGTGATATATATATATATATATATATATATATATATATATATATATATATATATATATATATATATACATCGATGATTTCGTCGAAGTAACACGGAAGTGTTGAATAAAATATATTTATAAATACATATCTACTTATACATATGGGTCGCGGTAGTCCAGGGGTTGAGCGTTGGTCTACTGACCGCAGGGTTCCAGGCAAGTCTCTGTTCGATTCCCGGCAAGTCTCTGTGCACCTGCAGTTCCACCCAAGCTATGACATTCCGACATTCCGGTTGATTGTTATTGTGTTTATGGTTTTTTTTATTTAATTATACAAAGTTGCTTTAATCGTCATGGTTATTTTTTAAAGCAGTAGCATGTTATATTTTCCGAAGCAATAAAGCGTAAATATTTTATTGCTATATAATTTTATATATCAATAAACTTTTAGCAGATTTTTCATACACACATACACAATCTTGATCGCATTTTTTGCAGGCAAGTTCATAAGTTTCCCTATCATAATAGAGCGCACACAGTCTGCAGTTTACAAAAATGATTCTCAGAGTAGTTATATTTCGGCAGTTGAGAACATATTGAGCAAATGACGGTGTAGGCAACTTTGGGCTAGTGTTATAATCTGTTCGGCAGTGTAGAGGGCCAAAGCTGATAATGTTAGCACAACGTTTCATATGTTATATATTTTTCGTAAATTTCATAACTAGTTATTATATTAATTAAAATCGCTTACAAATGACTCATGGAAGCAGAGATTGAACGCAAAGCAGGAATACTTTTGGGAGCATGGAGGAAGACCCTTCGTTGATTTGAATTTCAGTAATTATTTCGTATCTGCAGCATTTTCCCTGCCTCATTGACTGCTGTTCGACAATTTTTTTAGTTTCAAATTGATATATACCGTCCCCACTTGAATGTAGTAATTTAGATGGTTCCTGGGTAAGAACACGATGTTAGAAGGAATCACCGACAGTATAACAAAGCTCCAAATACGTATACGGTAGCGATCGACAAGCTTTACCTTTCCGAATCTGTTAGGCCATCAGCAACTAAATTTTAGTATAAGCAAACTTTTGAATACTACAAAATTATGAAGTAAAGCCATTCACCATCAATTTTAAAGCTAATATCAGTAAAAAGTTTGATCGATAGTAGCTTCTTATTCATTAAACCATTGGCTATTGTCTTTCATTTTTCCTCGTTTATGCTCAATTCATGAAAGTTGTCGAGGTAATGAGATATGTCCAATTGCTCCTTTTTCTCAAGGAGCTGTTTCCGGCCATGCAGACGAAGGTTAGCTCTTTAATTGTTAATCCGGAAATCGCGGATGTCAGCATTCGATTTTTTTCAGTTTTTTCCTCATCCTTACCTTTATAAGATGATAACGGTGAGGAAGAGGGCCAATGAATTTATCATTGTGTGCGATGCCTTTCAGGTTGTATGACCTTTCCTCTAAAAAGTTCGGCGAATGAATGATTCGAAAAAGGTAAATAGATCATTATGTAGTGAATTCGTTCGCGCATTTCTTGCCGACGGTATGTAATCCCGTTTCGAAGGTGAGACACGAGCAGAGAGCATCTCGTCCCACTTCATACCTCCCAAAGCCTTCCTGGGGTGCCGTTTGCTCGTTTACCGTGCTGCAACCTCACTCGTGTTCTCCCCCTCCCATCGAGCGAGGGGATTGCCGATACCGGATTGGGTCGAATGGGGTTTTTATTGTCTTCCTCCGATTTCTAGATGCACTCCAGCCGGTTTAAGATTCATTGATAAATCGCGCTCTCATAACTCTAGTAACATATCGCTCGAAGCGAAATGTTAAAGGCAATAATTGCAGGGTGTTACATTAGCAAACACCTTAGTACAGGAGATGCATGGCTGCAAACCGGTTTTATACCGCTCATCCGTTCGAAGATTATACGAGTCTCGTATGTTTTAGGGAACTTCCAGCCTCCCTTTTCCTTCTCGCAACCAATACTTGCGATCCTATCAGTACGACCTTGTCAGGCTTGACTCACATAGAAGGGACGGCATAATGGAATACTGATGAAGAGTCCGCGTCTCCTGTTCATTTAGTTCTTCAAACAACTCGCGTTTCATCTAAAACAACTCCTGGGTTTCATCGTCAAGTGCACGTCGCTAATGATGACGGATGCACACCTGACGACGATGTCTATCCTTTGAAACGCGCATCTTGTTTAAAGAAATGAATAATTGGGGTGGGGCTTCATCCGAGTTCTTCGTTAATTTTCACACGCCTATACACGTATATGCTCCATCGGGGAGCGTGGTGCACGAATCCTCAGGGAGCACCGTTCGGGCGGCACTTTCCTGCCCAGTGCACCATGGCACCATGCCCTCACCTTTCCTCCTTTCAAGAAAAAAACACCAGGCTTGGATGCGCTCTCTCATTTCCTCTTCGCTGTGACATTGCTCAGCCTTGAAAACGGAACCCCCGACTTCTTTCCCACCTCATGCCCCTCCTCCCATTCCCCCTTTCGTTTGCGAGTTTATCCATGGGGAGGTATGAGCTCCCTTACATTTTTAAAGCAAACAGAGTGAGAAGTGTGAACACGGGAACGGTGTCGGGGCGGATGAGGGGGGGGGGGTGGAATGGGGTGGCTGGGACTTGTACCTGTCGAGATCAACACCGGTGCACGGAGGGGACGCGGGCCGCCGTGCACGTGAGAGGAGCATCTGGAAGCTTATTTCCTCTCGGCCTCCCAACTCACGAAGGCGCCCGAGTGACTATTTTGGGTGCATTCCTTTGGGATAATGATGCACCTATTGGCATTGGGGGCGTGGTTCAACTTGTTTCCGTCCCCACGGGATATCGGTGGTCATAATCCTCGTGTCTTTTTGTGTTCATATATTTTATCCAAATTTCACGTGAAGAGAATCGATGCTGCATGTTGCGGAATTTTGTGCTTATACGGTGGTGAGTCTCTTTGTTCTAAGAGTAATGCGCGAGCCATAAGCAGATTCATTAAAATTAAAATTTCATATTTGTATTTGCCCTTAAAGTGACCAGGGCTAGTGACGACGTCTCAATGATATAATACGTACTCGTATAGTTCAGTTTTAACAGATCTAGATGCCGTTTAGTGTAAACATGAACGCTGAGGGACAATTTAACGCCCGTATATTAATAAAAATTTTTTAAGCGTGAATTTTTCAATCTAAAGATTTGAAACAATAATGAGAGTAGATTATAATTAGATTTTTTTCAGTTCTTGAGATACGTTCATACCATACCCATACCGTATTCATTACGTAACTAGGCAAACAGTGTGCACATATTCGCTACATGTATTTGTTTGAGGATTTGGGTTATAACATTTTGAATACTTTTTATTTCCTCTTTGGAGAAAGCACTCTCAGTTCTCCTTAGTCTCATTAAGGAAATGTTTTTTCGGCGTGTTTTCAATTGGAACAAAAAAAGAACGGAAACAGCATATGTTAGTGTAGCAGTCTGGCCTTTCTGATCTTTGGACCTTGAAGTAATCGCGCCAAGATCCTCGTCTATTGTGTGAAACCATCGTATGAAAGAAGCACTAGTTTCTATACGGCATGCTAACAACGCACAGAGAGCAAGGCCTGGCATAAAAGCCATCCATGGTATTTTTGCTCGTTGTTATCTTTTGAGAAGAGGAGAAGAAATAATGGCATGAGACCGGGCGCTGAGAGACGTTATTGAGAGTACAACACACGACACCTTGCCTTGCATGCTCAAGAGTTTGTTAATGCCGACGCTGGGTATTCTTCCACCATTTCTCCCGCACTGGTTTCCTTACTAAGCAGCAGGAAAAAATGATGACTTCATGTCGGTTCGAAGATAAATACGCTTAAACAGCGAGAAGAGCAAGGCGCAGCTCTCAAATTTTGTGAGAATATAGCAAAATATTACTTTGCTAAGGTTGGCAGGAATCATTCGGGATTGTGGGAGGGATGAGAGGAAAAATATGTGCGCTCGGCATACAAGAGGTACGTTAAAATCCAACGATTCAGCTAGGAATCTCTGGGGCTTGAAATATGAATGCACTTAAAAACCATTTTTGATCACGAAAAACCCACACAAATTACTTAGCAATCGTATTTTTAGACAGCGCCCGTTGTTACATTGGACATCGTTAATATGTCAGGATTTTATAAGGAATATGTCATTACCTCTGCTACGAATCCATGTTTTTCAATTACAAATTCATTCAACGTTTTAGAAAGATGTGAATGATTTTAAAGAATGCCATTTTTTGGAATGGTAACTGGTGGATTATAAATAAATAAATATATATATATATATATATGTATACATGTACATATTATATATATATATATATATATATAATATGTACATATGTTATACACTTTTTGAAAGTCTCACGGACGTGAATAATAATGTATAACACTTAGCACTAGTGGGCACTGACAAATACACAGAAACACATAAAAAAGAGACTCACTATTTTGCGAACTTTCGGTGGTCGTGGCCACCTTTATCAAGGAAGAGAGGGACAGAAAAAAACCTTGATAAAGGAGGCCACGACCACCGAAAGTTCGAAAAATTGTGAGTCTCATTTTTGTGTGTTCCTGTGTTTTTGTCTGTGTCCACTAGTGCTAAGTGTTATACATTATATGTATATATATATATATATATATATATATATATATATATATATATATATATATATATATAATGTGGAGGTTTGCCCGAAAACAATAGTTTAAATTCTTTAGATTTAAGGTTATTGGCGAAATTTGGGAAAACTCGAGGCTGGTTCATTGAAAATCAAACCTGCACCGGAACCGTTATCCTAATCCTATTATTCTCAGATGCTCCATAATGGAGGAAACCTAAATTTGAGATTCCACTAAGATGTAATTCCTCCTGCTCCCACGGAACTCTTTTATGCGAATGTGCGGTGTACGTTCAGTTCTTTTTTTCTCCTCAGCGTGAACCCGGGGTTATGTGCTACAGTGATTCTCGAATTAAAGAAGAGGCCTTTTTTTGCGGAAATGAAAAGGGGAGGAGTGGTAGGTTGTGTGTGGGCGTGGCACGAATGTGAGGAGAGCGGAGGCGGCGGAAGGTGAAAACTACTCTTTTATTCATTCATAATGTAGGGTTGTCCCACGCTTTCAATATGCTCAGTTCTAAATCGATTCATATATAAATTTTCATCAGTATTAATGCTTGATTATATTTTAGTAGTAGCTAGGCTCGCTTTTATGTACATATATGAGGGAGGTATACAATCAGAAAGTTCTCATTACGCAAACAACAAGATCACAACATATTTTTATGATTCAGTTGCTTTTTGCCTGGACGGCCCCTTTTTGATTTTTCGAAAGCGAAAGGTTTCAACGCCAAACGGTTTAATTGGCCATTTGATTAAAAAGGTGATAGATTATTTCAAAACATTATTTAAACTTGTGTTTAAAAACTCGGAAAGTGCGACGATTCAATATTCTGCATTACTTCAGAACGTTATACGACACCACCCCTGGTATCAAGGCAAATAAAAGTATGCTTATACATTGACAGTCTCGAATTATGTTTACTAATAGCTTGGATTTCTGTTTGATGCGATATTGATTGGTCATTTGAAGAAGATGAATTCTTAAAGCTAAAAATTAGTGACCTTTCAACCATTTATGACTGTA
Organism: Hetaerina americana; assembly: GCF_022747635.1. Lineage (NCBI taxonomy): Eukaryota > Metazoa > Arthropoda > Insecta > Odonata > Calopterygidae > Hetaerina > Hetaerina americana. The sequence goes on from NW_027286985.1 coordinate 87,426,797, forward strand.
TTTCTGGTATCATTTTTCGATATTGCTCTTTGAATGTAATTGGCGTCATTCATAACATAATTGGTTTGAATTTTTTATTCAATTTTTCAACTCAACTTTCCTTCGATATGTGACACGTCTACATGCCACAAAACCCTACCTCTTTTTGAGTTGGCAAAGGCATTCTATAGGAATGTGTATTTTTTCCTAATCGGTAAGCCGTGATATTCGGTTAAATTTATTTTTGATTGTGTTTACAGTGATTTCACGGTAAATTTTTCGGCATTGTATGTATTTAAATTTGTAATAGTATTGTTTTTTTGTTTTACTATGATTTTTGTGAAAAATATGTGCTATTATTTAAGCATTAGATATTTAAACAGTGGTTAGTGACAATAAAAGGATAGTATGGAGGTTACATTTCATGCCGAGGATTAATGTATAATGTTATATGATCGTGGAATAACAATAATGGACAGCTTTATATTAGTTTTTTAAATGGTATTATTGTATTGGGGTGTGACCTACGACTAGTTTCTAGGTCTACCTATTGGAAAATATGTATTAGAAAACTAAAGGAAATAATTACGGGAAGATTTTGCGAGAAATTTCATAGTTTTGCACTTGGCCATGCTTCAAGCTTAGCGTGACAGCTCACTGGGGTTGAACTTAAGCAAGTCAAATTTATTTTAAGTATCTTTTAAAGTCCAAAGAGTTAAAGAATTCCCGTTTTACACTGGTCCCTGAAACAATTATTTATTTAATGGCATCCTCTACTAATAGCATGGTAGTCCAGTCGGTAGAGTGCTGGGCTGATGACTGGAAGGCCCAGGTAATCGTGCTCCCTTTCATCATTCATGTCTCAATTAAAAGTGATATTCCTTTTCCCACTTGTTTAAAGTTATGTTTAGACACAGTGAACACATATGCAGTGCTATGAAAAGTTTCTTTTGAAAACACCTACATTAGAGAAATTTTCTTTCTTTAATCTGATATTGAAGGAATTTTAGGTGCCTAAGGTGGGCGACTTGCACCAGACGAGGTGTTCGAAGGGATGGGGAACCCCGGGAATGCGTAGCCGGGAGATAAGGCTGAGGAAGGAATGTTTGTTTTAAAATAAGGTCATGACTAAAGCGTTTTTGGGAAGAAAAGCGTACGTGTTCTCCGCCATAAGATAAGACTGTGAGTCATAAAGGCACCCAAGCCTCCGATCACCATTTGCATTTATTTTCCCCAAAGAAAGCACCTTTGGAGCGGTACAAGTTCTGTGAAGGTACGATTAAAGGAGCTGCCTACCGGCATACATTAGTGCATTGCATAAGAACCCCCGTAGCCTTGACTCGAACAAACGGCCTTTTTATCAGGGGTGCTCCAGTAGGTATAGCAGTGCCTGTGCAGCAAGGGGGAGTGTAGGGAGTGGTCCGGTGGCAGAGGTGAAAAGGCATCATGGTAAAATTCATGCTTGCAGGAACCATAAAAATTAATTGGTAAAAAATTAAGAATGCTATCCCTAGATTGGGTGACGTAAAAGAAGCATCAGAGGTTTGAGGAGAAATTGATGTGTTTTCAACTGTTCGATGCATATTAATTTGTGTATTCGTGTTTCATACCCATATATTTGGTTTTGTGTGTATACACACACACACACATATATATATATATATATATATATATATATATATATATATATATATATATATATACACATACATATATATATATATACACACACATAAAGATATATCTATATATCTGTATATGCATAAATATATTTATGGGTATTAAACCAAAACCAAATATATGGGTATTAAACACGAATACACTTATTAATTGCATCTAACAGTTGAAACCAATGCTGTCCAATTCAATATATATGTATATTATTATTATATATATATTATATATATATATATATATATATATATATATATTCACACATCTTATAAGAAATCTTATTCATGTATTAAAACATCCACTTTTGCATTATTTAAACAAATATCTACCGGCTTATGAATTAAATTACGGAATATTTCAATCTTTCTACAGGGGATTATTTTGTGAAAGGAAGTTAAATTACAACTAAATATTAAATTTATTTTCAGGTTTGGTTCTAACCGTTCTACATGTCGAAAGAGGCACTACTATTCTCTCAGAACGTTTGTCCTTTTGCGGTGCAAGTTTGATTCTGTAATTTTCTACTTACCTTCACTTGTGCAAATCTCCTAAAATGGTGTTAAGGAATCTGTATAATTTGGATAGCGACTGTGATGTCTTTATTTATGACAGTAGCAATATAAATAATAGGTTTTAGTGTTGATGAAATTGAGTTAATTGGTTTAATAAGTTAAATTTATTTATAATAAAAAATTCGTATTGCGATACAAAGGATATGATGAACGCCATAAATTTATTATCCATGATTGAGGTGTCCCTGATCGATTGCATGGATTCATAGTCGTTGATTTTTGAAGTGGTTGAGGTAAGAAATTACTGGAATTAGACAAGAATATTTACCAAAATATTTCTTCGTTTCAAAGTGAAAGTCGTAGTAATGAGAACAGTCCAATTCCTAAGCAAGCCGTGAAAATTCAATTCCTATGGAGTTTTACACTGCTCCTTTCCCTTATTTAATTTACAAATAGCAAGCATTTATGCTTCATTCGTTTTGAATCATATTATAGACCAACGTCTGGAACAGTTAATATAATTTCGGGGCGCGAAACTGTTTCCTGCCTTGGAGATTTGCATATGCAGTAAATAGATAAAGCATATTGAAAACCTCATTCTTAAAATTGATAAATGTTAAGGGAATTAATGTTTATATTTAATCAATTAAATACGTCCCTGTTGATTATTAAATCGTTTTAATGCACAATTTCAGGGTGTAAAAATCATTCGCCTAGATCGAATGATTTTTACACTCTGAAATTGTTGCATTGAAATTAACATTAGCGGATGACTCCGTTAAAAGTTACTGTTGCGGAATCTCCCGCAGTTTCTTTGAAATAAATCATTTTAGCTTGAAGGTATGTTTTCTACAAATAAAAGAGCATGTAAACAAGCCATCAGTGACAAGTTTACACTGGTGTACGCTTTGAAGGAAAATAAATATATAAGCATTAATAAAAGCCCCCATACGATTTAAACAGAAGTCTGAAAGTTAAAATTTGAGGTGGTTAACATGATGTTTATATCTATAAACTGGCGGAAGGTTAACCACAGTTTTTTTCCAAAACGATTAAAAGTAAAATAATCATATTTTAATCGTTTTTTGAATCTCAATGCTGAAACGAATAAATTGTATTTTTTACCACGCTTAAAAAAATTAAAAAGATGGAAATGAATGTTTACTTTAGAGACATATGTTCATTCGAATGGATTAGTATGCTAATGCATGGAAGCGGTAATAATATATAAAATACTAACGAGCTCTTCAACTTCGGAAAGTCGACACTGGTTTGGTGTTTGTGGATTTCCTAAACTTCACTAATTAAGCCTAATGGTAGAGCTACGAAGAGGGAAGGGACAGAATAAATCACCACAAAACGCTCTATTTTCAGCCAGGAGAATTATATTAGACGCGAGAGATCTTGTTTGGGGGTTGTGCAACAAAGAAAATCAAGGTTGATGCTGCGTTTTACGGCATCGTTCCCATGTGAACAGTAAAGACTCTTTAGGAGAGCGTTTTTCTCGGTGATTCAGGTGTTGGTAAAGTACGAGGGTCATCCGGAAAGTAGTACCCGTTCGTGAAATAAAGACACAAAAGTAAATATTAACAAACATAAAAAATTTTATTTGAAAGAGGATACTTTAAACTACTTCTCAACATAATCTCCAAGCAAATTAAGGCATTTGTCATAACGTGTGACAAGTTTCTGTATTCCTGCTGCATAGTCCTTCGCCGCCAGCTCATTGAGATACGTGAGGGACCCATCTTGCACAAATTTTTGCATAATGCAGATGGTGTTTAACAATTTCATGAACAATTGTTCGAGAAACATTGGGAAAATGCTCACAGATGTCATCAATTGTGACGCGCCGATCGTTCCTCACGAATTCGTCAACTGAGCTCACCAGTTGGTCTGTAATGACAGACGGTCTCCCCGAACGCTCATCGTCGTGTGTGTTCCCCCTCCCCATGTTGAAGTTGCGACACCACCGCCGAACAGACGACTCGTCCATTACATTGTCTCCATACACCTCCTTTAATTGGCGATGAATATCACATGGGCGAACGTTTCTTGCATTGAGGAATTTAATCACTGCCCTCACTTCACAACTGGCGGCGTTCTCAATTTTTTTAAACATTGTAAACAATCACAGAAACAACACAGGCAATGCTAGCGTCACGCAACTTGGCTCAGAGAAGGCAGACAAGCCACTGAAGCTATCTGACCTCGTCCAGCGGCTACTCGCGTCGTCAGCACTTCATGCGGCACGAACGGGTACTACTTTCCGGATGACCCTCGTAGTAGAGGGGGCAGAGGGTTGGGAATGAGGGCTGGTTACGTATGTACGAGTACAGGACCGGCAGGGTGAGGTTGGCGGCGGTGCGGCGGGGGTTCTGAACCAGTGGGGGGGGGGTATCCCCTCCCACACTGCGAGAGCGTGTATTTTCGGTGAGGTATTTCGGTGTCATGCATCGTTTTAGGAAATATTTCTAAAATTTCAGCCCTACTCCTGCTGATTCAAATGGAATAAAACCAATTTACAGGAATAAGTCCAATATAAATCTTGTATACAATAAAGGCGATCTTCAGAACCGTTTTATTGCTGTTAGAGCATTGGGATTTGGTTAGATATCCTTTCACTTCACTTATTTTTGCTCTTTTACAGGCGAGTAAATATTTCCTGAACATTTACTTGGCTTCGATGCTGCATAAAATAAAAAAAGTGATACGAGAGAGGGAACGAAGATTTATTTCTATTTATCATCGAAGATGATCATTATTTGGAAAGATTTGGGGTCAAAAAAGGTGAAGAACCCTTTGAGTCCCCCCCCACCTTCCTCCCAGGGATCGAGCTGGGGAGAGGGTGGAAGTCGAAGAGGGGCTGGTTTGGGGGGGGGAATAAAAAGGAGGAAGAAGACGATCACCAACCTCGTCGGTGAAGTGCAATCGAATGCCTTCTTTCGGCATCCTCCGCCCGTCCGCTCACAACCCCGCCCCGTTCTTTTTTATATAGAAACGAGAACATATTCGCAGATGAGACCGGATGGGCGGTAGGAAAAGGGCGCTCGCTCGCGACAGGGCTCCCGTATATACTTTGAAGACAGAGGAAGAGCACAAATTCATGCGCGGGCATGGGGAAGGAGGGGCGGGTGGAAGAAGAAGCGAGGGGTTGTGGAAAAGACAAAGTGGTGGGACGGAGGAGGCTTTAGTGGATTTTTCGGCGAAGGGAGAGAGCTGTGTGCGGCTATGTGGGTGGGGCAGACGGGTAGGAGGGGGATTTTCGGGCAAAGTCAGGGTGTGGGGACCAACGGGATGGAGAAAGAGATAAAAAAAGTCTTCGGCAAGTGCCACGCCTACTTTCAGAAAATGTAAAATAGGAGGGGTGACTTGATGAGAAAGGAAACGTGGAGGTGGGGGGGGAGGGGCAAGGTGAAGCGATAAAATTGGAAGCAAAAGTTGGGGGATTTAGAGAGGATGGATATTATCGTCGAATGTTTATGTATCTATATTCGTCCCGGCCATCCACGGAAAGGTCGTAGGAAAATTCCCCCTTAAAATGTGTTTATCTTGCGGTTGTCGGTTGCCTTTAAAACACCTTAATAAATGCTTTCCCACTATCTCGGGGAGAAACTATGTAGGATCATAAAAAAATAAGGTCGTACGTCTGGGAATTGGTGACATTAGGGTTACTGCTCAACGTTTCGCCAGCTTTCTGCTCTTGTACATCATTTCATAGTTAATCTTTCGTGCCCCAGCACCGGCTAATGCCATTCCCTAGGCTATCTTCATTTCGAACTCTAATACTCTTCGGCTCTAAACTCGTTTACAATATCAGCCATTCTCTTAAGCTTTCGTAAATCTTTAATATTATATCTATATATTATTTAGTGCATTGAACTCTTGGCTTTCCTTTGTAGTTAATTCTACCCTTTCAAGTTTCTTTCTATTAATGCTCCTTCCTTAATTAGTATTCCTTCCGTTTTTGAAGTAAGGCGAAATTGTTGGCTTCGACTGTGTTAAATTAGATCACATCGTTTCTTCTGGGTTGTTTATATTTCGTATACTCTTCTTTGTTGAATTGATTCAGTTAATGTAGAATTTTGTTCGTATCTCTCTTGCTCTTCTGGCGGTTGGTTCCTTCTAGATTAGAACAATCTCCCCCCACTTTAGTTTCCTTTGTTTCATATACATGTTCTCTCCGCTCCCAAAAGTACCACTTCTGTACTCCGTAGTTTGTAGTCTATGACGCACCCTCCATACGCCTCAGAGATTTGCCTCCAGTTTGTATGCCGTCTCTGCCATTAATGTAGATTGAATGACTTGGCATGTGGAGTTGGGAGCTTAAAAATTGAACCAGACTTATCTGAATTCTATTGATAGGCAATACTGTCATCAAATTATTCGAAGGAAAACGTTCTCGGAAATGTTAGTTGAAAGTAAAGATAAAAAAGAAGACCCACGGGTGGAATCAAATAGAACTAAAATAAATGAATTAAAAATAAGATACTATTTCTTCCTTGGTAATTTTAGCGGCTTTACTCATGTAATAATATAGTGTAATTTTTGTCGATAAAATAATAGAATTGGAAAAGAGGATGATCTCAATGCCAGAGCTAGGTCACACGTATCTAAATGATACTTTCAAAATGCTGCCAGGGGATTTGGTATTTACTGTCAATAGACATGCACTGCACAGAGTGTACATAAGAAAAGTTATATTTAATGGCAAAGAAGTTATATAACCTAAACGAGGAATACACACACTATATATATTGTTAGATGCACTGCGATAGTTTGTGAATGAATACGGCAGAGTAGTTAAGTACATTTTAGTAGTTTTAATTAACATCGTATACTATCCATGTTCGCACATCCAGCTATTAGTGATTATAATACCTTAAGTGTCATTTTAGAACATCGCATATTAGTTAACTTAATCTAACTGTCTAGCCCGTCTATCCCATAGACGAATAAGATGAAAAATACTCCGGGTGTAACGTGTCTGCTCTCCAAATCCATCTCTATGATCCATCCTATTTAACTAAGGCCACGCTTTTGACATGATTTTAACATCTTCAGGAAAGAGACCTGCCTCAAAATTTCGTAAGAGATTTACGACATATTATTAAACCTGAGGTTTGTGAGTGATTCTCCCTGTAATATTTCATAAAGCCTCGGATTTAGGAGTAAGATTGTAAGGGAAGCCATTCGTGAGGAATCATGGGAATAGAGTGGGAAGAGGGAGCGGGGACAAAGCTGCGTGCATTTGTTATGTGGGTGTCTCGGGGCGGGAGAACTCGTCTCTTTCCGACACCCGTCGTTGATAATTCAGCAGTCTTCGCCATTCTGCCGTGATTAGTCTTCTGACTTATACCAGGGATGACAACGTCGTGTGATTGGTGGATGAAGTTTTGTGACCCTTGACGATGAGCGCTCATGCTGACGGTTGAAAATTTAATTCCATCCGCCTGCTTCGTTTTATTTTAACTATGTCTTTATTTGTGGCGTGAAAAGTGACTCCAAACCTCTCTCAAATATTAAACATAGCGTGCACGCTATTTTTCGCCCGCTTGCCGATGTTTAACAGAAGCCGTCTTCGGACGGGGGGGGGGGGTGCAGGGGGTAAATCCCTTGATGCTGGAAACTATATGGCAGAGGGGTTGAGGGAGCTCATGAAAATTTAATGGATGGTGTAAATTTTTACCTTTCGGAGTAAAGTTAGGTGGTGAGCTCGTTTGAATGAATTAATTACTGCTGTTTTTTCGCGAGGCAATTTCGAAAGAGAGAAAAGTGAAATTTTCCGAGGAAGAAAGGGCTGGAGGCTTTAAGTGGGAGTCTGGTGGTTGAGTGGAGTTTAAAAAATCTGTTTTAGATCACTCACAGTCATGATACATATTATTTTGATACTCGGGGGGGAGGAGTGGGGACTTCACTTGGGCGAAATGGAGGATCGTGTTCCATGCAAGGCATGCGTACCAAGCCATCCGGCTGGAAGGTAGAACCTGAGAGGAAGTTCAAGGTTTCGGAAGTGTGACCTTTTGAAAATTTTTGATCGGTGTGTCAAACGAAAATTGATGGAATTCGGTTCAAGAAAATGCTCGGAGATGATTTTATATCAATTAGCTTTGTATCCTCTTTTGGCATCCCCAGTTACTCGCGGTTAGGTTTCCCGCGGACCAAATGACAAGCTTATACACCCGTTATCCTGGCCTTGGGTGGGACTTTTACCTACGATCATTGGGATAGCAAGAGTTCAAACTAGCCATTTGAAAAAAAGAAGGTAAAGGTGAGGTAAAAAAATGAGGAAAAATAAATTGTGTAAAATAAGGTTTGTGAAGTTAGTAAAGAAAAATACCGTTCCCCAATCAGGGAACGGTAAAATTACTGCGACTCTCAATACGACTGCAAATATTTATTAGTCACATCATATACGTTTCTCAATATTTGATAGATTCATGCCCCTGAATAAAAACAGGATATACTCGTATACCCGTATGGCGCATAACAAAGTAACCCGTGGCAAGGTAATGGTGTTACATCGATATTGTGAGTATCAAATGTTGTTTCGTGCTCAAATTGGCACTTAAATTACCAGTGAATATTTTCCTTTTAACTGATCGCATGTTATTGAAGTTAAGTGGGAAGCTAGCTGGCGGGATGTGCACAAACGACACCAGCTCTGACTTTGCAAAATGAAATGATGGCAACACAACTCAGATTTTATTCCCTCCTCGTCCACGTTGCTGTGAAAAGTTATGGTTGAACCCCCTGGGGGAAGTTGCTGGATAGTTATGGGAACGGAAGGGATGATGAAGACGCGAGGAGACTAGATGCTAGGTGGAAAAGAATAAAAGAAATAAGACGCTACACCAATGAGTTCACCGGCCCCGTGGTGGCGGAGTAAACGTCCTCGTCTGCCAACCCAAAGGTCACGGGTTCGATTCACGCTTGGGTGGGCGTAATGATGTCCATCATTATATCAACCATTGTTAATATTCCGATGTAAAGTCCAACAATTGCTGTTTTCGGATTAATTATAGATAAATAAGTAAATGATTGAGGTGGAGAGATGGAAAATGATGGGGGTTAAAGACTGTACGAGGAACACCTTGGACACTCAAGCGTCACTGCAGAGGAGCTCTGCTCCGAGTATTTCATTATAGCGCATAAGATCTTTGATGATATCATCGTCGGAATTTCATCACCCTATTTTAATTCTTAAGTTCAACATCCTTGCCCAATGCCTTCGCGAAGAGCCTAAGTTATCGTACGAAAGAGAGGAAAATAGATTTTTGGCGTTGTCTAATTTGAGAAATTCAACGAGTAATTTACGTATGGAAACCATTATATCGACGTTGCTATAGTTTATCTCAATAATGCTTTTAAAATGTTAGATTTGACCACAGTATTCTTCTTGCTATCCCTATAACTTATAATAATTGATTTCTACCTCTAATTACGAACCATAGTGTTACTAAGAAAAAACTACAGTGTTAAAAAGCATTTGTTTCACGATCATCACAAAATAGGTTTTAAACCAAATGCCCAGTGGGTTCGCGACCAATAGGCTACGTAATAGTAATCCTTGAGCTGTTGGTCAAAAGTATGTCTGTATACGTGCCGTACATTCCTATATCCAATCACGTATATAGGACCTAAAATTCGAAATGATTATTATGATATTTCTGGAAAGACTTAGCACAGGCAATGTACAGAGCAACTGTGCGAATCAGATGATCGGTATTCCCGTGCAAATCTCTTGTGAATAATTTTTTCTCCTCGATTTTGATCGCCTGGTGGACCGAATTATCGCTATGTCGTCCAGTATTTTCGCTCTATTATTAAACCAAAATGAGGTTAGGGACTCGCTCGTTTTTGTTTAATACCCTAAGGAAAACTGATGTTCTGGCATTAAACATGGGGGAGGGGGAGCTGGGAGGAAGGTCGGAGGTGGAAACAGATGGGGGAGGAGGTGGTGGGTTTGAAGAAAAGGCGGAAATGGAGAAATGAGTGCGAGGAACGCCGGGGTGGTCCTTTTAAATTGGGATGTAGGATCCGAGGGACTGAGGTGGGGGGTGGAGAGGAGGGCGGGAGAAGAAGGATTTGCTCATTAGGACCCTCCCTTGCACCCTCCCACCCTTGTTTAGGACCTCACGCCCGCTTCGGCCTCCAGATGCCCTCCTGAGTGGCTGAGCACTTTATTTTCCTGGGTGGGCTATGCTACTCACATGTGGGGGGGGGGGTGGAGTGGGGTAGGGCTAATCTTCAGGGCTCGACGCTCATGGAGTGAGGGATCCCACTGCGCAGAAATTTGTTTTTTTTCACTCGTTTTCCCGTTGATTTTTAAGTTTAGTCCGCCTCACCGGATGTACTGCGGTGCGCATCACAGCGCGACTGGGCTGTGACGCTTTTCCCGCGAGGGGGCAGTTAGGTGTAACGGCCGCAAAAGGGAGCACAGCTGCTCTCATGTGCGAGTCGAAAGCGATTTCGTGGCCACAATAATATCCTAGGGCTCGGTCAGGGGCTCAGGTGGAAATTGAAGGAATGAGATCTATTCGCTTTGAATGGGAAAGGGTGCTCAAGGCGTATTTGCCATCACTTGGCTCTGGGCATACATAAGTATGTCGCAAACGTGCACGTGTTTATTGAGGCACGGAATACGTAATGAGCGCTTTCGTTCAAAATCGCAGAAAATTTTAGCTTCTCTCTCTACGTATTTGAAAATACGTAGGGTGGTCTCTTCGGATGGATGCGATGCTAGAAATAATTTATTTCGTTTCTTGCCTCGGTCATATGGTGACTTTGCTCTGTTACTGAAGGCTTTGAAATAATATTTATAGATAATTTCAAAGGGGATACACCTGAAATACTCTATAGTTATGATTATGAAGGACTGTAATTTAATATAAGTTTTGATATAAATAAAATTATTTAGGTTTTCACGAGTGTCACATCTGCTAAACTTGATGCATTCACATATTCGTACGAAAATGAAACCTATATTTTTTTTGGTGGTTATTTCTGTCGAGGGTATTTAGTGAATGGAGACTAGTGGAAAGGAGGTTTGGCATCACTTTACTCCTCCTCGTTCCTACCCAGGGCCTCAAGGGATCATACAATATGGCGCCCTATCCGTGGGATGGATTACCTACCTGGCTTTGAACGCCGTTTCTCGTGGGGTAGAAATTCAACAAATCAACCATCGAACGGAACCGTTTTCCTGTAATACTTACATCTATCCCATCCAACTCAAATATTTTTTTTTCATATATTTGAAATGGTAAAATTCATCGAGAATCATTTTTGGACAGTATTTTAGCCCCAAACAATTACTTTAGACTGTGGTTTGATAAATAATTGACAAAAGTTTTTTAAGCCCATATAATCTTTTAGAGAATAATGATTAATAAAGACTCATATGAAATTGAGGCAGTGGAGAAGAGAGAAATGGCCATAATGAGAACAAAACCTGTGTAACAGGTAAAATCAAAATTGAGACTGAAATTAACCATCAATCATACTTAATTCTCATTGTGTTTGCGCCTCTTCTTATAATAAAAACCTCTAATAGTACTGAACGTTTAACCCCTTGGTTATTATTTTAGACGGTGATGACATTGTTGCAACAAATGTTTTTGCACAACTTTTTATTTCCATCATAACAAGCCCTTCCTTATGAATACTAAAGCCTCGGATATCACTTTGTGAAATTGTTGATTGACACACTGATTGAAAAAAGGAAAAATATTAAAGTTCACCCTAATTTTAATTGGAAACTACTTTTAACATAAAAATTAGGGGAGAGAAATCATTTTTGATTCCTTCAATCAATATGCCACTAGATCGGCAGCAATTAGTAATAATCAATTCATCTTTATAATGTTTAGTCATTGCAATTTTATTTATTTATTATTGGATTGACGAACATTTTAACGGTTATCAATTTCATCATTTTACTACTAAACCCTGCCGATATTTATTCTTGGACCAAAATATAGTGAAAGTTCAGACAAATGGTCAGTAGCCTGAATTTTAAAAATGAGTATTTAAAAATGCTTGTATGTCACACCTAGAGCGAGGTATAAGAGCCTTATTTATTTGTTAGCCTAATGTTTGAGGTAGGATTCGGATGGACTAATATTTAACATCGCTGCCTTGATTGCTTCGTCTAACAAGACAAAACCTGACTGTCCACACTACTTGTTCTTCATTTGTGAAGACATTTTATTGTCATTCATTCCGTCTTTCCCTCCCTTGTTTGCCTAGAATTACTCCTACTAACGCAGTGTTCATTATGCTGTCGCCAATCAAAATGCTCTGCATTAACTTTTACTGACTCCTTTGGATTTCTCCTAACAGCATCCTCTTCCACCACGCCTAGCATCTCTTCGTTTGCTTTCATTTCGGTCGATTTTACGTTCCGTCACGATGCCTCAAATTCCGCAAAAGATGAGCTGGAAGATAGATTTTAAACATATTTGTCTAAAATTCAAAATCACGCTGAATTAAAAAAATAATACCTTTCACTTTGACGAAAAGCAAATTAGAAATATTCTGAACATCATATTGAAAGCGTCGAGAGCATGATTCCAGCGCCATGAAGATGGTACCGGGTCTAGTTCATTAGCAAAAAGGTCGTACGAATGAATTACGTGGGAGGGAGAGAAAGAGAAAGTGAGGGGAGGGTTAAAGGCATTCGACATTTACCAATGAATGGAGAAGGGCGCCCGGGTCGGTCGTAGGACGTAGGGATTTGAGGCAGAATCTTGAATGAAGGGGTATTGGGAAGACGGGATCGAAGAAATCTCGGTTTCCTTTGGATGCTCGTAAGAGCGTGGGTCAGTTGCATTCGTTGGATAGAAGCCGAGGGAGGGGGATGTTACTACCATGGGGCCGGGAGGGAAGAAGGATGGCAAAGAGGGAAAGGGGTTTGGAAGAGAGGGTTCGGGACCAGGCTTTTACGGAAGGGCGGAAGAGTGACCGAGGAGATGTGACCGACATTTTAAGAGCATCCCCTAAATATTTCATGGGACGCTTGTCTTCAGGGTGACGGGGGAGGGTGGAGATCTAAAGAATCGGAAGGGGATGTATTCCTAATGCCACCGCAGCGTCTCGACCACATTCTCACATAACAAACCCACTTGGCCGGTTCGGGAGTTCTTATATATTTTTAAACGTAATGCGTCGGTGCTTAGCGGGATCCAGGGACTCCCCATGGGGCATCGGAAGGTGATCGCGTAAGAAGTCAGCCTTTCAGATCTGGAGGTTACGGGTGAAGGCAGGCAGTGATGACTCTCCTGCGCACCAAGGGGGAGGTGAAGGGTAGAGTCTAGGAACCTCTCGCTCATGGTAGATTTTCGGGGTGAAAGGGGATGATAGTGATTTTCGATGGCATAGCATCGGAAATGGGGCTGATTTGAAGGTCGATCGCTGAAGTCTACGAGTTGAGATTGGATTTTTTCGGCCGTGGTGCGGAGGAGGAATGACCGCAATCACCAGGTTAGGAGTCGCCAGTGAAATAGGCGAATGAAGAGTGCAAACTTCTGTGGCTGTCCCATCCGGCGATGGTGGGTTCGCCTTGGCTAAACTTCTTCACCACCTGATTCATTGGTGAAAACAGAAAGACTAGAGAGGGTTGCGCCCCAGGTTGCACAATTTCACGGTGTTAATTATTAACAATGAGATGAATCATTTGAGTCGTTCGTTATGTTGAAATGTGTCTCAAATCATATTCTGGTGGAATGGACGATTTAGCAGCTGATGCTGTTTCAGGTAGGTAGTATTTTGTAAATTTGTAGACTGCCATATAACGTTTGTAGCGCGGCTTGGGTTCTTCGTGTAATCAAGGATAGGTAGAATTAGGCATTACATTCCAGTTGTAGTAGTAGTTTTTAGGGGAGGCGACCGACAGCTAAGGTCATTTGCGCCATAGGGGATGGACAGGAAAGGATGAAGGGTGGAGGGAAACCCGGCGTCGGCATTAGCCTACTCTTTACGAAAGGCGCCAAGGGGTCCGCAGTTTAACGTCCCATCCGACGGACGGCGTACTTGCTCAAAGTGCCCTCCACAAAGCACCTCAAGTAGGGATCGAGATACCTCTGAAAAATATTCAACACCGCCGGGATTTGAACCCGCGCCCTCAGGGTGGGAAGCCAGTACGTTAGCCCCCGCACCATCTCGATCCCCGCATTACATTCCAGTTCCAATGATTTATTTAAATTCCAATTACAGGTGCGATTTAGTCGGTGATTTTGTCACTCAAAGTTGAAAGGTGAGCATGCTTACTAGTATTCCGCTTTTCTCAAACAATTCTGAGTGAGTGGTAATTAGACTGATAATATGAAAATAATACAGCCAATAACGCTAGAAGCAAGTCAAAAAGCCAACAACAGCATATCCTTACAGGGAATTAAAACCTTTTTCGTAAGATTTTCATCCTTCTAAATTTGCATTGGGGCAATAATCCTTGATATTGGTCGCTTGTCTTTAAGGAGTTGCATTTATTAAGTAAACTTGATAATGAAATTCCCTTTATGAAAATATCATATAATTATTGGCCTGAACCAGTTCTTGCCGTAAAATAATTAACTTTTTGCGAAAGAGGAAAAACATATTTCTCGCTGTAGACATTTTATATTAATTCATCCTTTAAATTATTCAAGAAGAATATAGGCAAAATCAACGAACTCACTTTCTTTTCCAAAATTTTTCCTGATACCACGAAAACTGTTTCTTGAAAAATTCTTTCTTGAAAGAGTTTTTGACAGAAGCAAGATCCTCGAACTACCAAAAATGTTTTTCATATCCATAAAACCAAAGGGCCTTTTGCGTGCTTAAGGGTATAGTTTATGAATGTGCTACACATGATAGACTAATTTGTACAGGAACGTGGTTCAAGCAACTCCCTATGTAACAACAGCTTTCTATGTATAATTATTCTTTCGCTTTCAGGCTGCAATATATATATATATATTATATATATTATATATTATATATTATATATATATATATATATATATATATATATATGCACATTCACATGAATATAGATTTAAGGTAAATGCATAGGAACACAAAAGACGAACACAGCATTTCAGTGTAATTTACGTTTCCTCGAGAGCTCTAGTGGTAAGTCGAAGATCCGTGGTGCAAGCCCCAGTCGAATAAATGTTTTACGCTTGTGATCTGATCGATTGAGCCTTCCCCACCATTCCTGAGTTCGTCGTTTATTTGTTTTCCTATCCCTCACGGCCCCTCCGGTCAGCAGTCCGACGCTGTACCCCTTGTACTACCGCGACCCATATAAAATATAATATACATATATAATATGATGTAATCCGAAAACAGCACATTGAGCCTTTACATCGGACTAGAATATATATTCCCTAGAAAAATATGATGGACAATAGAGATATTTTGAGTCCTGGCAACCACGGGGCTCGGCCCAATCGGCCGTGTGTCGTGCCCGGCAGCGGGGGAGGCAAGGCTTCTGCGGTCGTCATCCCACGAAACCCTTGCAAGGGAAAACCAGCAGCAGCAGGACAGAAGACGCAGGAGAAGAAAACCAAATTAGTTAGAATAGGAACGTGGAATGTTAGGACAATGATGAGGACAGGGAAATTGGAGAATGTTAAGCGAGAGATGGAAAGGGGAAATATAGATATTTTAGGTCTATGCGAGGTGAGATTGAAAGATAGCGGGGATTACTGGAGTGATAAGTATAGAATAATATACAGCGGTGGGGACGAGAGCCAACGAGGGGCTGCCATAGTATTAAATGAAGAGGTAGGAAGAAGCGTAGTCAACATAGAGCAGGTAACGGATAGAATACTACTAGTGGAGATAAAAGCAGAACCGACGAACTTAGTTATTATCCAGGTATACATGCCACCGAGCAACCATAAGGAAGAAGAGGTCGATAGGATATACGATCAGTTAGAGGACATGATTGCATGTGTTCCTGCAGGGAAACATTTGATAGTGATGGGGGATTGGAATGCGACAGTAGGCGAAGGAAGAGATGGTGATGAGGTGGGGGACTACAGTTTAGGCACGAGGAATGACCGCGGGGAGAAGGCAGTTGAGTTCTGCAGGAGACAGGGGTTAGTTATCACCAACACTTGGTTCAGACACCACAAAAGACGCAGGTATACATGGAAAATGCCAGGTGACTCGGGAAGATATTAGCTAGATTATATCCTTGTTAGACACAGGTTTAGGAACAGTGTGATAAATTCCCACAGCTTCCCGGGAGCGGATGCGGACTCAGACCACAATTTAGTTGTTATGAAATGTAGCGTACGTTTCAAAAAGATAAGGCAGGGGCGGCGAGTTAGAAAATGGAATGTAGAAGCATTAAATGGGTTGAAAAGAAAGGAATACAAACAGGCGGTAGTGAAAATCATGGAGGACGGTAAAGAGCTAAGTACTATTGAAGAAAAATGGGAATGTATCAAAAAAGGGTTGCCTAAAGCGGCAAAAGACACTATTGGAACCGTTAACGCTAAAAGAACTCGTAAACCATGGATCACGGATGAGATGATTACAAAGATGGATGAGCGGCGAAAATGGAAGAATATAAATACAGAATTAGGCAAAATGAAGTACAAAGAATTGAACAATAAATTGAGGCGGGCAACAAATAAATCAAAGGAAGCATGGTGGAAGACGCAGTGCGAGAATATGGAAAGTCTGCAGAGGAAGGGGGAAATCGGTGCGCTTTACAGCATAGTTAAATCTTTATCGGGAAGTAAGAAAGGGAGATCAACAATAGCAGTTAGAGATAAGGCCGGTAAGGTAATAGTTGACGCAGGAAAGATCCAAGTGAGATGGAAGGAATATGTAGAAGAACTGTATAGTAAAGAGCTTAGACCAACAAAGTTAGACATTGAAAAGGAACATGACGTAGAGGAAGATAGCTTAGGTCCAGGCATACTAGACAATGAGATAGAAAGGGCATTAAGGGAGATGAAACTAAATAAATCCGTGGGGGTAGATAACATTCCCGTGGAACTTTTGAAATGCTTGGGAAAATGTGGGAGGAAGAGGCTATATGGGCTGATCCGTAGTATTTATGAGGAGGGAATCTGGCCGGAAGACTTTGTGAGATCAGTTTTAGTTCCTATTCCGAAAAAGGTAAAGGCCACGTCATGTGAGGACTATAGGACAATTAGTTTGATATCCCACGCAGCTAAGGTTGTTCTCAGGATCATAAACAAAAGGATAGAGAGTAGGGCAAATGATTACTTAGGGGATGATCAGTTTGGGTTTAGGAAGGGGAGAGGTACGCGTGATGCCATTGCAGTAATGAGATTATTAATCGAGAGGAATATAGAACACAACCAGGAGGTATTTGCCTGTTTCGTAGATTTCGAAAAAGCGTTTGATAGAGTAAATTGGGAAAAACTAATGAGTATATTGCAGAAAATAGGAATAGATTGGAGGGAAAGGAGGCTAATCCGCAACCTGTACATGTCTCAGACTGCTCAGGTGAGGGTGGGAAACGGGGAGTCAGGATGGGCAGTGTTAGGAAGGGGTGTAAGGCAGGGTTGCCCATTATCACCGTTGCTGTTCAACCTGTACGCAGAAGAAATGATCAAAAAGGCATGGGAAGAACTCGAGGTAGGAATGAAAGTGGGCGGGGATTTCGTAAAATCAGTTAGGTTTGCTGATGACCAAGCTTTAGTTTGTCAGTCAGCCAAGGGGCTGCAAGCATTGCTTAGTGAATTGGAAATTCAGTGCGACAGGTATGGGATGAGAATCAATATTAATAAAACAAAGGTTATGCGATTTTCTAGAAAGAAAAAGGCCAAGCTTAACATTAAAATAGGAGGGCAAAAGCTAGAGCAGGTAGAACAGTTTACGTATCTCGGTAGTGTTTTGGACCAACACGGTCAAAGTAGTAGGGACGTAAGGAGAAGAATTGCGCTAGGCAAAGAGGCTTTCACAAGGAGGAGGGAGTTGATGACAGGGACTTTGAGTAAGGATGTTAAGAAAAGACTCGTAAAAGCTTTGATATGGAGCGTAGCTATGTACGGAGCGGAAACGTGGTCATTGAAGCAGGAGGATAGACGTAGATTGGAGGCTTTTGAAATGTGGGTGTGGAGAAGAATGGAGAAGGTGAAATGGACAGAGAAGAAAACAAATGAGGAAGTACTTGGTATGGTGGGCGAAGAGAGGGGTTTGTTGGGAGAAATCCTATGGAGGCAGGAAAAGTGGATGAAGGGGGTGTTGACCGGCAGTGGGGTGTTGAAGACTGTGATAGAGGGTAGAATGTTGGGCAAAAGAGGAAAGGGAAGGAACAGGATAGGGCTGTTGGACGGGATGAAGGGAGGAAGGAAGTACTCAGAGATGAAGAGGGACCTGATATAGAGTAGGATGATTGATTTTGTGTTTTGTTAGGAGTAATAAAATATTTGTTTGGTAGTTGTGTCCGTCCAAAAACCTACCTTAACCGGTAGATTACTTACTTATATACGAGGGTAATCCGGAAAGTAGTACCCGTTCGTGCCGCATGAAGTGCTGACGACGCGAGTAGCCGCTGGACGAGGTCAGATAGCTTCAGTGGCTTGTCTGCCTTCTCTGAGCCAAGTTGCGTGACGCTAGCATTGCCTGTGTTGTTTCTGTGATTGTTTACAATGTTTAAAAAAATTGAGAACGCCGCCAGTTGTGAAGTGAGGGCAGTGATTAAATTCCTCAATGCAAGAAACGTTCGCCCATGTGATATTCATCGCCAATTAAAGGAGGTGTATGGAGACAATGTAATGGACGAGTCGTCTGTTCGGCGGTGGTGTCGCAACTTCAACATGGGGAGGGGGAACACACACGACGATGAGCGTTCGGGGAGACCGTCTGTCATTACAGACCAACTGGTGAGCTCAGTTGACGAATTCGTGAGGAACGATCGGCGCGTCACAATTGATGACATCTGTGAGCATTTTCCCAATGTTTCTCGAACAATTGTTCATGAAATTGTTAAACACCATCTGCATTATGCAAAAATTTGTGCAAGATGGGTCCCTCGCGTATCTCAATGAGCTGGCGGCGAAGGACTATGCAGCAGGAATACAGAAACTTGTCACACGTTATGACAAATGCCTTAATTTGCTTGGAGATTATGTTGAGAAGTAGTTTAAAGTATCCTCTTTCAAATAAAATTTTTTATGTTTGTTAATATTTACTTTTGTGTCTTTATTTCACGAACGGGTACTACTTTCCGGATGACCCTCGTATATATATGTATATATATATGTATATATATATGTATATATATATATGTGTGTATATATATATATATATGTATATATATGTATATATATATATGTATATATATATGTATATATATATATGTATATATATATGTATATATATATATGTATATATATATATGTATATATATATATGTATATATATATATATGTATATATATATGTATATATATATGTATATAATTATGTATATATATATGTATTGTCGCAATGGGCGTTCCTAACTGTTGCGACACAAAGGGTATCGGGGAAAGTCAGAGATACTACACCAAGTCTTACCCAAACAATCGTTTATTATACAAAATACAGTTGAAATGCACCATTTACAAAGTTATACGCAATTTATGGATGGCTAGACCCTCAGTACACCAACGCGCGTCCGTCAGGAAGGGGGTATGGCAGGGCGGACGCAGTCACGACACGCATAACCTGGGCGGAGCCCTCGTCCAAGATGAGTCAAGAATAGGACACGCTGTCGCGACAAGCGCAACACTGCCGAAGCTTCGTGCCCTACCGGTCACCACCAGATAACCAACTGACCCTTACCTGGGAAAGGGTGTAGGCAGGTTGGACGCGGTCACGACGAACGTAACCTGGGCGGAGCCCTCGTCCAAGATGAGTCAAGAATAGGACACGCTGTCGCGACAAGCGCAACACTGCCGAAGCTTCGTGCCCTACCGGTCACCGCCAGATAACCACTGACTTGGGAAAGGGTGTAGGCAGGTTGGACGCGGTCACGACGAACGTAACCTGGGCGGAGCCCTCGTCCAAGATGAGTCAAGAATAGGACACGCTGTCGCGACAAGCGCAACACTGCCGAAGCTTCGTGCCCTACCGGTCACCGCCAGATAACCACTGACTGCTTTTCGCCCCGCGATCAGGGCTTTTATACCCAACTTAGGAGCATTGTTGTTGGTCACGTGGGAGTTTTGGGGAAAAACCCTGGGGAGGAATACTATTGTTGTTGATCGCTTGGAAACATTGTCGTTGGTTGCTTGGGAGTTTTGGGGAAAACCAGGGAGGAATACTATTGTTGTACACCTGCAACAGTGCGTTGTTGATTGCTTGGGGTGGGTATTCGGAGGAGCCAGGAAGGGAGAACCATGTCGCATACTTGCGACATTACCCCGGTAGCAAATAAAATCAAGGGTCTAACCATTCCAGGAAAACAACATACACAAATTAAAAATACAAAATACAAAACTTATTATAGAGCACTTGAACATAACCCAAAAATTTTCAACAGCAAGGGAAGCAGGAAAAGTTTTTCACAATCAGTTTTTCCCTTGAAAACAACAATTGTTTACGACACAATACAAATTTGAGAACAGTGGACTATTGGACACATTCACCATGTTAAGAATAATATCTTTCTGGTTTCGGCTGACTATTCCTGGCAGGTATTGGCAGCTATCATCAGCTGAGCATCCGGGAGGTAAAGTAAAACTCCCATGACCATTCATTCTCAAAACCTGCTGTCATACCAACGTCCGAGCTTCTCACTCTAACTGTGAATTGCATAGGGGGCCTTAATTATGTGCACACCACAGCTCTGAGCAATTTTTACAAATTGCATTTTGAAATCACTCACCGCCAGGTAAAGTGAATCTGTGGTCAATTAAATATTTTGATCACCATCTACTGATGGGGCCGGAAAGGGGTGAGCCTCAAAAATCGTATTTTTCTGACTCCTTTGTTGCATGAGTAAAATGACTAGCAGGGCAATCCTTCCAGAATGCCGCGCTATTTTAACGTGAGCCACCTTGTAAAGGGGTAAAACATCCCTTCCTCAGGCGCCCGTTATGCCAAGCCTGGTGTATTCATTCGCTCCGCTCTCTGGGTCGCCTTTTTTAGGAGACCGGGAGCAGGGATAGAAGGTGTTAACACCCCATACTCGGCTAGCATCACCATAGTATTGAGTCATCTGGCTTCATGGGATACCTGGGAAGAATGCCGGGAGAGAGGGACAAAACTAATTTGTTACAGAGTGAGAAGTTCTTCGGTCTGCAGTACAGCAGTGGCCAATCCTTATCACCGGCCAATTGAGCAATCTTCTTTAAGATATATTTGACTCGCGCATCTTATACCTGCCAGAAAATGCAACCCCAATCTTCTGTTTATACGGATGTATTTGCCTTAAAATATTCACCGTTTACTTAAAATTAACACAGAAAATCCACATTTTATAATCACGTTCTTTGGAATCCCAAACGACTACGAAGTTCTTTACACGGAGAGTTTTTCTTTCTGAGTCCAAAATTGTTTGTATTAACAATCAACCATTGGTCCAATGCTGGTTTAAGGGCAAACATAGCAAGATCAATTAATGAATTACTTTTTGGTACACTTAACACAGGGTACACTTAATAATCTTAAACATAGAAACACTTAAACCTAATGCACAAACACTTAATAATCTTGAACATAGAAACACTTAACCCTAATGCACAAACACTTAATAATCTCGAACATAGAAACACTTAACCCTAATTCACAAACACTTATTTCGGCGTGAGGGCTTGGGAAGCTTGCACTCTTAGAGCCCGGCGACGTCGATAGATTAATTGTCTGGCCTTATTATGTCTTTTACGTCCTTTAGGGCCAACCTTAGCCTCTACAAGCGTAGAGGGGAGTCTACACTGTAGGGGAACACATGAGGAGACTCTGGGGAACTAAACGGGTTCTCGACGGATTTCGGTCTGCATCCCTTTGAGGAGAGTCCATGCGAGGTGGATGCCCAGGATTCCTCAAATTCCCGCATGGTTGCATCCCACCAGCAACGGAACCGGCGCTCTTCGTACTGGTTCACCAATCCCACAACCTCTGGCTGGTTGAGATGTCCTGCGGGGGCGAGAGATGGCCTTTCCTCCGGGGGTCCTCCTTCGGGGGAAAGCCACCAATCTTCCAATGGATCGTCCCGGTCCTCCTCACCAGACTCTCGGGTGTTGCCATGCAAACTCTCCCCTCATGAGGCTCCATCGCCTCGGACGGAACTTCACTAACATTGACTCGCGACAAGTCTTTTCATCGCGGAAGGGTCTGGCCAGAAGTTTTCGTCCTCAGCGTCTACCCAGTTACTGAGGGGTGCCTGAACTTCCTCCCGAAATGGCACCACCTCGACTATATAGCCCTTTTTTAACTTTTGTTCGCTGCTACGAATGTTACAAAGTAATATGGGGACGGTGACTTCAGGTGACACCGAAGCAATACTCGGCAGAATAAATAAATCTCTCTCGCTTTCCACGACTCGCACTTCTTCGCCTTCAGCCATCTGACTCTTTACCTTCGACAATACAACGGATAACGGCGGTACTCTAATAGATTCCTCTAATATAATTTTGCTCGATCGGCCAATCCCATTACTAGCGCCGGTCTGAATTTCGCGAACTTTGCCATCGCACAAGGGGGCAACCAATCTATCCTCTGTTACTGGCGGAAAAACACAATCATCACCCGACTCCTTTATCCCAACCCGGGAGCCCGTGGAAACCTCAAAGACATCGCCAATAACTTCGTCGCACCGGGGGACAACAAATCGATCCTCTGTTACTGGCGGAAAACCACAATCATCACCCAACTCCTTTATCCCAAACCGGGAGTCGGTGGAAACCTCAAAGACATCGCCAATAACTTCGTCCCTAGCGGTGCAGCCTGATTGCGACGCGGGTGGCACCCTATCTATGACTCTTTCGGCCTTCGCCACCTCTGCTAATTTCTGTGAATCCTTATTTAGAGATCCGTTATCCTTATTCCCATCGTCCTTCGCTGTCGATTCCTCCATCGTTACTTGAAAACAACTTCCCTCCATACTATTATTTATTCGCGAGTTACATTTCATTATCTCTGCCGGGAGAGCACTTTGGTTTTTAGTGTCGCTTATCGTTTTTTCCTCCAGGAATACTAAATCATACGTGGCCATTTGCGAATCATTGCCATTAATTATACTAGAAACGAAAGAATCAAACGCCTTGACTTCTTCCGAAACTCCAATTTCATGGGCGCCTCTGGGCTCGTTTATCTGTGATGTTACGGTATTAGATTTTAGGTTCGTCTCGTGTCCCTCACCCATTCTTATTTTCCGTTTATTGAACGATATACTTTTCCCGTAACGAACCATAAAATCAAGGCCTAGAAGACCGTCATAGCTCGTTTCCCCCAAATCCACTACTAAGACGTCATGGGGATATAATTTATCTTCGATCAAAAATGGCACGCAACTCTGTCCAATGATTGGTAAGGGATGACCTGACGCGCTTCGCACTCGAGAATTGTAATCAGAAATCTTTAATTGGCCAAACGGAAATTTTTTATTATTAATGATGGTAACGGCTGCTCCCGTGTCCACTAGAAAATTGTAATCTTTCCCTAAAATTTTCACTATTATTGTCCATCCCGCTTCTGGAGTGACCGCTAGAATTAAATCTGTCCCGACCTCCCGGTCGGGAGATCGGCGTTTCCCGCCACGAAGGGATTTTCGCGCCTCGGGCAGCGTTTGGGAAGATGGCCAGTCTTTTGACAGATGCCGCATATCACTAGCGGGCAATCTGTAGAGAAATGATTATCATTACCACAATTAAAACACAAAGACGGCCTCGTTCCCCTCTCACTCTGTCTACACGCTCGAGCAATGTGACCGGTTTTACCGCAGCGAAAGCAAACGCGTGCGCCGTGATTATCCTTTGTTGCCCCTCCTTGCCCCGGGGGAACCGATCTTACTTGGGAACCTCTCCCGACAGCCTGCGCGGCGTTAATTTGTTCCACGGGAAACTGCCAACCTGCAACATTTGGCGGATTCGCGTGCATCCCTGACCAAGGCGTTATATTTGGAGACGGCGGCCACCTATGGGGCGATTGACACAACCACGCATGAGACTGTTGAGGTGAATTTACTTCTCTATTGACGGCGTAATTTCTGACGCTAGCTTCTTCAACGCTTGCGAACCCTTCTGCCTCAATCAAGTTCGTTGGATTACGCACCAACACAAACCTGCCAATCTCTTCCCTCAGCCCAATTAAAAATTGCGCGAGAAGTCTACCTTCAATCATTCTCTTCGCTGTTTCTGAATCAATCTCGCCCCATGACTCGCGTAGCCTACGGGCGACATTGCGCAATCTGGTTGAAAATTCTGCGACGCTCTCCAGCGGTTTTTGTACACAAGTGTTGAATATTTTTTCCAACATGATTGGAGAGGCCTTAAGGGAAAATCTCCTTTTTAGATTAATGGAAAAGTCCGCGTATGAACCTAATATGTGATCATTTGCAGAGACAAAATCCGCGGCGGTTCCTCCAAGCCGAAGTTGAGCGACTCCTAAGGTCTGTGCCTCATTCCAACCACTAAGATGACTTACAATACGAACGCTTTCCAAAAATTTGTCAACCCCTATCTCTCTTCACCGCTAAATGTTGGAATTAAATGAAACTGGCTGCCAATAGCGGCGGTTTGCGCAGCTTCTCCGCAAACATTTTGGGGGCTCGCGCTACTTCCCGGCTGTTCTAACACATTAACCGAAGGTGTGAAGTCGAGTGTATTGCCGAGTTTAAATTCAGGGACGGTTCCTTGATAATAGAGAAAAGGGTTATAGTAACCAAGTCTATGAGGGTTAAGGCCATCCATCGCTAAATTTAATCCAATGCTAATTACGTTAAAATTTTGAGGGTGCTTAATTAATTTATTTTTTCATACTCCGAGTTTATCCGATACCCACGGTGGGCGCTGGTTGGGCTAATTTTCCGATTTAAAAAGGTACACGGGAACATGAAAATCTATGATAACTATCGCATTCACTGAATAAATTACCAGTCCAACCGTAACCCACACACCTGACACCAATATGTCGCAATGGGCGTTCCTAACTGTTGCGACACAAAGGGTATCGGGGAAAGTCAGAGATACTACACCAAGTCTTACCCAAACAATCGTTTATTATACAAAATACAGTTGAAATGCACCATTTACAAAGTTATACGCAATTTATGGATGGCTAGACCCTCAGTACACCAACGCGCGTCCGTCAGGAAGGGGGTATGGCAGGGCGGACGCAGTCACGACACGCATAACCTGGGCGGAGCCCTCGTCCAAGATGAGTCAAGAATAGGACACGCTGTCGCGACAAGCGCAACACTGCCGAAGCTTCGTGCCCTACCGGTCACCACCAGATAACCAACTGACCCTTACCTGGGAAAGGGTGTAGGCAGGTTGGACGCGGTCACGACGAACGTAACCTGGGCGGAGCCCTCGTCCAAGATGAGTCAAGAATAGGACACGCTGTCGCGACAAGCGCAACACTGCCGAAGCTTCGTGCCCTACCGGTCACCGCCAGATAACCACTGACTTGGGAAAGGGTGTAGGCAGGTTGGACGCGGTCACGACGAACGTAACCTGGGCGGAGCCCTCGTCCAAGATGAGTCAAGAATAGGACACGCTGTCGCGACAAGCGCAACACTGCCGAAGCTTCGTGCCCTACCGGTCACCGCCAGATAACCACTGACTGCTTTTCGCCCCGCGATCAGGGCTTTTATACCCAACTTAGGAGCATTGTTGTTGGTCACGTGGGAGTTTTGGGGAAAAACCCTGGGGAGGAATACTATTGTTGTTGATCGCTTGGAAACATTGTCGTTGGTTGCTTGGGAGTTTTGGGGAAAACCAGGGAGGAATACTATTGTTGTACACCTGCAACAGTGCGTTGTTGATTGCTTGGGGTGGGTATTCGGAGGAGCCAGGAAGGGAGAACCATGTCGCATACTTGCGACAGTATATATATATGTATATATGTATATATATATATCTGTATGTATATATCTGTATATATATGTATATATATGTATATATCTGTATGTATATATATGTATATATATATATATGTATGTATGTGTGTGTGTGTGTATAAACACGCCAAACCGTAAACACAGTAATCAACCCGAAGTTCGGTTTGGTGGGTGATGGTAGAGTTCACCCTGTACTAAGCCCTATACGGCGTGTGAAATTCACATATCAGGGTAGGGGGGCCAGTTCCTTTCCCTGTGTACTTCGGGAAAGTTTCTAGTACCCGAAAAATCACATAGCTTGGGTGGAGCTGCAGGTGCCCAGAGTGCCTTGTCCGGGAATCAAACCCGGGACCCTCCGGTCAGTAGTCCAACGCTCTACCCCCTGGACCACCGCGAACCACACACACACACACACACACACACACACACACACACACGCATATATATATATATATATATATATATATATATATATATATATATATATATATATATATATATATATATATATATTACTATGGTAGCCTACAGTTTAAGATAGGTTTTGGATGGAAATATGAATTGTGAATATATTTAACCCTGATTTCAATTCAGAGTTTGCCTACTTTAACTTTGAATTTAAAATCCTCCAAATCTGCGTAAATTCCTTCAAACTGTGAGTATCTCAAATTTACATTGCGTGTGGATTCGTTTTGTTGTCTATGGCAATAAGTTCAATAGCTTAGGCATAATGATTGTAATTGGGTTCCGCTCGGTGTTAATCAATTAGAAAAATCAGGTCATTGCGAAGCGAAGGTCGCCAATCTCTCCATAAAAAATGCCGCCGCCGACAATTCACCATCGCATCTCTTAATAAACTAAAAAGGAGTTAGGCGAAGAAATGAGAGCTTAAAAGAAGCGCCTGGTCGAGCGTAAATGCTGAAAATTATTAAAAAAAAATAAGAATCCTTGCCATGAACGCGTTCTCCATCTCTTCAATTGCTTTTTTGTCAAAGATGTGATAGGCACGGAACGAGCCTATGCCAGAAAAAGGGGAAAAAAATAAATTGGGTGATCGAAAAATTTAATAGGCGTCGAAATGAGTACGAGGAAACGAGGGTGGCATGGTTGGAGGGGTGATTGGAGGATGTCGAAGAGCAGGGGAGAGATTATCACCTGTGCTAGGGCGACCGTTTGACTGGCTGGGGGGTTGGGGGAAGTTGAAGGGTGGGTAGTTAGGCGGGGGAGCAGGAGGGGTGGGGTTCGGGGCCGCGAAGTCACCAGTGTCTTAATCGTGTGTGAGGGGAGGGTGAAGTCATTGCTTGGGCGATAGGAGTAGAGGGTCGATAATCGACGCGCGAGGTTGCAGTAGATATTGAAAAACACTGTCGTGGTCAAAAGAACCGACGCTTGTCCACCAATGACGTCCCTAAGCGCTCATTGCTAATTTATGTTGTAATGTGCTTATTTATAAATTTTTATTTTTTTTATTTTCCTCATTTACTTTTAACGGTGAGAAATATTCAACAGGCCTCTATTTTCGATTTTTGTTCATAAATATTTTATCTTGAAATATTTTTTAGATTTAGGGATTAAAAAGTGCACCTCCTTAATCAAGAGGAGTATTACCAAGTTTATTTTAAATAGATATACTTTTACTATTGAATGGAAATACTGTAACACTTAATTAAAATTTAATATCTACTTTTTGTGATGTAAGATTTGTTTTTAACTGCACTTAGCCACAGTAAAACAGTGCTCCTATTTTTCACGAAATGAATTCAGGTTTTTATTTGTACTTTCCGTCTCGTCTAGCGCCGAATTTATTGCTATGGGTATGAAGAAAACGATGGTGGAAGAGTCAACAATTGACAATATACTATCTATCCCTGAATGTCGAAGGTAATTCCTTTAAGCGGATGTAACAGAGGGTAAAAATCTCCGTTCTTAATAACGCCCACGGACTCTTAATCGAAGATGCGCTCACTTCTTACGGAGTGGTTCCACCCCCTACCTTCTTCCCTTGAATATCCAAAATTGTACTCGCATCCCACTCCTCTTTCTCTCTCTCGGAGATTTCAACTTCCACTATGGAAATTTCGAAGAGCGCTGGTTGTGTGGGCGGGCTTGACTGTCTCTCTCTCGTCGTGGCTGATGGAAAGAAATTACTCCTGTAGGTGCCTTCGCGGGCGGGAGGGAGGAGGAGTTGATTGTGGGGGTTGGGGCAGGCGGGCGCGTGGGCCGTCAGAGATACTGCGGCGCGCTGCTCTCCTATCTCGTTCCAGACGCCGCTTTTTTCGTCTCGCTCTCTCTCCCTCTCTTATATATTTTTGAACGCTTTCTTCCATCTCCGTTTCCTACTTCACCCCCACACCCTCGGATTTTTTCGCGTGCTTCCCGAAACGCGCTCCCCCCTCCCCCCCACAGCGCCGCCATGGTCGCTCTATACACGTGTCTTCGCCGGAATTTCATCTCCAGTTTCCCGTCAACCTTCTCCCATTCGCTTACTCCTTTCCCGTCGTCGTATCCGGAGTTTCCACTTGATCATTTTCCCTCGGAGCAGCCGCTACTATCGACGCGAGGCCACAGAGCAATTTCGTTTCTCGATCTGCGTGTCTTAAGTACAAAAAAAACACCATAAACAATCTCGCACTCGTGGAGAGGCTTGAATGTTTAATTGTTTTATTGCTCAATCGATGCTCCAAAATTGTATCCACAGAGGTAGTGTTCCAACAAAGTAGAAATTTGGTTCACCTCTCCCCGGCCTCTCTCTCTCTCTTTCGAGATGATGCACTATTGCCGTGCGAAATAATTTTATTCTTGCTTGATTTCCGCTTTTCATAGCTGCTCTTAATGCCATGATGACGTTTTATGTGACGATTTTGGAGTTGATTGGCGACTTTTGAAGTGCATGTCTGAAAGCTGTTAAGTTAGACCATATTATATTTTTGAAAATAAAAAAAAGTGTTTACAAATCAAGTGTTAATGGAAGTAGAAGAGTTCTGTTATTCTTCGGCGGGATAGATTTTCTCTCCATCCGATGTAGTGTGTACATTTTTATCAAATTACGATGCAAATGGACGCCCGAGGGATGAACTCCTCTCTTTCAGTTTCAACGCGGAACACCGAGAATTATATTTCGTGATAAATATTTTCATTTTAGAATTCATTGGTTCTTTGACAGCAATATTTCGTGGATATCCAGCTTGAAGCCTATGTCGCTAGGAATCATCATTTAACTCGAGTCAAATCAGTTGGTTGAAATGTTTTGGAAGATTTTTAGGAGAAATAAATTTTTTTATTATTTAGATTGTTGATCGCGGAATTTTGCGTCGCTTCTTTGATGATCCTTGCTTTTGATCTTTGCGCTGCCTTATTATCGACTTACCGCCAAACCCCCATATTTTGTGTTAGCCATGTTTCATTAATAATTCGTATTACGTCATAATAATTAGGGAGAGACCATTGAGAATAAACATGGTAATTTAAGCCTCTTAAAATAGTGACATCGTTACTCAAGAATTGGGGACGCTGGCTGTGTTTTGGCGAAACATTGTTGGGAATCTCAGAAGGCTATTAAGCCTTATATACCTTTTACCGTGCTTGAAAACCTACTTTTTACTGTTGTTCATGTTTTTGAAATAAAAAATGTATCGCATGCAATATATTTCAGGGATTTATATCTTTGGTAATTGGTTTGTCAAAATATTCATTAAAATATATCTGAGTATGAATTAATTGAAATATTTTATCTAAGGTTTTAATCTAATGTATTTCTTGGTAGTATTACTTTTGCTGATTAATTCACTCCCCTAAATCGCCCTTTTTGTCCTAATAGTTGTCATGAGTTTATAATTTGTCATTTAATAGTTGTGGGTTTGATAAAATTGCACAATTTTTTATCCGATGTCGTAATTATCATGCTTCTGGTCGCTGAACTTATTCCGTTAGTTGGGATACAGTAAATCCCATGTGACAAAGAAGTAAGGCACGGGAAATCTTATTACATAAGTTGATTTAACATGTAAAAATATACAGGCTTTAACAGTCAGTGGAGTTATGAGATCCTAATTTCTCTCGAACTTGAAAATCCAATCACGTCGCCTTGTAACGGATACATTCTCTCTTGTTTTCACCAAAATTGCCTCGCGAGATTATTTTCCGGCAGTCAGAAGGGCTCACCTGATATTCTTTCTCTCTTTCCTCGCCTCTGTCAGCTTAAATCCCTCATCCACGCCCTCACTCTTTTGTTTTCCTAAATGTTCCATCCTCTTTCTCCTCTCCGCCATTTCCTTTTCCACCCTTCCAAAGTGCCACATTCCTCGTTCCCTCTCCGCTTTCGGCATCCCCCCTCTCCTCCGCCCGCCCGCGTCACTTCCCCTCGTATGATGCTTTCCTCTGGTGTACATCACCGGAAATTACTCGCTCACCACGTGTTGGTCTCTGCCGTAAACGGTTGAGGGCAAGGTTTTACAAAGGAGGATTTATTCCCGAGTACACCTTGTTTTCTCGGGGTATACCTTCCTTCACTGCAGCGTTGAGGTCCCAACAGTCTCACAAAATTTGTTTGGATATTCCTAATAAAGTGCGCCATCAAAGGAAATTGCATTTGCTGGAATGTTTTTTTCTGAAAATATACTTCGGTTTAAATGAAAAATTCAGTATTCTGAAAATCTGTAAAAGCACCCTAAATGTGCATGTCGAATGGAATATTAGAGTTGAACAGAATACTTTTTTTCATAATCTGACATCTCCTTTAGTGTCGACATGTGTATAATTAAACGTTATTGATTCGGCTTGTGTATATTTAACAAAAAGAAATCGTTATTTATTTATTATCGTTTTCAGCAACAAAATGATTTTGTTTCTATCATTAAATGTGCTTTGGTTTTCATTAGCCAAAACTAAAAGTGATTTTTCAATCAAAATTCGATAACCGCTGATGACCTACCATTCTTTTATCAATGATAAAATATTGCTAACACATTTTATTGAAAGTTAATGTTTCCACCTATTCTAAATACGGTGGAGTTAAGGAACAATTTCTCCGAAACATTTTTAGCAAAGAGTACATTTTTGACTGGTGAGGAATGGAATTCTATTTTATAAAAGGGAACTTAAAAATGATTTTTATTAGGTGATGGCACCATGCAAACAGTGCTGAATGATGTTGGCATTTAAGCCTGTAGCCGCCGCGCGACAATTAGGATCCTAGAGAGTACACACGCCAATGGAATAAGCCAGAAGGTATTTCGTTTTGAAATAGTCGGCAAAGAATGACAGATGTAGGTTCTTTCTCTTGGAGGCAGTTTTCGACCATTTAAGCTACGTTATGTTTGGAGTAATTTGTTCATATTTTTGATACTAAAAGTTAATCTAACGCAGTTTGTATGAATATGTTGGCTATTGGCGAAACATAAGTTCACTAGTCATTAGAGTTTCCTTACCTTTGATTTTTCAATCCAACAAATTTCACGCGATGATTTTGCAAAGGCTCCAGATTCCTCGTAGTTATCCCCGGTGTATTTATCATGCAATGAAAAGGTGGATCTCTCTCCTATCGAGAGGAAATTGCAAATTATAGGTTACATATAAAATTGGAAGAGATCCCTTTATTACTCCTGATGCTGAAAATGTAGTGTTGTACAGTGAGCGAGCTCCGTAAAATAAGTTTAAAGAGATTAAGTGTAAAATAGACTGATAACAATTTCATACTCTCGCGAAATTTAAGGTATCAGAATAGCTGGAAACGGCCGAGAAAGGGTAAAATATTATATTATTAATTACATGTAGCCTAACATGCTATCATCACATTATCTAACCCCTATTTTATTGTATTTCTTGTTCCTAGTAGCTCGTCTCGCATGCGTTGGGAAGTGTTTTACACTTAAGCGCCTGTAGTTTTAGTTGATACATGTATTATCTCCATTATTTGAATTATGCATTTTTAATGGTAACTAATAATTAATAAAAATTCAACGTCGATGTTGCATAACTGTTGTGGAATCATTGTCTGTCACACACCCTAGCGCATGCTACAAGGGCGCCATAAACAGGTAGAAGTAATGAAAGTAATTTTCATACTATGTTTATAGTTTATCAAATTTTTATTTATCACAACTGCGCTATTTTAAAATTCAATTCCGTCTTATTGTTTTCGATAAATAGCTCATGCAATATTACATTGAGACATTTTCTTCCAACTCATGGAAAGGTATTGGCAATTGAAGATGTAATTTTCAGTATTTATCCTTTAATAATGAAATATTGAATGATTCCTTGTGCGATATTATGTTTTAAAAGTTCGGACTCGTAGATAGCCCTCTCTGGTTCTCACATTTCGGCATTATTCCGGCATTTTTGGATAAACTCTCAAATTTCCCTGGGAATTTCTGTTCAATCGATCCTGGCGGATGCTGTTAGCAGATTCGACAAAAACGAATTTTGTTCCCACTAAACGCTGAAAAAATACATGTGAAAACGGTTGATTCTCCGTTCTCGCCAAAAATGATTTGTGCTATCAAAATGCTACTCTTCTCTTGATGAAAACGTGCCTATCTAAATATCAATTCTCGCAAGCGCATTATTTATGATATTTTTCATCCCGTTTTATTTTTTCGCCACCAAAATGCCTTTGGAAACGAAAATATTTGCATAGTTTCAACTCTCCATAGTTCCATCTCTCTAGACCTGCGGCCAAATTCAGAGGGTATTGATGGATTTTTTTACGAATGAGTAAGCACTACTTCCATTCACTTTCTCCCACTCCAAACATACGCTCTCCCAAGCAAATTGAAATTGCAGTTCCTTGTACCCCCAACCCAATTGAAATTATCAGTTTCTTGCACCCCCAAACTTTTATCAACAGAGAACTTTATTATATTGTTCTTGATTCGTTGCGTCAAGTTTATGTTAAGAAAGACTTCCAACGCCACATCCTGCTATAGTTTCTTCAATACTTGAACTTAAACCTCAATTAATGTTTCTAAAATGAACCGATGAAAGGCTTTTAATCTCGAAGAGTTTTCGTACACTTTTTGTTCAAGAGTTTCATATCTTATCGAATTGATTCGGTCGAAGGATAAAATTAATTTGGAGTAAAGAGTAAATATTTTATGATATCAGAACGTTTGAAGTTACTCGGGAATATTATTGAAACTACGAAATTAAATTTGAAAAATATTGGAAGACAAAATTTCTCACCAGATTTTATCGTAGTCGTTAAGTTCTTCCTTCGACTCGGCGTGCATGACGTTCCGTAATTAAATTTTCTGAGAGCATAGGCAAACTTCATAATTGAAAGTGCAGCAAATTGTCAAGTGCTGCCTAATCAGGGAAATATCAGAATTTCGATTCGGACTCCTCTCACTTGGGGTAACAATCGTGCGACCCGTCGGCGAAATATTTTTACGTGACTCGTAAAAGCTTCAAAAGTGAGTTGATGGACTCCGCATGGATCATGCCTTGGGCCTGATTTAGAAATTGTTTGCGACCATTCGAAAACGCATCGCCAAATTTCATATGGAAGTTGGAAGCTGGGAGAAAACCTCGAGTTTCAGCAATTCCGCAAGAGAGCCGTAAATGGCAATTTGTTTGGGACGACCGCCGAATAAAAAAAAACGAGCAAGGAAAGTTTTCCCCGATCCCGAGTTGAAATGAGTCGAAAAATACTGTTCTCCTCCTCTTTTTTACGTTAAAAAAACGCACGGTTGAGGATACGGAGGGGAGGGTGTGAGCGGGTGGGTGGATGTGAGGGCGGCCGACATTGGGAGATGGCCTTCCCTTGTTTCAAGCGAGGGCGGAATTTTAAAGGGGGAACTTAGGGGTGGGAGGGCGATAAACCCACCTCCATTCTTCCCGAGCCGCCCTCTCACTATTTCTCTCTCTCTTTCTCTCCCAACCCATGAATCTTTCATCCGCTCGACCTCATTTCAGACCCCCCAGTTCTTCTTTCCCCTCTACCGTAACCCTTACTTCCGCTCTGGGAGGTCACATTTATAGTCAACCATCGATACTACAGTTGACATCGGCTATTTTCAGGACATCGATGTTGAGAATTCGTTTATGTTGAAATTATTTTTATTTTCTTGTGGAAATAAGCTCGTTCTCTACTAATTAAAAAGATGAAGTTTTACTTGGAATACTCTACTATGTAGAGTGTTTTTTGGTAATTGTTACCCATTACTGCCCCGTGCTGTCGTAAATGAATTAGTGATAGCACAAATAAAAATTAGCGCAAAAAATGAAAATTTATGAGGGTAGGCTAAAAGTTAATGCAAACATGCTTGGAGAGCGCAGACGAAATGACCTTCAGAAGCGCGCCAGGTGGAACGTGGAAGCAAGTTTCCCTTTCAATATGCATATGCCAGTTTGAGGTCTATGCGTTCATCCAGTCCATTTCGAGAAGCCAAAGTATGGAGCCATGTTCTAGTGCTATGTCAACGCGAGTCGAACAGCATGCTATTGTCGAATTTTTAACTGCTGAAAAATTGACTACTACTGAGATTTATCATCGTTTAAAGGCTTTTTATGGTGTCGATGCTGTTGATTGGTCTACTGTAAATCGATGGGTAGTAAATTTTCGTGGTTCCGTGTCTGGAAAAGCCATAATTGTTAATGAAACTTCTTTTGACTGTGTTAAGGGATGCTCAACGAGTTTATGTGACCGATTTTCTG
The DNA here is from genome assembly GCF_022747635.1 of Hetaerina americana. Classification (NCBI taxonomy): domain Eukaryota; kingdom Metazoa; phylum Arthropoda; class Insecta; order Odonata; family Calopterygidae; genus Hetaerina; species Hetaerina americana. The sequence goes on from NW_027286985.1 coordinate 87,461,635, forward strand.
GAACAAGGGGCAACGGTAAATACTTCACAGTGTATACAGACTCTAAAACACCTCCGACGCCGAGTTTGTCGGGCCAAAGGCAGCCTGGCGCCAATAATGTTGCAAAATGACAACGCTCGCCCATACACCTCGCGCGCAAATGGAGAGGCTCTGCGAAACCTGAAATTGGAACTGAGTCCATATCCTCCTTATTCCCCCGATCTTGCGCCTTGCGATTTTTATTTTTTCCCTCACCTCAAGAGACACCTCAAAGGTAATTACACATCGGACGATGAGGTTGAAGGCCGCTGTCAAGTCTTTGATTCGAGAAAAGTCGGAAGAGTTTTTCAGTGATGTAATTAAAAAAAACTTTTTACATGTGGGGAGAAATGTGTTAGCCAAAACGGTCACTATGCTGAATTTTTAAAGTTATGAGTTGCAATTTAATGTAATTGTAGCCCGAACTTGCTATTTGTTTTTGTTCGCGTTCTACAAGCATGCGTGCATTACTTTACGGCCTACCCTCGTTTATCTATTTCATAAATGCATTCCCTCTTTGCGGGGTTACATTGCAAATTAACCATAAAATTGGCGTTTGCATGAATTATTTTTTTGGATGAATTATTGTTATCTTCCTTAATTTTAAATGCTCACTTTCCCTCCAGGTAAAATTATTATTGTGACGCAATTATATATTGTTACATACTGTTCTATGTAAATTGAAAATACTAGCCGTCTCTTATCAATCAGAGAAAAGGTGTGAATCAGCATCATCTTTCTGACCTTTTTCTTCTTTTTATCAGGATTTCTTTCAATATCACATTCCCTCACTTGATTATCATAATTCATATTTGACCTTCTCCTCTTCTGTTTTATATTCTGTCCTTCATTGTAGTTCTTTTTTTAGTCTTCCATTGCGTTTCAGAGTTTGCCCAGTTTTATTCGTCGTTTTGCTGAATCCCGAGGAAACTATTTTCATATAATTATAGCAGACCATTTTTCTTTCTCCAATTAATGGGTTGGAAATAAATTTAAGAAAATCCCGTTGTAGAAAATTTTGGTAAATTTATTCTCAAGCTGTATAATGAACGACCCATTATAGCCATTTTTCGATTCTTAAGTTCGAATGCTTAAAACTTCTTTCATAACATATTTTCCCCTCATATTAACCCTGTCTCATATCATTCCTGTCTCCTAATGTATTTATTTTCCGCTAGGGTTATGCTCATCAGCATTTCTCTAAATTAACCTCAGAGCTCAACCTTCGCCGTTAACTGGTACAATCAAAAAACTTAAAATACAAAATGTTATTCGAGCTTACAGCAAAAACTTTGGATACTCTAACGAACGTAAGTAATAATTTTCCTTATACGAGGGTCATCCGGAAAGTAGTACCCGTTCGTGCCGCATGAAGTGCTGACGACGCGAGTAGCCGCTGGACGAGGTCAGATAGCTTCAGTGGCTTGTCTGCCTTCTCTGAGCCAAGTTGCGTGACGCTAGCATTGCCTGTGTTGTTTCTGTGATTGTTTACAATGTTTAAAAAAATTGAGAACGCCGCCAGTTGTGAAGTGAGGGCAGTGATTAAATTCCTCAATGCAAGAAACGTTCGCCCATGTGATATTCATCGCCAATTAAAGGAGGTGTATGGAGACAATGTAATGGACGAGTCGTCTGTTCGGCGGTGGTGTCGCAACTTCAACATGGGGAGGGGGAACACACACGACGATGAGCGTTCGGGGAGACCGTCTGTCATTACAGACCAACTGGTGAGCTCAGTTGACGAATTCGTGAGGAACGATCGGCGCGTCACAATTGATGACATCTGTGAGCATTTTCCCAATGTTTCTCGAACAATTGTTCATGAAATTGTTAAACACCATCTGCATTATGCAAAAATTTGTGCAAGATGGGTCCCTCGCGTATCTCAATGAGCTGGCGGCGAAGGACTATGCAGCAGGAATACAGAAACTTGTCACACGTTATGACAAATGCCTTAATTTGCTTGGAGATTATGTTGAGAAGTAGTTTAAAGTATCCTCTTTCAAATAAAATTTTTTATGTTTGTTAATATTTACTTTTGTGTCTTTATTTCACGAACGGGTACTACTTTCCGGATGACCCTCGTATCTTCATCTGCATCAAACCCGCAATTGGGGACGGGGCGGGTACTATTACCGCCTGAGTGGGTTTTCCCCTACCTAGAGGTGTTGGGTGTTTGTGATTTTGGTCATTGTTATACAAAAAAATAAAATCGTTGATAGTCCGATATAAAGGCCGAAAGGTGTTGTTTCCGGATTAATGTTAAATAAATAAAATAATCCGTAGCCAGGGCGTGTGGTGGGTGGTGGTGCGGAACCATCTTCACATTTACTGTTTCTAAATGCATATGATTATATATTAGGCCAAACCAAAACAGTCGCACGCACACAAATCATGCATTTCTGTTTAAATAATTCTGTAATTGGCTAAATCATTAAGTGTTTGTCTATAAGTAAACATGTTCAGGTACCTGGGCTCGATTTTTCATGATTGCGTATAGTGCGAGGAAATGATTACCAGAATCTGTCTGTGACGTTGACTCTCTTTTTCTCTCTCTCTCTCTTATTCAATCCCGGTGATCGACTATACCAATACAGTTTTTCTGATAATGAACCTTTCCGTGTCACAAGAAATCTCTGGTATATACGAGGAAGATATACGATATATACGATATCGCATATCTTCCTACATTTGTGTCTTGCTTGTTCTTTGCGAGAATCCAAGTATTTTCAACAAAATTCCTCCAAAAAACTCATTCACAACCTGCCTCATAGACCTCTTATTCTGAATTTCCTATGCTCTGACTGCTGAGCATAATGTAATTTACTTCTGAAAATAATGCTATAGCATTTTTATTAATTTTCAAAATATCGCACCCTTCTGTTGCGGTCGGGTGGTATTTATAGTATATTATCTGAAATTTCGAATAGCAGCTTCGTTCTCTGGATGTTTCGATTTATTTTGTCTCTTGATCCCTCTCACGTACTGCTACTGTCTTTCTTGACGTCTTCTCTCCCTCAACCACCGCGCCACCCCAAATTCACCCCTACTCCTCCTCCCTCTCCGCCCCCCAAAGCATGACTTTTCGCCTTGATACATATTTCTGTCAATTTTCCGTCCGACGTGGGATCTCCTCCCTCCGGGGTTGTGTGCTCTCTCCCCCCACTCCAGTACCTCCGTGCGACAGGGGAGGAATGGCAATGGGTGGGGGGTGAGGAGGAGGAGAGACGAAAAGGGCAGGCGAGAAGTAGGTAGGTGTGTTGTTTCTTGACCTTTAACGTCAAGGGTTAGAGCCAACATTTTTCGAGCGTTTATATGGACTGCCAGGGCGTACTTCCGAAAAGAATATCCCTCTGGTGTAGAAACCAGTCCAAGGTTTAGGGGCAATAGCCCCACACCACCATTATCTTGTATTATATTCGCGTGAAACAAAAAGTAACATAAAAATACAACAGTTTCAGGTTTAATCTAGTGGAATTACTTCATGATGAGGGGAAAAAAAGAAACTTGACACTTCCACAATAAAGATTTAATATTTCACGGCTATGGTTTCGAGCATTGGAACCATGGTCGTGAAATATTAAATCTTTATTCTGGAAGTGTCAAGTTTCTCTTTTACCCTCATCAAAAAGTAACAGATTAACGAGCTGTCATTCTTTGCTGCTTCTTATCAACAAGTTGCCATACTAATATATTAATATTTTACTCGAATTTCCCTGCATATTTGCCGTGAGAAAATGGTTCGAGTCGATCGGGATTTCAACCCGGATCCCACGATTCCCGGTGAAATGTGAGAAATAAATACATATTTCAATGTTAATATCCTATGGGTTTACAAAAAATCAATTTTCCTTTCACTCATTTTACGATATCAATGCAGTATTTATTAGAAGAGTGCATTTAACAACTTCCAAGGGATGCTGGCAGTACGTGTATATTTGGAGGAACGAACGAGATAATGCAACATATCGAGGCATGAATCTAGGGTAACGAATGTTATTACTTGGAGGAACGAACGAGATAATGCAACATATCGAGGCATGAATCTAGGGTAACGAATGTTATTACTTGAAAGTTAATGACGAAATAAATTCTGTAGAAGTTTAGGGAAAAATTGATTTAGTAATTAGGAAATAGGTCAAACCATTACAAAATTATGCTGATAGTTCTCGATCCTTCTAAGTACAGTTCACGGCAATGCGTAATGATGGCCGAATTTAGGATGTTCCTTTGTCTAATGTTTTGGTGATTTGAGGTCTGTAGCGTAGATGGAATGTTAGGGAGAATTGATTGTCAGCGTCAGAAATAAAAGTCATTAATTGACACACTGAGATCTGGTATGTAACTTGAAGGGGATCCCAAGGTAAATTCCCGCTTGTAAGATCATTAATGAGATCACTAACAGTTAATGGGATCACTAATAATTAATGGCATAATTAGTGTGTGTCATGTACTACCTTGATCAAAAAGTTCCCGGAATAACCACCGTGTGCCGCTCCCATCGTTCCGATTTGAGTTCTGTTTTTTTTGTTAAATTGGTACATCTGTTGTTGATATTCCCTTTAAATCTTAGTGTTATAACTTGACATTTGCAAAAGTTACGTAGCCAAGAGTACATCTATCTCTGTGTGTGTTGGCGATTTTTTACAATTGCAGAAATGGATTTAAATTTGCAACAACGAACTTGTATTAAATTTTGCGTAAAAAACGGATTTAGTGGCGCACGGACGTTGGAAATGTTGGAAAAGTGTTTCGGCAACGATTCTCTAAAAAAAACGGTCGTTTACCAGTGGCACGAGCGGTTCAGAAGTGGTCGTGAGTCAATCGAAGATGATGAACGCAATGGCAGACCATCGACATCGAAAGTCGGTGAAAAAATTGATAAAGTAAAAGAAATGTTGGTCAATAACCGCAAATTAACCATCAGAGAAATAGCGGAGGACTTGAACATTGCCTATGGATCCGCCCAAGACATTGTGGTTAATGATTTGGGTTTCCGTCGTGTAGCAGCAAAGTTGGTTCCAAAAGACCTCCATTTCATGCAAAAAAGAGACCGTGTTGACGTCGCAAAAGACATGATTTGCGAGGCTGAATCCGATCCCACATTCATCAAAAGGATCATTACTGGAGACGAGACGTGGGTTTATGAGTACGACACGCAATCCAGACATCAGGCAAGTGAATGGCGTTCACCAAATGAGCCGAGACCAAAAAAACCACGTCGTTTTCAGTCAAAAAAGAAGGCAATGCTGACGGTTTTCATGGATTACAACGGTGTAGTGCATCATGAATTTTTTCCAGAAGGCCAGACAGTAAACAAAGAGTATTATTTGGGCGTTATGAGACGTTTGCGTGAAGCAATTCGCCGAAAGAGACCAGAAATGTGGGCAGAAAACTCGTGGATTTTGCACCATGATAACGCACCGTCGCACAGTGCTATCATTATTCGTAATTTTTTGACGAAAAATGCAACAAATACCATCCAACAGCCACCGAATTCACCTGATTTGGCTCCCTGTGACTTCTTTCTGTTCAATCGAGTTAAAAAACCATTACGGGGAACGCGTTTTAGCAGCCGAGAGGAAGTAATGGAAAAATCGCAGGAAGCACTGATGGACATACCGAAAACCGAATATAAAAAATGTTTCGAGGATTGGATCAAGCGCTGGCATAAGTGTGTTGCAGTCGATGGGGATTACTTTGAAGGGGACAATGTAGATTTAGATGAATAAACTTGTATTTTTAATTTTCTGAATAAATTCCGGGAAATTTTTGATCAAGGTAGTATGTTTTCGTTTCGCTTGCAGATTTACGTGTCAAAGTCGGTGCCTTCATACTATAGGGAGAAATCTTCTTTGTCGATTCCGTTTCAACGTTAATCAGTTGAGAATCCTGAAGATGGTTAGACCCAGCTCTCTTTCTAATTATCCTTTGATATTGTCTTCACATCTCGGTTTCTTTCTTTCGCAATCATTATTTGCTTCATTCGTCTCACCCGGGATGTTCCTCTACGTTGCCACTAACGTACTCATGAAGCTATTTAAATTCGATAAAGTTCGATAAGTATATTCTAAACTATTTAAATATTAGGGGAACATTGTGCGAAAATGTTCTTTTAGTCCATTTATCGAATGCATTTTATGCCACAAATTAGTTTGCTTAGTGTGGACAGTGTTACCTTTTCAGCCTTTTAAATTAGTTTAAAAGCGTTCGAGTCGCTTCTCGGGGCCATATTTGCGTGCAGGACTTAATTTTGGGAGAGAATTCACTTTTTATAAAGTGTCTTTGATTTAGTTTAATCATACGTTTTCCTCATTTCAGAGTTGCTCCAACTATTCTTCCCAATTCTTCACTTTACCTTCATTTTATTTGAATTCCTTCTTGCTCCTCTGACTATACACTTTGCGATATGTCCCTCGATGATCATTTGTTCGATAAAATCAAGAATAGTCTTTGCTACAGCTTTAGACTCGAATGCCAGTATTTCAATTTCTGCCAAATTCCCAACCGGCAACTGGAAGTTTTATACAAAATGTCAAACTACTAAAGGTACGGGAAACCTGAGCGTCCCCTTGAATTGATGACATAAGTTTTATACTTGCTTTTTGGGAGGAAGTTTACGACCATTTGTGTAAATTTCCTGAGAACATGTGCCATTATTTATCGCTCTTTGCATCCTCCAAAAAATTAAGCAGTTAGCCCTGCGCATAGTAGTAATATCGTTCGCTTCATTAGACTCAAGATTATGCAGATATAGAGAGTTGGTGATATTAGGATTTGGATCTCCGTTTTTGGACAGCGAAAAGAGGTCCCCCTTTTTAAATCATAACGCGCGAGCAAGCAAGGTACAGAGTTATAAATTGATATTAATTAAAAATAAAGCCTCAAATCATCTTGGAATATGTTTTTTAATTAAGAGGTAGGGTATTTTAAGGTCAATGAATAGAAAAGAAAACTGTGGTGAAATAAGGAGAATTTTGAAATCAATTTAATTTTTTTAAGTTACCGCGGTTTCATCTTCGATAAACTCATTACCTATCATATTCGAGTGTATTGTCTCGTAGTTTTTGGATTGCAGGAGAAACCTTTTTTCCTATAGAGTCATATTTTCACTGTTGACACACCTTGCTGTTAGAGGAATAAGCATTCGAATCCGTGTTAAAAGGCTCCCATTGTTATGTTCCAATAATATTTGTATAGTTAATCACATCTTCTAAAGAAATTGCGTGAAATTTATCCATGCAAGACTATTTTCCACAGCCAAATTACTTGAAATAATACGTGGAGTAATCAGCCTTCAACGGTTTTAAGCGAAACTTTTTTATGAGCGGGAATCTTCATGAAAAAATCCATCCAATGATCTGTAATCAGAACATAATTAGACCTTACACGTCATTGAACTTTGGCCAGGATAAAATTTTTATACGACCCTCGCTAGGGAATTCTGGAACTGATATGCTCGAGCGAAGGAGATGGAAACCACAAGAGGATCAAAGCGAAAAACAGGATAAATTTATTATTTCATTTTTAACGTTTTAATTGCAACATTTGAAAGCATTTTTGAAAACGCATACATTTCCAGTATTTTCTATAAATATTAGTTACTGTGTAATACTATGTTTCAATGTGAAAATCAAATCCTATATTCATGTACAAGTAAGTGCTTGCAAAGACTTAAATGAAGATAGAACTTTCAGCATTAGGAACAATGTGTTATGTATGCGGATGATGATGTACGTAAGGAGCTGAGGTTAGCCAATCCTTATAATAATAACGCACGGAAACTATCACCGGTTCGATTCCATCCTCAATAAAAATATCGTTTTTAGTGCGCTACGAAGAAATTTGATGGCTAAAAATTTGATAAATTAAATGAACTTCTTTCATGTTAGAATACTTACTCTAGGTTCTTCTATTGAGTCCTCATATGGAACTGAATTTTAATTTACGAATACTTTTTCCGCACTCCATATCATATTTTTTAAATAATCGGGTTTGGTAACGGACACTTTTTTCTACAATTGTTTGATGTTTTTAAGCTGTAGGTATAAACGATGTCTCTCATTTGGCGCATTCAGTGGAATTACTGTACGTAAATTGAGAGGTTTGATATTTTAATTAGCTGTAACATTTTTCTAAGTGTGGACTTATCGTGCTCATGGTATTTTTAATAGTTAGGTGATGGTATGTAGATTATAATTGAATGAAACATGTAAATGGAACCGTCAGTGAACATTTTATTCTATTGCTTTATTGTTTCCAAATTCTTTATTCATTTAGGGAACTGGTATAGTTTTCAGAATATTTAATTTAAGTAAACGATATCATTTACCTCAGCATGCACCTTTGGCCAAAAAAGACAATCATTAGACCTTATGGAATTTTGATTTAATGCCGTACATATAGTGTATTGTTTAACCCATGTATAATACGTGGGAAGCAGAAAAATAGTTGATGGTTGCATTAATTTGTAATTTTAGCTTCTTTTTATCCTGGTGCATTATTATTACTACATACATAAATTGTATTTCACGCTAAACCTAATCAAATATTTTTTATCTCATTACCTGCACATTCCCTTGTCATTCAAATGATTATCTAACGAGCAAAAGTTTACGATGTACTTATTTTGCCTTTTCCATCACCATCTTCATTATGGTATTACACACTCTCTCGGGACTAATGCCTTGTGAACTAAAGGCATTTTTAAACATCAAAAAAGCTGTCAAAATTATTTCAAATTCCTATTCTAGGGAACACTATAAACAAATTCTGATCGACTTAGCACAAGTCGATCAGAATTTGTTGATGACTTTTTGCAGTCTCAATTTCTCATTAATTGTCTTTGTTAAGCTAAAGAAAATGTTGACATCTTTGAAACTACAGAGCGCCTAGTGGTACCAAAGACTAGGCTATCAAAAAAATATCTCATTCAATAAATTAAAACCGAAATTTTTCTATCCATTATCTTGTTGAGGGAAGAAATATCGCTTTATTAAGGTTTAAACATGCAATTTATTTTTTATCAAAAACATTTCATTCAGACATAAGTACATTATATTGATGCCAACGTTCGAATTTTATCTCTTAGTTATTTTTTTAAAGTGAGAATCAGACGCTTGGCATCTTTGCTATACTTCCTAAGGTGGTTCGAATGAGGTTAGACGGAATCGACGCAAAGCCCTCCTGGCGCCATCCCGCAGCCCCATTCGCTAAAAAACTCGTCTCCCCGATTCCTCTCACGTGACATTTTCCTCGGTGGCAGACTGCGGTTGACGTTCACCTCCGCCAGATGACATTCTCCGCACCGCGTGATGTCGGAACGTCTTCCCTGGAGCGAGGTTTGCGATGCGGTAGTTTGCAGGGCGCGACGGAGATACCGCGTCCCAAAGGTCGGCCCTCGGCTGCCCACTCCCCTTCACCTGCTGCCCCTCCGCGGAATTCCGTCGTCCGTCGCGGAGTGAGGAAGGGGCGGCGGTGCATTCCAGAGCGAGGGCGAGCGACAAAAGACCCGCGGAGCATCCGATGCGGTGGAAGCCCAGCCAGTCTTTGTGGGGAACGCAGGAAGGGAGGGAGGGAGAGGAGAGACGGAACCGAGAGGAGAAAAATATTATCGGGAATCGGATACAGAGGGAAGTTCTTGTTTTCACCGCATCTTGATGTCTTGCACTAATGCAAGAGTACTTAAATGTGGTCGGGTCGATTTTGGCATGAACGTCGGTTTCGCAGAGAAATACACGAATATGTTCCCGAAAGATATCGCCATTAAAGGAAGAGAAAAATAGTACTTTCGGTTATTTGTTAAAAAATAATATATGGACATTTTTTTAAAACTTCTCCTCCATCCCTGTTCTTGTGGCGCAGGTGGTACATGTATTTATACCCTAAACCAACTGCTGGTAGTTATCCGCTCACCATTAAGTTATATGAAACACTTCATAAATATGAAATCATGTATTTGTTCAAATCAGCATACTCTACATGATAAATTTCATATTAAATATAAACACATTAAAAAGGAAGTTTCAGTGAACTCTCAAATATTCAATGTATAGTGGCAAAGTTTAATGGACGATAAATCTGATATTATGATCTCCGTGAAATATAAATGATTATAATAACAGTAGTTACTCTCGTAAATTCGAAGGAATTACAGTGAAATGAGGTACTCTCATTTTGAAAATGTTGATAAATAATGTTCAAGTGGACGGCTCTTGGTGACTAAAGAGTGCCCCACCGGACACAAAGAATCATAGAGTCCTTTGCGCTCTCCATCTCGGAGGAATCATGGGAAGGAATTGTGAGATGGGGAACGCAGAGAAGCACGTCACGAGCAGGCCTGGTTCGAGGGGTGGCTGTCTGCACCGCTATAGAGAATCGGAGGCGCCGTCTTTCCCTCGCCGTGGGGACAATGTCGAGGGGAGGACTTTTGAGTGGCGTGACTAGACGTCCATGGGTGGGAATGGTCGTGACGTCACCGGGAGCGATGATCTTCTGCCAAGGAGAATTTGCCTTACTCTACATACCAGCCCACCCCTCCTTATAGAAGATTGATGCCTATGGAGCAATGGAGCTTTTGATGAAAGTAAAACAGCTTAGTGTCCCGTCTTCATCATCGTAACAGACTATGACATGGGATAATTGTATCGGTGATGCATTTACGACCGATTGGCACGCGTCTCACATGAGGTTTTAATTGAAATTCGTAATTGGCATAGCCGGCCTCAGAATAAATTTCGATCTTGCTACCTTTGTTGAACAGGTAATATACACAGGGTTGACTGATGCGGACCACTTGGAAGCTGTACTTTTACGTGTACGCCCACTCCATTCTACAAGTTCAGTATAGATTACGGTTGGAATCAATACTTTGATGGGGTCGCGCCGGTCTAGTAGTAATTCGAGGAAATTCGAGAGTTTTAGCGAAGTTCGAATTGATCTAATAAGCGTAAACAGCGAATATTTAAAAAAAAATTACATCTAGCACTTGAAACTCAAATTTATTTAATTGATAAAGATTTACTTCATGGTAGAAAATCGTTTGAGTTCATGTCAGAATTGTTACCCCTGTTACTACGGTGATGATTAGTGTGTTCAACAAACCTGTAGACTATTAATTTTTCGAGAGACTTTTCCAGATATTTTTGCAAATATCGAATTATGGGTTCAACTGAAATTTACAAGCAAAAGTTAAGTTTCCGAACTTATTAAAATCCGGTGCCTTTTTTATTATTTATTACTTTGGATAATAAATTAATTGTTGTGAAATAAATTTAAAGGGTAATTAGATTTACTAAGTTCTTTTTGGTAATAAATTGAAGTTAGTTTGAAATTAGATGCTTATTTCTCGGAGTCTACGATTCAATGGAATATTATAAACTCTTGGTTTTAGCACTCCTTTTATGTTGGCGTAAAGTGCTGAGAGCAGGGTACTGCATGTTCTTCTGAAAGGAATGAAGTAGTATGTATAATGTAGACCTTTTTGGCACTCCCTTCTTTTTGTAAATATTTCTTAAAATCTCAAAGAGATAATTTTCTCACATAGCAGTAGCTATTACAGACAGCTGAGGCCATTTACGGGATTAGGTGAGTAATTTGGTGGGAGTTATGATTTTCAGGCTATGGGGGAAGAATGGAGGGAAACCCGGGGTCGGAATAAATCTACTCTCAACGAAAGGCGCAAATAGTTTCCCATAAAATTCAAAGATACATCCGTCCCATAGTTGGGATCGGCATTCCACTGAAAACTCCTGTCACAGCTAGTTTCGAAACCTGACGCTCTTAGTTGGAAGCCAATAGCTACCGAACTAACTCGATCCCATCTTCTCATCTCATTAGTGCTTATGGATATTATTTCATTTTAAATCGAAATGAAGGAAGTTTTAACAGACTTCAAGAAAAGTTTCAGTTTTGCTTCTAGCAGTTAACGTTTCACGTCTTCAGCAATATATTCGCTCTTATCTTGACTCGTGAGAGATTAAACGTTTTTTTTATTTCAAGCTGTCAGGTCATGTATCTTCTTGATATGGTAATAGTAAGGAATAATTCTTTCTAGGATCTCAAAATATATTTTGGTTCTTGAATTCATGTAAAACTGAAATGAGCATCAAGCGCATCAGACTCACATGGATGTCGTTTGTTTATTCCAACCATTTTTAAGAATGTTTGAGGCATTAAAGAAACCTTCTCAATTTTCCCTGATGTATTTTAAAACGATTAGAAATGATTTGTGCATTAACTTGCTATTATTTATCAATAATCTGGCTGCATCTATGTACTTTGAAATTAATGGTTTCCCTTTAAAATTTTGAGTTATGGTTTTTTGTAGCCATTGGTTATTTGGAAGGAAGCGTTAAACTTATTATCGCTATTTATCATTCCACAATGTGAGTTCAGTATCTAGGTCGGGAAGCATCACCTTAAATTTACTCTTTGCACAATAATGGAAAAATAAATGTTTACATCCATATTTTTTCCAGGAAATAAAGCTGCTGAGGGATTCAGGTGACGTTTTGGTGGAGTCGCATTTTTTGACTGGAAATAAGAAAGATTAAAATTTTAAAGGGTTCGTTACTTTTTGGAATGTTACCACCCCCTTACCCCCTCTAATGTATTTATACTCGCAGCGTCGCTTCCTTGAACTCTCCATACACATTGCATGACTTTAACGACTTGACTAGCATTTTTTTTGAGAAATATGCTTTGCGTACAACATTTTACGAGAGCTGCGTGTATGCCGTGTTGAGCGAGAATGCAACGACCAAATTCTCTGAATGTTGCATTTAGGGAGAACTCAAATATAGCGCAGTTTCTGTGTTGGCCGTTCATTTTGTTGGGCTAAAAAGTGGGGAAAAGGCTGCATGATTTTTACTCTTGACACCATGTACGTACCAGCGCAACTCCAGAGCATTAGGATTTCCTACGGTCAAGAACAGGATCAAACGTGCGATGAACGTTCCCGTTTGTCTCATCTCAATTTTTGTTTGACCTGAGTGCTCGCTTGTACGTCAACACAGTCCGTCATCTGCTCGCGTCATTCGCTCACGTTTATCAATCTGAATGTAACTTGCTGTTTTGCATGCATATGCATTGGAAATAATTTTTTACTATAAAAAGGATTTGTCTAGCTTTAGGATATAGTTATTTCTGCTATCTGTGGAAAAAGGACTCCGCGTTTAAAGTATTACAGCACGAGAAATGAGAGAAGCGGGAATTGAGAGAGGGGATTAGATGAGAGAGAGACCAAGAGAACTGAGTAGGAGACGAAAATAAATGAAGGGTAAGTCTGTTTTTATATCCCAAGGGGACGCCGTCCAACCGCACGCGAAAACTTTTCCCAGGATATTTATGAGAGCAATATAAACGTAAACTTATCCGATGTAGCTTTTATTGGTGGCCTAGATTGAAGTTTAAACTGCTCTGCCAGAGATGAAGAGACGTTTATTAATTCGTGTATGACGGTGGTGATGATATTAATGTAATAAAAACACGGTTGCAAGCAAAGGAAGTATACCTTAATATGCTATAAGCTTTCACTTCCAGGCAACGCATCTGCCTCTCACTAATCAGCAAACCAACTCAGTTGGACTACTTCAAATAAAACAGGGAATCATAAAAGTTTTGCTCGCATTTTTGGATCTCCCAAAGGTTTCCATGAAAAGTATTACTTTTCAGGCTCGATTTCGGAGGTAACACTTAACCCGAGTCATATTACAGGGCACGTATTTGACCGTGTCGTATTTAATTATTATTCAAGGAATATCTAGGACCCCATAAAAATTCTCTCTATCGCAGGAAAGTATAATGCATAAAAGAATTAAAAGGCCATAGATTGATTGGCCAAGTTATATATAAATTTTGAAAATTATAAATAAATGTTTCACCCGAGCGCCATTCGGGTACACGTTTTGAGTTCATGAATGAAAAATCTTTCGGTATTCTTGGATTTCTTGGCGATGGCTTATTGTTATTCTTATTATTATAAACGAATTATTGATTTACCAAAGGCTTCATTTGAAGAAGATGACTGGAATGGTATGAAATGGCGGATTTAATTAGGAGAATTAATTTTGCTAGCAATTAATTTAAAGCCTGAAAAAATTGTAATTATTGCCAATGCTTTGGAAGAGCGTTCGAATTCCCATTTCATATTCTCATTGGAAACACTTGATGATACCTTACAACAACCCTGTCTGAAAAGCAGTAGTACTATTACTAGCTACTAGGACATCATGAGAAATTTAATGTTAGTACTGGTATTAATAATTAATTAGATTGGTCTTAATGGGAATAAGTCTTTTAAATCTGGTAGGAATTAGTTCACGGTAAACTTACCAAAATATTTCTGATGCTGTTTTCGAGAGCTTACTCCCACTGTGCTAATATGATTCATGTTAATTTTATGCAGTCTCTATGACTTTTGGTCATCACATACTCTCCTTCACTACGTATCTTAGACCTCTTAAGATTTTGTTATACAATGGTATTTTTACTCGTTTTCATAATACAACCGATTTTGCAGGAGTTCTTTTTAAAGCCAGATGACTTGATAAACCAAATAGGTGTACAGTATGGGTCAGAAAATAGCTGAAAAGTTAGGAAGAGGTAGATTCATTCAATTTACCATCATATAGCTCTCATAAACTGAATGCGTTGTGCTAAAGTTGCTAATGCTCACAATTTTCCGCAAATACATTTTTAATAGACGGATTTAAACTCATTATTTTAAGACGTTAGTGACACAATCACGTGTATATTCGTTTAAATATCGTGTCAAGGCATGACGTGATAGTCATTTAAGCCAAATTTTGCTAAGGCCATCTAAATGCTAGGCTTATAATCTGGTTTGAGTGTGGTGGTAACCGATCCTTTTTGCCGAGGCACCCCAGAAACTCCAATTATAGTGTAACCCTTTATATTTAATTTTCGTATTTAAGCTATGATTGAGCGAAAAAAATTCACAGTTCACACATTTCAACGAATTTGATAATATTTTAGGCTAAGTTTGATAACATTTTGAGTTAAATTACGAATTTTCTTCAAAAACAAAAGAATTTTTCGAGAATCATGATGCACTCATGCTTACGTGCCTAATGAATGGCTCGTTTGACTGCATGCAATGGACCGGCGCTAATTGAATAAATAGCCCCGCAGATGATGCTGCATTGACTGTTGGTCCCAGTAGTTTAAAAGGAAAGCCTTTTAAAACGCCTTGGACCTCGGAATTACGTGGCAGCGGCCTGAAAGTTAATTCTCTAGAGATACCCGAGCGTAGGATAGAACGGAAATCGATGTCCAGCTGTGTAAGTGTTTCGACCAGTCTTCTTCTCAATGTAATAGGGGTAAAGTAAAGGATAAATTCTACTGGGTTCATTGGGATCGGGGAGGAGTAATGAATGGAGCGATGCAAGGAGAGGACAAGGATTTAGGTGAAGGGGCTGAATAAGAAATAGGGAATTGGGGGTGGATGGAAATTGTAGGCAGTGGATCGAAGGGTGTGAGGGAGACAGGAGAAAAGGAAGGGTGGGTCACGAAACACAGTTTTTTTGGGAGGTGGCTGGCTATGCATTGCAGGGCTGACTCTGCAAGGTCAGCATCATTTAGGTTTCAGGCAACGGATGAACAGACTGACGGAATGATAAAAGCCGGTTTTATTCCCATCAACGTTATCAAATACTCCATTTCGAGTGACTCGATTGCATATTGGTAATGAGTCTTAGTTGATATTGACTTACAGTGTTGTAGTTAATGCTACACTACAGTAGAGGTCGTGAATGGGCCTCCACATGGAATGTTCCCAATTACATATACGTTGACAGATAGTCAATGGGTCGTTCTCCGCCTTCAATCATCCACCTTTTTCAATACATGGCGCATTATCTTTATAAATTACTGCCTTTCAGTGAAACTATCATCAATCTGTTGATTTAAACTAAAAATAACAATATATTATGTATGTATTGATATAGTTCTCCGAGCAGTTATTTTAGTTTTTCAGTAGCTAAATATTAACGAAATAATTAATGCTTATTACAACGATTAGAAGCGTAAAGTCTGTATTACACCTGAAAGTAGATTATAATTATCCGAATACTTAATGGGGAAAAGGTTTGGATGGGGACTATCGACCAGTGATTACACAAATAGTTGCCGGGATACCCATTTACCATGACTCTCAGGGAATCCCTAACGTTTATAGGGTCAATCGATCGGAAACTATGAGAGCCGATCGTTATATATATTCCCTGTATTTTCTCTTTATCTCCAGAATCCACGCTCATTACTCCCCGGTATCTGTACTCTCCTCAATAGAGAAAAACTACCTCCCCTGTTTAGATCGTGATTTATTTTTATTTCCCATTTGTCTGTTTTAACGGCTGTGACCTTTTTCATGCGGGACATACCTATTGGGTGGCTCCATCTCTCTTGCATTTTCTATAGACTAACGAGCTAGTCCAATTTTGAGAATGGCATGGCTCCATCGATAGGGATAGGTTTGGAGTGATGTGTTGCTTGTGATGGAGTGAGTAAAAAAGCAATGGCGAGAAAGGGACTCGTCTAAATTTATATCCCACTCTTCGAATGACTACCTTACCGTGCGGCAGGGGTCAATGGAATATACCCATTATTTGTGTTAGGGTACGGCTTACATCTGTTCCCATGCTGGACGCATGTGAAAAAATGCTAATTTAAGATTGCTAAAATAAAGTCCAAACATATAGAAACACCACTTCTTTATTTAAGTTTTTAAGGTATGAATCAACTGAATAGTTAAAGGAGGTACTTTCTGTAACGAACAAATGATCTGTTTGATTTACGCCGTCAACAAACTCATAAAATTTCATCGGTTATGCTGCATTTCATTCCTCGTGCCATTTGATGTGCCCTATATGCATACCACCACGAGGGAGCATGGATCACCAAAATTTTGGCTCTATTTGGCACAATTTATTTTGCGCTATCCCTTTACGATAAGTGTCTTCTCGAAAAACTCAGTCGAGCTCACGGGATAAGGCGATGGAATCCCTTAGTTGGCAACACTGAACCGAATGGGGTGAGGTAATGGATGAGGCAGGCGGAGGGATGCGGGAGAGATGTTTGTAAGGAGATGAAGTGGAGGGTGGAATTGGAAGAGATGGTAGAGTAGATGGAGAGATTGGGAGGTGGGGGAATTGGCAGGGTGGGAGAAGAGTTTTGGACGAGGGAGGGTAGAGTTTCGAGGGCGGACGGGGATTTGGTGGGGTGGGGATATTGTTACGTGATAGGTTTGGCTTCATGCGGAGTGGGAAGAGGGAGGAGTGAGATGCAGGGTTTGGGAGGTGACTCCTTGGGGCGAGGCGAGAGGGGGGTGTTGGATTTGAAGTCTACAGGAAATGGAGGAGGCGGGGGTGGTTCAATGGTGAGAGGTGGACAGGGTAAGATGGGGAGAGGAGGGATTATTGGCTCTCAAGGTTTAAAAGGGACGAGGGGATGGGTGGAGGTATGGCGATAATTGATTTGTTCGAAGACTACGATTTAGAGAGGCTCGTGGGATGGAAGGTGGGAAGGGTTTAGGGAATAGGCAAACTGGCGGAGAAGGGTGCGAGGGGAGGTTGCTTATAAAATCTTAATTCCCGCGAGAAAAACCCGGCTCGTCTGGGTGCTCAAGGATGAGGAAGAAGCCCAGTGGAATGGCTTGGTAACGGCGAACGGCGGTATGTTAAATCTGTGTTTCAACCTTAGGATGAAAGCTTTAAATAGAGCCAAAACATTAGCTTTTATAACAGAATTCAATATTTAATTATTGTGTATATATATGAGATAAAATCTGAAATCTTGGTTTTACGTATGCAATGCAATGCAACATGGCGTCTAATAAGCTTCACTACTGGCTTGAGCCGGGAAAAATATACAGGGCACTTAACTTTGAATTAGGATATGTACGAGAAATAAGAGGAAGTTCAATTGATTTTCTCGCCCTTAAAAGCGACCTCATTAGAAAATATAAAATCATTTTTTCGTCATTATAAGTGATTCCCAAAACAAATTTCTATTACTAATTGAACTGTGTTTTCATCAAAATGGCTGCACACTTACTGTGAATGAAATTGCTGGCTCTCTGTTATCTTAAAAATAAATTATTCATCTATTTTTTTGTAAATATGAAACTTTTGTGGTAACCAGTGCTTGATATTTAGTTAAAAAGCGCCGAGTTTCGAAATCATCAAATTTACATGTGGCTTCAGCTCACCATTTTTCTTTTCCATCTGTGGTACGCACTTTTCGGGTGAAATTGTTCCCCACTGCATAACTTATTCAGTCTCATAATGCTCAGAATTAATTTTTTTAATCCCGATTCCCATTTTCAAGAGAAATGTTTATGAACTCGTTTGTGAGTGGACATATTTTTGCTTTTGTTCAAACTGTTTCAAATTTATGCGCCATGAAACGAATAGAAGTAACACGAGAATTAATGCGGGATGAGATGTGTGCATGAACTATAATGGAATCAAATTTACGGACATAAACTGACACTGCTGGCACACATTTTCAAATATACTACGGCAAGTATAAAAAAATGCGACAAATGCTAGGGCGCGGACATAAAAATGGAGAGGGAATAACGATCTCAATTCCGGGTGAAAATGAAATTAATAATCGTTAAATGGAAGAGCGTACGAGAGTGGGGTCGTCATTTTTATCGCCGTGGTTTTATATATTTTTTTTACTTTGGGTCGGTGAAGAGCCGTCGCTCACTTCCCCCGGATAACGAAGCTTTCACCACCGGGTTGAGGGGGTGTGCACTCGGGCCGACGAATATTGCATCTCCGCATCACTCATGCTCTGTTTAGCCGTGGATGAATGTAGAATCGTGCTCATTCCTTCTAAATCTGTCTGGGTCATCGTTTTCTCGCATTAATTGGCGGACAAAGCGCGCTATACAGCCACGTGGTTACTACAGGCTCACTTAGCTGCACGTTTGGATGGAATTCCTTGAAACGGACACGTGACCATGTGACTCTAATTACATTTTGCGACGCCGTCGTCGAGCTACCGTTATTATTTAGCTTTAAAACTACGCCTCGTGAATATTTGAATAGGAAAATATTGTCTTTTTGGTAATTAAGTCACTCCTGCTAATTAAACGGACGATTTACTCTCAAAATTGGGCAATCACCGCCGAATGCTACATCTACATTTACATCTACTTAATACCCCGCAAGCCGCCGCAAGGGCGTGTGGCGGGGGGTGTTAGGACACCACCCGTAATTTAGAAAAGAAAAAGAAAAAAAACAAAAAAAACCGCATGCAATAACCACAAAATCATATAGCCACAAAAAAAAACATGGCATACATTCATGCATGAACACTTGCACCCCACACACATGCAAACACTCAATCTACATCTTACATACACATGCACCTTAAAGTATACCTAACAGCTTTGCAGTGTTTAACTTTTCTCCGACTTGTAAATTCAATGTTTTCAATATTTCTAAAGTGACTTCAGTTTCTTACTATTATGATTTCTGATTGTTCGGGGGAAAGAATGAGTATTTGTACCTATCTGCTGTGCTAGACTACAATACATTTTCAAACTGCATATGGCTGTACATATGAATTTAAGTCACTGTTAGGATGTGTGATAAGGAATGAATCCACACATGGCGACCATGATCGATTTTTTATGTTCCTTAAAGATTCATAACTAATTATTGAGCAATGAATTTGAATAATAGAAGTAGTTGGGCATGTAACCAATTTTGTTGCTCCATTTATTTGATGTGCGAAATATTTTCAAAGGAATTTCTACTGTGAGATTCGTTGATGTTAGAATATTAACTATCGAATAAAAGTAAATCGAGCTGAGTAAACGGTGTGAAAGATTAATTAATATTCTCCTTGAATTTCATACAGCTATTAACTTCAATCCAGTACTACTCACGTGAGAAAAATATGTTGTGTACATGTTTAATATGAGAAAACCTCCATATCCACCCGTTTTAAGCGTCACCTCCTTATTGTAAGAACGGAAAAGGTGGTTTATTCATTTCAGGCTGAAACAATTTTTAAGGCATGGGTTGACTCAGTTGATAGTATTTTTTTTAACGTGCGAGGACATTTCTCTTCATTTTACTCTTGATAAACCCCATGAAGTGAGTTAACCCTCCTCGCTCATTTTATGGTCTCAAGCCTGTTTCCACAGGATTAGTCGTAAGACTTTGGACCGGCTACGAGGACTTTAAAAGAGGGCGTACTCCTCGCATATGCCAGTGGGTCCTGGGAAGCCGGTAGGGCCTCTCACAGAGACCGTGGTGTGAACTATGGTGGAATGGCTGATGACGAAGGATCCGTGGTTTAAACTACATTGAATTTTGAAAAAATGCCTCAATAATCGTAGAAAAACGTATTTCAAATTCTGAGGAGCGTTAGGATATCGCGAATATATACGAACGTGTGTCCTAAAATTATCCAACCTGCGTTTTTAATTATTTTTTATTGTGAGGGTCTTTTGCTCTATGAATTTGCTCCAAGAGGTCAGACGATCAACGAAGAATATTAAGTTGATGTTCTGGAAAGATTGCCTGATGCCGTGAGAAGAAGACGACCGCGTATCTGGTCAAGCGGTGACTGGCTTCTTCACCGCGTTAACGCGCCAGCGCATTCATCGAACCTAGTGCAGCAATTTTTGGCGAAACACAAGATTGTACTGCTTCGCCAGCCTTGTACAGTCCCGGCATTGCTCCCTGCGGCTTTTGGATATTCCCAAAATTTAAAATGACATTCAAAGGAAACCGGTTCGACGACACACAGTAACGCGACGCCCGAGCTGAAGGCCATTCCAAAATTTGCGTTCGAGGACTGCATTAAGATGTGGAAGCACCGCTGGGAGCGTATGGTTCAATCAAATTGGGACTACTTCGAAGGATGCCACGGCCCGGATGCCGAAGATTAGCACCAATGCGGAGATATAAACGCAGGTCGGATAGTTTTTGGACCCCTCTCGTGTGTAATTAAATCTAACAAAAAATATACCTAAATAAAGATGAGATAGAAGCAATTTTATCTTACTACTAAGCCAAAGAATCTGGAAAAGAGTTAGATCAAGAACCCGATGTTTCTTCTTCTAACCCGCACTTTTCGTTTTGTTCATTTATGCAAATATTAAAGGCGGGGTGTTTTGTGCATTTTAAATGATCGAAAATTCCACTTCTTATGGCATATTGATTGCGATACCGTTCTCTTAAGCAGAGTTGGGAAATTTACGGCATTTAGTTTGCCTGATGCAGACCGTAGCAAAAGTAACAGTAGTTTTATATTCGGCACAGTCAATCGAAAAATTTTCTCATGAAAATTTGAGCACTGGACAAGTCATTAAGCCTTTTTTACTTTCCTCATCATCTCCCTCCAATATGACATATGGAAATGGAGAAAAGAAGAGTATATTTGAGGTGACATCTCTTGGGAGAGATAAGAATGCCGTATAACGGCAAGCAGTGGGGTCGAGGAGAGAATATGAGGGTGGATTTAGGAGGGGTGAAAGGTGAGGCCTGGGGAGGAGGATAATATTAGTGTGCCAGGGAGACATTTGAGGAAGTACCTTTGGACCCTAGGCCCGTGTCGGTGGGCGGGCCGGCGGGGAAGCGGGGAAACAAAGGATTGGATACGGCGGTGTAGGAAGAGCCCAGGCGTGTCAACGCACGAGCTTTTTTTCCTTCCTAGATGCGCGCGTACTTATTGATTTGTGAAAATTTCACTTCGAGTTGAGATAACGCTTAGCGTATCAAGACGGATTGTTAAAATTATTATTGTGAAATTAACAATGTTTTGTCTGTTATTAAGAACGGTTCATGCATATTTCCATATGAACGTACAGTAGGTTTACCACTGATATTAGATAAATTCAAATGTATGTGTTATAATTTCGCACGCATACACATTAAGCCATCAGAATTTTCCAATGAGTGGATTAAAAATATTTTTCTGTTAGATACTAGGATTGTGTCGGAGGTATTTGCCATTTATTCGTCATATTTTAGGTTATACTGTTGAATTGACTCATAAAAACTCTATTATTTTTGAAGGGGTCTAAGAATTTATTCCACTTGAAACTCGTTTGTTTAAATTTTTTCTGTGAGTTTGGTATGTGCCAGTTTTTAACAGAGCATGTTTAAAATAGATAATAATTAAACCAGTAATCAAAATCTGTTGAATAGCATATTTATCTTCTATGTAAAGGAATCTGGCGGTCATATAAGATAAAATTGCATACCCCTAGCTCCATTTAAATTCCAGTTTATGTCCTTGGGAATTTACTGAGCGCCACTGGGTAAAACGTTTATACATTAGAAGTAGACGCAGCTCGCAAGATTCAAAATAAATCTGAATCCAATTTCTAACAGCAGTAAGAGTTGAAATGATACTGCTGCTCAAGAGTTAGTGTTGTATTGTGCTTGAGCGGAAGTTTATCTGAGGGCAGCACCAAGTGCTGCAAAATTGAATACATTTCATCACACGAAAATTAATTATGGTTCCAATGAAATTTGCGGAAGATAGGTCACAGGCGCGCAATGGCAGAATTTTCGGCACCATCTTGGCGCACACCTTGCGCATGGCCAAATCCTGTGAAATAATGCGTTGGACGTTGGATGCAGACAGACCCAACTGGTCTGCAATTTATTCACTGGTTAAGCGTCGGTCTGTGTTCAGCAGTGTCCTCACTCTGTCCACATTCGTGTCGGTTCTTGCCGTCGACGGCCGTCCGGAGCGATGGTCGTCGTCAACGAGCTCCCTACCCTCTTTAAACAACATGTGCCACTCAAATACTGTGGAGCGGCTTAAGGCAGTGTCCCCATAAGCCTGCTTGATCATATCGAGGGTCTCAGTTGCCGTCTTCCAGAGTTTCGCACAAAACTTCACGGAATAACGTTGCTCTAAATTCAGATTCATTTTGTTTTTCGACGCGGACAAAAAACTTGCTTCACTAAAAACGGTGTCCTCACTCAACGACAGCCCGCAGGCGACTGAGGTTGGTGTCGGTCTATTGCTAAGAGCCCCCTCCACCTTACCCTGCCAGGCAGACCCCCCATCCACCGCTCCGTTCGCGCCAGAGAAAATCAGTCCTACCACTTTTGGGTGCGACCCTGTATTGAAACCGGTTACCAATGAAAGACTGTTAAACCTATACCAAATATTTGTCTGAGTGCACTGGAAGCAATACCGTCCGCCTATCCGCTCGCATTCATTTGTGGAGCGGGGATACACGCGAGAAATCTTTCGAAGAAGGGTTTAGTAAAGGTTATCCAAAAAATAAACCACTTATCCAAAAAATCTGTAGGGTGTATGTGGGGATTTCACCTTTATGTGTATGAAGTCTCACCTTTATTTGCTCAAAGAATTCTCAAATTTACTCCTCCGGTTGCTAGAGTGTTGCTCTTTCTCGGAGCATCGTAACGGAAAGCCGTAGAGGAAAATGAAGTTCCGGCAGAGGAGAGGATGAAGGTCGCTCTGGGGGGGGGGAGAGGACAGGGGGGGAGAGGACAGAAATGGAAATTGGGGATATGGCGGGAGAGGAGAAGGGGCCATGGGTTGAAAATGGAGTGGCCTCAAGGTGTAAGCGTATACTATACTTGCGAAGATACCTTAGGATAGGGATTTAAGTGGAACTTAAATAAAATATGTAAAGCAGTCAATAGCATCAGTATTCAACTTTCAATTCGTTAAAAAATGGCTCTCATTAAATAATCAAAACCTCAGGATTTTATAAAAATGTTGATGTTTTCCACAACCAGAGCTCAATCGAAAAATTGAGATTTTAGCAACAACACTAGATTTGTATAATTATGGTTTAGCTGATATTTGGCACGCCACTAGCTAAGGGGCTAGAAACTTGAAACATTTAGTGCCTGAGAAATTATATGAAAACGGAATTATGACTCTGTGATAATCTGTAACGATATAATTGTAATCCCCCAAACCTTTGTCCCTTAAAATATGTTTATTTTCCAGCACGGCTTTCTCTACATATTGCTTTTTTTAAATGTTTTTTGAATGGCGGAAATTTCCACGAAACAATCTTGTTTTATTGGAAGCAAATTACTCACCTAAATCTTCCTTTGCATGAACAAATCGCTGCAAGGCTGTCGAAAACTGTTGACCACGATTCAATTCCAAAACAGACGTTACGGTGAGGAAAGTGCGACTGGAAACGACGGTAGTTGTTACTACACGTGAACGAGATTTGTTAATTGTTGCTAAACAGAAGTCATTTTGGTGGAATTGGGCTAAATGAACAAATGATTGGTCAGAATTAGGAGTACCCTACCTAGAAACTGGCCATAATTGAAATACGAAAATGCATTGTTGCTTTTAGTCAATAATATGGATCCACATATACGTGATGAATTATTTTTCATGGCAAAATGTTTTCCCTCGATACAGGTCCTACATCATGATTTATTTGTATTTTGTTATCAACAGCCGTCCGGATATCCTCTACATTTCCATGAAAAACCTAAACACCGTCAGTTTACCCTCATCTTTATGGCCTGGAATGCAATTTTATCGCATTTCACATGCTTCAATGATGGTTGATGCTTACACATAAACGAGTCGTCTCTCTTAAAATGTTTTGATTAATTATGCAATTTCACATGACTCTATTCTTCGGCTAGATCCTCCGAGTAGCTTGAGAAAGTCTAACAACGGTATAAATACCCGAAACTACATATTTATACATATATTTGTGATTTGTGTGTGTGGAGTGTTTGAATATTACATGAGAGTTTTTTCTCTCAAAGGAAATACCTATCTCTGTTCATGGCTATGGAATAATAACGTATTTTTCCATTCCGGTGTGGAGATCTGCTATCAATTAAAACTTTTGACAAATTCCAAGAAGCGGCAGGAGATGTCGCGACAGTAACTTATAATGAAGTCGTCCGCTAAATATGCATTACAATGCAGCAATTTCAGAATGTAAAAACCATCCCGATCAAGGCGAATGATTTTTACACACTGAAATATTTGCATTGTAATGCAAATTCAGCGGACCACTCTCTAAAACGTTACTGTCACGGCATCTTCCTCAGTTTCTTGAAATCCTTAGGTAGTTTTTACGAAGTTGGGAGTGGACGAAAGAGGAAGCAAATCTCACATTTCACGATAGTCAATGAGAAGCAGGCAAAAGGCATGGGGATTGATGGGAGAACAGTGAGAATGAGAGGAGTATTGAGCCCGTATTTTGGGGGTAGGGATGGAAGGCAAGCTCCGCAAGTGGAGTTATTCGGGCGAGGGCTCGGATGCGCCGGGTTCGAGCGGGAGGGGTGTGTAGTGAAGTACGGTGGGAGTGAAGAGAAAATTGTGCGGCAGGTGAGAATAGGGATTGGAGAGCGGTTGGGCGGGAGGGGAGGGGAGGACGAGGGGATACGGAGATGGGTCTGGCGAGGGGGAGGGACGTAAGGCGAGGAGGCGGCGACGTCGGCCGGATGAGAATTCAAGTGAGAAGTGCAATGGGGTTGAAGTAAAGGGCGTCTGGGCGGAAGGAGGCCGTGAAGGATAGAGGGGAGCAAGGCGGTTCGGTGGGGAATGAGGAGGAATTGGTGGGGGCTTGTGCACGCGAGGGGGTGGAGAGGTGAGGGGCGACCTTGGGGATGCTTCCCTCCCCATCCCCTCCTCTCCATATGCGAAGGGGGCGAGCGGCGGCGCGGGAGGTGTGTAGCATTTGTTTAGTAGGGAGGGCGGGTAAGGACCGGCGCCAGGGAAAGGTGGCCGTAAAAGGCGAAGGAAAAGGGTCGGTCAAGGGAGAGAGCGTGAGAGAGAGAGAGAGAGGGTCATCCGGCTGGAGGTGCTGGAGCTCCGGATGGATCTCGGGAAGGTCACCCCGCACGCTCCCGTGGAAACTGTTTATAAGACACTCCACTGGGAGAGAAACACTCATTGTTGCCCAGCAGCTCCCAAGTATCGTAACATGCCGAGCATTATTGTGCATTCCCAACTTTCAGTGAAAGGCTCTCGATGTGCTATAAGGAAGTGAATGCTATGAGATACCTCTCAGTTTATGATAGAAAAGGGAACGCAGTAGTATATTTATATAGAGAGGAGCCTGTATCCGCTGTTGGGCATTTGTATTTTTCCCTTGATATACGTACCTTTTATATTTAGGGAATGTTATGAAAGCGTATCCTCTGATCATAAGATTTAAAGCCGAACGCGATATTTCAGGTTAAACAAAATATAGATTTTGTTGATTTGAATGCTGTTGACTATTTATAGTTTGGTATATTCTTGACGGTTTGGAAAACTACCGGAGAGACAAAGGTAATGAGGAAAATTTAAGCAATGCAAGAAGGGATAAAAAAGCTCATTTCTTAGATCTTGGTGTGTAGCAAATACGGAAAACTTTATTTAAAATACAATACTTGGCCATCAAATAGCAACTTCAGTGGTTGCCTGCAGTTATGACAAAGCAGCTGGCTACATCCGTGTAAAGCGCGCAATCGAAATTTATATAACCCCATGTTTAATATTATGTACAGAATTATACTCATTTCAGCAAATTTCTCAGCAGCTAATTTATTATTTTTTTATAATTACGATCATGTAAGTTTTAATCGAAGGTTGCTTTCATTGAAATAAAAATAAGTTTCTCTTTAAGAGTTAAGACATCGAAAAAACTTTATTAAGCCTGTGTCTGAGAAAGTTTTACGTCATTTTAAGGGATTCAATTATTTGTTACTGTTCTGTATGCAATTAATAAACTTACATGTAGCATATTCGTTGTGATGCGCGAGTAATTACTTTAAATGGAGAATTTCTCCAAGACGATCTTCACAAATAATTGTAGACAAGCATTATGGCTAAGTTTATGCGAAATAATGCAGAGAAACACAAGATAAATATGTTGATATTATCGTCGAATTATTCACCAAGTAATACTCTTCCGTTTTGACAAGGAGAAACAAAAGAAATTTATTTTAAATTCTTAGTTGACGAATTAAAAGACTTTTTTTATGTTTTTATGAGTGGTATATTAAAAATGTAGTAAAAATACCATTATAAATTAATGAGTTTAGAGGACTGTTTTGGTAAACCTAACCTACCTACGTACTTGTATCTGTGGTTCAATAAATCTTACTAACATATTTTTCTTTGTTCCTTACGAGCTGAAACGTTTTTTGAGAGAAATATCAGAGGTATTTCAGCCAGGTGTAGATATAATTAGTTAAACAGACTACTGAAACACTTTTTTCTAGTGTAAAATACGTTGACATTATTTATACTTCTTTATTCGAAATTATTTATCCATAGTGTGATTAATGCGCGTGTGCAACAAGAAATGGCAGCATTATGGGAAAGCTATTTTTTTAACCCTTTCCTTGTTTTTCCACCTGTTGATTCATTATTTTCGAAATATTTTTTCATCGATGATTTGGAAGACTCAATTTTCTTTTGCGCGTCGTTTTCGATTGAATAATGGAAGCGCGGATTTCCCAAATTGATGAATATTAATACATTAGGTATGACTTCTGAAGCGATAAGATCTCCTATTCTGGGACTTTGAAATATTCCATCCCACAACTTCAAATATAATTTATCTTTTCACTGATGTAAAATTTAAGAAGCCATGAGGAAAAGTGAAAATTTTCTCGATAAATGTTATTTTGTGTTTCAATGAATTATATTACCTTTTGAAAAAATAGTAATTATGATGTAAGTTTGGACGACGTAATGGGCTTCAGATAATTGCGGTGTAGAAAAATCATGTAGCAAATAACCCAATATGCGTGACTAACAATTCCACGCGAAAGAAAATTACTTTTGTTTGAGTAATGGTTGTGTATTTTTAAACATCTTAATGCATTGATTGTCCTAGCGTGTTCAAGCTGGGAACGAAATGATACTCTCGAAAAAGGGGATATTAGCATGTTGAATTTTCTCAATACGAGAAACCTGTTGGGTAATATTTGAATAGGTTCTCTTCTTCATAATAATGGCATTATGATTTACGTCAGAGTTGAAGAGTGACATTAGCAAATACTAATATTGTGCAATCAATCAGATTTACTGACTTTCTTGGAATGGTGGTTTTATCTTTTTCTTCCCGGAGATACAACATTTAGTACTTATTTGAATAAGATATTTTAGTGAAAAGTGATCAAAAGTGTTTATAAAGTCCAAAAGGGGTGTAATTAAATCTGACCTTATTTCATTGGAGGCATAACAGAATAGGGGGAAAATGTCATGTTTTCTGTGTGTTGCCAATAGCTAGAACTAGTGGCAGAGAGAAAAGCGAATCTAAACATGAATTAAATAGATATGAGGAAGTAGGGCGGTAGGAGAGGGATAAAAATGATAAAATGTGTATCAAAAAGGGTAAATTCATTGATATTTTGGTGGCAATATTACATTCACTATAGAGGCCATTGTGGAAGATAAACTAAACAAGTTTGCTCAATATAAAATATCACCCTTTCAGCGGATGATGCATGCGCTAATAAAGAGCGGAACTAATGAAATTTGACCAATTGAAGGAATCAGTGGATAGGAGAGTTGAACCGAACCAATTCTAAGATAGAAAACTTGTGCTGCCAGCGACCACGGGATATTGGCAAAATAATCGCTCGGCTTACAAATAAATATTTAAGCCATTTAGAGAGGCTTCTTTCACCTTAACAGTTGATTCAATACCCTGAACGTAGTGCTTTCAAACGTATAATTTAAAATAAAAAGCGAAAAATTTAAATAGAAATACTTTTACGTTCGTATAACAATATAATTTTTTGGTGAGTATATCATGGGAAGGAACGAAGCCGTTTTTACGGCCCATGTTCATTAACATTTGTATCATATGTTCACATCGACCGCATCTCTTTTGGCTTTGAAAAAAAAACTAGAAAATGAACGTTGATTATATTTATTTGAAATCCAAGCGTTTACATTTTTTAACTCGAAGAATTATGCGAAACATTCTGTACCGTTTGATTACTGCTAAGTGTGAAATTTGAATTAGAGAAATGGAAATTAAGCATGATTTTCGGCGGCTCTTGTGATATGTACAGGTATTAGATCCTTAGATAGATGAATCCTTTTCCACGTATGAGACGTAGAGCTTCTGAAATACATAAAAAATTAGTGAGCCGAGGATTGCGGTACTTTTCCTGGAAATAACATCCAGGGTTATGAAAGGGTGTGTCCCCGGGCATTAAATTAAATTCGCGTTCATATTAACTCTTAAGTACTTAAACGATAATTTGGAGGCGTAATGAATGATGATGATTAGATTTTAATGGCGCAGTTTTGTAACCAGATAGACGAAATCCAACGAATCCGGGAATGTCGTCGATTGACCCGAGTTATGATCAAAAGTGCCAGTGGTTTCAACGTAATTCTGAAGGTTTTCTTTCGACACCCCATTTATCTTTATATAGAGTATAGCACACAATAATGTGTGGTCTATTCGATGGAAATAGTTTAAATTGCTAACTGATTAATACTAGTGAATACTTTCAATATTGGTTTCACGTAATATTCAAACTCTATGTAACACACGCATGAGGGATATTGTCGCTGTTCACTGACATGCTTCGCGTCACCAATGAGCTGTCATTACGGCAGATAGCAGATATGCGTCGCTGCTCTCCGGTCGAAAGCACTGACTCATGAGTGTATTCGGGGGGTTAGATGGCTGCAGGCCGACGGGTTAAGGATATCATGGCTGAGCTACAATGCGGGGCGACTTATTTTTTACGACCCTACCTGTGCGGCGAGCAGCAGACAGTACGCATAACTCGGAATGCGTAATGCGGGTCGTTTGCTGACGTTTCCCGAAGGGTGGGAAAAAATCACTCTCCGGCACTCTAGCGGTGGGAGCCCTTAAATTTCCTGGAAGACGAATCCGGGTCTCATCCACTCGATAACACTCGCGACGGACCTGGCGGAAAATACGCATTTTTCACCCGCAAACGAGTTCTTTCTCTTCGTCTCTCCAATTTTTTTTTTATTTCCTCGCGGTCCCCGGGAAAATAAATGCACAAAAGGCGGTTTCGGAGCTGGGAGGTGTGTGCGGAGGGCGCAGGTACCTCCCCGCCGGCCCTGGGGGCTGGAATACCGCGCGCGCACCAGGAAGGACAACGACCGCCCGGATGCGAGTGTGTGTCCACAGGCCGGTGGACACTCTGCCGCCTCTCTCAGGGGTGGCACGGGATCCTTTTTTTGAGGGGGGGTATCGAGACGGAGGGGATGGGTCGACAGAGTTTGAGAGAGGGGAGGGGTGATGCTTGCCGAGGTGCGCATTCGGGAGGCGAAGATAGGAGATTCTATGGAGGGAATAGATTCGATGTGACGCGAATCGATTCATTCAGAAATATCATGTATTGAAAATGGAGGGAAGACGAAATTATTCGGATCCCATCGGAAAGGAATTCGTGTAACTCGTGTGAATATCGACCATAGACTTTGATGTAGTCTTGCGTCTTGCCGTCGAGGGAGTGGTTGCCAAAGAATGAATTCCTCGAAGGGCGATTTATCCCTCCAAGTAATTGGGATGAACTCAATGCCTTTTCATAAATCATAGTTTGCTAAACGTTAGGAATGATAAGGTGAAATATTTTCGTCGTAAATGTGTGGAAAACTTATAGTACTAAATCACCCAATAATTGTCTCCAAAAGTTTTCGCGACCTTGATTTTGTTGTTTTGCAGCCGTTATCACCACCAGATCATGCTGCGAAGCAATGAAACCCAGATCTTGTAAAATAAAAATTAACTTATCTAAAACACTTAAGGAACTGCGTTGCCTCATTTAATGATTGACCTGGCTCAGCGGCAGTATGGCACCGAATAGAGTGGAAGTTCAGGGCGATACTAGGAGGAATCCGAATGCATGATCGATTAATAAAAAATGGGGTATCTTGTTGATACAATCGATTTTCGAGCGAATCGAATCGAAATCGCTCACCCCTCATTTGAGGTCACTCCCCGGATCGAGTCGGCGGGAGGGCGGAAGGGAGGGTCCTTGGGGAAGGAAGGACGGAAGGGCTCGCCCTTCCTGAGGGGGGCGGGGCGAAGGGGCAAGCAGAGTTATGTCGCCGTAGGATAGGGCGGAGGTAGGGCAAGGAGGGAGTGGATGGGAAAAGGGGTCACTTTGGACGGAAAGCCCTTCGGAAGGTGGATTATGGGCGCAATGCTTTTGGGAATGTTCCTCGCATAATTCGGATATTCTCCCTCCCTCCCGCTCGTGTGGAAACACTTCCCCGCAATATCTCTTCTCCTCTCCGGCTATATACCACCCCACCCCCCGGGACCACTCCCGCGTTCCCTTCCGGGTCCGTCCACTCTTAGCTGGGGAAAGAAGTTTTATCGCCGCGCCTGGCAATATCTCCGTCGACACAGCAATATAGTTTTAAGATTGCGGCTCTGGCACTGGAACGTTCCATGCCAAATGGAACGGAGGATGACAAATTCATTAGTGACATGGTTACTCATATTTGGCGGTTGATGCTCAATTTTATTTGAGCCGGTCGAGTAATAGTGAGGTTCATGTGTAGGTTTAAGAAACCAGGAAATGTAATTTTTTCCGGCTTCCTTATCATAAATTGCTATGCTTATTTCGTCTGAAAAAAATCTCAATTTTTATTGTGCGGACGAAGCGTGTATTTGTGAACGCTGGTATGATCACGGCATAATAAATATTTATTAGTTAAGGTTCACGGTTCATCAACTGAAAGAACTTGAGGTTCTTTAACTTTGGTACGGAAATGGATCGAATTGATGCTCGTCAAAATTGTTTATAATGGTATCCTCTAATATTAACTATTATTGACTGATATTTCTTATATGCTCGCGCGGCATATTGATTTGGGCCAGGATTCCATTTTTCAGGAAAGCATCAGTTGCCATTTAATCCCAGTTTTGCTGGTTATTCCCCACAAGTACTTATATTGCCACGGCACATCCAATTGAGTAGATAATTACACATGACAAAAAGGTTGTTGAAAAGGGTATCCAGATGTACAATTTTGCGGACATTTCTTAAATTCACAAAAGAATCATAGCGCAAGGAATACATTTTCTTCCATTTGTCACTTTTTGACGCACAATTTTACTGAGTATAATGTTTTGCATTCGCCTGCTACGAGGTTTTGTTGCGGCGTGCAGTGTTGCAATGATTAATGGAGAGGATGGACGGCTGATTTTAAAATGTCAAATTATTCGAAGAAACCCAAGCGGTAGAATGTTTTTTTTGGCAGAAAGGGAATTGAAGTAATGACATAATTTATTGCATGAAACGCCTAACTGAGTTGTGTGATTCCTGTGTTTTAAAATTCCTTAATTGTGCATATTTTATTGCTGACAAAAGAATACTATTTGTTGATTCCAACATTTTTTGTATTGCAGGTATTTATCAAAACTGTTAAGTATAAGGACATTGTATTTTGAAAAAAAAACGGATGAGCATTTGAATTGATGTTACCTCAATAGTATAAAAATCATAAGTAGCCTTCATATGACTGCATTCTCACTCTTTTCTTAATGACATACTATTATTTTGGTGAGGTGATCATTAACGGTTTTGAATGGCCTTAAAGGTTAAAATGACATTTGCTGAGGATCGTGAACTCCCGTTTTTATATTTTATTTCCTTGACGGGAGTTGAAAACTCAAAAAACTTTTGGCATATCAAATCCTGCAATTTTATCTAATTGAATATCAAATCGATGAATTGTTGACCTAGATGTCTCTTTGTGGACCAATTCGTCGAGATGGATATACATTTCTGTTGGAAAAATATAGGAGACATTTGTTTACATTTATTTACTTAGGTAATTATATTACCGCGTTGTTGGAATTAACTCGGATGGTAAAACATGCGAGACCAAATCGTGAAAAAATGAGGATAAATGTGGCATACCAATTGGAAGATATGCGTACGTTTCTCATATTATAAAATAAACTGTATTTTAATAATTATTCTAAAGTTCCATTGCCATGTTTTTGCAGGGAAAGATGCTAATGTATTTTTTTTGCCTCAAAGCGTAAATGCGCACATTAATCACATTTTACAGCTCAGCGCACTGTGAAAATTATCAAAACCATTTAATACAATATGTATAAGTATTGAACACTATGCGTTTTAATTTTGTTATTCGCCATTTTATTGTTTGCTAACCTTGGCCATTAAAATGATTTGTAATACATTTTTCACTCCATTTTCTGATAGTCCCAACGAAAAAACTTTGCGATTTACGTGCTTAATATGATTGCTTAAACATACATTTACCGAGTATAGATCAAGGTGTCTCAAGGCGCCTCGTAAACTATATTCACTGTTTCATGGACTTTTTACTATATCTTTACGATGGATATTCCCCTTGGGTATTTCCGGCTAGGATCCGCCATCTGGGGAGGGCTGCTCGGGTCTTATGCCCGTGATCGATTGCGTGTTTTTCACTCCGCTCCACAGCCACGAACAAGCCACCTATTAAAGACATTTTCTCCATCGCGCTGTCATTGCTCGAAATAGGTCGAGATAAGCGAGAATATTTTTCCGCGACACGTTTTGCTATCCGAGCGTCTTTTCCGGACGCTTCCGAGACTGGTCGCATGGGCGTTCGTAATTCGGTCGGTGGGGGTCCCAACCCCCCTTTCCCCCACCTCTCTCCCCTGTACTCTCTCCGACGCGGCCCGTATTCCTTATCGACCCCCCCTCCCTCCTCCCACCTGCACGGGTTGAGCCGCCCCCAGTTATCCCCTCCCAGGCACTTCTCACCCTCTTCATTCCAGGGGGTCGTTTCGTTCGTCGTCATCCCCTTTTCCTAACCCCTCTTTCTGGCCCCCCCTTCCTTCCCCTCGACATGAGGACGCCCGAACTGCTGAAAAGAGGGGCGAATTGGGTAAGGCGGACTCCTTTACAGCCAGTCCTGTAGGCGCCACTGGCGTCCGTCTCCGCCCGGTGACGACGATAGTCTGCAGATCCGGACGCCAAGGTCGTCATCCCTTGTTCTTTACCTTCGTCCACCCTCGCTTCCCTTCACCCTTTCTCTTTCTTTCCTTCACCTCTTCGCCCCGCCTCTTGCCCGCTCACATTTTCTCCTATTCGATCCCATCACGTGACAATAGTATATATGGCCTGTCCCCCGTCTTCCCGCAATGATTTCTGAGAGAACCATCCTACTGTCTAGTACTGAGAAATGCGCTTTGTATGCTACACCTGTTTTCTTTGAAAAGGATAAGGCTTAGCGGGGGTGTTTAAAAGCGAGTTAGTATTTGCTAATTGCGACATTTTGTTTTCATGTTATTTATGCCAACATATTTTCAATGTGCTCGAGTAAGATTTTGAGACAAAATCCTACTTATTTCTCCCCTGTTAACCGATTCCTTCTGTCCATCTTCCCCCTTCTCCCCATTTCTTCAGCCTGTTATTCCAGTTCCATTCCGTTATTTTTGTTGTTCCGAATGAAGTGGAAAGCATTTCATGGCCAGGAAACAAATCTCGACTCAGTCCGTGAGAAGGGTTGTGAATATAAAAATTACCTAACACTATTATGATGTTATTTATTTTTAGGCTTGAGTATGCTGCCATAATTTTCTGCTAAGAAGGAATTCTTCTTCCTGCGTTAAATTAACAAAAAAAGAATATTTAAGCGCAACTTTTTAAGGAATTTCAAAAAACGTACGAAATAATTGTCCTAAATTTAAGTGCGAAATCATAGATATCCGTTATTGAATATCTATCTAAAAATTAGTTATTATTTTGTCAGGTACTAATTCAACTAGTTCAATTTTTTGCAGTTTTTTTTTCTAAAATATCAACTGATTGCTCCCGACTGAATCGCAAAGAGTCATAAATAATAATTTGGAGCAAGCTAGGTTTTCTTCGAGAGTACTGCCGCACATTATTCTTTGGAATTGTTCGTCAGTAGGTTATCAGTTGATGGAATTTCTTTTTATTCCATTCATTCTTATCAAGATCTAGCTGACCTAGAGTTCGTTACTATCTCTTTTATCCGTTCATTTATATAATCTAAAAAATATTTATTTGGATGATTTTATTGGATACTTGTATATGAAATGTAAAATTCAGATACGGTAGGTCTTATGCAGGAGGAAGTCTTTCTGCATGCAGGCATTATGCTACATTGGTCACGTTCATTTATTTATGTGTATGCTCCCAATATTGCTTATGTATGAACGAGTACTTAAAGATTATTGATACGAAATTGAGACGAGATTGTTATAAGTGCAAACCATCAGTGGCATCTTCATGCACTTAAACCTACCCACCTAAGATATTCATGTCATTTTCCTATGCCGAGTCTTCCGCTATCTCCACTGAAAATGATAAGAGTGAGGCTTTTAGATTTTTTAATCCAAACGGATTTGGAGATCCTTTTCCTTGAAAAAATACGATTCAATTTGAGAAGAATAAATGTAGATATTTTTCATCGAAAGGTAATGACAGATGATGTTATAATTTAAGAACTCTCGCGAAAAATAATACTTTGACTTCATAAAATCACGAATCATAGATATTGTGTCAGCAATGTAAAAATAGAGCAAACGAGTTATTTATCTTAAATTATAAAACTATCCGGTCATCTTCAAATTTGGAAAAGAGCGGTGCCGCGCTTTTTCTTTTGCGTATCCTTCAGATTTTCTATGGTCTATGCTTAATATTTCAGTTCGTGAAAAATGTTTTAATTCATCATTTAATAACATTAGCGCTAAAATGTTTATCAATTGAATTCACTCTAAGGTCCTCAGTTCATATAATGTTTTCGCTAAGATGGGCTTTATTGAATTTCATGACTTTCCCAACACTATTCTTTCTTTCCTATTTTTACTTTTATAATCATTTGATATCAGTGTTTTTCAGCAATATATTTCATGCCTTTTCTAACTTACAGTAACGTATCTGATACACAAGACGTTTCTTAGGTCTGTGTTTATCTATTCTGATCTCGTCCTAAGGATGGTTTTCCTTTTCCATGCATATAGGTCACTTGAAAAAATGGGAAGATGAATGAGTTTCTGAGGCAGCCACAGGGTTTTAAGCCCAATTTAACGTGAATTCATTTCTTATTTCCGCAAGAAAAATAGATCCTAGGTATTTAGGCTGTACAAGATTTGCATTTCAGAAAAGTTTAAACGCATCAGCCATTCATAAAAAGCTGTGAAAATGTTTCTTTGTACATTTCTCACAAAGCAGAAGGTAGCGAACCTTTCTGTAAATCCACGAAAGTCGTTTATATAAGTTGTACAAACGATGCTATCTTTTCAGTTATTTCTAGAAATAATTTTAAAAAAGTAGTAGTTTCACTCAAATTGTCTTAGTCACGTCAATGTCTACTCTTCCCGTCAGTATCTAATCAAATAGGATGGTTTTTTGGCTAGATCCGCGAAGCCTTTTATGTCATGTCTTCTGTGCTACGCAACCTTTCCTCTCGCAAGTCCTTCGTCATTTATCCTGTGTTTCCTCCCTCTTTGCCTCGCTACTCTTTCTCTCTCATACTCTTCCTTTTCCCTTCAATTCAGATCTTCCAACTAACCAAATCTCCATTTAAATGACTTCCTTTTTAATTGACTTAACCGTAATCTCCCTTTCTGTCTCTCGTCCCATGGTCCGTTCACCTTTCCCTTTCGAATCTTGGAATTAATTCCTTTATCATGATGGCTTCGTTGCCTCTTTCGTTTGACTTCTCCATCACGTGATTGCTCTCCCAATCTTTGACACCTCGTTTCTTATTTCGCCGAACAAATTTCAGTTTACAAGTAGAAGAGGGTCTTATTCTTTCATTATGAAAATTTCGAGTACATAAATTGCAGTGAGTCATCTACGTATTATTATCACATTTGGTGAGAATTTAAATGGGGAATATATTTTTTTAACAGGAAAATTTATTTTTATCTCTGCCTTTTTCCTGCAAATTACTCTTCATCACCACCATTCTGTGAAGTTGGGGGCGAGCACTTTGCTACCTAAGGATGTACAGCGTGAGGCTCGTGACCTACTTGTTAATGCAACGTATATTATGCGACGGATGTTTTTCAAAACATCCGCTATTCAAGTTCCCGAGAGTGTAAAAAAAGACATGGACTAAAGATCAATACTTGCAAGGAAGGAGGATATCTTCGCGACTTACCGGCTTTACTTCTTGGGAACTGGGATTTAGTTGACGATTTCGGGGAAGGAATATAGGTAAGCAATCCATTTGACGTGAGCGACCATCTTGGATTTCCGCCTCTCCCTTTCCCTCCTCACACACCCACCCACCCATCATTCTCGGGTGTCGTCTCATCCAACTGCCCCTCCTCCCTTTCGCCAAAATTCCTCTTTGACGGATGGCTTTGTTTTGACAAAAACTGAGCGCAATTCGAAATGCGGTCTCGTTTCGGGTAAACATAACAAAAAAACCGCAGTCGCGGTGTCCTCGCGCGTTAGAAGGGAAACTTTTGCAAGGATTCGTGGAGGAAAACAAATGGTTTTATCAAGAAGGAATTGGTTGAACAGACAAAATAAGGCAAATGGAACCATGTATTTAGATACGATGAAAATTGAAATAAAACTTGTTTTAATGTACGCCCAATACCGATCCGCGAAATATTAAATACGAAATAGGATAAATAGATTTTATTATTAATAAACATATAATACATACCATGTTTTATAAATAGTACACGAGAAAAGAAACGGTATTGCGCTGCGGAAAAAATTGGAAACAAATTTTGCTAATGATTGATACTTTAAATTTAACTGTTATGAGTCCGGTATTGGCTCTTGGCATAGTTTGTTTGATTGTTGAGGGCATGTTTCTCAAACCTACAAGTAGATTTACACGTCCTCTGATTAGTCTTAAATGTAATGTAAAACATTTGGTACTGTAGACAAGTGACAGGAGTTGAATCGTACATTATCATTTTTGTATTTACAAATCAGGAGTTATAAATTGGGACATATAGTTCCGAGATACGGGCCTCCGATCATTGCGTGAATATATGTATCCGAAATATATATAAAATGTCATTGTTGTTACCGAGATACTGTAACGAAAAAGATTTATTTATTTTAGAGAAGACCCGATAATTTAGTGACCAAAGAAGGAAAAAAGTTGACGAATTGTTGGGAGATACTGTTAAACGGTAATCACGGCTTATAAAATTCCGTTTTACTTTTTCATTCCACTTCGATTCCTACGGGATAAAACTCAAATTACTGTGCCCTAAGAAGTTTCACTTCAAGGAAAGGTAGATGATCTGCACCCCGTTTAATAGCAATGGAAATTTTCCGAGACACGATCCGAAGAGCAAAAGCCGTATGAAAGTGGGTTTGCCGTTTAATTCGAATATAGGGAAGAATTCGACGTCCTGAGAGTAGAACCTGTTCAAAAATCTGTTACCAGCATGAAGTTTTCTTCGTGATCAAATTACTTTGGTGGGAGTTATCATGGGAGATCTCGAACATTTGGGTTCTCCCTCCGATAGAACTTCGAGGCCCCTCGGCTAATCCAAGTGAAGACTGAAATTCTCTCGAATTCGTTCCCGGCCAAGGGACCAGGAAAGAGCATCACGAGGCGAGACGAGAGGAAGAGAGCGGCGGAAAGGGAAACGGAAGGGGGGGGGGGTAAAATGCAAGGGTGGGTTATCTTCGATGGTCGTCCGCATTAATTGGACCCGATACTCGAGGCATGCCACGTGAAACTTCCGCGGTAGTTGAAATGTTAGGAAGACGACTGACTCCCCGCGCACTGGGAATGGTAGTCGCTCTAATTGGTTTGCGGATTACTGAGCCCCGCTATTGAATCGGACGTCTAACCATTAGCCTCCTGCTTGCAGTTGCACTGCTCGCTCAGGCATTCCGTTGAGAAACACGAGACCAGAGTTCTTGTAACGTCGCCGAATAATTCATGGTTCTAGGGGTTATGCAAGGCGTGTTTCAGGTTGGAACTTTGACTCAATTTAGACGCGAGAACAAGTCGTAAATCAATCCCATTACTTAATTGGGGGTTTGCTAATATCTCCCGAGACTAAGAACACCTCTGCGAACTAAATATATTCAATTCTGGAGGGAAAGATTATACGTACTTATATGAATGTGGGAATTGTTTTCAACTAATCTCTCACGAGTTTCATTTCTGAACGTATCGATAGATTGTTAGGAGAGAAAAAGCGTGAATTTTGATTAAATATGTATGTATGTATGGTATCTGATATGCGTATGCATTCAATGACTTCCATCTGACTTCAAAGTGTGAAGTAACTCCATTTGGGTCAAATCTGGTTTTGAGAATAATATACCTGTTTGAATATGATGTGGAATATTTCTAAAAGTAATGATAACCGAATAGAAAACAAAATTGTATAAAATAGTGCAGAAATATTCCTATTCATATTTTTTCTCCATATGTAAATTAAATAAGCATTCGCCTTCTGAAATTAGATAACTGTATTCCTTACTGATAATATCTCTTTTTTGACGGGAAAAGGTTTGGCATATCGTGTTTAGATGAAGTGAGACAGCAGAAAAATAGGATTTAAATGCTCGCAATTTAACCGCTAGAAATCTCACAACTATTCTCTATACGCTTATTTATTTATTTTAAAACATTGTTCACATACAGCAGTAGCGCCATTTTACAGTGAAAAATATAACAAACATGAAAGAGGACAAAAGACAATAACAGCATAACAATAACAACAAGAACCAAGCATGGACCGGGGAAAATTTTAATTTACTGAAAGGTGGGATAAAGCTTGGATGGTGAAGCTGTTGCATGATCAGTTAAAGGGGTCGACAGTGTGAGGGAGTGAATTTAGAAGGGAGGAGAGGCGAAATCAAGTTGAGCGCTTGGTGAGAGATATTCTAGGAATAGGCAGATGGAGTATGGAGTGGGTGCGGGTGGATCGGGTTGGTATCCTGAAGTTGAAGAAAGATATCAGTTCAGGGCAATCAATAGACGAGTTTAGGGTATTGTAGAGGAGTTTTAAATAGCTTTAAGTCTGCAGCTTTGGGGACTAGAAATGGATAGGGAAGACAG
Source organism: Hetaerina americana (assembly GCF_022747635.1). Taxonomy (NCBI): domain Eukaryota; kingdom Metazoa; phylum Arthropoda; class Insecta; order Odonata; family Calopterygidae; genus Hetaerina; species Hetaerina americana. The sequence continues at coordinate 87,501,664 of NW_027286985.1, forward strand.
AACAGCATTTGAGGTCATATTGCGGTAATGGTGGACTCGGTGTTTGACTATTTTGGCAAAGAAGTGAGAGATGCAATCAAGGGATTTAAGGTTAGTTGGGGATGAGGTGGACCAAATGGGGGAGCAATATGATATGATGGGAACGACAATTATTGAGAAGTGTGAATTGAGTGCAATTGGATCTTTAATTTCTGTGAAGCGGTAAAGAAGGCCTAGTAGGGACATTGCTTTATGCTTTACAGTCTGTATGTGGTCGGAGTAATTTAGTTACTGGTCAATTAAAACGCCAAGGTCTTTAATGTTTGTTACTCGATTTAAGGGAGTTGAATTAATTGTGTAGTTAAACATCAAGGGGTTTTTTTTCAGAGCAAGAGTCATGATGTTGCATTTTCCGGGGTTTAAGTTAAGCCTCCAGGTATCACACCATAGGGAAATTTTATGTAAGGCAAGTTGAAGGTGAGTACAGTCAGAAATGTTATTAATTTGCTTGTAGATCTTGCAATCATCAGCGTAGAGAAGTGTATGGACCTGGGAGGAAAGGAGTTGGGAAGGAAGATCATTAACGAATAAATTGAAAAGATATGGCCCAAGGACACTGCCCTGGGGAACCCCAGACGTGATAGGAGACCAAGAGGAAGAAGCATCCGAGAGTATCTCACGCTGGGCTCTGTGGGTGAGAAAGGTAGAGAGAAGGCTAAGGAACATACCATGAATGCCGAACTGTTGGCTGAGTTTATGGGGGAGGAGTTGATGATGCAGGGCGTCGAAAGCCTTGGAGAAGTTTAGGTATAATTCAAATGAAAAAATTGACGCAAAAATTTGAAGTAGGTTCATTCTTATTAGAATATACATACTATGCCTTAACATCGTTGTTTAATGCTTGCGGGAACAGTTGATCACATTGCCTGCAGAAAGAGAATTAGCCTTTTTTAAAGTACCTAGGAGTTTTAAAATTGACTTTAATGCCAAGAAACCTTCACCGTGGAAAAATAGGGCTGCTTCATATTGTATGTAGCAAGTGGCAGGAAACCTAAATATTCAGTTTATTTGTCCAGGAAGACAATTGAAGTGAAAACTACGCCTCCACATCTGACGCTAGAAAATAGCACGAGCAAAAGACGCTGGCGGATTGACGTCGACGTGGAAGGAGGAGAAATAAAAAGGACGTAGGTGATCGTAGTGCATCGGAGAAGATGGGACATGAGACAGTCGAAAAAAATACTCTGATACTGGGAATTTTGGCAGTAAAGTTCGTCCTTCTTTTTGCTCGGCGTGGACTGGAATGCGCGTGTGTCTGGCGGGAGGAGGAGGACGCAAGGGTGGTGAGAGATGTTAATGGGGTGATGGGGTGGACTGTGTGTGTGTCTATATATATATATATATATATAGATATGTATATACATATATATATATATGTATATAAATATATATATGTATATAAACACACATATGTATATATATATATACATACATATATATGTATATACATATATATATATGTATATAAAGCATTTATATAAGTATATATATACACATATATACATTTATATATATATACACAAACAAATTATATATATATGTGTGTGTGTGCGCGGGGGGAGGGATGTTTGAGAGAAATGGGGGTGTTGAATGTTGGGGAGAAAAGTCTGGAGAAGTTTTTCAAGGAGGAAGTGGTTGAGGGATGGAATCGAATAGGCATTCCTTTTATATATTCCCCATCTTTTGCTCCATTCTACGCCGAAGAAGTTTCTTCCTACCCACGCGAGGGGTTCGGGAAGGAGGTGGGTGGAATGGGTGTAGGGATAAAACTTCGTCGTACTCTTCCCCCTCTATTTTTTGTCTTTACAAGTGGTACATAGACTACGATCCCTCTTTCGCTCAGAGCTTCCTGTACCTCCTCCATCTCCCATCTCTTATGACTAGCATATTTAGGTTATTCCTGGTCCCATACCCAGTTCTAACCTACGATGAGCCTTTCAGTTTTGAAATTCAGTGTTATCAGGAGCAGAAATAATTGATTAATACGGGGCCATCACTCTTGCCAAACTTTGGTATTAATTACGGATATGAAAGCTCTTAAATCCTGAAACGCCAGATTATTAAGTACAGCAGCCAAACCCTCGGCTATATAAATGCGCCACTGTGCACATGTGTGGAGGCCTTCTCTGCATTTCTGGTTGGTAATACGAATGTTACGGAGGTAGTAGAGGCTGGAGTGTAAAATTATATCATGATATTCTACTTTACAATCTTGGGGGTAACATATTTACTCTGTAATAGAAGCACAGGAAATTTGTGACGTAGTTGAACATAATGCTAGACGAATTGGGACTCTTTTGGCGACCCTGGCGTAATTTTGAGTAAGCTGGACTTTGAAAATGAGTACTCTTTACTCAGGGTAGGCACGCCAGGGATTGTATATAAAATTCAGTTGACTGTTTAGTTAACACCTCTGTGAAAAAAATACTATCTGATGGAAAAATAAAATTTGAAAATATTTGTGCTAGTTTATTTTGCTTAAGCTTTTTCGTTTATATACATGCACTTAGGTTATTATTTTATCTATAAACCTAATTTATTACAGCAGCCATTAAAATAATATCGCCTATCAAGTTATAAATATAGGTAGAAATCTCATAAATTTCATTGAAACCGCAAGGAAAAGAGGGAATATTTGTGATGGCCCTAGCTGCACGACTCCCTTCCTCCATGCAGGTAGTGTCCCGCCCCTTTTACTCCCCCTGACATTCGCCCCCTTCTCCACCACCCTCGCTCCCACTGGCGCCGCGCGCTTAGAGCTCGTCCCCATTCCCTCTACCCGATTCCGACGGTAACACATGTGCGGAATATGCGCTCATATCTCTCGCCGAACGCGCATTTGCATACTGCTCTCTCGACGACGACGCCTTTCGTTCCGTGTGCGTGGCGGTCCCTGGGAAGGCCCTCTCCAACTCCATCCTTCCAACCCCCTCTCCCAACCCCACACCCATTTCGGATCCCCCACTGTCTGTAGCGGTCATGCAATTCATCCGCGTCCCCGCATTGATGATTCCTGCTTCATTGCGACAGTTTTCGAACTGTTTTGTGCCCGCTACGTGATGTTCTGGGAAATGGGGAGTTGGTTTCGAAAACATCGGCTCGTGTCGTTTAATGACACTGAAACACCGCATCTCCTTCGATCGTCGATGGGAAGGGAGATGAGAGAGGTGCTGTGGACCGGAATAACACAGGTCGCACTTGTTGTTGGCGGCTCGGCACTTTTCATCAGGTTTTCGATCAGCTATCGGAATGGGATACTAAAACTGGTTCACAACGCTGCTAGATATGCATGCCGATTTATAATTGGGTATTCATGATATGCTAGATATAGTAGTTATACCTTGGTGTGCTTTTTCAAAAACGTACCGGAGTTTTTGTATCTTTATGCATGCTAAATTACCCGACTCATCTTACAGCTTTCATAGCCATTTCTTGCATCCCGATTAACATTGCTTGAGAAATCGTCAATCTTCTACCACCAGTCCTCTCTTCATGGCCTACGGAACGGTAGCCTTGTTTGTATTTATTTTAGAATTTATATTATTGTCTTCTGTGGTTAAATTAAGGCTACGGAACTTTGTTTTCCATATTATTACAAGGCAATCAAATGCCCAGAAATGGTAATGCCCAGAGTGGGAGAGCAGAGATAAATGAAGAATAACTATGAGGATGAAACATTGAAATTGCTGATTATAAGCGGAAAGATTGGAGAGCAAAGAATATTTCCGTGGCATTTGAAATCTATTATACTGGGTTCAAGATCTTGACGAAAAGTTATTTGTTATCATGTCAGCCTTGAGTTTTGTCTCCTGTGACTATTAATTTCATCTTTGCTGACTTTTTAACTACGTTACAGTCGCGTTAGTATCATCGATTAATTTAGTGAAGATTAATTGAAGAAAGATACATTTCGAAGCGGTAGAAAGGAATATTGCCATTTTGTAGAAATGGATATGAATACAAAGCTTAAATTGCCTATTATCATTGTTTGCTTAAGGAACTAAATAATTACATTATCTTTTTCCCATTTTGCATATTTAATTGATGAGGTATGTTTTCATCGAGTGCAAAATGGAGCAGAGGAATTATTTTTATTGAATGGTATTTTGTCTGAGCTATATCAAATAGCCCTTCAAAGCTCTCCAGTAATTTCCTTGATTTTTTATCGGTGACTTTTTGAATAAAAAGAACAGTGGTTCATTAGGAGCTTGATGAAAACCTAAGCATTCTCTCGCGAAATCGAAATGCCTCGTGAATGAGTCGTAATTCCATTCCATTGGCTTTCCGACTTAATTCCATTCCGCTTGAAGATGAACTGATAAATGGGCCAAGTCCTGAGTTCCTCGTCCATTTGAGCCTTTCCCAGCTGACTCACTGGCCTGCACAAATACGATATGCCTCCCCTCTCCCCACAGTGGAAACATCCCCATCCCCGTCCGCGTGGTGGCATCCTCCCATTTCAGTGGGAGGTAGGGGAAGTTTTTAGATTTTGAATACATCACCCCCGTCCACCAAATCACACGCGTCTGCTTTGCTTCGAGGACGAAGGTACGATGGAGGAGAGACGGAGGGGGGGGGGGGTAGTGGAAATTTGGGGTCGGAGAGACGTCATTACGGGAGCCATTCGTAGTCATAGTTTCCTCTTCAAAGCGGGAAGAGTGGGGGAGTGAGTTTGGTGGGGATATTTTGGCGAGGGGTAGAAATATCACGGGAGTTCATTCGTCTACGCCGTCGCGAAGTGCGGATAGGTTTGCGGTTGATGAGGAGAGGTAAAGAGGGGGGTTCGTTTTTCTTTTTACGCGAGTGCGCAAGTGACGGAAGGATCCGGGAGCGAACCCTCCTCCTTTCTTTCTCTCTGTCTCCCTCTCTCTCTCCCTTCAGCCATCCATCCCGTGTTGCCGCACCATTACGCGAGAAGATGGGCATTCCCCCTCCCCACACCCGACAAAACCCTCCTCCCTTCCCCTTTGCCCCCTCCGCCCTTGAACAACAATGGAGGCCGAGCCAATGTGAAACTTGGGAGTGAGATGGGGGTGTGCGAAAGGGTATGGGTTTTGCGGACCGGGAGGAAAGGAATGCTGCGGGGTGGTGATGATAAGAATGGAGTAATATTTGAAGGTGGAACAAGAGTGAGAGTGGTGTCTCGGTGGGCTGACGACGAATTGTGTGCGAAACGAAGAAAGTGTCTCATTGTATTGGTACCTCCCCGAAGGCCATTCGATTTCGCTTGCGAATTTGAAGAATATTAAGTACATAGACTTTCAAATTTAACGTTATTCTTTATTTACCTTCCAAACGATGTATTTCACATTATCTGGTTTCATAGACGAGTACAAAACTCACCAACAATCAATCCAACCTTGGCAAAAGTAGATTTACATGTTGGTTCGTTTATTTCTTTTCCCTTGACAAAACCTCGATGGAAATGAAAAAAAGGGATCGAGATGGTGCGGGGGCTAACGTACTGGCTTTCCACCCAAAGGGCTCGAGTCCAAATCCCGGCGGTGTTGGTTCTTTTTAAGTGGTATCTCGATCCCTATTTGAGGTGTTTTGTGGAGGACAATTTGAGTCAGAACGCCGTCCGTCGGATGGGACGTCAAGCTGCGGACCCCTTGGCGCCTTTCGTAAACAGTAGGCTAATGCCGACGTCGGGTTTCTCCCCACCCTTCATCTTTTCCTGTCCATCCCCTATGGCGCAAATGACCTCAACTTTCGGTCGCCTCCCTTACATATTACACTGTTATAAAAAGAAAACGTTTTAAGTGATAATTACCTCCGAAGCCGTTGTAATTATTTTCAATGCCCAGCTACGGAAAACCATTATCAGTAAAACGCCATTATTTTAAAGCCCAACTGATTACGTACGATAGGCACTCTGCACTTCCAAATCTGTGTCAAACAATAAATAATAGCCTACTTTATTATCAGCAGTTAGTAGGTAGAATGTTACACTAAGGAGATAACATGCAGAGGCAGCAGAAGATAGCAATCAAAGGTAAACTGGTTGGGTGTTGATATTTTTTCATTTGAAAATTATGGATTCCCCTGGTGTCATTAGAGTTAATTCAATCAGTATGACATAAAATTTGTGGAAGTTATTTCGTGAGAACGGTTTGTGTTCAAAAATCATTTTCGGTCTTAGAAAACAGATTTTAAATAGGACTGGATGAATTACTGATCAATACGCTTTAACACAACTGAAAATGAAATTTAGCTACCATTTCGTAACAGTGCAATAAGGGGTGAGTAGGAATATGAAATGGTGGGAATCTTGGCGGAATATAGAAAATTTATACTATACACTTATCGTGGAATGCAGGTGTAACTTTTCGCAGAAAGTTCACCATATGCTATGAAAACCCTTAACTAGGATTTGAATATGTACTCTTTAGTATTTTAACTCCAGCGTTCGGAAAATAGAAGAATAAGGAGTCTATGATCGTCGTTTCTTCACTCACTTCAGCCTATATGGTCCTTTAATTCCCCTCTACCGCTCAAATACGACTAAGGGAATTTTCACTGTCGAGGAGAGTGATATTTTAATTATTTGATATCTCTATGCCATCCCTACGTACATTATTACATTTAATTATTCAAAAAAGCATTCTAAATTCAAAAGTAGCGGAGAAATTGGTGTGAATTCGACAGTAAGACCTGAATATAGTAGCGTATTTCATCTCATATCCTGAAATGTGATCTTTGGTGTCGCCTGTCAAAATTATTGGATTGCGATCAGAAAACGTTTCTGCGAATTTAGCAAGTATTCTCTGTGAATTCGAACTCCTCAAGACACAAGTAATGCTTCTGTGTTCAGTAGCCGCAGTAGTTCTCAAATAAAAAATTTCACTTGCGAGCCCGGCACAACGGTGCAATCTGGAGCGAGAATTGGTGAGGGAAGGATTGGGGCGAGTGAGGAGAAATCTACTGGAATTTGATATGGGGAAGGGTCCATAGAAACCAAGGGTTCAGTTGGCAAGATTACCGATCGCCCATATCTTTCCATGTGACGAAATAATTGAATCTCTGATGAAAACAACTTGGGATTTGGGAAAGAAAATATTAGTGTACTCACAATAAATCACTCCTTTGTGACTTCTTGGAGTGAAAATATTTTTTTGGAAACGCATTTTTGCTACCCACAGTTGTAATAGCATACATGTATTTTCTCATTAGACAAGATATTTTTGGTTCATAGTTCATATTGCAATGAACACCAGACATATGATGCTCCCAACACACGGACGAGGTGGATGATTTAAATACTTCCTTACCCTTTCCGAATTCAATATCAAGATTAAATATTCTATTTACTATGATGAAAAACCTCTGCACATGTTATTGTTTTGTCTACGTCCACATTTTATAGGGGTGTCATCGTAAATGAAATGATGAAAAAAGGCCAAATGGAATTTTTCTATTGGCGATATCATGTAATGGAAAAATGTCAGACTCCGTTTGTATTATTACTATTGTAATTGCAAAAAAATACCTCTTCAGTTTGATTGCTTTTTCAGTAGCGAGGAGGAGAGAGAACACAAATGCTTGTAGAAAAAATAAATCCAGCAAAGTTTATCCCAATGTTCAGTTATGTGTAAGTCCTCAAAATTGAATTCCATTAATTTGACTAAATTTATATTTTTCAGGATTTTTCATTTCTATTGGTAATCTCTCATTTCGGGAACAGCAATGAAAGGTTTATGTTTTTCAAAGGCGGGATGCATATTTGGAAAGATACGGAAGTTGCATCGCTGTCTCTGATCTCAAAACCGTATTTTCCCGCAGATTGAATCTCGCGAATGAAAAATGTTTTTCACTGTAAATATAAACATTCATTTCATTTAGTGATCTTTTTTTCGATATACTAGTTGTATCTTGTTATATTTTCATGCTATTTTTTGTTCAAAAAGAGCAGAAAGTATATTGCTACAAACTTAAAAGGAGCAGCAAAAAGAAGTTCGTCATATATATGGGCGTATATTTTTTAATGTAATAAAACTATTCGATTATTTTTTATTTCGTAATTTACTTCTCGTACTTTCAATCCTGATTTGAGATATGCGGGAGCAAAATGTCAATAGCTGGAAAAGAAATGTGCATCTTTTTATGAAAAGTAGGATATTCGCCATCATTTTACGTTTAGAGAGAATTCTGCGTATTTTATTCAACGTTAATCAAATACACCGCTAAAATTCTGGGGATGTAGGAATTGACGAAATATTATATAAAAGGGCTATTCTCGATTGTGTACATTGGTTATTCTGCATAACATCTCAACATTGGAAGTAAGAGGAGGCAATCGCAGTAGAAAACAGTTGAGGATTTTGAAAAATATTGAGTTCTGTCAAATCTTTTACGAATACGTCGCGCGAAGTACTGCTTTATATTCCATTTCCAGTGGGATGCAACGGTGATTTTGTGACGTCCAATTTTCGCCTCACTACAGACTTTCATATTCCACTCCCTCACAGGTCACGTTGTTTGTTGTTTACTGGCTAAGGAAACAACGAAGACTGAAGGAGATAAGGAGATTGGAGGGCGCGATTTATCGGTTCGCCTCCGTGATGTTGCGAAGCGGGTTGCCAACTACGAGACTGTGAGGAAGAAACACTGTGTGGTGGGGGACTAAATGGGTCGACACGGAGTGTGCCAATGAGGGGAGGAAGCCAGAAGGGGGAGGACGAAAGGGGGAGGAGGGGAGTGGGGATTGAAATGCGCTCTTGTGCGGAAGCGTGCGTTGCGATGTTCGCGGATGATGGAAGTGCATGTGAAGGAGCAAAAGAACTTTAAACCCAAAAAAACTTTTGTAAACCCCTACCGCCTCGATTAATTTTCTGAGAATGGCGTTAGTCGTCTCTTTAAAAGAAAAATTGCGTTGAAAACATTCTGCATCGTGCATGACGTTACTAAATCGCAGTACCCCAGTAATTTAGAACTGATTAAAACTGAGTTGGCCTTTATTAAAAAAAAATCGAATGCACAGGCACATAAAATTGATCAGATATCTTTATTTCCTCAACGTTAACGCCATGCGTCATTGCGCATTCATTTAGAGTGGATTAAGTTCCTTCCATTAGAAAACCTTCAGTTAGCGATCGATGGCAAGCTCGAAGTGGAAATTGTGATTAAAATATTATTCTGGTTAAGAGAGATAAATTCTAATTTAAAAAAAACTTCAATTTTTTTTCATATTTTCTGCCAGATTAGAATGATTAAGGTTTCCATTAAAAATATTTTTTTGGAAATATATTAATTTCATAATGGTCCATGTTTAATCCAAAATATTATTACTCCGTATATCTTTTTTAAATCCTTAAGAAATCATTAAGTAAAATACTCAGCCATCTTTTGCTTAACCGAATAATCTCGATTTTTCCTCCAGCTTTTATTTATTTTAACAAGCCTCTAAACTTCAAATAATTTCCTAAAATTTCATGTTTGAGCCCTCATGAATAGACATAATTTGGTTTCTAGCGAAAAAAAATGCTCCACGGCTTAAAGTGCGACTAAATCGCAGTCATTTTGCTTAATCGTAACAGCGGTGTGGACGTAAGTATTCAACGTACATAGTGGATAATAGCTTCAATGTGAAATTCGTATTCACGCAACGGATAGAAATCGCATTATAAACGCTGCACTCAAATATTTTTACCTCTTAAAAGTGCCTACGCGTTCTCTCAAGTCAGGTTAGATTATTCTGTAGCTTAAGTTTTCCTTTTTCGAGGAGAATTATCGTAAGTTAGGCACAGCGTACACGGAGGAATAGAATTCCTTCCCCTCGTGGCTCATAACAAAAGTATGATAACCCTTTTCGGAGAATAAATCAGAATTTTTAAAAAAGGTCTGGTGCGGTAGGCGAAATATTGAATGAACGTTAAAACAATGAGGGAGCGGATTCCTCGACCCGCAGAGGGTTTCAGGAATTTGATAAAAACGTAATGCGGCCATTTTTTCTACTCTACCCCAGGATGCACTCGTCCATCCCTCCGCCCCTTTTCGCCCCGAACCCAGGGTATCTCATCGCAGCAGCCCTCCATTTTCTTCTCCTTGGGAATGTGGCAAGCTCCTTCCTTCACCTTCTCCCCCATGCGTCTCATTCATATCATTCACCACTGACCCCCCCCTCTTCCTCCTCCCTCCCTCTCCTGTTCCTTTCTCCTTCCCCGTCCCCCAATATTTTCATCGCCCACTCTCTACGCCGAGTTCACCCCCTTCGTCCCGCCTTTTTTTCCTTGCTCAGGAATATTTCCGACGGTTTCAGGCTTTCAAAAGAATTGAAAGGGGGAACGGGTTATTCCGAGTGATGTGGAATGAAATATTTCCAAAATTAGAATACTCGCTTTTCGGAAATGGCAATTTATCTCCAGTTGCCGGCTTTCCCTTCTCTAACTCTCCTACTGCGGAGAGTGGATCCATAGTAACTGTTATTCTTATTAAGGGGAGAGGTTATGAGAAATCTGCTATTGATCTTAAGGGCAGAATGAAACGAAAAGCATGGGATTTGATTTTTATGCTAATAGATAATATACTAGACTTTTTCTGCATATTTTTCAAGTTTAAAGTGACGAACAGAATCCTGTTAGAAGAAAATTTGGCGAGCACGTATTTCTTATGTGTCTTATGTTGGGTTCTGAAAATCTGTAGACCAACGACTTTACTGCATATTTATTATATGAATTTTATAATTCAGCCAGTTAAAAAGCTGATGCAATTATACTCCTTTAGTTTGTAGTGCAATGATTGATAAACATTGCATAAGTATTTCAGTGTTCTGTGATGACTTATAGCTAGATGGGCGGGGTTTAAGTTAAAGAGCTTTTAAAACATTTTTAACTCCCCATCCAAAACCATAGTCATTTTGGAAAAATATGTTGTTTATGGTTTTATCACATGAAATGGGTATTGTAATGACATTAAAAATTGAAATCAATAATAAAACATGGAAACTGTAGCTAGAACTCCTCATTTTTTTTTCTCAATTTTTCATCTACTTTGTTATTGGGTGCTAGCAACATGAACTCTCAACTGAAGTTGTTAATGTGAATTTTAAGTTTTATTGGGCAGAATCCAGTATTTTTTTAAGGTAATCTACCGGTTAAGGTAGGTTTTTGGATGGACACAACTACCAAACAAACATTTTATTACGTCGGATGATGGATTTTGTGTTTTGTTAGGAGTAATAAAATGTTTGTTTGGTAGTTGTGTCCATCCGAAATCCAGTATTATTAACAAGTAATTAAATAAAACAAAATCTGTTTTTTTGCCTGTGATGCCGAATTAATGTAGAATAACTCGTGTGTTAGTTAGAGGGGTGGTGAAAATTTTCTAAATTACAGAGTATGAATCTCCTTTAGTTTTTAACCCAGTTTGATCAAATTTGACATGCAGACCCAGTTTTGAAGCACCTAATGAATGATTCCTGTTCATTTAGTATGATAATTGAACCTCAGGAGAATTAACTAGATTTAAACATCAATCCGTGGCGTAGATTTAACAAATCGAACAATCACTTTAGTCGTATCGCGTCATCCCTATCACCACATTTCACTTTCCCTACCAAATTATGTCTGAGAATGTGCAGTCCAGGTTTTTGATTGCACTGATATTGATTCTAATCATGTGACATAACAGAATTGATAACTCTCACACACACACCTTTCGCACTTGTCCATATTGACGTCTCGCGTGATCTCGTAGGCAAAAGTCTATCCGAGGATGATGTCTCGCCCTGATTTGAAAGGGGGTTGGATTTCATGTGAAATCAAATTAAAAAACTACAAATCACTTCCAGTGGCACATTTTTGCATCAAATAGAACGACGCCTACCTCTTTCGAATTGAAAAACAGCTGTTCATAATCCAAGGGCTGCTTTAGATTTGCTGAGAATAATTATAGCAATTGGAGAAATTACTCGGTGCATTTGGGTTACATTATTAATTTATTGAGACCTAAAATTATATATTTTAAGTGGGCGACATTTGGCCCGCTGATTGAGACTCACTGCCGAAGATTAAAATTGCGGGTGAGTGTGAAAACCACTCACTGAATGGCTTTGACTCAATCGGAAATATTTATAAAACATATTGCTGGCATTTGCTCTCGGAAACTTAATGGACAAATGAAAACGTTTCCTCGCGTGCGTACTGAACCATTGCGTGTCGAATGCAATTTTCGGCTTCCCTCCACCTTGGTAGTTATATCGTAAAAACGACACTTAAATATCGTCAGTTTAAGTAGTTTTCACAGTGCTGAGCTTACCGGAGACCATGAAAATGTGAACGCTTAATGTTGCGACAGAATCAAATATGATAAGTATATAAAAAAGTAGCATTTGTGAGAATAAAGAAATATGAGTATATACGAGGGTAAAGTGAAAGGTTCTCGGCCTGACACTGAAAGACTGCGATTTCCAGTGAAAAAATTATTTAAATTTTCTACATTATCTCCCTTGACTTCAACACACTTGGTCCAGCGTTTCTTCAATATCAGTATTCCTTCCCGGAAGTGAGAGCCTGGAAGGATGTGAAAATATCCTCTCAACTTCTTTATTGGATGCAGAGCGCTTCCCAGAAATAAATTTCTTCAAGTTTGGGAGCAGATGGAATTCTATGGGTGCTAACTCAGGGGCATAGAGGAGATGGCCGAGCACATCGTACCCCAAATTCCGTAGTTTTCCGATCGCCAACGCACATTTGTGAGCAGGTGACAGCCATTTGTTCTGTTGAAAAATGATTTTTTTCTTCTTCTCGCGAATTACGTCATCCAGCTGGTCAAGAACATTGAAGTAATATTTGCTTGTGATTGTTCTGCCTTTTTCAAGGTAATCAATTAACAGGATACCTTTCGCATCCCAAAACACCCTGGCCATGATCTTTACGGAAAATGCGATCGACTATGCTTTCTTTGGCGCTGAACAAACGGCTTCCACCCACTACTTCGAATGCTGTTGAGTTTCTGGTGTGTGGTGGTGGACCCATTTCTCGTTCATTGAGACAAATCGCCGCATAAAATCGGTCAGTTCCCTCTCGAATCGGTCCAAACATTGCTTAGAAAATTGTTTGCGCATTTGCTTTTGATCGGAATTCAGCAAATGTGGCACCCACCTTGCGCAGGTCTTTCGCATCCAAAATTCTCTGCGCTAAATTTTTCGCACCTATTCTTCCAATATCCCCACGGCCTCAGCTATATCACTCACTTTCACTCGCCTATCGTCCAACACGATATCGTGCGCCTTTTCGATGGTTTCCGGGATGGTTGCGGTTTTTGGTCGTCCTTCACGTGGGTCATCCAGGAATGTGCGACCACGTTTATATTCATCTGCCCAATTTTTAACGGTTGATATTGAAGGAGCAGAGTCCCCGTACACTTTTGACCACTTCGGATGAATTTCTTTAGGGGTTAATCCTTCCAAAACGAAGAATTATATGAAGAATAGTGACCGCAAGATATTCAAGTTTTTCCATTTTAACGAAAAACATGAAATACCTCTATTGCAACTATACGTGCAAACAAACTACTTGAGAGGGAAAGTTTAAATTTGTCTTACGAACTAATGACGCGTGCTATCAGGCACAAATTATAAATTTTCGCTGATTGGAACGCCATCTCTGTGTCACTTCGAGAACCTTTCACCTTACACTCGTATAATGTGGTCTATTGTGCGAAAAATATGCTGTCATGAAATCTGCTTGGCCATGAGTAACTATTTGCGTAAAATAGTAGGAATGACACAAAAGCGGAAGTCTGATGCCGCTCATATATCCAAAAATATCCTGCTATAAGTACATATTTTTTAAGGCAGGGCTGCGTTATATATTGGGTGTAATAGCACTTTTTGTGTTCCGAAATCAACTCCACCTGCCGCTTGTACAAACAAAAGACTTTAAGTTTATCATAGATTAAAAGTAGGAGTTAGTACGCCGAATGTACTTATACAATTTTATGGAAGATCACAGAAATTCCTTATATTTTGTGACAAGTAATTTATACCAGAATTGTAGAATCCAAAATTAACTTTATCTAGAAACAGTTTTAAATACGACACCAAATAGTATATTATGATAGTTAATATTTTCTCGAATTTGAAATAGTATTGTGGCATATGTTTTGGTATTACATGGAATTTGTAAGCAAAACTTGCTTTAATCGGTCGCCGTAGAATATTTGTAAACTAACAAACTTTAGGTAACATGCGAATGCTTGGTTGTGATAGGAATAAGAGAAAAATGTTCAGGTTCAAATTAAATGAGGACATTGTGACGTTATAAAAATAATAAATCAGGGACCCGGTGGAGCACTAAATTGTAAAGGGTGGGGAACAACAACGGCTGAGTAACCGGCTCGGAATACGTGCTTAAATATAAAACAGACCATTAAAAAGTGAATACGACGCCAGGCGAATGGCCAATGGGTGGAAAAGTTAAAAGCAGAAATATTGATGGTTGGATGCCTAAAAAATAAATGAATTCCAAGACTACTTTATCTTTCCGCAGTAAAGATCGTATCTACATATAAATTTTTGAGAATCATCCGCGTTATTATTCCCGAAGACTGGGACGTCTTCGCTATTCTTTACGAGAGGCTTTTATCCTCCCCCTCCTCAGGCGTGGGTCTTGTTCTAAGGGATTTGTGAGGAGGATATCTGGGATGGACGAGCGTGACGATACGCCGGTATAAGATCCAGGATAAGATATGCGGGAAACCGAGTTTTCCTTCCGGGATATGGACGCAGCCACACAATTACGGAAGTAAATTTTGTCTAAACGTGCCCGAATTCCCTAGACTATAATCATGCTTTGTAATTTGTCGAAATATTTGCATTACCCATCATCTTAATTCGTCTAAAATATCCTCGTTAACAATTTGGTCGTGAGGAAACTCTGATGTAGGTAGAGTGCCATGGATAAAGAGCTCTGATAGTGTTATTTTGGTGATAAAAACATTTCCCTTGAGTCAACATTACATGAGTATTCAGAAGTGTAAAATATTTAAGTGTAATTTAGGAAAATACAATTCTCTTTGGTTTCTTTCAAATAAATATACAACTTGCAAATCATTTAAATACGTTTTCATCATCATAATGCAATAATTTTCAACTACCTGGCGGAAGCGATGAGTACACTATCTTTATACCTACGCTAACTTTATTCTCACAACTAGGTCTTTGACGGTAGAAGGGACTATTTATTGTCAATCTCGCCCCCAATAAAACTATATAATTATTTTATTACATCAGGACCATTAACTACTCAACATTTTTTTTAATTTTCAAGTTTATAGTATATCACGAATTACTCATTTCGTGACATAGATTATTCCGGTCGTCGTATGTGGTAAAGTTTTAGTAGTAGTATATTTATCTAGTAATAGATAAATGCGCCAAATATTGTCAACGGAGTCCCAGTCACCTTGCCCGGAATGCCCGCAAATGATTTGATTTTTAATGAGACATTAAGCAGGAAATGAGACGCACCGTGTTGTATGCTGAGGTGCTAAAGATGCATGGATCACAGTTAAGGTCACGGTTTAGCCACTGTTAGGCGCTGTGAAGTTCATCCATTCAATCAGGTTAAGTAAAACGCATACTTAAGTTTCAATCTCTCATAGTTCGTATACAGCAAATTTTATAATGGAAAACGATGTGTGGAGTTGCAATTTTTAAATATTTACTTAAAATCCGTGGTATCTTAGAGGAGTTTCATTGATGGGAAGTTTCATAGAATATCCTTCAAATAGTGATATTTAAAATTTAATTCAAGATTGTGCAAAACTTAGAATTTAGCATGTGACAAAGATATTAAAATCATCAACTGACGATGGTTAGACTGTTTTAAACAAACTGAAGTCAATTAGGGTGTGAAAATCCATCAGAGGGCGGAGATCCAGCAGCATTTTTCATATAGAAAGGGCTCTTCTATCAGCATTAAATGAATTATGCAGCAATAAAAGTAAGAGGGGAGAATTGTCGAAAGTAAAATGAAACGTGCTAACGAGAGGAGGGGAATTACGGATGCGGAGAAAGGATGTACGACGCGTTGCTATCCTAGTAAAATTCCCTTTACCCAGGCGGAGATCCTAAAATAGAAGTGGGTTGGGACTTGGGGGCTTACTGAATGGGAAACCGAAAGGAAATATTTGTATTCATGGCGGGAGGAAGAGGGTAAGAGGGTGAAGAGGGGCGTGGCTTGGGAGAGAGTGTGCAGCGTAAGGGAAGAAATGGGAGTCTGGAAGCCGAAATGCGTGTAAGAACTGCAAATGAGCAAGACTTTAATCTCGGAAGGAACCACGAAGTATGCGAAAGGAGAACCCTACTTCCCCAGAAAGTCCCTCTTATTGTCAATGCAACCGTGTGAAATTGACGTCCGTACATAGGTTTTATAAAGAGTGAGGCATTTATGTAATGATTTCAAATGGAAAATGAATATAAATCGATGAAAATAATTCGGAATTTTACGGTACCGAATGTTCCTTAATAAATGCCCAGTGAGAGTGGAAATAATAGAGAGTATATGTAAGTCATTATACCCACTAAAATAGAAATAAGTATCTCTCGTAGTACTAGTGCAAATATTTAGGGAGTTAAAGTTGAATCGCGTACTAGCAGACTCAATTAAGACTGAAATTTTGAACATTAACAGTAGATATTACTGTTCTTAAGTTTTGCACAAGAGCTGTGTGTTTGTGTGTATTTGTGTGTGTGTGTATATATATATATATAATATTCCTCAAAATTTTACTTTTTCTGAACTTCATCTCAGTACATGTCACATTTAGGGCAAAGTTCCTCCTTTTCGCTTTTTATTACACCAGCGCGGCGATTTTATTCCAAAGCAGCATTTCAGTTTTTTAACATATTTCTAAATTCTATTATTTCCTATTATTCTTATCCCGAGCTGGATTCTAAGGATAGATTATTTTCAATTTCTGTAGAAATTATGATGCGCAATTTGGGTGCTTTCTGAGTTCCTTTCAAAATAAACGCTAGTCCCGAAGAAAATATGTACGGAAGTGGGTTTTGTTTTCAGTGCTAATTTTCATAAGTAACGTATATTTACAGGGTCCTACTCTACGGTTTTGTTTTCGACGTTGAATTACGAGGAACAAAAAATAGAGGTTGAGAGGCATATTATCTTAATTTAATGCAATTAAATGTAAGTGACCAATCGGAATGCAAGAATGATTATGATGCTGCATGGCAATAAGATGAACTCTGCAATGAATGAACAATAAACCTAGTTCTGAAACGAAAATTTATGAGTTTCGAGTGAGGAAACTAGCATTCAAACTGACGTCAGGCAAGAATTGATCCCCCTAGGACCTTTTGAATTTCTAATTCATTTGTTGAAACACCGAATTTTGAGAAAAGATTATAATTCACAGCTACTCTTCTGAGTAATGAATTAATGAGTATAGGGAAGTATACGGGAAAGTGATGAATCTACCTAATCGGTGAAGTGACCTTTGTTTATGGGGTTAGAAGAGTTTACTTAACTAGGAAGATAGTTGATGACAAGGAATAGATATCTTGCGGAAATGCTTTAGGGCATTGCAAGTTGTTTTTAGGAGTGGTATCAGAGTGGAAGAGTAAAGTTGAGTTGAGTTAGGGGAAGTGTGGGATAGGGAAAGAGAGAGAGGGAAGTTTCAGGACGTAGGGAGGGTGAGGCATCGCGGAGACGAAGCGAAGTGGCTGAAAGTGAAATGGCTTCGAGGCCTGCAAGAAAGTGCGATGGTCGACTCCTCAGTAGCAGGATGAAGGAGTTGTTAGAAGGAAGCAGTAGGAATATCGGTAAAACTTCAAATTTCCATTATGGAAACTATGTAATATAAGCATTGGAAAATAGGAAAATATCATAGTTTTCGCTATAGGGGAAATTTCGTGGAGAATTTCGAGTCATAATTGCATTTTGGAAGGACCAGTGCGTTATTTTAGGAAGGAAATGAATGGAATGTGAGTAAAAGAGTCTCTTCTCGGAATCAAATTTTATTCTTAGCCAAATTTGTCGCGAACATACCTTGCGAACACACATACTGTTTTTACGTCCTAATCAACAGGCGATCAATTGTTACTTCGACCCATCATAAAAGTGGGAAGCGGTGGGGAAAAATGAGTCGGCCAATCAATCAATTAGTCGAGAATTGCTAAACTGGAAACCATAAGTAATGCCATCGACCCCGAAGTATTGTTTGATCGGTGACGCTAGGACTCACTTAAATCTACTCACGGTCTGGGATTTACACAGTTTACTAGGCAGATCAGTTACTGAAAAATCTCTGCTCAGTGTTGGTGAAGCTGAGGATGGTTAGAGCTTTGCTCTACCCGTTCAGATGTCTACGCGTGGCTGGAAACCATGAAATATCTTAAGTCATCTTGCCAAGTATGACCTAAAAACATATTCACTATATTTATTGTCATAAAAACAGCAGTACGCATTGCAACTTAGGTCATTTGAGTACCCTGCAGGAGAAAATAACCGTTAATTCTGGCGACCATTAGTTAAATTAACGAAAAAATTACCTTCAGCGCAGGTAATACGATAGGTTTTATTGATGTTCACAAATCGCAAATTTAGAAATATTTAATCTATTTCAATCATATTCGAGTAAATTTAATTGACTTCTTGAAAAACTTGGCAATGGTTATTAAAATGAATTAAATTCTAAATCACAAAAATCATAATTACCTATATTCGATTTCAGTGAAGTTTGCAGATTCATATGTAAATCAAATAGAGTTAATATCATTTCGTGGAATTGCATGGGCCTTGAGTAAATCATTTATATTAATTTAATTTAATATTATAGGATGAGTCATGATTGATTTCGACGATGCAATATATTGAAAATGTGTTTTTAAACCCAAAATATGTTTGTTTCCATCTTTAAGTGCGTTTAAAGTTGGTTTGTATATTTAGGTACTGTGCAATATGACAAATAAGTTGACCAATTGCCTTGGTCCAAGGTATTTCAAGAAGATTTTTGGCGTTAGATTTGGAGAAATTCCATAGGAAGGGAAAGAGAGTCAGTTTTCTATTTCATACTTCCTAAATTCAGCAAAATGAACTCGAATAGTCTTACTGAATAATTTCATTGTTAAAATGGTACCGAGAAAAATAACAAAACAGATCATTGAATGCTGCCAAATGCCTCTACATGATTTAACGCACCACTGTGCGAACATTTGCCCTTAATAAAATCATTTGATCTGACCTGCATTCATGAACGGTATGCTACCGGACTCCCAATTGAAGATTTATTGGTAGCTCGCGTCAAATGGGTACACATCCGAATTATTCATAGATACGTCCTTTCTCAAAAAGTGTCGTGCTTATCTGCACATTTTCCCTCGCCTGCACTCAGTCCTACTTCTTACACCGCAGCATGACGAGACTTATCCGCAGTCATGTGGTATTAATACTTCTAAATTGGCTGTTTTACCACAAAGCTATTTGGTTTCAAGGGTAATTTTCGATGGAATTTATGGATACCTAAAATTTCCCGGTTCCAGTATTGGTAATTAAGTATAGTGAACCGTGATAAAATAATCCTATATCCCTTGAAGTGGAATTTGATTTTCTGACAGTAGATAGTGTGCGTAGTTAGGATATGGCGGAGTATTTGATTTTTACGAAATCTCTTAAAACATACTAGCGGGAAGATTCAAACTGTTTATCTTATTATGACCTCGACTCTGTAAGTGGGAGATTAAGTACTCGTTCTGGGACTTAATACTTACTTAATTATTTTGTTGTTTAGAATATTTAAAAAAACCTGCAATAAAAGTTGATATACACATTGCAAACCAACAGATTTCGTTGGTTTGCAATTTATATTTAAGGATTAGAAATGTTCACATTGAAGTATAAAGTGAACATCCTCACTGGGTTAAGGGGCTTTTGATACCCAATTTATGACTACAAAATCATTTTATGGACTATTTGAATTCTTTCTGGATGCTTACCTGAAGCAAAACCATTTCATTCTCTTCCGTAGAGTTCACTGTAAAATGCTACTAAAATGAAATAATATATTCCCCAAAGAAATTTGCTGCAGGATTTCAGAGAGTAGTAGTAAAATAAAAATATATTTTTTGCTTGTTTTCGTCTTTCAAAAGTCTGTCATAATTTTCATCATTTTTATTTGAACTTTCCAAAAAGGTTTACATTGTTCACAATCATACCAACATTTATGATTGGTTTTCTTTCATTCTTCTATTTCAAGTAGCTATTTTTATACAAATATGTAAAATAATTACCGGATATCATGATCAAAAGGAATAGTTTTTAAATAAAGCATTACTTAGCAGAAAATATCGAATAAAATACCATCAAATGGAGCCCCAACCGTGCCTAGAAAATTAGAAGCCGAAGCCATGAATTCTCCGATTTGATATCGTGGTGATGGCAAGCGAGCGACATCGCAGACGGGAGGAGTTGGTAAAGATTAGAGTGGGAATAAGGAGGAGTAGGGGAGGACGGTGGCGGGGAGGGTTGTTCTAGTGATGTGCGGGTATTAGGTTTGTGGGAGTAAGAGAGAGGGTTGGGTTGGATAATGGAGTCGGAGGGGGGGGATGAGCCAAGACTGTGAGGGTTGCAAAGATAAAGAATATAGAGGGACAGGGGTGAGGACTGAGTCTCCAAGATGGCCGGGATAGAGGAGGCCTCAGCTGGATACCTTAGAGTGTGGGGAGGGGAGGAAGAGAAGGTTTACGGGAGAGTTCGAATCCTTGTGTGTGGGATGGGCGATAGGGGGTGGATAAGGGAACCGGAAGTCTCTCTCTCCCTTTTAGATGGATGGGACGTGTCGGACTTGCGGGCGGTTCTTATCTCGACTCCTCTCAGCCACCCACCACAGCAGCCGCCGCCGCCCCTCTTCTCACCCCCTCTCTCCACCCGCAAATCCTCCGTCCGCTGCTAGAGCAAAGTAGGGGGAAGGGGGCTGCTAAGGGACGCACGGGCGTTTTTCTGGAGAGCGCCCCTATTTTTCCCTTCTCCTCTCCCCCCCTTTGTACTCTTCCCACCTCTCAGAAACCCCCTTTCTCCGTTTGGTTTATTTGCGTCTTCGTGTTTGCGAGCCGCGGCTTACGGATTGGGGTGCGAGCGAGCCCCCGGAATCTTCTTCACACCATCCGACCCTCTCCATCTTTCTATCTTTCACCCCTTCCCTTTCCTCCATCTCTCTGTCTCTTTGAGTTAATGGCGTTGGTCAATATACACGGGACACTTCTATTCTACGTCTCAACGCAGAGACTTTATAACGCGCTCCAACTCACTGTGCACCATGTGAAAAGATTTGTGCACCGTCAGGCCGTCTATGATGCTGTGGAAAGTGAGATCGTTAGCTAACTCAGGGGCTTTTGAATCCCTTGCAGAGCATGGAATCTATGACGAAGTGCATCGGGTACATAATTGCCCCTAACAATACATCACTTACGAAAGAACAAGGAAAGTGGATGAAAAACTGATTGAAGTAATAATTTACATTTTCCAGGACACCTGTGTTACTGTAGGATTTTTAGGTGAACTTCGCTAGTTGTGAAGTTATCCCAACAAGTACCATTCATTATAAAATGCCTTTAATTCCTCTTGTTCGACCGAAATTATTCTTTTTTCCATAGTTTACACTTTTCTCCATGCCGTCCGAGAATGTTTTCGTTGTCTGCAGGTTACTTCTCCATTCTATGACGCACTTTAATATCATCTCGTAATATTAGTCTTCCCACCATTTCTGGCTTCTTCAAAATTTACCGGCCAACTTTATCCCTTCTAGCATGCATAAAAGTCGGTTCAATCATATTTAAATTACTGCTAAATTATTTGAAATTTCACCGTTTCAAAAATCTATCAGCTACACTCATTCACTTCCCTCAGGTTTTGGGTCCGTACAACGTATTCCACTAGTTAACTATTATAATACAGAATCTTTCAGGACTTAAGCTATTTATCATTTTTAATTTAGGTTTTTAGGTGCGTGCATTTATTAAAATTTTTTTCGAGTATCAATAGAAGAAAAATATCCTAACCCCATATGTATGTTATACGCAAATGCCTATGTATTTCCCACACCTTGGATATTTCCCACACCTTGGATAGGATGGTTCATTTGTTTGTTATGCAATCATTGAAGATTACTGGATACAATTTGTTCATTGAAGAAGTGGTTATGAACGTCGTAAAAAAGGCTTTTTCAATCGTAGCATTGAATTCCTATTATTCATTAACTGGTGCAATTTTTTGTGCTTCTTTGAAATTGTGTCGAAACTCTTAGCATTCCATGGTTATAAATTCCTTCGAGTGAGGTTCTGGGCGTATTCAGAATTTTAATAAACAGTAACATGCACCGAATCCAACATCATCAAACCCGGTATTTCGCAGGGAGACCCAAGTGACAAGTTAGATGGGGAGTATCTACGTTACCATCCAGACCGTGAGTTCGCATAAGGTGGGTGTAGACACTGTAGGCGGTGCTTCTGCCGTACCCTGCTGCGACTGTGCCGAACCATCAGGGATATATGACAAGGGTGCTTAAACTTTATGATGTTAGTCTCATCCGGAATGAGATAGCGTATGCACCTGC
Organism: Hetaerina americana; assembly: GCF_022747635.1. Classification (NCBI taxonomy): domain Eukaryota; kingdom Metazoa; phylum Arthropoda; class Insecta; order Odonata; family Calopterygidae; genus Hetaerina; species Hetaerina americana. Next base: position 87,524,272 of record NW_027286985.1, read on the forward strand.
AACACACATTGCCGGAGGCCGTGGGCTTTGGGTTCATTCGTCCGCTTTACATGCCGTGCGTTGGAAACACATTTTCAGGGCGTACTCACCGCACGAGAAACACTATCTCGTGTCTCCTATCAGAAATTCGATAATTTTCATAAACAAGGGGGTATATTAACTAAAGGAGAAATTGTGAATATAGGCAGTTACAAAATGTTTGTCGTGCTAAAAAAATGAATGTAAACGGTGAATTTATTCATTGCGTGTATACATTTATGATATTGTTGTTATAATTGAAATTAATATAATTCTGCAAAGTTATTAAGATGGTCAGGTTAGCTTAATCTCTTAAACCCAAAAATTCAATCAACGATTTCTTCAGTATCCCTGAATATTCTGAAGAATTATCAAATCCGCATCTTACTTCCTTGGCAGAGGGTTGTATAAATTTCTTGAACATAATGAACTACGCACTTTCGAGTTTGCAAAATATTTTCAACACCTATGTATGATTATAAACTTTATTCTATTAACATATTTTATTAGCTCAGTGTTTATTTTATTATATGGAACACAATTTTATCCCTCATTTTTATATTATCCTTAGCAACACATACGTAGTAAACACTTCCTATCGCCGCTTCATCAAAAGCGTTTCGATTGAAAAACTGAATTTCAATAATAAAATTTCCATTTTAGCTATCGCAAAGAATTCTCGGAAATATAATTATTTCTAGTTACTGTAAAAGCTATCCTTTGATATTGTTCTCGATTTTTCTCTCTACATTTCCCTTTCCAAGGCCCATTTAAACAGCTACATGATTTCACAGATTCCATGGGGCGTATTCCATTTTTCGGGATAATTTATCATCTCGTTGAATATTGCCACAATTCAAGCTTAGAATATTTTCACTTCCCTCATGTGAAGCGAAATACCAAGTCGTCAAGTTCTCATTCAAAATTTTCGGTGTGCTTCTCACTACTTTTGCTTGACTAAGTGACCATAAGTATGACTGATTTTTATGTCATAAATTGTAATTATATTTCTGAACTGATTTTATATAGGGCTGAGGAATGGGATTAAGTAAAAATCATTTGTTTGATGGATTTTGCAAATAGTTCCACAGAAAGTGAAACAAGATGAAGCGCATCCTTCGAGTACTACATATGACGGAGAATTGTCTCCCACTCCCAATCCCTTTTTGCTCCTCTTTAATTTATGGGCGTGGTACAACTCGAATGTCGAGTTAAATCAGGTCAGCAACCTTCCTATGTAGTTATTCATCGTTCGCCAAGTTAGTCAGATTTTTTGCGACCTTTTTCTTGACGGTTGGCACCCTTATATAGGTATTTTTGTACGCTCTATATGCCGAGTGAATCTCTCCAAGTCGTTCTTCAAAGTAAATTTCCACGAGCGAGCGCAATAACTCACGAGACCCAAATATTTGGCGCACATGCTTCACAATGCACGTAGGGACTGTGGGGGGAAAATATTGGGGCTGAAATAGGTATTGACTGGGGGGTGTGGGTGGACGGAGAGGGAGTGGTGGAAGGAGAGGTGGTATACTTCGAAACAGCCGGAGATTTGGATTGGATTGGATGTATCAGGGGGTTGGGAGGGTGGTGGTGGTGGAATTAGAATGTACCCGATTGAGGTCGTTGATGTGTTTCGTGGGGAGATCGGGGTGGTGTGGGGTTGAAGGGGCGGAGGGGTGTCGCGCGGGTCGTACGGGGAAGCAAGAAGTGCCGCCTTGGTTTGCGTTGGATCGAGCGATCGGTCTGGATACAAGAAAGCCGCGGGTAAATGTGACGGATATTGAAAGGTTGGAGCGAAAACGTAATGCAGGGCTCGGAATGCTAGCGTGTGACTACGCCTATGTCGTTCTCACCTACCGCTAAGAGATTGATATCAAAATTCAACTCAGTGTAGATTTCAATAGGCCAATGATAGACGTAAGAATAGACGACACGTTCATTTTAACATGTTTAAGCATAAAAAGTTTCTGTATCATACGATATGTCTACGGTGTCGCGAAAATGAAAGTCACTGCTAACAGCAAAATCAAGGAATAAGAAAAATATAATTATTTGATCATATGACATTTTGAAAGATGAAACTTATGCTAACGTAAGAAGACGTGATACTGATGATCGACTGTGATAATGGTGTCTATATAAAATGTATGCCTCTCACATTGCTTAGTCTTGCCGGCCATTGATGTGTATTGTAAGCGCTCGATTTATGCCGTAAATGCTCATTTAGTGGAATAGTTTCCATAACAGCTTAATGCCTAGTGTAAGATGATTGCACCGAGCAAGGTTTTTTCACTATTTTCGACTTGAGTTAGACGGCTCTAAATTTGTACAGTGGTAAAGAATTAATAATTAATGTAATATGTATTATCGGATATAATGGTATTTATGCCAAGTTAGAGCTTAAGAATGTTGCATAGTGTAATGCAACTTAAATTTTATGTACAGGTTTGTATATATATATATATATATATATATATATATATATATATATATATATATATATATATATATATATATATATATATATATAATGGGCTGACACAACATAACACAAATAGAAAAGAATAGACACATATAAAAGAACACTTACACGGTAAATTGTTCGAGCTTTCGGCCCTCTCAGGGGCCTTCTTCAAGAGAGACTGAAAATATGCTAGGGATCAGGAGAGGGGAAAGAGTTATGGGCGTGGAGGGGAGGTGTGGAGGGAATGCTGGGAGGGAAATTAAATATGGCGGTTAAGGGTGGGAATTTTGAAGGAACGGAAGGATAGTATGTAGGCGGATTCACGAGTTCTCACCTGTATGTTGGTAGCTGAATCAGGTAGGGATTCTAGGATGCTGAGGGAAAAACACTGGTCGAATGAAAGGTTGTGAGAATTAGCGTGTGAAGGGATAGGAAGAGAAGAGAGTGAGGCAGAATTACAGGAGTACCGGTGATTATTCATTCGGATGGATAAGGGGGTAATGCATTCACCTATGTAGAAGGAAGTGCAATGTTTGCATGATAAAAGATAAATAATATTTTTTGAGAGGCAATTAGCGTGGGAACGAGGTGGGGGGGCTATGAGGGGATGTAGGGAGAGGGGAGTAGGCATAATAAGAGGACAGGTTTTACATCGGGGGCGGTTGCAAGTTGGGGAAATATTGGGAAATTTGTCACGGGGGGGCGCCAAAGGGTTGGTGGATCTCAGAAGGTTTTTGAGATTGGCGGGTCGTCTGTATGCGATAGATGGGCATTGGGGTAGTAAGGATGAGGTCGCGTCATTGTCATGTAAAATTGGAAACAGTTCTTTAAGGAGGGTTTTCAGTCTGTGTGATCCGGGGTAATAGGTGGTGCAAAGGTTGAGTCCTGCGTCAGATGTGGGCTTGTTATTGTGTGGTGTGTGTGGTCGGGTGGAACGGTGGATTTTATTTCGTAGCAGTTTTTCTGGGTAACCGCGTTTGAGGAGTGCAAGGTGTAGATTGGCAAGGTATTTGTTGAGAGTGGCTGTGGTGTTGCAAATTCGGTGTCCGCGGATAGAGAGAGAGTTAGGAATCGAGCGTTTCGTGTGTTGAGGATGACAGCTTGTGTGGTGTAGGTATTGCTGATGGTTAGTGGCTTTGATGTGTACTGAAGTAGTGGATTTGTTGTTTTGAAGTGAGATGTCTGTGTCAAGAAAGGTGATGGTGGAGTATGAAATGGAAGAGGTGAATTTAACCGTGAAAGATGAATTTAAGGCGGATAAGAAGTTGTTGAGAGAGTCAGAGCCATGTGTCCAGAGAATAAAAATATCGTCTATGTAACGGACCCAGAAAAGAGGTTGAAGGGGTTGCTGTGACAGGAAGGTCTCTTCGAGATGGCCCATGAAGAGATTGGCGTATGATGGTGCCATCCTCGTTCCCATCGCTGTGCCTTTTGTCTGTAGGTAAAAACAATTTTGGAAAGTGAATGCATTTTTTGTTAGGACGAAAGTGGCAAGATTGAGGAGAAATTCCGTTGAGGGGCGCTGGGGTAGGGGGCGCAGAGAAAGATAATGTCGGAGGGAGGATAAACCTTCTGCATGGGGAATAGAAGTGTAGAGTGAGGTAACGTCGATGGTGGCCATAAGTAGGTTGGGTGTGGAGGGAATAGAGACGGAATTTAGACGGTCGAGGAAGTGGTACGTGTCTTTCGTGAAGGAGGGCAAGGAGAGTACAAGTGGTTGTAGGTGGTGGTCAAGGAATGCGGAGATTCTTTCGGTGGGAGAATTGTAACTGGAAACTATAGGACGACAGGGGATGTTGGGTTTGTGTATTTTTGGGAGGAGATAAAACTGGGGTGTTCTGGGGTTTGGGGGTGAAAGTAGGGATATGTCTTGGGAGGTGAGGCCTTCTTCTGGTCCGGAGTGGAGGAGAAAAGACCGAATTTCGGTTTGGAAAGTTTGTGTTGGGTTTTTGGTTAGAGTGGTATAGGTGGATGTATCGTTCAGGTGAGCGAGAGCTTTGGAAATATAATCATTGGTGTTTAGAATTACAACAGAGGAGCCTTTATCGGCGGAGGTAACAACGATGTTAGGATTGGACTGTAGGGTTTTTAGGGCATGACGTTCGTTCATGGAGAGGTTATTTTTCGGTCTGAGATGTTTTCTGAAGGATTGATTGGAAACTTTTTCGATGAGAAGACGTATGAGAGGGCCGAAAGCTCGAACAATTTACCGTGTAAGTGTTCTTTTATATGTGTCTATTCTTTTCTATTTGTGTTATGTTGTGTCAGCCCATTATTGTGCCGCTCGTATGAGTTTTTCCGGACAATCGTTATATATATATATATATAATTGGCTGACACAACATAACACAAATAGAAAAGAATAGACACATATAAAAGAACACTTACACGGTAAATTGTTCGAGCTTTCGGCCCTCTCAGGGGCCTTCTTCAAGAGAGACTGAAAATATGCTATGGAACAGGAGAGGGGAAAAGTTATGGGCGTGGAGGGGAGGTGTGGAGGGGAGGTGTGGAGGGAATGCTGGGAGGGAAATTAAATATGGCGGTTAAGGGTGGGAATTTTAAAGGAACGGAAGGATAGTATGTAGGCGGATTCACGAGTTCTCACCTCTATGTTGGTAGCTGAATCAGGTAGGGATTCTAGGATGCTGAGGGAAAAACACTGGTCGAATGAAAGGTTGTGGGAATTTGGCGTGTGAAGGGATAGGAAGAGAAGAGAGTGAGGCAGAATTACAGGAGTATCGGTGATTATTCATTCGGATGGATAAGGGGGTAATGCATTCACCTATGTAGAAGGAAGTGCAATGCTTGCATGATAAAAGATAAATAATATTTTTTGAGAGGCAATTAGCGTGGGAACGAGGTGGGGGGGCTATGAGGGGATGTAGGGAGAGGGGAGTAGGCATAATAAGAGGACAGGTTTTACATCGGGGGCGGTTGCAAGTTGGGGAAATATTGGGAAATTTGTCACGGGGGGGCGCCAAAGGGTTGGTGGATCTCAGAAGGTTTTTGAGATTGGCGGGTCGTCTGTATGCGATAGATGGGCATTGGGGTAGTAAGGATGAGGTCGCGTCATTGTCATGTAGAATTGGGAACAGTTCTTTAAGGAGGGTTTTCAGTCTGTGTGATCCGGGGTAATAGGTGGTGCAAAGGTTGAGTCCTGCGTCAGATGTGGGCTTGTTATTGTGTGGTGTGTGTGGTCGGGTGGAACGGTGGATTTTATTTCGTAGCAACTTTTCTGGGTAACCGCGTTTGAGGAGTGCAAGGTGTAGATTGGCAAGGTATTTGTTGAGAGTGGCTGTGGTGTTGCAAATTCGGTGTCCGCGGATAGAGAGAGAGTTAGGAATCGAGCGTTTTGTGTGTTGAGGATGACAGCTGGTGTGGTGAAGGTATTGCTGATGGTTAGTGGCTTTGATGTGTACTGAAGTAGTGAATTTGTTGTTTTGAAGTGAGATGTCTGTGTCAAGAAAGGTGATAGTGGAGTCTGAAATGGAAGAGGTGAATTTAACCGTGAAAGATGAATTTAAGGCGGATAAGAAGTTGTTGAGAGAGTCAGAGCCATGTGTCCAGAGAATAAAAATATCGTCTATGTAGCGGACCCAGAAAAGAGGTTGAAGGGGTTGCTGTGACAGGAAGGTCTCTTCGAGATGGCCCATGAAGAGATTGGCGTATGATGGTGCCATCCTCGTTCCCATCGCTGTGCCTTTTGTCTGTAGGTAAAAACAATTTTGGAAAGTGAATGCATTTTTTGTTAGGACGAAAGTGGCAAGATTGAGGAGAAATTCCGTTGAGGGGCTATGGGGTAGGGGGCGCAGAGAAAGATAATGCCGGAGGGAGGATAAACCTTCTGCATGGGGAAGAAGGCCCCTGAGAGGGCCGAAAGCTCGAACAATTTACCGTGTAAGTGTTCTTTTATATGTGTCTATTCTTTTCTATTTGTGTTATGTTGTGTCAGCCAATTATTGTGCCGCTCGTATGAGTTTTTCCGTACAATCGTGATATTAAGCTACCTAGCTACTGTTCCTGTCTCTTCTGTGTTCGTCGTGGGATCCAGCACCAGGTTTTGCGCCGCGGATTCTGCTCTATTTTGAATGTGCTATCCTTTCCCTCACCACTGTCTTCCTTCGTTTCCTATTTATTTTCCACAACCTTCTCAATCGCCTAAACATGGACCACCCTCATCCCATTCCGTCTTGGATCCGAGATTTTCGCCGTCACGCCTATAAGCTCGCCACACAAGCCACACCGAGTTTCTCACCTCCTGCCTGTCCTTAGGAATCGTTCCCAACGGTCTAGTCATTTCCCTACCACTATCTGCTACTCTTCCCGATATCCACCCCATACTTAATGCATTCTCTTACCAAAAATCTTTAGAATACACCCACCTTATCCTTATGCAATACCAATGCATTCGTGAACAACACAAATCAAACCTTTTTTCCCTCTTTAAAATAATCTCTTTGGCTTCTGCTCACCTAATTCCACAACTCAACGCCATAATTTCGTCTGCCCTACGTTCCCTCCAACAAAAACGTCAAACTCTCCTTAAAAAGCTTGTGACGCGGTATTTAATTCATAGATAAATTTTCCCCGATACCGCGAGACAAGGGAGGCCGCGACTCTACTTGTTTTGAGGGCGCCAGGCTAGCCGCATGGCTAGCCGCAGAGTCACGCCGCTGGCTGTCACCTGGCCCATCACACTCCTCGTCCCAGGGGAGGGCTCGCTCACCTTTTATGTGCCCCGGGGTGGGCAGCGGCTCTTCAGCTGAAATCACGAGGGACGCTGGGAGGCGCATAAAAATGGACTACGACGAGTAAACTTCACAAGAACTATTTATTATCACAAGAAAAGGTGTGGGCGCTCCCAAGCAAACATGACGCGAGGTGCCGACGCCTGCTGGGCCACGATGTTGGGTGGCCGCTCGGCTGCAGCCGAAGATGGCCGCCTCGCTGTCGACTGCTGGCTCCCGATGTTCCGGTCGGGGCCTGCGGGGGGCCCACACGGTGAGGTCGGTTGCTGGCACGCGCACCCCCGGTGTTCGCAGGCTGTCGGTGACTCGACGATGATAGCACACGACCTTCTCTCTCGGACATCTCACAACGAACTCTGCTTGCCACGTGTTGGCCGGCACTCTCCGCGCGCGGCGCGCCCCGCTCTTCTTTTTTTCTTACATACATTGTCGGCGCCCACAGATAGCGCCCCGCCGTTCTACGGCTCGCGAGAGAGGCGCGCGTATTCGAACTGGGCAAGTGACGCTGCGCCAAGCACAACGTCACATACCCCCTCCCTAAGCCGGACACTCGTCCGAGTGGACCGCTTACAGACGAGCCTGCAACTGAAACCTCGGAACACAATATAATAACAACAATTTCACAGGTTTCTACCAGTAGTTCACTCAGTTTTGAGATTCTGTCTTCAGCTATTGGATAGAAAATGGATAGCACAACTTTTTCTAATTTTAACCACATTCTCTATGAACATCAAGTAATACATTTGGTATGAACAAACTTTTGGCATGAATCTTTCATACATTCCAAGGGAATTTCTCACAAAATTTCAACAAAAGCATCACTCGCTCAGATAATTCACTCTATAAAAGGCAGTACGTCCTCCGCTCAAACACATCACACCTCGTTTGTAAACTCTCATTCACCACAATTCAAGGGCTATGTGCCGTAGCAACAATAATGTCCGACAGAGATTTTCACATTATTGAAAAATAAATCGCTCACTTTGACACACAGACAAGATAACATGAGGCAAACACACAATGCTGACCTATTACATAATACCAAAATTTATAAGGAATTTTTTTGAGAGTGTGCTCCGTGGGCTTGGCGCTCGGAGGACTCACCACTTTGACGAGTGGATCTTGGTGCTATATATCTTTTCAAGTCACCAATATCTACTTTCGCGTTTTGCTTATTGGAACGCGTTTCTACTATATAGACTGTTGGAGACAGTTTTTTTAGTATCGCGATTGGTCCTTCAAATTTAGGGGCTAGCTTGGCTGAAAACCTATCAATCCCACTGGACAGATGGTGGGTCCTACGCATTACTAGGTCTCCTACATTAAATTCGATGTTTCTTCTACCCTTATTATACGCTCGCGCCTGTTTTTCCTGAGCTTTCTCTATGTTCTCGGCTACTAGATCTCGTAATAAGCCTAACCTATCGGCCCTCTTTTTCCACGCTTGTGGATCCAATCTGCTCTCTATGCCTTCCCCCTTCTCAAGCTCGCGCCGCAAACTCTTCACTGGCAGTGGATGCCTTCCGAAGTTCAAGTAGGCTGGCGAGATCTTAGTCGAGGCCTGCTTCGCGGTGTTGACTGCATGCCTTAGTTCGTGTAAATGCTGATCCCAGTCTCTATGGTCTTTTTCTACAAACATCGCGATGGCCGTCTTCAGCGTTCGATTGGATCTTTCCACTGGGTTTGCCTGAGCATGGTATGGAGGCGTTGTTGTATGCGTTATTCCATACTCTGCCAATGCTTCTCTTACGCATTTGTTATCAAACTCTTTTCCATTATCTGTCAAGAGATACTCCGGCGTTCCCCAGCGAAATAGGATAAGCTCCTCAAGTGCTTTAACCACGTTGGCCCCCGTAGCAGCTCTGACCGCCTTTAGCTCCACCCATCTTGAAAATAAGTCCTGAAAGATTATTAAGTACTTGTTCTTGGCTTTGCTAAGCGGAAACTCCATGAGATCTGCTGCTACGACGCTCCATGGTCTCTCTACCGTTCTTTTACCCAATAGTCCCTGAGGCGCTTGCTGCGACGTTTTGAACTGTTGACAGTCCTGACATTGCCTCACAAAGTTGTGAATGTCGTGATAGGCCCCTCTCCAATAGTAATCTCGTACGACTCGATCGAAGGTCTTTTCCACTCCGAGGTGGCCCGATGAAGGTTCACAATGGGCATCCCTTATGACCCGCTCTCGACATTCTTTTGGAAGCACGAGTTTCCAGCCCTCTTCACAATCAGCGATTGGATCGAGCAGCTCATCGTACTTGTAACGATACAAGTGGCCCGCTTCGACCTTCCAATTTTTATACCTCTCCGGATATTTGGTGACTTCCTCGACTCTGCGTTGGTGGTCCTCATCCTTTACTTCCGTAATTTCAGCGATCTTCTCTTCGCCAGATAGTTGCTCGTACATACGAGATAGTGCATCAGGCAAATCATGGATTTTACCTCGACGATGCACCACCTCGAAGTCCCACTGCTGCAACTCCAGCGCCCACCTCGCGAGCCTACCCGTAGGTTCCTTGAGATTTCGTAGGTATTGGAGTGCGGAGTGGTCTGTGATCACGAGGAACTTGTAGCCCTCTAAATAAGGCCTTAGTTTTTTTATGGCCCATAGAATAGCTAATAACTCTCTCTCTGTCGTCGTATAGTTTTTCTCAGCTGATGTGAGAACTCGGCTGACATAAACGATTGGATGTTCTCCGTCCTCATTCACTTGAGAAAGAACACCTCCAATTGCTTCACTACTCGCATCAGTTTGTACGATGAAGGGTTTAGAGAAGTCCGGCCTTGCCAAGACCGGGGCTTCTGTAATGGCCCTTTTGTATGTCTCAAACGCTTTTTGCTGTTCCTCTGTCCATTCCCACTCTTGACCTTTGTGCAATAACTTGACCAATGGAAGCTTGATTTCCGAATCGTCCTTTATGAACCGAGCGTACCATCCAATCATACCAAGAAATCGTCTTAGTTGTTTGAGGTTAGATGGTGCTGGATAATTCACGACTGGAGCTATCTTTTCCGGATCTGGTCTAAGTCCCTCTGCGTCTAACAGATATCCAAGATATGCAGCCCTGGTACAACAAAACTCGCTCTTCTCCTTATTGATTACTAGCCCTGCCTGGTCCAGTTTTCTCAACACAATTTCGACCCATTTCAAATGTTCATCGAATAATTCGGTGACTATGATTATGTCGTCCAGATATCCGAACATTATTGGTTCGAATTCTGGCCCGAACAACGAATCAATTAGTCGTTGGAACGTTGCTGGTGCGTTCGTCAAACCGAATGGCATTCGTCGGAACTGGAACAGACCTGAGCCAGGAATAGCAAAGGCTGTGTACTTCTTAGACGATTCCTCCATAGGAATCTGGTTGTAGGCCCAACGGAGATCGATTTTCGATATATACTTGGCCTTCCTCAGCTTGTCAAGGATTGAATCCATATTAGGCAGAGGGTACGCATCCTTCTTTGTAACCTTATTAAGGTCTCTGTAATCGATACAGAATCTCGCGCTACCATCTGCTTTCTTGACAATGACTGGCGCACTGCTCCAAGCTGAGGCCGACCTTTCCACTACTCCCTCGTCTAACATCCTCTGAAGTTCCTGTTGAGCTACTTTCATCATTCTAGGAGACATTCGTCTCGGCCGATGTTTTATTGGTTCTGCTCCTTGAACGTCAATATGGTGTTCTGTCAGCAGCATTAACTTCGGGCCCTCTGTGATCGCTTGCTCTATTACCTTGTTCAGTCTTCTTCTCTGGTCATCAGTGAGCGTAGTGATGCCTCCACATTCCATGTTTTTTTTCTCACCCTGTTTCACTTCCTCTCTATTAAATTCGCTCAGTAGTGCGCTGAGCCTTACGCTTTGATAACTCTCTAGGACTGATAGACCCGCGCATTCTGCGAAAATTTGTGGTTCATTTCTTGTTCCTTTCTTCCAAAATGGGTGCCACGGGCCCTTTTTTGCTCTCCAACACTTCTCCGCGGACATCGTATCAATTGAAAAAAGGTTTTTCAAATCCGCTCCAACGATCACTTGATGAGAAGACAGGAAATCAGCGGCTTTCCATTGCATCTTCTCCGTTTTTTCATCGATGGTAATCGTCACATCTAGGTATCCCAAAGTCTTAGCTGGTATGGGCGTCATTGGCATCGTCACTTGAGTCATTGACCCCTTCAGTCTTGACTTATACCTTTTCACCACCTCGGGACCTACTATGGTCACTTGAGCCCCGGGGTCATAGAGCGCAATGTACTCTTTTCCCCCGATCAGGACTGAGACTTGGTCTCTATTCTCTGCCGTCACACTCGCTAAACTCACTCTAGGCGTGGACTCCACGCCGACTCCCCCTCCCTGAACCGGACACAGCCTATCAGGTTTGTCCTCAATGGTTACAGGGTATGTCACACTCTCACTCGACTCATTCCTGCCCGTCCCTTTGTCGGAACAAAACCGATCCAGAGTGAACAGTACTTGAGGCAATTTCTCATAATCGCTGTCCTGTTCTGATTTCCGGCCCGCGTGAAGCGACTGGGCATAATCTATATTCCACGCATGTCCCGGCGGGCTTTGTGGCACCGACGAGATGCTCTGAGGCCTCTCACTCATTCTCTCACTCTCTGCTTGCTTTGGTGGCTGGAGACAGGCTGGCCTGTTCGATCCTACCAAGGACTTGACCCTTTCGCTTTCTTCCGACCTAACGGATTGGCAGAGCGGAGCTGACTCCGTCGACCAATGCGCCTTCTGCCCCATATGCGGTTGATTTGATGGGCGGAGACGGGCTGACCCGCTCGGCTCGGCGAAATCAACGGCTGGACAGCAAATATCAGCTTTGCAGTGGAGGTCGGCCGTCCGTCTCGACTGCTCAGCTGGAGAGCTTTTCCTGATAGCTCCATTGCATTGGCCAGATCGATAGAGGTTGGCTGTCCACCTCGATCTGTAGATTTCTTCATCCTTGATCTTTGCCAACGCCTCAGATGGGTGGTGGATGTTGGCTGTCCAACTCGACCTAGGAGCAGATGTTTCATCTGGCCCATCTGAGTTTATCTCCCTTCCTTTCCCTATACAATCCTTTATTCCACTATTTACATCTCCCTTGATCGAATTTGGTTCGCAGAATTTGGCTGTCCAACTCGGCTTTTCCAAAATCGAATCACCATTTCCTAACCTAATCGACTTATTCCTATGATTACCTAGATCTAATTCAGCCGTTTCGTGTTCGACGGATTGGTTTGCGGGGAAGCCGCTTGGGCTAGGCGACTCCCCGCTTGTCCGTTTTCCTGCCGAGTAATCAGGTGTTTGCAATTAGGGCAATTAATTGCCAATAAGCCGACCTTGCCGCAAAGTTGGCACTTTTCTTGTGTCCTTCCAGGTCGACTGGGGCAATTGTCACTGATATGCCCTCTTGCGCCACAGCTGAAACACTGGACTCTCGGGCACGCATTTGCCCTATGTCCCGACTCTCCGCAGGAATAACAAGCTCCGTCAAAGCCCGGTCCCTGGTCTCTCGCCTGTGAAGGCCTAGACCACGTAGGTCTCGTTATGGCCCTTCCTAACTCATAGCTGATGCTCTGTCTATGTCCATCGTCCCCTGATGCATCGTCCGAGTCATCACTGCTGTCAGTAGATAACGACCCGCTCGTTACCTCCGACTCTGAAGAAGATGACGAAGTGGATGTTATTTCCCTCCGATACTTTTTCTTGGAACCCTTTCTCAAGTTCACTTCCTTATCGTTCTTCTCACTGCCCAATTTTTGTAAAATTCGGCTAATTCCATCCGTTAGGTTGTTGATCATCTCGTTCTGCTGTTGCAATTGACTCCGCAACTCCTTTATTTCCTCAGAGTTGCGGTCGCTCTGTACTGGTATCTCTTTCTGATTTGATTTCGCTTCCGAAGGCAGAATGCGCAGTTTTTCCTTTTCTCTGGTCAAATCTGACGCTTCTTTCCTTTCCCCCAGCGGCGGAAAATCATATGAGTCCATCAGCGGCAGTTTGGGCTGAGGGCCCCCCGCTGCGTTTGCTGTAATGGTCCGAATGGGGTTCAGTTCCTCATTAATTTCTCCGTCGCTTGCGGCAACTTTCTCCGTCTCGATGTGCTTCTTTTTATGCCCCTTACTGCATGCTCGTTTCATTTTCCGCCCTGCATCTAGGTCTTCGTCCCAGTTTAAGGCGTATAAAGCTCCTGAGAGGGTTACATCGTCAGGCTGCACATCCTCGTCCAATTCTTTGACCATGGTGTCCCTAACCGTGGTTGTGCCAAAAGAAGCTTAGCCCGCAATAATCGCTCTTTGCGCACTAAGAGTGGCCCTACCAAGGAGTGTCCTTTACTTGACAACTCATTTTCCACCTCTTCTTCACTCATTTGCTTAATTATTTCAAATTCTGCCTTTACCGCTGAATGCCGTAGCAGTGCCCTCATATCTCTCTGATATCTCGCCAAAAATCCAGTGTCACCCTCCATTGTAAATTAGGAAGAAGAAAATTCTTAACCTATTGAATAATTAAAGGATTTGCCCCACCTAACCTAAAATACGCTTACTGCAAAAATTTAATCCTAATCTAAAGATATTTCCCTGTTCTACAGTTATTATAACAAATAGGGCAGAATAAATCAGAATTCTATATTAAAAGCATAACCTAACCTCAAAATTCAAAAATTACAAACTCCACTTCCTCTTTTCAAAGGATCCTCTGCCACTCTGGGGATACGTGGCTACGCACGGAGCTTCCCTCAAGCCAATAATAGTAGTTAATCTTAGAAACCGATCGTCCCTCCGCAACTTAACTGGAAACAAGTCGCCTCGGGAATGTTCACAGCTTTCATCCCACCCTCAACGCCAAGCAACCACTCAAAGCAACCGCACAAACCACATTCAAGTACAAAAGATTGAGTAGAAATTATAATCTCTTATTTACTGCTTCCCTCACAAAGAATTTTAAATTTTTTTAATTTCATGAAAATGTATAGCGAAAGAAAAAAAGGACTAATTTATAAATCAAATAGAAAAATTGTATACCGCTCGCGAAAGAGCTGTACGTAATAACTGGCGCTCGCGCGATTTCAATCACGCGGACAATTTCCCGGGCGTTTTTCCGGACAATCGTTATATATATATATATATATATATATATATATATATATATATATATATATATATATATATATAATTGGCTGACACAACATAACACAAATAGAAAAGAATAGACACATATAAAAGAACACTTACACGGTAAATTGTTCGAGCTTTCGGCCCTCTCAGGGGCCTTCTTTAAGAGAGACTGAAAATATGCTATGGAACAGGAGAGGGGAAAGAGTTATGGGCGTGGAGGGGAGGTGTGGAGGGGAGGTGTGGAGGGAATGCTGGGAGGGAAATTAAATATGGCGGTTAAGGGTGGGAATTTTAAAGGAACGGAAGGATAGTATGTAGGCGGATTCACGAGTTCTCACCTCTATGTTGGTAGCTGAATCAGGTAGGGATTCTAGGATGCTGAGGGAAAAACACTGGTCGAATGAAAGGTTGTGGGAATTGGCGTGTGAAGGGATAGGAAGAGAAGAGAGTGAGGCAGAATTACAGGAGTATCGGTGATTATTCATTCGGATGGATAAGGGGGTAATGCATTCACCTATGTAGAAGGAAGTGCAATGCTTGCATGATAAAAGATAAATAATATTTTTTGAGAGGCAATTAGCGTGGGAACGAGGTGGGGGGGCTATGAGGGGATGTAGGGAGAGGGGAGTAGGCATAATAAGAGGACAGGTTTTACATCGGGGGCGGTTGCAAGTTGGGGAAATATTGGGAAATTTGTCACGGGGGGGCGCCAAAGGGTTGGTGGATCTCAGAAGGTTTTTGAGATTGGCGGGTCGTCTGTATGCGATAGATGGGCATTGGGGTAGTAAGGATGAGGTCGCGTCATTGTCATGTAGAATTGGGAACAGTTCTTTAAGGAGGGTTTTCAGTCTGTGTGATCCGGGGTAATAGGTGGTGCAAAGGTTGAGTCCTGCGTCAGATGTGGGCTTGTTATTGTGTGGTGTGTGTGGTCGGGTGGAACGGTGGATTTTATTTCGTAGCAACTTTTCTGGGTAACCGCGTTTGAGGAGTGCAAGGTGTAGATTGGCAAGGTATTTGTTGAGAGTGGCTGTGGTGTTGCAAATTCGGTGTCCGCGGATAGAGAGAGAGTTAGGAATCGAGCGTTTCGTGTGTTGAGGATGACAGCTTGTGTGGTGTAGGTATTGCTGATGGTTAGTGGCTTTGATGTGTACTGAAGTAGTGGATTTGTTGTTTTGAAGTGAGATGTCTGTGTCAAGAAAGGTGATGGTGGAGTATGAAATGGAAGAGGTGAATTTAACCGTGAAAGATGAATTTAAGGCGGATAAGAAGTTGTTGAGAGAGTCAGAGCCATGTGTCCAGAGAATAAAAATATCGTCTATGTAGCGGACCCAGAAAAGAGGTTGAAGGGGTTGCTGTGACAGGAAGGTCTCTTCGAGATGGCCCATGAAGAGATTGGCGTATGATGGTGCCATCCTCGTTCCCATCGCTGTGCCTTTTGTCTGTAGGTAAAAACAATTTTGGAAAGTGAATGCATTTTTTGTTAGGACGAAAGTGGCAAGATTGAGGAGAAATTCCGTTGAGGGGCGCTGGGGTAGGGGGCGCAGAGAAAGATAATGTCGGAGGGAGGATAAACCTTCTGCATGGGGAATAGAAGTGTAGAGTGAGGTAACGTCGATGGTGGCCATAAGTAGGTTGGGTGTGGAGGGAATAGAGACGGAATTTAGACGGTCGAGGAAGTGGTACGTGTCTTTCGTGAAGGAGGGCAAGGAGAGTACAAGTGGTTGTAGGTGGTGGTCAAGGAATGCGGAGATTCTTTCGGTGGGAGAATTGTAACTGGAAACTATAGGACGACAGGGGATGTTGGGTTTGTGTATTTTTGGGAGGAGATAAAACTGGGGTGTTCTGGGGTTTGGGGGTGAAAGTAGGGATATGTCTTGGGAGGTGAGGCTTTCTTCTGGTCCGGAGTGGAGGAGAAAAGACCGAATTTCGGTTTGGAAAGTTTGTGTTGGGTTTTTGGTTAGAGTGGTATAGGTGGATGTATCATTCAGGTGAGCGAGGGCTTTGGAAATATAATCTTTGGTGTTTAGAATTGGAAAATTGGAAATTGCAAACAGCCTTGCGTCAGCAGAGCGAAGGTGACATTTTTGAGAGTGCGAATTAAAAGAGGGTTGGCACTTAGGGGTAGGAAACTGAGAAAAGGGGTTTGGTTTCACCCCACATTCGGTCTTAGTGTAAGGGGCAACAAAAAGAAAAGGACTTGGATATGGGGGTCATAATAGGGCCACGTTGGGAGAGTGGTGAGTGCATTTCGAGGTCACTGAGAGAGAATTGATGATGGAGCGAGCAGGAATAGATGGATGTATGGAATAAGAGGAAGGATGTGACGCATGCGAAGGGATAAGACGAGAGAGAGAGAATGGAGGAAGAAAAGCGAAGAACGACCGAGAGATGAAGAAAGAGTTGGAAGAGAGAATGGAAATACGTTTAGGAGTAGAGATGAGTCTTGCTGAAAAGAAAATTGAAAGTGACCGAGAGAAGAAGCGAGAGAAAAAAGGAGAGTGATAGAGGGAGGCGCGAATGTGAAGAAAAGGGTGAGATTGGGAGTGTGAGGTCGGGAGAGGGGTAAAGGGTGAATGTCAGGGAGAGTGTAGGTACCGAAAAAGTAGTGAGGAAAGGTGAGTTTGGGAGAGGTGTAGGGGGACCGATATGGTGAATGAGAGTTGGGGAGAAAGGTAAGAGAGCTTGTGATAGAAATCCAGTGATAGGGGGAAATAGGGCGTTAGGGAGTGAGAAAGAGAAGAGCTTAGAGGGGAAAGGATAAAAATGTAGGGTGTAAGAGATGTGGATAGGGGAGTAGGAAGGAGAGATCGGTGAAACTTGGTGAAAAGGACAGAAAGAGTTTAGAGTCAGAGGTCGCACGAGGAGGCGGTGAGTGGAGAGTATGAGAGGGTGGGAATTGGTGAGATATAGATATGGAGATAAAGAGAGGGAGAGAGAGGGGGGAGGAAAAAGAGAGAGGGGAAGAGAAGGGGGAATGGCGCTCGGATCTCTCTCCGGCGGCCGAGTGTAGAGCGGTGGTGTGTTCGTGGCTGGGGTGAAGAGGGCAGTTGCCGGGGCATCAGAGCCCTGAATGGATTCGGAAGTTTCCCGAATGGCCCGAGAGGGAATCGCCCTCTGTTCACCGCCCACTCCGCGCCGCCCCCAACCCCCCTCGGCACGCTGACCTCTCATCCCCACCGCGTGAAGACGTTCTCCCCTCCGTCTCCTTCCTCCTCCATCGTCCGAGGACGATCTCTTGACCCTTGCTCGCCTTTCATGGCTCGGACTACTTGTCAATCAGCCCTGCGGCTTCCATGGCCTTTTTCGTCTCGACGCGGACTTTGGCCGGACATTTTTTACTCCTGATGTTTCCCGGAACTTGGGAAATAAAATTTCTCTCAATCCAACCTGAGTTGAATTTTCATGGGTAAATGAAAGAAAACATTTCAGTGGGATTTAAACAAAGGATAATTAAATTACACGTGAAAAAGCATCGGTCTAAAATAAAGAAATAATAGTCGGTATTATAAATGTTTATGTTAGTACTACCGTAAATGTTGTAGCGGAAATTTAATTGGTGTCAACTATTTATCTTTGGTGAAATTGTTATTGGTATAAATGATAAAAAACAATAGTACTCTAATATTGGCCGCTTTTAACAATCCTTAGGACTTAAAATTAACATTGTGTATTATTTATATGCTTAGTAGATTTTGTCCATCAAAAACCTGCCTAAACTGGTAGATTAACTATAGCAATAAATGTTTATATGAATCTGTGAAATTAGTTTTTAATATATTGTGTCCCTAATTATTGATTTCTTATAAAACATTTAATCCAAAAATGTTTAAAAAATATGAATTCTCCTTTAAAGTCAAAATGAAATTACATGTGCGCGCATAGAAATCTTTGCTGTCATCTATGCCTAAAGTAATTGCCCTTCAATTTTTTGATGGGCAATTGTCCTGTTTCCGCCTGGTATGTTTCGCATGGTTAATGGCAGGTACAAAAAGTCTGCCTTTTTGATTTTATCAAAAAGATACAGGGATATTTTGTTAAAAGGTAATATCTCTTCTTAAAAAGGCATTTCTATTACGTAGATTGAATTACAATAATTTATTGAAAGTCGTTCCTGAAGGATATATAAATAAGATCCTCCAATTTTTATTTACATCAATGGTCGATTCCCACATTAGTATGAATTTATTATTTAATAACTGAGGGGACGAAAATTAATTAAATATAATATCAATTTTGATTAAAATATCCAGGGAGTATCCGTCTGCAAAGGTTTAATGCATGGAAACCGTATTTTAATTTTTTACTTTTTGGTAATCTGTATTTATTAGTCTTTCGATTTTATCAATCATTCTATTTTCATAAGAGTAAAATGATATTTTTACATGCATGGTTTTCAACGAAGAGAGCATTCCGAAAAAAGGTATTGATATTAATCAAAAACTGAATAAACAGTGAGCTTTATGCATATAATTTCATATCGATTGTACATCCTATGAGAAAATTAGAAACGTGCATCTAAAGCCATTTGATCGTGCACAGGATGGAGTTCATGAACTGATTGTTACTTGAGAACCATTATTGGTTTATTTCGATATGTGTGCGATAGTGAAATCAAGTGAGTTCCTTGAAAAGGCATTAAAATTTCAAAATGGTTTCCCTCCCTCTTGTTCGTGGGAAAATAATATTAGCCATATTTTAACGAGTGTCCCACAGCGGTATGATGTCAGAAAGCAACAATATGGTGCAACAATCTCGTAAAATGAAACCATTTTTTTTGTACGATATTTAAGAAGGAAACATTTAAATTCATCTATGAATGAAACTCAGTGAATCACCTTGGCTCTCCAACACGTTTGCATATAAGCTAGGCAGTTCCTAAACAGCATTACTTCTATAAGAGACTCCCCATGACGAGGTCAGGCACACCAAGTATTAGGACCACTGGCTTTAGTAGGTAGCAGTTATAGCCATGGTATTTCTAGAGTTAAACTTCCAAAGAGCTGAAATATTTCTGTCGCGCATGTGAAAATAATATGAGTGAGTATCTTTTATATTCAAGAAGTTATGAGGTTAAAAATGAGTTGTTCAAGATTTTCATTTGACTCTCTCTAACAAATTGCGTTTCCGGTCGGATTGAACCAAAGCAATGGCAATACTGCAGAGTACCATAACGGTAGCAGGTGTTTTCATGACTGAGATTATTATCGCGCAAATGGTTGTGTTCCTAAAGTACCTTTCATTCAGGCACGAGTTGGTTATTTGCCGTCTCTTGGGCCAATTGGTCACGCAATAACACTAACATCATTTCTCCAATTGTCCCGGTCCATCATGTTTTCATTTCCCTTCGCATTTCCACGGCCCCATCGCTTCCTCAGCGATCCCATCACCCGCAGAACTCGTCTTCCTTTCCCATTGGATTTCTTCCGCACCCCCATCATCAGGCCGATGGAGCCACCACCCACGGAGCACGCATATTTTTTTTTCCTCTCATACCCTATTCACTGCACACCCCTTTTCGGAACGAAATCTGGAGTTGGCCGCCCCCTCCCCTTCACTCGTTTCACTCCATCACTTTATGATGCATTGCGTCTGCCTCCCCCTCCACCCACTCACACCCGAATTGCTCCTTCCGCCTTCCCTCCAACCCATCTCCCATCAATGGCGCGTAACGCTCCCAGCGCTTTAACTCTCCCTCTCCTATTCTCGTGGCACTATTTTCAAAAGGGAAAGAGAGACCTCCCAACCCCACCCACTGCACGCCCCACTCCCACTACTCTCTCAGGGCTCATCTCCGGGTGGAGAGAGGCCCCGTCATTCCGGGGTCGGCCCATGTACCCCTCCGAATCCTCTTCTACATCCCCTCCCACACCTTCGTTCCACTTATCACTCTCCACAACTACCCCCGTTACCTCTCTTCATAACCCCCTCCCCCCATTAACCCCTGAAACCCCCTTCTAAATATCCTCCAAAACCTCTTGTCACCCTCTTCCACATTCCTCTTCTCACTACCCTCTATGTCCCCTCCACATCTACCTCCACATATCCTCCGGCAGGGCTCTCATGACCCTTTACGATGTACCCTCCACACCACGCACTTCATTTTCTCACACGGGCCTGTGTGCATACATGTTGCGCCCGGGATCTCTGCGCTTGCACGTATGTTGAAGTCTACCGGGTGTGTTATTCAATACGCTCAGAACTCGTTTTAAATATCTCCTATACATATAAAACTTTAGTTCCTAAATATCTTAAGCCCTAAATATGAATTAGTGAAGCAAAACATAAATAGAGAATTTTTTAGTAACAGGGAATTTGTTAAAATAATAATAAAAGTTTCATGTGACGGTCACATTGACAGTGATTTGAAAATATCTTTTCCCAAATTGAGGAATGTACGCTTGGGAAGAAAAAGGCCATATCCATGGTAATATTCGGTAAAAATTAACTAGGTATCTAATTCACAAATATAAATCTAATCTATCTAAAATCTAAAGTAATTACCAGATTTATTGATTTTCCCAATATTTTAGTTGTATCTGAAGTGTCAATGACAGTATAGAAAATTTAAAGGAAAGTAGCCAGTTTTGTAATCATTTTGATCAATATCAGTTCTCCGTGCTCAGCAAATAATGTGCATGTAGTTTTTTTTATTTGGTACGTTCCATTCATGCTTATGTTAATTGGGTTTCTACAAGTCATGTTATGTGAGATAAGGAGAACAATATTTTTTAATGCTTGTATGTATGTATAAATAGATAATGTCAATATAAAAAAGCAAGATGTTGGCTACAGGATAGCTATCATGCATATAAGATATATAAAATCTCATTCGTGACGCAGAATGACAAAATAAATCCATTCTAATTTTTTAATAGAACCTCCCTTGCTTCTGGCCATCTTCATTCTTGTTATACTGCGACTGGTGTATCTACCGTTTTTGGAAGAGCGAAAAGAAAATTATGCGCACGAACGGAGACAGATTTTGAAAACTGCCATTTGATTTTAGATCCTGCTTCCTTTCCTAGCTGCTTCCTTTCAGTCTGTGTCTACGTAGTAATTTAAATTTTTGCGTTAATTGGTATGCTTGTGCAGCTATTGTAGAATTTTATTGAAAAATCCGGTTGAAAAAGATCGAAATAAATTTATCTAGATGGGATAGAACGTTTTTATTTTTTTGAAAGCCCAAGCGTAAGATGTAAACGTTTCATTTGATCGTGATTTGAATAGAATTTTCTCTAATCTCCTTCATATTTTTTATTGTTTTTTTATGTTCCGGAACATATGCGTGCGGAAGTGAAACCAATCCTAAAATATTTCCATGTGATTATTTTGTCAGGAGTATTATGGCCTTTTTTTTAGGACGCCAAATAAATGTTTTTATGGTGGTAAATAAATTTGGTTGTTTATTCCAGAATATGGGAATTATAATGGGGGTCAAACTTTTTTATTGTGGAATAATATTTTATTGGTCGTTTATTTTATCTTATTGCCTTAATTCGTAGTATACAGTGAAAGAAATGGGGCATCATAAATATTCCGCTGAGGAATAATATAAAAATGTGGAAAATATGTTTTGCGAATGCATTGATAAAAAAGTGTTGTAAAATAATAATGTTTACCGATGAAAAAGTTTGAATTTACATGCTATTTTATGGTTAAAATTGTAAAAAAAAATATATCTTGAAAAATATTCTTCCGCTACTTCTCATACGTTCATGTTAATGTGTTTTCCTCGTTAATAAATGGTATAAAAAGTGTAAATTCATGTGGGCTCGATCGAGTTGATAATAAATTACATCTTTATGTGTCCAAACATTGTAGAACTAATTATGCCGGTAAACTTTTGAATGAAATTGAGTACTTTTAGCTCATTCTTTCAATTATTTTCAACAAATAATTCACTCCTACATATTGCAAAATAAAATGTACACATTTCCCCGAAAGTTAATTACATCCTTATTTCAAAAGTTAATAAAATACTGATTTCTCCAAAAGTTAATCGAACCCAGTATCTGACAGATACTTTTGGAAATTTTCGCAATGTAAGGTATTTAAAAGGAGCCGACCCGAGATGTTAACATTAAAGCTCACTAATTGCTAGAAAGATATGGATATAAATTCTGGAAATGAATTAATGAATATTCAATACAACGTAGCGGATGTTGCAGGTGAGCTAATACCGGAAGAATGCTGAGATAGCAAACTTTTTGCTACTGCTAATCTGTCAGAAATTGGTACTCGGAGGGAGGAGGGGCCAAATCTTCGGAGAAACAGAAGGGCTTACTAAACGAGCATTACTTCAAATAATTTTGACTGGTGAAATAATGGAAAAATGCCATAATGTAATATAA
The DNA here is from genome assembly GCF_022747635.1 of Hetaerina americana. Lineage (NCBI taxonomy): Eukaryota > Metazoa > Arthropoda > Insecta > Odonata > Calopterygidae > Hetaerina > Hetaerina americana. The sequence goes on from NW_027286985.1 coordinate 87,546,960, forward strand.
TGATTGATACAAAATATTTGTGTTATAAATTAGCTGCCTTAACTAAACAGTGTACATTTTGATGAATATATATATCACAATAATGGGGCGGTTTAATAGAACACAAACAGAATAGCAACATTTAAAAGGACACTCACACGGTAAATTGTTCGAGCTTTCGGCCCTCTCGGAGGCCTTCTTCAAGTAAGGGTCGAAAGCTCGAACAATTTACCGTGTGAGTGTCCTTTTAAATGTTACTATTCTATTTGTGTTTTATTGTGCCGTCCCATTATATATATATATATATATATATATATATATATATATATATATATATATATATATATATAGTATATTCATTAAAATAAATTAATGCAATAGAAATAAAACCGACTTAATTTTCGTACAAAGCCTGAATCTAGTGTCTGAGTATTAAATAATATTTAATAAACACGTATTTGCCGATAAAGATCTTCATTCACATAATCTCTTAAATGGAGTTATTCTGTGGTTGTGGAAGACAAATATTTTATTCCTTTCGTACTCATTTTATGCATAGAGTAGTAAAGAAATCGTGAATGAGTTTTCCATTAGTCTATTCAATAATTCTTCAAATGCCAGACGAATTGTTTTTTTTAGCAGTTTTCTACCGGGTTAGGGTAGGCTTTTTATGGTATTAGGATTTCCCTGTTAACTACTGCTAAGTCTTTACTAACTTGACACACAAATATTCTTTAAATCCATGTTTCACATTTTAATTTCCATTTCCTAACTTTGCATTATGTCCTTAAATATTGGAAGTATTGTTTTCATCTCTCGATCTCTCTATCCCAGCATTCAACCATTTACTGCCGTCTTCAGTATCTTAATTCGTCTTAGCTCCTCGAGTAATTATTTAATCTGCCTTTGATTTTCTCTTAAGAACCATTAACTTCGTCGTTTTATTTTGTCTTTTCGCTCATTCTATGCTTTCCATTCTTCTCCACACCAACTTCTCAAAAGTTTTCAGTCTGGGATTATCTCATTATCTTTAAAAAGTAGATGTCGATCCATGAAAATACTACGTTAAAAATTTAAGTTTTTGCTGTAGCTCCATTTCTTAAACCCTGATTTCTTCTGCTTTCTGGATAGCGTGCTCATTTCAATGTAATTTAAAACGCTCAATATCCTTGCTCTGCTTTTACATTGTGTTTTCTTCAACCTATTAATTGTTCCCAAGATTGCTGTTTTTGCTTTTATATTCATCTCCCTGATTTTGTGTTCACGTTCTTCCATTTCCTCTAAAATCCATTACTTTCTAACCCTTTTCTTTGTTACCCTTCTATATATCGTTTACTGTTTCCTTTATTTCAGGTCTGATAAATTCCAATCTTTCTTCCACTTTACATTGTCTCAGAATAGTAATCAACTGCCTCCTTGCGCACCTTCCTTTTTGCCCCATGGAAGTTTCCATGTTTTATTGTCATACTATTGTCCTTTCTCACTCTTCTTTTTCTGCTTTTAATTTATTATAAATAGATACTGGGGAGGCCAAGATTAAGCACTCTAGGTTTAAACGTGCCATCTACTTGATTAGATCGGAGACTTCAAAAAGCCAAGTAATTTCATATGAATATCGAAAATGGAATGTGACGTATTAGGGTAGTGGCTTGAGTATTTATCAAATTATTGGAACAGTCAGAATCGCGGCTATATGCCTCTAGAGCATCCCGACTTCACACAAACCGTGCAATATTTCAATTTCGAGTAAGTATTGAAAATCCCTGGGTAACCGCAAGAGAATGTGGACAATGAATCTTTCCCTCTCTCTTATGAGTGAATTTAGCATACCATGTGAGTTCTTATTTCGGGTCGATTTCATCCCTCATCTATCAATTAAATCGACTTTCGGTAGTATCAGTAGTAGATTTAGGGGAGGCGACCGAGAGCTAAGGTCATTTGCGCAGACTATTACGACATTGATGGATTTGAATGACGATTTTCTCGAAGTCCCGGTTGTTGGTGGAGGGCAAATGGTTTATACCTATATGTATAGAATAGAGTCTGCCTCCCTGAATTACACCATGAATGAAGATGCTATTTTTACAAGTTTTGTAGAAGTATTTAGGGGAGGCGACTGACAGCTGAGATCATATGCGCCATTAGGGATGTACAGGAAAGGATGAAGTGTGGAGAGAAACTCAGTATCGGCATTAGCTGACTCTCATCTAAATGCGCCAAGGGGTCCACAGTTCAAAGTCCCATCCGACGGTCGGTGTACTCACTCAAAGTGCTTTCCACAAAAAACCTCAAGTGGGGATCGAAATAGTACTGAAATAGATCTGCCGCCTCCGGGATTTGACTCCGAGCCCTCTGGGTGGGAAGTTAGTACGTTAGCTATCGTACCATCGTGATCCTTATGACCTCCGGGATTTGGTGTTTAACGTAACAATTGCCGTTGACATTCAACTACATCATCACTATTGTCCGACTGAAATTTTGACCGTTTTCTCTGAATTTGAGGCATAGTTATGCCGTCCAAAGAATGCTTCAATTGTCCGCTTATGAGCGGCGGTACCCACATCTGTGCTTCTCAAAAAACTGGCTCCATGCCTTTTTCTTTTCCTAAGTTTTTCACCTCCCCCCCGCCCACTCTGCCCGCCTACTCTGCCCCCACAGTCCTACCGCTTCATTTCACGACAGCGTGCTCATCGTTCGCCTGAATAAATTTTGCCCGCCGGAAATGATAATGCTCCTCCTGGGAGGGGGTCCCAACCGAGCACGATCGAACGCGTCTCTCTCCGCCTCATCCCTTCGAAACGTTTGACAGTTCGCGCGTGAAGCAGACGTTGTTTTAACAGTCACCGCCGCTCACACGCGTGAGAAGGTGCTGGGAAGGTAGTGTCTCTGGAATTAAAAATTTGCCACGGTAAACAGTGCCGCTTTCTTGCAGTCTTTTTGTCCCCAGGATCGCGTGAGTTGTTCTGACCACCACCACCGCCGCTGCGAGGCTCCGACGACCTCTGCGACCTACCTACCTACCTTTCCGACCCCATATAGTTAACGATTTTTGGAGAGTTCGCGCAGGATTAACGCGTGTCCTTCTTTTTTATTACCCGGGGTTTGGGGGTTTCGGAAATATTTAACCTACGGAATTATTTCATGTTGGCTTGCCCAACCCGTCTGTTTGTTTTTCTCTGTGTAATGTACCGAGGATTTAAGTCATCTCTCTCCCTCTATTTTTCATTTACAAGTCGGGTGGAAGGGCTTGTCTGATTTTCTCTTATTTCTACAACTCTGATCTTTCTGAATTTATTTTATTAATAATTCATTCTGTCACTTAGGTGAAGTGATATTCCTCTGAATTAGGGGTGGGGTGAGAGCAAGAGTGGGCTGAAGAATTCGTAATAAAATAACGAGAGATAAAGTATTGGACATCTTATCACGAAATTGTACTCCCTTTAAATCCCATCTGCCAAATAAAAGAATCTGGTAGATGAAACATTATTATTAACAGCAATAGTGTAGAAATAGGCCTGGTGAAATGGAATTTCGGTAAATGAGTATTTTACGGTAATTGTCGTCTCTTAACTCATATTCCAATTTTGCTTTTGCCCGAGGGTATTAATGGTGAATTAATGGATTTACCAGAATATATATTAATTTTTACAAAATTAATTTTATCATCATTCTTTTTTCCAATGAATCAATGAAACGTGCTGGTTCGAAATTATTTAGCCTTTTTTTTCTTTCTTGGTTGCAGAATGAAACCAACTAGTCAACATTCTCATACTCATTACTGGTTCCTTTGGGACTTTCAAAACTGTCAATGGCGTCCGTGCTTCAGTTTATCCACCACCGTTCCATAAGTGTGTAGATCGGGCGCTGCTCCCAAACGATCCTTCGAAAAAACTCAAACGCAAACCCCTAGTGTATTCTCCGATCGTTCGGTTTAAATATAGAATCATTAGGTAAAATTTAATTTGTGATGTTCTTGAGTCATCATTACGTCTTTTCAATCGGAGAATGGGATTTTAGAATCTATATAAAATTGTTTTTTACCTGCCACTCTCTTAATTCTCTCATAGCTCCTTCAGACCACCTTAACCGTCATCTGCTTATCGGCTTTCGTCCTTGACCTTTCTCAGTAATCTGTTCTCTTCCTGCATATGCACCAACTCTTCGAAATACTTAATTTTTTTGCACAGAAATCGAAATAATGTTCACAGGCAGTAATTTTTGAAGTTACGTACACCAATTTATATTTTCATATTCGATCCGAAGACCATACAAAATGAATAGACGCTCATTTGAGATTGAACAACCCTGTCACAAAATAGCACCGGAAATAGATGTTCATCGATCTTTGTGCGGTGAAATAATTTCGATGAGTGCTCCACGTGAGCTTTCGAGTGCAAAATCATCTTTGAGTGGGAATAACCGTGGTCGCAAGGAATTCAATTCTTGGAAGATTGCAAAAATTGGATTAGCACGTCCGCGCGTCTCTTCGCGTTATAGCCTCGGGGAAGAGGATGGGATTAAATGGGGCAGAATGAGAGGAACCGGAGCTGCGAGGGATCTTCCGTGCGGGATTAGCCGCCTTCTCCTCCCGCGTCTCCCTCCACCGGCTGCCCCTCTGTACTTTCTCCCCCACGGCTGCTGCGATCCACTCCATCCTCTCCCTTCCCTCCTAGGGGTGTAACCGCTTCTGCCCGCTTCCCCATCGCCCTCTTTCTCCCCAAACGCTACCCCCTTCAAGCATTGAAATCACTTCGGACTGGCGACCAAACCTAACGGACTCATTTCCATCAACCCCTCGTACCTCCTCATCTGTTTTCATCCCTTTTCAATTTCGTAATCATCGCGAAGAAGAAGGCTACATTATTATTATTTACATTTCGTTACAATTAGGCAAATTGCCCGGTGGCAATCGTCCAGTGACACACCCTTATTATTCACAATGAGAACATGTTTATGAAACAAAATGCATTTAAAAACAATGCCACTTAAAATATTCTCATTTTCCAGCCGTATCTGTACAATTAAATATGGCTGAAGTTCACACCATACAAAGCAACGCATCGTCCAACATCACACTTCGTCCCAAATTACACACTTAAATACATCATACCCCTTTCAAAATCGCGCATCGTGATGGCAGCACACACTTATATAATCCAACTTCTCAAGTCATCCAAATCACGAACAGAACAATATTTTTGATAAATAATATGATAGTCACCGACAAATAAAGTTTATTACCCAATTCTTTGTCCTTAGGCTGCTTTATACCTAAGTTCAACAGATTCAGGCTTGAGGTCGTGGAAGTTCATCATAATGAAATAAGGACAGTTTGCACTTTTCCACAGTTTATTTAACGTACGACGCGTTTCAACTCACAGAGTCATCATCAGGTACAAGACAGGTCTTGTACCTGATGATGACTCTGTGAGTTGAAACGCGTCGTACGTTAAATAAACTGTGGAAAAGTGCAAACTGTCCTTATTGCTTTATACCTATTATTAAGCCTGATTCATTGCCTACACTTATTCTTAACTCTATGCCATTGGATAGGTAAAATTAAAATCACCATTGCTGCTTCTCTTTCTTCATGCAGCTTTAGGGATCGTGTTTGATAGCCAATGGGGTTTTGCAAGGGGTACAATAAAATAGGATGATTATTGAGGAATAGAGGGAAGAATAAGGGAATTATGATACGTAGGAGAGAGAGGTTTCTCTTCATCCAATCTATGCAAATAGATTGAATGAGGAGAAACTCTAGTTTGAAACCGAAGCGTATTGATCGACAATAAATTGCATCGTGAAATTTATTAGTTTTTGCACCTTTTTCTCTAATTTGGTTTGCAATGAACTCTCCAGCGTTAAGTTGAAACATTTAACTCCAATTAGCGTTAAAATTGGTTTTCCCAGTGATTTACAGGCATGCATTTATGTTGTGCGTAATTTATGTTATACGCATATCGTATATAATTTATCATTTCATCACAAAAGAAATAAGGAATCGGGTTGAGTGAGGTTGAAATCGGTCTTAATCATGAATCTGGCTTACATCTGTTGGATCCCGAATACGAGTTGATTTAATAAAATTTTAGCTAGATTAACCCATTTGAATTGCATGCTATTTAAATGGATAGCGAATCAAAACATAAATGCAAAAATACAACCGCTGTGCATTTTATGTGTCTCTGACCTATTTTTCTCCATAATTGCTTGATTTTCTTCAGTAGAAGCAGTGCCAGTTATAAACTGATTTTATTTTTCATTCCCACTCGTTCATCAAGCGCCACTGACTGCTAAGTGGCTGCAGGGAGTTTAGTTATGAATGTCTTCGTTTAGGGTATAAGGAATACCGAGTGCACCGTTTTCATTTCATTTAGGGAATAATGATTCAATGATTGAAGTCAAATTATTGTGGATAATCTACAGAGACATTTACCAGCTGTATGTTTTCCTTTTTAAATTCCAATTGGTGAACGGTGATTCAATTCATTGCCAATGACAGAGTGCAACATACGAGGAGCCCACAATAAACACGAATGTGCTTTCTCAGCCGTTGCTGTGTGATTGAATGAATGTTTGAAGCCATAAATTTAGTGAAATAAAAATTGGGTGGTGTTTATTTGTTTTGTAAACTTACTCAGGTTAAGTGGGATTAAAAGTAAATTGAAGAAAAGCGTGTTAATAGGTAAATAATGCCCTGTTTGATCTCGTTTATTTAGTTTTTTTGAAGACATTTAGGAGAAAGTGCAATATGAAAGTGGAAGAACTTTAGTAAAATTGGTGGTAACAGGCAACAATGGAGTTTATTATCAACATTTTTGACACCACAACTATCGATCATTTTCCATGGGGTTCAAAAGGAAATTGAATCATCTAATGGAATCAAATTATGACATAAGGAAACTCAATGAGAGGTTCTAACCTTTCGTATACTTTTATGGTAGTTTTATTACGCTCCTCTACTTTATTCGGGGTTACTGTCATTTTTCGCTAATTCTGTGACACCCATGGGAATATCTAAAGAAGTCTTACGTTTGTTTTGTCATCTTCTTGCCATTTGAATTGTTTGTTTTGCCACCGATTGGAATTTAAAGGACTTTTTTCTTGCATGCCAAGGGCTTATTCATACTATGTTTATGCGATGGGCTTAAAGAACCTTCGTTCTGAAGAATGAATTGGAAGAGAAAAACCGTGGGTGGAGGAACCAGTTTTGTTCCCTTTACAAAGATAAACGTCGGCTCAAGCTCCGAGCAGGAAAAATAGGTTTAAAGCGTGGAATTGAGAGCGTGGTACTTTTTAATACTTATTTTGCTAGAGGAGTTAGAACACTTGAGTAGACGCGAGACTAATGTAGAGGGAAATATTGCACGGTCTTTGGATGTGCCTAATAGGGCTTTCGCGTCGTTCTAAAACACGAGTACGAACTGGATTCTTACCTCTATTCCCTAAACGTCCGCAAACTAGGATTTTAATTTGTATCTATCATTGATTGAATGATTTTACTGCACGTTTAAACACCGAGAAATAAATCACTCTTTCTTTCATCAAGACACGAAATTTACAATGACCCCTCGCGTAATATTGTAAATCGATTTTGGACTCTTTTATTTTAGTATTTACTACGATATTGGATACAACAACTTAGGTCAATCAAGTGAACATATTATCTAAAGAAACATCATATTTACATGTTTATGATAAATGGTTTTATGCTGTAAATATTCTTTCAAATTGAGAGAAACTAAATAATGATAGAAATATTTAAAATTAGTTACTCGTGAACAACAACAAATTTTTCCATGAAGATTTTTTCAGTTCAAAATAAATAATCACTCCAAATTTGACGGATTAGTTGTATCGTATTAAACATGTTTCAAAATTAAATTTGCTTAAAGAGGAAATTTTTCGCCATTGAAAATACGTATGAAACTGTAAAATCACTATTTAGGGTCAATTTTACGCTACTAAATGAACGACGGCAGTTTGACGTGCATACATTTTTTCTGGAATATTCTTGAAATGCTGGATCGCTCACCACGCCTTTTCTGTAACGTTTCTTTAAATTGTATACTTGAAGAGAATTAAAAAATCCCATTAATAAATGGTTTTTTCGGTTAACTAAAACCTGAAGAAAACCCAGAAACACACCCTTGCGAGGGAAATTGGCAAAAAAGTATGCCCGTTAATGAATAAGGCTTATTTTCTACCTTTCTCCCTTCATTACATGTGTACCCCTCTCTCTTCCATGCTGCTTTACTGCCATCTATATCGCTCGGCTACGCCTATTGCCTACGGCTACGCCTATCAATCCGCTCACGAAACATATATTGTTTTTTGAAGCTAAAAATAATGAGAAGTCTCCTCTGTTGATAGCTATAGTGACAAGAATTAAAACCAAAGTCAAATGGAGATGGAAAGAAAACTTAATATTTGGATCACTCTTTACCAATTACCTTAATACATATTATTTGTTATCATATGTACTCAATACACATACACTCAATCGTACTATATTCTATGTACTGTGATTATTGGTAGTTGTCAAGCCCAGGAGTTCTATCAATCCTTGAAAAATTCCTACCAAGAAGTACGTGTTTCCCGTATAAGGCATATGTTCCTTTTGCCAGCTCAGAGAGAAAGAATTAATTTGTAGGAAAAAATATTTTGGCACGACGATTCCAGCTTTTAAAAACATATCCTCCTCAAGATAAGTATTTTTACGTCCTAAGTGACAGAATTAATTAAGGGATCTATCTTTATCTCCTCTAAAATACCATCCTACAGTGTGGGGAGTTTTTTTTTTTAGCTGGCGGTGTTTTGACATCTCAGAACGTCTTGTGCGTTATTCGTTTGTTCATTACTCAGCTCAATTTCATCATAAATCATTCAGTGTGTTATCGCTGGAAGAAACTTTGTTGATGTTGGCTAGGGTTTTTTGTGTTGTTTCAGGATTATTATTCGCAATAATCAGCTGACTATGCATTTTCGTGTGTAAATTTTCGGAGAAAATAATGAAACTTCTAGTGCTAGTGCAATTTTTATAAAATTTATTTTTGAATGTTAGGCTTTGATTTGAGTAATGTTCAACTGACTGAAGTTTATTCAGAAATCAATGCCTGGTTACAATATTATTCATTTGCTAACAAAACATTTGGAGTTTAAATAACATTCAACTGACGTTATTTCTAAAGTCTCGACTCTCTTTTATTATATACCTGTACATGTGCGAAATTGGTTTTTGCAAAGCACCGACAGAGGATAAACCCCTACATATCAGGATTTGTCAAATATCTGGGAAAATCTGAGAAAATCACTGTGGTGAATAAGCTATATACACTGGCACTAGATGTGTTAGTATTAATTAATGATGATATTACTAATGGGGTTAAGACTTTTGCCTCAGGCATCGCATGGTGGAAATCGTTTATACTAGGCGTCATTGTAGTAAAACTAACTTGGCATATTCCACTAGAATTTTAATATTTCACGCCTATGGTTTCGTCGGAAGGCAACATTCCCGGGAATCGCAAGGCACCATCAGATTATGTTGCCTTGCCACGAAACCATAGTCGTGAAAAATAAAAATTCCAATGGAATCTACCAAGTTAGTCTTTCCTCATTTACGCCTATTACTGATGGCACTTTACTCATATTAATATGAATATATGATATTTATGGTTTATAAAATTTTCATTTCCCATTAATATCGTGTTCTTGATGCTTGTTCTCCTTCCTCCGCTATATTCTCACATTTTGCTGGTTTTATTATATAATCAACTACTTTCCTCTACATTAATCTGATTTTTTAAATTTACTTTCAATACAATTTTGACAAATGCATGCTATTAAGTATCCATTCTATTTGTTTGTTAATAGAAGTCGGCTGGTTGAAATGGGGAAGCGCTTAAAATATAAGCAAGTATAAATAAGTTGTCAAACATCCAAATAGTCATTAACTAGTTGTCCTCAAAATAGCATAATTGAAAAATAATGGTATCCCTTCATATTGATAAAAGAGAATTAGTTTAAAAAAGGGTTTTCTCCTTTTACTAAAGAGGTCTTTGGCGTCTCTTAAAGTCGCTAATTCATAATGAATATTATCGTGACAGTGAATCTGAGTGGCACTTTGAAAATCACTAGAAATCATGAAAAGATCAGCAAAAGTGAGAGCCATGTGTCCACCGGATGCAATATTTATTATTCACAAAGGGAGAAAGGAGTGTATGCGCGAGTTCACCATTATCACAGGCTTAATAAACATTTTTTGTTATTCGAGGATTTGCAGAGCCTTTCCTAGGGTGGTCATATGCTGGATACGACGGTAGTGGAGTGGGTAGTGTGCGGGCAAAGGCAACGGCGCAGGGGCGGGATAGCAGGGCGCGTAGCGACGGCCGGAGGAAGAGGTCACCCCGCGAAGGGAGTGTCGATGCATAGCGGAAAATAAAAGTTTCCTGGATAGCTCAAGTAGTTGAGAGCATCCTCCCGGCAAATGGAAAGATCCGGAGTTCAAGTCTCGGTCTAGGAAATATTTTTACACTCGTGATTTTCGTGATTCCACCTTCCCCACTTCTCCTGTGTTTGTCCTTTATGCGTGTTCCTATCCATTTTCCTTATATCAATTTCTATATGAATGAGTATTTGTTCGCCGTTTGGCGGGATTTCGGGTTTAAATGTGTTTACAGGGTTCGTCCGGAAAATAAGTGTACTGATATTTTCCCGCCGCTCCAGGCGCGCCCAGCACCGCTCTGACGAGCTGCGATTGGAGGGGGGTATGTTGTCAAGCGACGCTGAAAAAGGCAGTCGGCTCTGAGCTGTGGTGTAGTGAGGAGCTCTGTTAACGCGAACCTCCACGCTCGACCCACGTCACGGAACGCGATGCCGAAGTTTTTGGAACAGCATTATTCCATCAAATTTGCGGTAAAGCTTGGGAAATCGTCTACCGAAACGGTCGGTATGATTAACCAGGTTTACGGGGAGTCAGCCATGTCCAGAAACATGATCTTTCGGTGGCACAAGATGTTCGTGGAGGGCAGAGAAGAGGTCGACGACGAACCACGGCCTGGACGCCCATCAACGACACTCACCGACGAAAATGTGCGAAAAGTTGGCGATGTACTGAACTCTGATCGTCGTCTTAGTGTTCGGATGATAGCAGAGCAGTGTAATGTGCCAAAAACAATAGTGTATGAGATTATTAGGGAGCATTTACAGATGCGAAAAATTTGTGCAAAGTTGGTGCCGAAAGTGCTCAGTGATGATCAAAGACTCAAATCGTTTGGAAATCGCGACAAAACTTGCGGATCACTGCAAAAATGATCCACATTTTTTAGAGAACGTTGTTTCGGGTGACGAGACGTGGATATTTGAGTACGACCCGGAGTCGAAGAGACAAAGTGCGGAGTGGCACACCCCATCATCACCCCGTCAAAAGAAAGCTCACATGAGAAAATCTCGGATCAAGGCGATGCTCATTGTCTTTTTTGACAAAAGGGGAGTCGTCCACTACGAATTTGTACCTGAACGACAAAGTGTAAATGCTGCATTTTACGTCCAAGTGCTCGACAGGCTTCGAAAACGAGTCGCCCGCGTCCGGCCAGCGATCAAAAACATCTGGCGGCTGCATTACGACAATGCGCCGTCTCACACCGCGCTTGTCGTGTCGGACTTCTTGGCCAAGCACGGCGTGGCAACGCTGCCGCACCCGCCCTACAGCCCGGACTTGGCACCACCGGACTTCTTTCTGTTCCCGAAGATAAAGAGGAGTTTGAAAGGAACGCGATACGGGACTTTGGACGCCGTCAAAGAGGCCGTGACGACGTGTCTTCGAGAGGTTCCCGATGATGCCTTCGCGGGAGCGTTCCAGGAATGGGAACGCCGCTGGAACAAAAGTATCGACTCACAAGGGTCCTATTTTGAGTAATATTACCTTAAGATATGTAAAAGTGCAATACATTTTTTTCCTGAGCTCAGTACACTTATTTTCCGGACGAACCCTGTATTATACTGAGTCTTACTTGAAGAAGGCCTCGGAGAAGGCCGAAAGCTCGAACAAATTGTGAGTGTCCTTTTAAATGTTGCTATTCTATTTGTGCCGTCCCATCGTGTGAGTGTTTCCGTACAATCGTTATATATATATATATATATATAAATAAATATATATATATATACTCATATATATACATATATATATATGTATATATACATATATATATAAATATATATATACATATATATATATATATATATATATATATATATATATATATATATATATATACATATATATATGCTTTCGTAGACGTAACACGGAAGTGCCGAATAGTACAATACACAGTAACACACAATATAGAAACACAAAAAAAGAACACACGTTATTTCTTGATATTTCGACGGAAACAATCCGTCTTCATCTGAAGATATAGAAGTAATGATATTACTTCTATATCTTCAGATGAAGACGGATGGTTTCCGTCGAAATATCAAGAAATAACGTGTGAGTGTTCTTCTTTTTTTGTGTTTCTATATGGTGTGTTACTGTGTATTGTACTATATATATATATATATATATATATATATATATATATATATATATATATATATATACATATACATATACATATATATATACATATACATATATACATACATATACATATATATATATACATATATATATATACATATACATATATATATATACATATACATATATATATATATACATATACATATATATATATACATATACATATATATATATATACATATACATATATATATACATATACATATATATATATATATATATATATATATATATATATATATATATATAATAACGAGCATAACTGTCTTCAAAATGGAATAAGTACATAAAACACAGAGGTAGAATTTTTAAAGCATTGAAATAAAAAGAAAGGACACTCACATATGTAGACGTATTTTAACGTTTCGACGGCACGACCTCCTTCATCAAAATGGCGTTCTCGGGGAAGAGCGGAGAGGACATGTACGGGGGAGGGGTGAGGGAAGGAAAGGCAAGGGACCAATAGGAAATGAAAAACGGGGTGGGAGTGAATATGGAGGCAGGTATTGGATGCATTTAATGGGCTTGGTTCAGCCTGGGGGGTTTAAATGACTGAGACACCAAGATATGCGCCATCTCACGGGTTCTTACCTCTATGATACTTGTACATTTGGGAAGTGTTTCATTCACCGAAACGGAGAAGCAGTCACCAAATGATTGGTTGTGGGAAGCAGTGTAAGTAGGGATGGCATAATTAAGGAAGGTGGGGAATTTGGTGGAATAGCGGTGGTTATTCATGCGTAGGCAAAGGATGGTCGTGCATTCGCCCACGTAGAATGCCGGGCAGAAGTTACAGGAGAGGCAATATGCAATGTTTTTTGAGGTGCAGGTGGCCCCGGGTAGGGAGTTGGTAATAAAGGAGGTGGGGTATCTTAGAAGATAGCAACGTGCGCGGTTGCAGGGTGCGGACTGGGGCGGGGTAGAGACGGGGGTGCTCGGAGGTGGTTTTTTCGACTTGAAGATGTCTCGCAAGTTCGACGGCTGTTTGAACGATACGGAGGGACAATGTGGGAATAAAAGTGATGTGGACTGACTGTTATTAATAGTTGGGAAGAGGTGACGGATTATATGTTTAATTTTGTGTGCCCTGGAAAGTGTTGATAAGATTAGGGCATTTTGGACGGTTTGGTTTGGGGAGAGGAGTGTATTGGGTTGGGTTGGTTTGAAAATTTTACTGTTAAGTAGTTTTTCAGGGTACTCACATTTTCTGAGAGAGTCCTGTAGCTAGTCCTTATATTCCTGTTGGGAGGGGGTGTTGTTGCATGGACGGAAGACACGGACTGATAGTGAAATGCTGGAGCGTTTTGTGTGAAATGGGTGGCAGCTGTTGAAATGAAGATATTGTTGGTTATTGGCCGGTTTAATGATTAATTTAAAACGTATTGTTTTGAAGGTGAATGTCGATATCTAGGAAAGTGATATTCGAGTCAGATATAGAAGGAGGAGGAGTTAAGAGAGAAAATAAAGGAGGATAAAGTTTCGCGTCCGTGGGGCAAAAGGAGGAAAATGGCATCAATATAGCGGGCCCAGAAGAGTGTTTTGAGGGTTTGTTGTTGCAGAAAGTCATGTTCAAGTTTACCCATAAAAAGATTGTTCTATGCAGGAGCCATACGCGTACCCATTGCAGTGCCCTTACCTCCATTCTCCACAAAGAAGGCTTAGAAGCCCTGAAATATTACCTCTCCCTACGACCCACTCCCTAGAGCAATATAACGGCACAATAGAACACAAAATAAAACAGGTAACACACAACACCTTAAAGGACACATTAGAGTCTTACTTGAATAAGGCCTCGTAGAAGGCCGGAAGCTCAAACAATCTAAAATGTGTGCCCTTTTATGTCGTATGTGTTACCTGTTTTATTTTGTGTTATAATGTGCCGTTATATAAATATAAACTCACTTCGATATTTCGGTGGTGGTCTCGGCTACCTTTATCACGATTTAAGAAGTCACTGACTCATGTGTGTGTTTAAGGGAGTATTTTTTACTGTTGATTTTTGTATTCCAGTGTTTTGAACGCTGTTGGGGTCTGGTTCAAAGACATCTGTGCTCGTTTATTCCGCGTAGATGGCCGTACCATGGTAGCTGCTCTTTCTTAAATGCGTCGATGCCCTCGTGTGTCCCCTGCTATGGCCCTCTGTCTCATCTCTTGATTTTAGAACATGATTGAATAAGTATGTATCGTTTAGCAGTTAATGTAGCTAAAATTTTAAATTTCGAGTTATGTTTCATCGAACTCATGGGCACAGATGCAATGCGGCGCGATTTGGAAATGGGTCAGAATCTTCTCAAAGAAGAATAAGACGTTTTAGCATCCGTAGTTTTATGCCTCCCGGATTTGGATTCCTGTTATTGCGACCCATCCTCCTCCTTTTCGCTTCAAAGTTTATACAGCGGAAAAAATGGGACAGAAACTTTTACGGAAGACGGTGGGAGCTTGTCAACAACCGGAGAAAAGATGGGATCGCAAGAGAAAGTTTTCCTGAGCATTGCTTCACAATGGAGGACACTCTAACCGGAGAACCGCGAATAACACTCAAAAACCTCTCCTCTCATCTTCAACTGCCGAGGCAGAGGGGGAAGGTAGCGGGTGGTGAGTAGGGAGGAGACGGGGTTTAGATATCACCCATTTTTGATTCTTTGGCCCGCAAACAACCCCCTCCCTCACACATGAATGCACCCACCCCCACAACGGGGTGGATGTCCTTCCATGCCTCTTACCTCCGCCCCTTAGCCTGCCTTATCTCCACCCTCCAAACACCCCCTTATTCCCCATTTCAGCCATCCAGCCTGTCTCTCCCTCCTCACATCTTCCTCAGATTCCCGAGTCACGCCTACTCCCCGTCCTCCACCTCTCATTCGCCCCCCTTTTCCCGACCCCTTCTTTCTTACATCTAAAACTCCCTCTAATTCCCAAGGATGACACTATCGTGCCTTTTCGAGGCTGTTCCAAAAAATAGAACGGGACCCCGCTCTCTTCTTCCTTCCCCTTCTCCTTGCCTCTCCAGTTGCATACCCTCACACACGCCCTTACTCCAACCAGCTTGTCGTCTCCATTCCAGCTGCGAATTCCACCTCGGTCCTCGAACCCAGGAGTCGTCCTTATCTTCTCCATTTAGATTTAACCTTTTTCTGCTCTCCATTCCTAGCGCCTCGTTTGCAGCCGGATGCGCCTCATGGTGCATTAAAAATAAAGGTTTCTTCATTCCGGCCTCTGCTATCCAGCTCATAGTCATTACATTACTCCCATATGTTATTTTGTCCAGTGTGTACTTTAAGAAAGATTTTTTATGGGTGAGGATAGAGAGCACATTTTTATAACTTGCCTGATAATTGACACGGGTACATCTGGGTGTTGAAATTTCAAAGCCTTTACTGCTGGATAATTTATGTTAAACTAAAAATAAAATACTATTTTATTTTTTATGAATCTTAAGTTGGATAAAATATTAAAAAAAATTTAATTGGGCTGGTTGCTTCACGTATCCAATAGCTATAATAACATGAGCAATCGTTTCCTGAATTTAATTAATATAATTAATCCATTAGATTTTACGAAATGCGTGACTGGTGGCACCTGTTAAAGCTACACCTAAGCAGTCACAATTCACGTTAGATTAATTGGGAGGGAATCCTATTAAACATGGTGAACTAGGGAAAATATTATTTAGGGCTTATTTGCATTATGCCATGTAATATCTATGCTTCATAGTCATTACATTATATAACGATTATGTAGATATTAAGAATGGAATAATTAAAACCAAGGGACAAAAGTATAAAATTTCCAGCCTACTCAGCATTAAAAACTAGGACCTTTAAAAATCTCAACGGTATTTGTGCTAACTTTAGTGAGTTACGGAATGCGGCAAAAGGAAAAAATTGGTCCCATTACGGCGAATTTGTGAATTTTTTATGCTGTAGGGCTTAGGAAGAAGGATGCTCCACCTACATCCATTAAAACAAACTTTTGTTTGTGAAATGTTATGGTGGGGCGGGATAGGGCAATAGATTTTGCCTTCCATTCAACACATCATCATCATGAGATACGAAGCAATATAATGCGCTTATACGTATGATACATCATATTCTAGACTGTTGGAGAATGAGAGCATACAATTCACAAGAAAACAAAGGTAACAAAAGAATCTTTTTGTTTTGTGAAAAAAGGTAACAAAATGTTTTCGGTTCATGTTGAATTTTAGTAGTGCTTGGGGTGGTTTTGAAAGCATCTTTGCACAGTGATACATATTATACGTTGCTACAGCTCCGAAAAATTTTGCAGTATGCATAAAAAAAAGAATTATAATTATTTCATGATACAACAGCAGTGTCTATTACTGAATTCCTGACCAGTTAGACCGAGGGTCACAAAATGTTGACGTGCCTCTGCAGAATCCACGATGTTGGTTTCCTTTTTCATGAAAATGTTTCAGATGTATTGATTTTTCTTTTTTGTAATTTTCGCTCTTTAACGAACTAAATGAAACTAAGTGTGTGAAAAATAAATTAATTCCTTCCTTTGGAGTGCCTCTTTGGGGATGTAGATGAGCATATGAGCATGTGGGTCCTTTGAAAAAATGTATAAAATTTTTATTTTATGCAGATGAATATTATGTGAAAATTACTAATTTAAATTTTTATGCCAAAATTTATTCACCGAAAAAGTTAAAAAAAAGAACTAATCTAACATTTTATCGGCGGGACACAGGATAAATGTAGAGAATGCCAGGATATTTGTCAGGTTCACTCGAGAATCAATTAATCGATTCTCAAGCTGGAATAGTTAATATAATTGAGCAGTATTTTGGGAGAAATTGAGCGCGGTAGGATAGAAATTGGAAAACATAGGAGTGGAATTGTAATAGGCGAAGAAAAGTTTAGAAAACTCAGGCATTTGACGACTAGT
This sequence comes from Hetaerina americana, assembly GCF_022747635.1. Taxonomy (NCBI): domain Eukaryota; kingdom Metazoa; phylum Arthropoda; class Insecta; order Odonata; family Calopterygidae; genus Hetaerina; species Hetaerina americana. The sequence continues at coordinate 87,564,436 of NW_027286985.1, forward strand.
ACGCCAAGTAGAGCAGTAAATAAAAGATTGGTTGGGGATTTTATGTGAAAATTAGTGCTGCATGGATCGAAAACTTGGTAAGTGCTTGCGAGCCAAATCCGATGATCCCAATTTGGGCATAAATGGGTTAATAGGCAGACTGGAGATGATGACTAAAATTAATTTAAAGGTTCTATCTTTGTAATTTGATGACCAAAATCCCTATCTATATCCTCTTTCTTTCTCATTGGTGCTAACACCACGCATGGTGTGTCTTAGAGAAACTTCCAAGTCACGCGTATTGATGCGTATTACGATGAACGACCCGCCACCTTGTTGAAGGTGATTTATGTCCTGACAGTTTTTCTCATTGGGGGTGAATTTTCATTAGGTAGGTATGGAGGTAAAATTACTTCTACTAGATAATGAAATCTCATGTTGGGCACGTTGAAAGGAAATATTTTGCTTCGCTGATACTTTTTCTGGCTTAAGAACTTTAGATACAAGCATTAATTGTGAAAGTTCTATCGCTTATTTTTCGCTTCATATCGCGGGAACCGTAGGTCTTCTTCCTCGCACTTGCGTAATCCTGTGATAAAGGCCGGGGTAGTATTCAATTTCCGGAAACTCATAAGCGAGGGAATTCTCCCGCGAAGGAAATGGGATGGTTAGATTCACCATGAGGCTCCCTGCAGGCAGACCCGCTTTGCGAAATTACGGTGCACCATTTCCGAATTCAAAGAAACATCTCCTTCTCTTTCTCGTCGATTTTTATTAGAGGAAGAATTGCATCATGATCACTTTTTTGTTGCACTATTTACTCTTAGTCCGAGGATGCGGATTATACCTATCATCAAACATGAGGCATTTGGATACATATACCTTGATCATAAAGTTCCCGGAATAACCACCGTGTGGCGCTCCCATCGTTCCGGTTTGAGTTCTGTTTTTTTTTGTTAAATTGGTACATCTGTTGTTGATATTCCCTTTAAATCTTAGTGTCATAACTTGACATTTGCAAAAGTTACGTAGCCAAGAGTACATCTATCTCTGTGTGTGTTGGCGATTTTTTACAATTGCAGAAATGGATTTAAATTTGCAACAACGAACTTGTATTAAATTTTGCGTAAAAAACGGATTTAGTGGCGCACGGACGTTGGAAATGTTGGAAAAGTGTTTCGGCAACGATTCTCTAAAAAAAACGGTCGTTTACCAGTGGCACGAGCGGTTCAGAAGTGGTCGTGAGTCAATCGAAGATGATGAACGCAGTGGCAGACCATCGACATCGAAAGTCGGTGAAAAAATTGATAAAGTAAAAGAAATGTTGGTCAATAACCGCAAATTAACCATCAGAGAAATAGCGGAGGACTTGAACATTGCCTATGGATCCGCCCAAGACATTGTGGTTAATGATTTGGGTTTCCGTCGTGTAGCAGCAAAGTTGGTGCCAAAAGACCTCAATTGCATGCAAAAAAGAGACCGTGTTGACGTCGCAAAAGACATGATTTGCGAGGCTGAATCCGATCCCACATTCATCAAAAGGATCATTACTGGAGACGAGACGTGGGTTTATGAGTACGACACGCAATCCAGACATCAGGCAAGTGAATGGCGTTCACCAAATGAGCCGAGACCAAAAAAACCACGTCGTTTTCAGTCAAAAAAGAAGGCAATGCTGACGTTTTTCATGGATTACAACGGTTTAGTGCATCATGAATTTTTGCCAGAAGGCCAGACAGTAAACAAAGAGTATTATTTGGGCGTTATGAGACGTTTGCGTGAAGCAATTCGCCGAAAGAGACTAGAAATGTGGGCAGAAAACTCGTGGATTTTGCACCATGATAACGCACCGTCGCACAGTGCTATCATTATTCGTAATTTTTTGACGAAAAATGCAACAAATACCATCCAACAGCCACCGAATTCACCTGATTTGGCTCCCTGTGACTTCTTTCTGTTCAATCGAGTTAAAAAACCATTACGGGGAACGCGTTTTAGCAGCCGAGAGGAAGTAATGGAAAAATCGCAGGAAGCACTGATGGACATACCGAAAACCGAATATAAAAAATGTTTCGAGGATTGGATCAAGCGCTGGCATAAGTGTGTTGCAGTCGATGGGGATTACTTTGAAGGGGACAATATAGATTTAGATGAATAAACTTGTATTTTTAATTTTCTGAATAAATTCCGGGAAATTTTTGATCAAGGTTGTATATATATTTATATATGTGTATATATGTGTATATATATGTATATATATACATATATATATATATATATATATATATATATATATATAAACTTTGAATACAATATTTTTACACTTTAATACGGAGAAAGGACTCACATATCTAGTAGACGTGTCGATGTCACGGCCGTTTTCTTCAGGTTTTCTTCAGGTGTGTGCATGGAAAACATGGTGAATGCCAAAAAGGTGTAATTATTCTCACGTACACACACATAATTATGTTTATCTATGTATGTGTATATATATATATAATGTGTCTGTATATATATAATTTAAACTCATAAATGAGATATAGCTAAGGAAAAAACTCCAAAACACACACCAATGAAACTCACACGTATTCCGAATTTTCGGTGGCCAAACCACCTTTTTCAAGAAAGCGAAGGAACTGAGGAGAATGTTTCAATAGGAGAGGATCAGGAAGCTGAATGGAAGGAGGATAGGGGAAAAAGATTTGGAGGATAGTTTTTAGGGGAAGGTTTGGAAGTGTGTGATTAATATGGAAAATGTTAAGAGCGGTGAGGTAATCAGTTTCTGATATTAATACCTTGCTCATTCCAGGATAAGTATAAACCTGTTATATTATTTTGAGTTTGATTTGAGGGTCGGAGGGAGGGTGGGATGCTGGAATGTAGACACTGCAGTGTTTATCAAATGGAGTGTTATGCTCGGAGGTGTATTTTGGGATTGGTAGACCTTTCAATCAGGGAAGAATTCTTACATGAGGCACGGATGTTGTAGCATATATAGTAATATTTAGGGGTGTGGAACACTTTCCTATGTAGAAGGTGCTTGTTGGCACTTCAGAAGGTAAATTGCATTACTGGAGGCGCATGAAGAGTAGGGAATTGGTGGGGGAGAGTTACGAAGCGGGTGGGAGAGGGATGGCGCTTAGGTTTGTAAAACAGGACATATTTGGCATCTACATTTATTACAGGGTTTGGGAGTGGCTCTGGGACGGGGCGGGGATTTACAGATTGGATTGCCTGATTTGAGGAGATCCGATAAGTTGGTGGGACATTTGAAAGTAACGGAGGGGCATTTGGGAAAAAAGGTTGTTGGTACATTTGTGGTTCTTGACGATAGGATAAATGTTTTTAGGGATGGAAATTAGAGTTTCTAGGTCAGGGAATGTGGTACACATTGATAGAGGGTGGGTTTCTGCGGTGGAGGAAGTTTGGGAGAGAGAGAATATTTTTGTTCGCTAGCACTATCTCGCTTCTTTGTTCACGAATGAGGTGTGAAGTTTGTATGTATAGGCGTACATACTTACATACTTGTCAGATAGAAGTAAGTGGGTGTGGAAGGGATAAAGGGAGGGGGCAGAAGGAGGAGGAAATTAAGTGAAAAGGATTTGGGGGTTTCGATTTTTCATTTTTCCTCAGGAATGGATAGACATTAAAGTCTTTTGGGGACATTAAGATTACAAGGTGGTAGGGATGGTAAAGGTTTTGAGTGTTCAGAGGCCTTACTCGAGATTTTTCAACCAATTGCTGATAACAATATATCACTTTGGGTTAAATCTCAGTATTGGTGGTCTTAGTGAGTAGAATAAAATATGTTTTGAAGGTGACTTACTTTTCTTCTTCCTTGCCCTTAACATATATCTTAATCTTGGATACATGCACACTTTTAACCACAATTTTGAAATTAATCATCGTTTACATGTCTAAAAGAAATTACGCATGGACCTTAATGATAAAACCCCTTGTACGCTGTAGGATTTGCGATATTATTGTCGTATTTTTTGCCCTGGTGGCCCTTAAGAGACACCCTGACGCAAAGAAACGCCCGGAAGCCTTAATTATTGAGGATGATCACCGAAGAAACCTCAAATTTCATGTTTTACACTATTTAACTATACACAAGTTATTAATTCTTAAGTAATTGTTTTTGGTCTGTTAAGAAAATATATTATTCACCTACTTTGTGTCTTCATTTGTTCTTATCTCTGTAATTGCAGTCATCTCATAATGGTCGTTTACCTCTAGAATGTCTTCAAAGCTGCTTAAACCTCATATGTTGCTGTTATCTCTACTTTTTATGTTTTTCTTGGAGTTTATGAGCATTATTCTATTATGTAGTCTTAAGCAGACCTTCACAGACATTATCCGACTCTTTGGAGGACATCTTTTTCCTAACACAACTAGAAAATATATGTATAGTTCTGCTTTTAACTACTATCTTATGAACTATATTTTAATATTAGCATCGTATGTGAGAGTTATCTTGAGTCTTAATGATAGTAATAATATTACGACCTATAAGACATCTAATGAGTCTCATCTCAATTTATGACTCTGTGAATTGTTTTTAGCATGAGTTTATGGCCCACATTTCCAGGCGAAAATCATGTAATTTGGATGTGTTAACAAAATGAGATGAAATCTCCCTTGTTTGCTCATTATGAAAAGTCACCTCGCTCTCGGCAGGTTATTGCCTTCCTCATCTAACGTGGCATGAAACTCCCTCTCGGGCTCTACCTGCTAGCATCGTATGTCGCAGGGAATAATACTGTTTTAAAGGGAATACTTCGTTACCCTATCGTATCATGTAGACGCGTACAAACGGATAAAATGTGTGTGAACATGAGCACGTGCATCGACGTATCGGCTTGTGCACTCACGCTCACGCTGCATGAATAAAACCGCCTTGTTCGCTCACGGCTCGGTGTCTCAACAAATTTCTTCCTTATGCTCCCACGCGTAACCACTCTAATTTTTTTCTGGAATCATAAATAAATTCTAATGAATTATTTATTTGCACGTTGATGTAACCCTCGGTGCTGTGTGTAAGCCTAAAAACCTGTATTACTATTGAACTAAGGGATTTTTCAATTTTGAGAACAATCATTTCTCCTTAAGAAAGTATCATGAATCCTTAACCGTAAAAGATGGAGGAAAATTTAGAGGTATAATTTTATTTTTAGTATCCAAAACCTCTTGAATGATTATTGAACAGAGGGTGACGTTATATACCTTTGGAGCTACATAATTATGTTTAACTGTATGTGATCGGTGCCTTAGAATCCATATTTAATAAGAAAACATGCAAAAAATTGCTCGGTAAGGTTGAAGACTATATTGTACGCCCACGTTCCACGGAAATGTCGACCATGGGCATAAATCTTGAAGGATCACCTCGGCCAAATATTTAGCTACGAGTACATTAAGCGAGATCCATGGCGATTGCATAATTATTATTTTCATTAAATAATCATTCCGTAGAAATAGTTGTGATTTGCTCATTCAACATCAGGGTAACGTATGTTTGATTTCAATAGAGTGGTAAATTGCGGCGAATATCGATCTGTGATTCATTTTTGGTTTTTATGCTTTTATTCAACGACGGGATTTAAAAAAGTCCAATAATTCTTCCTTTTGGAGAAACAATACCTCAGTTCCCTAACATTTCTTATTATAAGGCGCTCAAAATGGACAACCAAATGCTCAGTAAATGTATTTATCAAATGATATTTTCCAAGACAAATTTTTTTACATCACCATTTTCAAAACTTTAGAATTCCATATAGGAATCCAGAGACAGAGCTAATGCCCAATTATTCTTGGAGAATGGGAAATCAAACACGTACTTGAAAAGTGGGCCAATTCAAAACATGTTTTATTTCAAGATCTTAATTTGAATTAAATTTGATTTTTCGACAGTAACAATCCTTTGTACTTTGGTAAGTCTCATGCGTTGATTCGCTGTAAGGATATTTTTTACCAATAACAATACTTTGGAAATTGATCGGGACAAAGTGGAAAAACGCACGTATGAATAGAATTCTAATTGAAGATTTAGTCAGTCACTGTCGTCTGAAATGCAGACGTGAATTTTTATCTCTTCCTGGAGGATTCAATTGGCAATGTGGAAAATGCGTCCGGAAAGCCTCTGCAATCTTAAATTGCTCTATGCATTCGAACGTAGTTTTTGACCGTGATAAAAATTCAGAAAGTTTTGCGTCGCCAATAATTTCAGGAGACGTTTTGGTGGAAGAATACTCTGAAAAATTGAAACATGTTGGATCGCTTAAAAATTATCAGTCACTGCCTCGTTCACCCGTTAAGAGTCATCAGTGTAATATCTAACATTCTAGAAATCCCATCGGTGAACAAAAGATAGTCAATACATTCGTTCGGGGGAATTAGACGAGTTATAATTGTCAACGAGGCTTTGAAAACTCGCTTCAGCGCCAGGAAAAATCAACTGAAATACGTTACGAAGGCATTGAGGAGATCTGGAATACGAAAGGAAGCATTGGACCCAATCTATAGGGGAACGACTTCCGTTTTCGAGACCTAAAGAAGAAATTCTTTCCGATAATGAGTCTTAAACGACGTCTCCGCGTTCACTCGTCTTTCCTCGGCGCGTTCTTTTTCAGTTCTCCTTCCATCGACCCCCCTCACCCTCCCTCGCCGACAGACGTAAAGGGTAATTCTCTCCTCCCCTGAAAACCCCTCGGCGGCGCTGGGGTCGCATTTTAAAGACCCATCTCTTTCGCTCGTCTTCCTTCGACCTCCGTTCGTTCCCCGATCCCCAGCCCCACCCTCAGCCCACGTTCGCCCATCCCCGGTCTTCTTTATTGCTGCAATTAAAAATCCTCCTCCTTCGTCCCACCTCCCCTCCGCTTTGCGAAGAGCATTGTTCGCTCCTCGCTCACCCCCTCCCCTATTCACCCACGTACCTTTTTTCTTCTCCATCTGCGTCCTTCTATGCTCTCCTTTGCCCATTGCACCACGGCGATCCCTTTTCTACCTCCTTGCTCTCTCTCTTTCATACACACACGCACATACACTTTCCTCATCCTTTCCCTGGCACCATCTTTTCCCTGCCTTCCTATTTGGAACAATCGCCCGCTTTATCGTCCCCATTCATCTCATCTGCATCGATCCTTCTCCAACCCCGTACCCTTCGTTCACATTCATCCATCTCCAGTCCCCATTCCTTCCACTCATTCTCCCCCTTTATCTTATCTCCCCAAGCATGTTAACCAATCGCCCTTGTGACGCATTTACCTTGCGATCTTTTTACTTTTCGGTCGTTTTAATTTTGTACCAAAATTCCTTTATCTCCGAGCTGGAATGCGTTTGTTACTCTCCCGGATCAAGCCTTTCTCTCATATTTTGATTCCTCCTTGAGGAGCTGAAGAAATATTTGCCCAAGGATACCTTCTTGTTTTTGGGGTAAGTTTTTCATCTCTGTTAGCTTTATGTCCTTTATAGCTACACGCTAAATGTTTTCACATGTCTGGCCAGGGTGCTGCATCTGTGACCTGAGATAAAATTATGCCTAGTGGTTATTTGACCTTTAAAGCGAAGAGATCATTTGTATTCCCGTGGAATATCTGCACAAGGAAATGATTAGGAAAATATTGGTTAGATTTATCAACAAAAGGTGAAGTGGGAACGGAGAGAACGATGGAAAGGAAGGGCATGTAACTCATATTTTATATTTAGCATAAATTAACGAAATTGTGTTGGGGGTTTAAAAATTAGGCGCCCCGAAAAAATTGAAACAATAAATTGTCCGATTCTAATGGAAAGTGCCAAATTATTAGTATTATTATTATTATAAGTTGCAGGAGAGCTGAATGATTTCAAATACTTTGTTGTTCTATTTACGTTAGTAATACAAAGTATCTAAGTCTTTGTTAAAAACTTTGGAACTGCTGGATAATTAAATGTTTTCCCTATAATTTCATTCTTCCATTAAAATATTTAAAGCGTTGATGTAAACCCGACAATTCAAATGACTTCATACGTAAATATTTAGGGATATTGTATAGAAATTGATGTTGAAGTGACAAATATAATTTATTAATAAACTTGTTTACGATTAATATCTGATTTTTACAAGGATGCACTTCTGTAAATATATATTAGTTGTTTAAAACTAATTTAGAATGCTATAAATTAGAAGAGCCAAAACTTGTCATATACTTGGCAAATATGCAAATATTGGAAGACATTGGGCACAGTCGGAAAAGAAAATAGCCTTAACAAAATAAAATTGTGCAAAGACGTCGGTCTTGAGGACCCGTGCTCTAAATAGACGCGTAAGGAAAATTCATTGAATAACTCAAAAAAGAGGTTTAAATTTATTTCACTCAGAAATTTAAGTAAACATCTTGAGCGTGGTTTGTTGAACCTTGGGTGAATAGGCGAGGAGGAAAATAAAATGTTTGCAAGAAAATAATTCCAAAGAAGTGTGAGGAATGCTTTGAAAAGGGAGCAAAATATAGTAATCCGGTAAATTCTAAGAAGTTGGACATAGTGTATACAAGGTTTAATCAAAAAAAGATAAGACTGATTTTATTATTTAGATTATTTTTATTATTCAGGATAACTTCATTGAGGGAGGAAATGGGATAGATATGAGAGGAATTTATCAAGGGAGACGGGTTGATTGCAGCTTCTGTGTTCTCATATGGAAAGGGAATAAGGAATGGAACGTTTGTTGTGATATGGGTTGTAACTGCTATAATGTAAGTATTATTAGTTGTTGGTCGGTTTTATATGTACAGAAGTATGACATTTTTGGTCAATTAATAATACGTTTACATCAAGGAGGGTGATTTGGGAGGAGGAACCGGTAGAATCGAAAGAGACCGAGGACGAAACATTAAGGTCGGAAAAGAATGTTTCAGGGAATCCGTACCATGTAGTCAGAGAAGGAAAATATCATTAATATATCTGAGCCACAATAGAGGTTTCAGGGGTTGGCTTATGAGGAATATTTTCTCTGCGAGTCCAAGAGAGAGGTTTGCATAGGAAGGGCTAAACCTACTGCCCATGGTACAACCCTTCATCTGCTAGTAGAATTTATTGTTAAAGGAGAAGGAATAACGGGTGAGGATTAAGTTGGGAAGTCTAAGGAGAAATTCTCTGCTGGGTATGCGTGGCTTAGGGCGTTGGTAGAGGTAGTATTGGAGAGCGGAGAGACCTTTTGAGTGGGGATGGATCTATAAATGGATGTGGAATCAATGCTGGCCATGGTAATCTCAGTATCTGGAGGGAGGGAGGTTGATTTTATCCTTTCCAGGAAATGATATGTCGGGTTTAGTGAATGACGGTAGGGGGTGGACTATTAGCTGCAGGTAGTGGTCTACAAATGCAGAGATTCTTTCCGTTCTGGAGTTACGGAAGGATAAAATCGGACCTCCGGGATTTCCAGGCTTATGAATCTTCGAAAGGATATAGAAATAAGAGGTGCGTGGGTGGGAAGGGGAGCGGAGGGCCATGTCTGAAGGAGAAAGACCTTCATTGGGCCCATTGGAAGCAAGAAATTCAATGAGTTCCTTCTGAAGGGCGGGATTAGGGTCTTTGGGTATTCGCTGGTAGGCAGATGTATCAGAGAATTATGCATTTATCTCCCTTATACAATCTGATCTATTTAAAACTACAACCGTTGAACCTTTGTCCGCGGAAGTAATGATAATATTTGGATTTTTAATTAATCTTCTTAATTCTGAGGATTCGGTGGGATACAGGTTGGGTTGAGGATTTAGGGACTTAAGGAAAGCCGGGTTTGGAAATTCTGGACAGGAGAAAGTTTATAAAATTTCCACTAGATGATTTGAGGGGAGGGGATTGGGTTCTTGGGTAGAAACAGGCTTGAATTTATGTAGGGCGTTGTGATATGGATATTTCTGGGGTAACGGTTATGAAATTCCAGAATACCTTCCACCGGAGATTTCGGCAAAAATGCAATACGTCCGCGAGGGTTGCCACGTGGTTTACTATTGGGATGAGGGTGAATGAGAGGCCCTTGTTCAAAAGAAAAGTTAGTTTTGGGCTAAAGGGTTTGGAGGAAAGATAAACCACGTGGTCTGCGGAGTCTGTCTCCTCGTCTGGCGAGATGGAGGTGGGTATGGATGCTTTGGAATGGGGTTGGCGCTTAGGGAAAACCCAGCGAGAGGTTGGCGAAGGAAGTTATAGATGAACGCGAGGTCTGGCTTTTGGAAGTGAAGGGGCGGGGGAGAAGGGGGAGGGGGAGCCAGGTAGTTTTTGACGCCGGTGTTGTAGCGAGGGCGAGTACGCCATAAGAGTCTACTTCTACTTTGTGTAGGTGATTTGGGGTGGCAAGGGAAATAATTTTAGCCAGGGAATTTGTTGAGTTTTGATATGTAGCAATGAGATGATTGTACTGATTTCGTATGAAATGACAGAGGCAAAATTAGTCTTCGAATGTTAGTATATTCAAGAAAGGACGAAGTTGAGGAGGTAAACCTGATAGTGGGATTTTGGTGCTTAGACCAATTGGGAATTATGCCTAATGTGATGCACGCCGAAAAACACTCAGATTAACTGGTGAATTGGGCGAGTTTGAATATTTTAAATATTAAAATTAGAGAGATTAAGTTTACAACAGATAGGTATAAGATGTCATTTATTCCACGAACGATAGGGGATCATAATGACATTAATCGACCGCGGTAGAGTCATGTTCGGGTAAAATTATTCTGATGTGCATTCACTACTTGCCACACACCCTCGCGTTGGCTTGCAGGGTATGTGTAGAAAAATTAATAAATGAATAAAAAATAACAATCTACGCCTATCATCCTACGTCAATAACCATGTTTCCGCGGCGTACATAACCGAGCTTCATATCACGATTTGACGAGCCTTTACTTAACACCCACACTGTTCCAACTGCTCTAGATTATGCCCTGCTCTTATGTAAATAAATCAAACGAAGAAGCGAGATGATGTTAGCCAACTCAAATATATATAGATACATAAAAAAGTACACTCACGTATTCCGAAATGTACGGTAGCACAAACACCTTCTTCTGTGGGCATAGGGAACGAAGAGTTACTTTTGTCCGCTAAAGATTCGGGTAATTAAATTTAAAGAAAAAATGATTGTTAATAATGGGGAAGGGAGTAAGGTGCTCAGAATCTGTTGGAGGAAAGGTCAAGCAAGAAGGTGTTGTGCGAGAGTACCTATAATATAAGCTTGCGGCAGTGCGGAGATACCCGTATCTTGCAACTATCCCACTGCTGTAGATATAGTATAATGAACCATTATTAATAAAATGTAATAATTTTTTAGAGATTCAGTTTATTTACCAAGTAGGTATTTAGTTTCTATTGGTATTTTAGCTGAGTTTCTCTGATATTTTTGTTCGGAAGCTTATCTGATTTGGCCACTGATGCCCCTTGCCGTCGTGGATTTCATCCTTAGAACGTCGTTCTTTTGGAAGAGAAACCGCACGGTGAACAAAATTAGCGATATTGATACCACCCTCACATTACTTCTGTTTCTCTTTCTTGTTTGACTCCTCGCCTCCATCTCTTACTTCCATTTCATTTTGTTCTCTCGCACGAGTCCTACTTTTCTCCCTCTTTCCAGCCTTCTCCTCTCTTTCCCTTTTGTAACCGGCCACAGAACTTCTTCCATCGTGTTTCCGATGCCTTTCCCATCCCTCCGGGCCAACTCTTATCCCTCCTCGCCTGACCCTCCAACCCCGTTCCGTCCCCTTCCCACCCCTCGCTTTCGCTTTTTCTTTTAAGAACTCGTACCAACTCTTCCAAGATATTTTCCGCCTTAGCGTCGCCTCGGGCCGTCCGAACGACTTTGTTTCAATCCCTCACCGTCCCACGTTATCCTCCCCCGTTTTCTTGTCTCCACGAAGACCCGCCTTTTGCTCCTGTTTCTCTTTTGTTTCTCCTTTCTCTCCAATCTCTTTCCCATTCCTTCGAAGCTGACAACGACGAACGAAGTCTGTTTTAGAGCACGTTCCGGATATTTTATATTTTCCCTTCATTTTTTATAAAATATTACAAGTATTCCTTGGTATAAACATGAGGAATACAGTATAATCCTTCAAAATCATCTTCAGCAAAATTAATTACGGTATTAATAGAATACCTGTTTTCTTGGAAATAACCTGAGTAATCATTAAAAACGAATTCAGTTGGCTTTGCTGTGTTTTTCAATATGGTATTTTGTTTCTGTACTTGTTCGCTTTTTTAACTTCATAGGGGCAGAGATGAAATCATGATTCACTCGCTTACAAACAGCTCCTCGAAAATTATATTCTGAAAGAAATTCACAAGAATTAGTTCGTTTCCTCTTAAAATGAATATATTTAATTAACGTTTTGTGCTTTTAACTTAGACAATTGCAAAGGCTTCAGCACCAAACAAAATCCTAAATGATAAAATAATTTTACAGAAGTATTTATATCGCGAGGCCTCGAGGTCATACCCCTTCTGTGAGAAGTTGTTGGATGATTGACCTTGGTATGGCCTTGAGAGAAGACATTAAGGTACGGATTGAGAAAAGCATTCAAAATTTACTTCACCTTTCAAATAATGAGTGAGGATATGTCAGAGCCCCTTTATAACCCATTATTTATTTCTATGAGAGCGTAATTCAGACATCTTTTAATTTTCTGACAGTTTCTCTAATTTCTAAAAACCCTATCTGTCACTGAAGAGCTCATCTCATAGGATTTCAGCAGTCAAGGACATTCCGCGATGTCTTTTCAAAAACGTGTAGTTGGTACTAACAATTCCATCGAAGTGGCTATAAGAGACTGATTAGCTTCAGGGTATTTTAGATTTGAGTGTTCAAAAGCCTGATGAAGGAAAGTGAAGGTTTTTCTCGTTCTGTCCCCTCCCTCCCTCTCGACCAGCCTCACCGCTACCTTCCCCCTCTTCGCACCTTCACATCCACTGCATTCTGTGGGTAAAATATCCCATGTTCTCGCCCCACCCTTTCGTCCCGACAAACTCACTTCCCATTTGTTCGCTTCGGACTTTCTCAACCCCTCGTATCGTCCCATTTCTCTCCCTTCCACCGAATTCATTCCTCCCAAACTCCCCCCTTCACTCGGTCGTTCGCAGACGGTCGAAATGAGTGCCCAGCGCTCGAACTCACCGTTGAGCAAGTTGTCGCCCCATTTTGTGGAACTTCAGAGCGATCGCGCTTCATGTTCCGGCTGTGTTATTTCTTTCTATTTCCTTCCTCAGAAAAAAAGCGCATGGGCAGAGCGAATTCTCCTGCACCTCTCGGATAGTTAGCAATGTTTTCGATGTGTTTTTATGTCCGGTTTTGAGACTTACCTGTCGTGTGTTTTTTTAAAATAGACTATGCCTTCTTCTTGTAGAAGCCAACTATTCACTATTTGCTTTCATAAATAGTGTGAACATTTTAAGACAATACGGATAACCGCGACAATATTCATGATAGACTTCTAGGTCTAGAAGTGATAAATGTATCAAGGTTTGGAAGTTTAAAAAAGCGCGTTGTTATGTGCTAGGAATCAAATTTCCTCTTATGTTTTTGTTTCACTTTCAAAGTCGATTATACCTCATTTCTGAGTAAATCGATTTTCGGGGAAGGGATTTTGTCTTCGTTTTCTAATATTGCATGCTTGGAAGTCGTAAGATGTTCCCACAAAAATAATTCATGAAAGTATAACATAATTGACGGAGATATTTATGTATATGAATAAGAAAACATGTATATACGAGGTCTGATGAAAAAGTATCGCGAATTTCCGCAGATTACGTTTATTTGATTTTCGATTTTTTGTGGCGTTATGCTGGTACTTATGTCTCTCACTTATGCTGAAATCTCGGCCATTTTGAATGTTCAGTTAATTGTTGACAGCTGTTTTGATTGGACGTGTTTTGGCTTGTCTCCGATTTTTTCTGTTCCAAAAAATGGATCAAAGAATCTGCATCAAACGTTGTGTGAAAACGAAATTAAGTGCGCGGGCGCATTCCGAATGTTGACTGTGGCATATGGAGACGCTATCCTAGACCGAAGCAACGTTTATTGGTGGTACAAAATGTTCTCAGATGGCCGAGAAGATGTGAACGACGAAGAGCGTACCGGACGCCCGGGCTAGTCAACAACAGACGAAAACATTGATGAAGGGAAGAAATAGTTTTGGCCAATCATCGAATCACCGTTAGAGAAGTTGCTGAGGTCCTAAGCCTAATATCGATTGGCTCGTGCCTTTCGATTTTTACCAATGATTTGGGCATGACACGGGTCGCCGCGAAATTCTTACCAAAGTTGCTCAATTTCGACCAAAAACAGCAACGCATCAACATTGCTAATGAGGTGTTGGACTCTCAAAATTCGTCCACCCAAATTCGAAATGTCGACCACCCAAATTTGCTCCAGAAGATCATAACTGGTGGTGAATCATGGGTTTATGGTAATGACGTGGAAACTAAAACTCAATCATCCCAATGGAAGCTGCAACACGAGCCATGAACGAAAAAAGCGCGGTCTAATCTGAAAGTTTTGCGTACAATTTTCTTCAATTGCAGTGGCGTGTTGCATCATGAGTTCCTGCAACAGGGTAGAACGGTAAATAAGGAGTATTATCTGCAAGTTATGCGCAATTTGCGCGAAGCAAGCCGCTACAAACACGCGGATTTGTGGAAGAACAAATATTGGCTTTTGCACCATGACAACGCCCCTGCTCACACATCGTTACCTGCGCGCGACCTTTTGGCCAAAAACAACACACTGATGATGCCGCAGCCACAGTATTCCTCAGATCTGGCCTCCAGTGACTTTTTCTTGTTCCCGAAACCGAAGATGCCCATAAAAGGACCACCCTACGCTACGATTGACGAGATAAATACCGCATCGAAGGAGAAGCTGAACAGGATCCCAAAAAATTATTTTTTCAATTGCTTCGAGGATGGGAGAAAACGTTGGCACAAGTGTATAGTATCTAATGGGGATTACTTTGAAGGGAACGAAATAGAGATTCATGAATAAATAAATAATGTTTGAAAAAACACAAAAGTCGCGATACTTTTTGAACAGACCTTATATATATGTGTGTGTGTATGTATATATATATATATATATATATATATATATATATATATATATATATATATATATATATATATATATATATATATACACGTAACACGTACAATACACGTACACGTACAATACACGTACAATACACGTACACGTACACGTATATACACGTACAATATATATATATAGTGCGTAAGATGATTTTAGGGTCTTTGTTTTTTAATTTGATTTCCAGGTTTTATTCCTTTTTTTAAACTATGACAGGTCAGCTAACATAAATGTCTAGTCCGTGCGTGGTATTACACGTTCATTGCAAAAAGTAAATGACAAAGAGTGGTTTATTATTTTAGCGCTCTTTTATCCGTTTATTAAAATATGTATTGAATAACCTAAAAAGTTTCAATTTTATGGAATATTTTCAGTAAATTTTATTCCACGACTACTTTTGTTCTATGTCAAAGCTAAAGCTCTCTTTCATTTGACTAAACCATCGGTTTTTTCTCTCGATTTAGAAGAGCTTGAGCCAACCGAGGGGCCGTTTCTTCAAAGCTCTCCCTGGACTCTAGGCAGGGGAGGCGGACATACCACCAATCGATATTTTCTTCTATTTCGAGTGGCATTAAAAAATGAAAAACTCCTTCTGAATGTTACGGTCATACAAACATGTGTTCGCACAAAAATTCAAGTAGATTTGTGAGCGAGGTATGGATTCGCATGCCTGCAATCGGGATCTGGGCAACGTCTCTAACGGAAAGAATGCTATATTTCGTGTTGTCAGGGAGCACTCACGCCCAGCGTTTATTTCTCATTTCTTTGAAATTTCCATATATTCGAGAGCCTTTCATCAACATCCAATTTAAATTCAATATATAATCGTAATTAATAGTCTTATAAACATTTTTCAGTTTTAACTTTAAAAGGGAAAATGTTTTTACTTCTAGAAAATGTTCCATTAAAAAAGCAATGAGTAGTGAATTAGTTTTTGTTAGTTTCCCTAAGGTTCAGTGGTTGATAAGCATAACACTTGGCTATTAATTTCAGCCTTGGTTATTTCCGTATTTTCGTTTCATCTGATACTTCCTCTGTAGTATATTTTATCATTCGGTTTTAAACGAATCTTGTCAATAATTTTCAGGGTGAACGATTATTCCCCAAAGAAAAACTATTTTTTGACTAACCTCCAGCGAACAATTTTATCTAATTTATACGTTCGTGTAAAATATATTTTCTTCCTTGAGACGAGTTCAAATTTACAAACACCGTATTCTTTAATTAAATTAAGAATACAAAGTATTTTTCCACTGTCCTTTATTCACGTACAACGGGTTTCAACGCTCAAGCGTCATCATCAGGACTCTTGAGCGTTGAACCGGTTGTACGTGAATAAAGGACAGTGGAAATATACTTTGTATTCTTAATTTAATTAAAATGAACTTCCACAAGGTTGAGCCGGGAACAATTCAATACCGAACTCTTTATCAGAATGGTTACTATTGGGGACACTTAATGGTGAAAATACGTATCCATATTGGTGAAGTGAACACACTCTTAGTTACTTCCTGACTACATTGTTATATTTTCACCTTACATGGCTTCTTCTTTCGTTCTTCATTCAACCAGGTCACATTCCCAAATTCCGCTACACTTCGAGAATTGACTTCCGAATCCGAGGCTCGAGGTTTTTGGGAAGGTTGTCCCCGTTTCGACGGTCGTTCGGTGATACCTCCCCATTTCTCTCCTCCGGCCCGCCACTCTCTTTCCATCTCCTCACCACGCCCATCCCGCGTCACGCCATTCATACTATTCTTCATACACGCCCCTCACATTGGGCCGTTTCTCTTATCGATACGTCGGGGGAGACAAATTTGCCTTTCGCCCTCGGACCCTCGTAATCTTCTGCTTGAAATGTCGCGGGAGAAAACGATCCCCCCGCCCTCCTTCCACGCTCTCGTACGAAGAGAACTGGGGTTCAACGTCCTCAAGTCGATTCCACGAACGGCTATGTATCTCACGGAGACATTTCCCCGCTGCGGGTGCCGGCGAAGGACAGATATCATCGCCTCACGAAGCGATTTCAACCCCAAACTTCACCTCAAGGAATTTTCTAGCCATGGAAAAACGCATATACCGAATCTTTCAGCTTCAATAGCACTCATTTAATCATCCGAATGTTCGTAGGGTGTGAGCATGCTCTCGAATTTTGCAACTCGTTCCTTCACCTAATCTATGATGTCCGGCGCAAGTCTTCGATGTTATTCGAATATATCCGAGAAATCTTCTTCATATGAGGATTATATGCTCCACTCTCCTAATATTTTATCATTTTCAATGCATAAATATCCTCTTATTTTAATTTTGACCACGTTATCAGCCAACTGTACTCGTCTTTTCAGCTGGCTCTCATCAGTTATCAGTCATTATTTTAGTTTTTATCCGAACTAAAATTTCTAAACAATCACATTTCCATGATGTGAAAATATTTTCTTATTCTCTAACCTGGATAGTGATACAAATCTGAAACCATTCCTCATACTTATATCGCTCTATTACATGCAGTCGAACCATAATTTGAATATTCCATGTAATGAATGAATGAGTCAATTAATATGTAATTGTATTTTAGTAAAGAAATTATTAATTGATTAATGAATTAATTAATGACCTTGTAGGAAAAAGAAAACTTGTGGAGATTACACCAAAATTGGCTTCTCTCTTTCCACGAAAGGCCATTTAGAGAAACATGGACGAAACTCACGCTTCCCCAGCACGCCGCGACTACCTTTTGCAACTCTCCACGCGCTAACGGTTGAGCGACCGAGCGAGGTGAGGAAAAAAAAGGCGAGAACAACTTACCCAGCGTCCCGTATTCACATACAAGAAAATAATGAAACAGCATTAGTTTCCCTCTCTTTCGGTTTTCCTTCACCGTCATGGGCCCACGGGAAAGCACCCTCTTTCACTTTCTCTCACTTCGCTCTCTCCTGCCGGGGGAAGGAGACAGGGGACCCATGCCACTGAATTCGGGGTCGTTTTGGACGGGCACGGGTCGCTTTCGCTCAGGTCGGTGGGCGAAGAGTGAGGAGACGTATTTTCGGGCGTTGCCATAAACTCCATTATCATGTGGGTCGGGAGGAGCCTTCGTTAGAACGGGAGGATGAAGCGGATGAGTTTCGGTGGGGATGGGGTTGGAGTGCAGGGCGTGACGTGGGGGCGGGGAGGGGCCTTGCGTGGAAAGGAGGAGGAGGGCCTGGCGCACACAGCTTTCATGCCCCCCCCCCCGCGCCCCACTCCATGTCGAGATTAAAAGCTCGGGATCGTGGAGGTGTGAAATTTTTAATGCGAATTCGGAGTTTTGGAAACACTCTTCCTTCTCTTTCACTCTATATTTTTTTCCCTCTCTCCGGTTTCGACTCACATCCCTTTTCGTTGTGCCCCTGATTATTTTTTCACAACGTTCGGATAAACGTGAAGTGGCATGGGTGGGCTAAGGAGGCTTTTATACCAGCACGAGACGTGGTCGGGTCATTCTTGGACGAAGCGTGGGCGGGTTTCTCAGCCATTGTCCCCATTAAAGAACCATTGTCGTAAGTTGCATTGGATGCTTATGTACCGTGTGTGTATGGTGTGTTTCTTTGAAAGTAATAATCCACTCGCGGTTATGTTTGCACTCAAAACGGTCGAGTTCCGGTGGTTTCTATTTTCATTCTTCCGTATTATCCCAATGAAAACAGCTTTTTCTTATTTCCTGATAAACAAAAACTCATTACTTTACTGCATCTTTTGAGAGATATTCTTCTTCATTAGGATTGGAACGGTATGTCAAAATATTAGTTCCGCTTGAATAAATCATAAAAAAGATGCGAATAATTATATTTTTTGTTTTTTCTCGATAGTGTTATGGTTCGATCAATTCGCTAGTGACTTTGGATGAATCTCGGCTAGTCATTTAAATTTATTTATTCTATTGTTTATTTTTAAATCAATAGATTAAGTTTCTATGAAACTGTGTGTATTCCTCATACGCCCTTGGTATGCTTACGTCTGTATCAGTTTTAGTAAATCTAACAGAAGCATATAAACGGTAGTTGATGAGGAATTAGTGAATATTAGAAATATTACTATGTGTTGAAATTTTTTATGTAAGTCAGATAAATAAAATTGTGGTATCGTGGGGAAAAGATTATCTGAAATATTAAGAATACTTGATGGTGAAATAGAATGAACAAATTTTAATAAAACTAAATTGTGCCACATTGAATTCTTTTTGGGTTTATTTTAATTACATTTTCATTTTTGTTTTTATATAATTGATATTGAAATAGACAAAAAGAGAGATTCACTCTATTACTAGAGTACCATCCTAGGTATGGCTTAAGGAAACATCCGACGAATATCTTGGAGTGATTCAAGCATTATTATCATCATTATCAATCATGATCATTATTGGACTTGTGTTGATGCTTATTAGTTCTTTTATCTCAAATTCCAAAGAAATTATTTCATCACAACATCTTGTTCCTTTAAAAGCCCCAAAATTTCAGAGTTTAAGAGGACGCCTCGGTAGCTTAAGTGGCTAAAGCACTCGACCGGATATTGAGGGATCTGGGTTCGTATCCCAGTCAAGGCGAATGATTTTTACACTCTGAAATCGTTGCATTTATCTCAAATGTTCATTTATCCGCTTTCACATCAATCAATTCTAGGTTCGAATATCTCACCGCTGACTTTCCCTGTAGTTTTGCCCGCTGAATCTATTTCATATTACGGTTTTCTTAAGTCTTAGTGTCTAATAATTACCCGACAAGATAGTAACTTTTTCTTTTCAGTGTTTTCATTAGGATTCAACCCTTACCGAGTTTTCGAGGAAGTTCTTCATTAACGTAGTGCCGCCCAGTTATTCGTCGTCATTCTCTCGTATTTTCATACTTGACATGAATTCCAGTCTACTCTTTTTTTTAAAGTCAATGAATACCTCACGAAAGTGTGCACCTTTATGATTTATTGAAGCGCTCGCTTGCTTCCAGCCATTTTCTACGCTATTTCATTAAAATCTTCTGGTAATTACACGTTCCCTCTGTTATTCTGCTCCACTCCTCTTGCTTACCCCATCGCTGCTAATTTTCTCCGGAAATTGTTACCTTCCACTTCTGCTAGCTTTTGATTGCCTATTTTATGATTAAGTTCCATGCTGCAGATCATTGTCTATACGTTATAACTACGGATCTTTTACATGGCTCTTAATATGTAATTATTTTCCTCTCCACGTACCGAAACTTCTTTTTCTGCCACTAGTGTTACTACATCGTTAAAATAGGAAATGCTGATTTTTTTCCGAATTCAAAGAGTGTTTTCTCAAAAGTGACGAATAAATGACGAATGCCTGTTTTCCCTCTTTCAGTTTCTTCTCAATAACTGCTCTATAAGAGCCAAAATAACTTTTCTTATCCTTCATGAATTCTGAATTTTATGGATCCAAATTGGTTTCCATCACGGAAATTCTCTGCTTTAAGTTGAATTCTTTCGTTGACGATTATTTCTTGTTCTTTGACAGAAGCGCTTGGGTAAAAGTAACTGTTTATAAAGTTTCATACCTCCTCATTGTTAGAGTCAGTCAGGAATATAGTTTTATGAAAGTCCATTGGAAATGTTCCAGTTGAGGTTGAGTTTTTGTCAATGAAGACTTTCTACAGTTTGGTTTGTCTTCCCTCCAGAATTTCTCAGTTTTTTGAACGCATCGTCAGTTCTTGTGAACTTGTTAAGCGGAGGACCTAGATTATGACATTTAATTCTACTTCATTTTGCTGTGCCTTTCAAAGTCACTCTAATGTTCTTTCAATATTTTATTCTATGGCTGCGTTTGTTAATATCATAAGTTATAGTGTGGTATAATATTCCGCTTTAAATACCTCTTATACTCATAAATTGGTATGAGGCAACTAGTTAGTGACTAATGGGATTTTCACATCCAGGCAGACTTCTGACCCAAGTACAAGCTATTGAAATTTATTTACTATCATCTTTAGGTGTCTAGATAAGGTTGAGTCTTCTCTATGCTCGCGCTTGGCTCTTCATACACTTTTTACACTCGTTACCCTTAAGTTGTCCCTTCGTCACTACTATGTTTTGCTCACTGCGGCCGAATTTCTTATTCTTTTACGAGGTATTTGAATATCAGATCCGCAGAAGTTCAATGCACCTTCTTGGATGATTTTATAGTTTCATACTAATTTATTTTTCCACGAAAAATGTCATCCTTTTTATCTTCGCTTTTGCTCAGATTTCTGAAACTTTGTTTTCCGCTGGCTTTTCTTGTTTGATTTTTCCAAAGAATTTTTGTCTACCTTTTTGGGTTATAAATTTTCTTTCCATTTTTCTCATTAAATACATTTATTGCACTTTCAGGCACGTCTTTTTACTTGCGTTCCTCAATTTTGTTGTTTGACGCATCCAATGTGCACCTGCACCTCTCTGGGGTTCGCGTGCTTACGTGCAGCCCTAAAGATGAATACCGTGAATTGTCGCTGTTTTTTTCACAGGCTAACCTAGATATGTGGGATATCGAGGATCTGCTTCATGAATATTAACTAATCTGTCATTTAACAAAACCATTTATTGCCTTTGCGGCGTACTTCCGTCCGGCGTTCGATGTCGGGGTAATCGAGCAAGAATTTCGTTACGGAGATATCGAATTACGGCGGGAGGTGATGAATTCATTCGCTCTATCCCTTGTACACCGTAGCTTGTCACGGGGGCAATGAAAAGGGAAAATGACGAGAGCAGAGCATTCTCCTCCTCGCTGCTTTTACACGTACAACGTCGGCTTCTCCTCCTCCCCCCACCCATATTCATTTCCCCTCGCGGCTATTTCACCATCGCCCAGTGCCCGCGATCAATTCATCCTCCGCTCATTCAAAGCATCTCAAATCCTCGGGAACCGGCCCTTCACGAGGGCCGTTGCTCGATCCGTCACATCCCGCCTCGCCTGCCCGCGCACACCCATCTCCGCTTCCCTTAACCAACCTCTCTCGCGTTCGCAACCTATCCATCATTTCAACCCCCTCGCTCTCTCCGCACAAGCCACTGTGCAACTTTGCTGCTACACGACGGAAACCCAAATCATTAACCACAATGTCTTGGGCGGATCCATAGGCAATGTTCAAGTCCTCCGCTATTTCTCTGATGGTTAATTTGCGGTTATTGACCAACATTTCTTTTACTTTATCAATTTTTTCACCGACTTTCGATGTCGATGGTCTGCCACTGCGTTCATCATCTTCGATTGACTCACGACCACTTCTGAACCGCTCGTGCCACTGGTAAACGACCGTTTTTTTAGAGAATCGTTGCCGAAACACTTTTCCAACATTTCCAACGTCCGTGCGCCACTAAATCCGTTTTTTACGCAAAATTTAATACAAGTTCGTTGTTGCAAATTTAAATCCATTTCTGCAATTGTAAAAAATCGCCAACACACACAGAGATAGATGTACTCTTGGCTATGTAACTTTTGCAAATGTCAAGTTATGACACTAAGATTTAAAGGGAATATCAACAACAGATGTACCAATTTAACAAAAAAAAACAGAACTCAAATCGGAACGATGGGAGCGCCACACGGTGGTTATTCCGGGAACTTTTTGATCAAGGTAGTATTTGTTTTCATAAATGCTATGCAATTGGATTTTGATCGGATCCCACGTCAAAGAATATTTCATCAGTCTAAGAAGCATAGTGTCCCTAATGCTACGCCTGTTATTAGAACTCTTTCTCACCACAGTGGTACTTCACCTCCTCTCCCATTCTTGCACCCTTTTCATCCTTCTTCAATATCGCCTAGACTTCGACCCTCTCCGGCACTTAACTTACCATTTACCACGGTCGATATGAACATTTCTCTCCCACTCGTTCTCCCTCACCACTCATCCTTTTCGTAGTATTTATTGCTTCGCTAGGTTGCATATGTCTGGGCGGTGAGCCACAGGATCGAGGTGATGGGCCCTCCCTCTCAGCTATGGCTATTCCCCCTCACCATTTCGTCCAGCCCGTACATAATAAGCCCATAGGTTATGTGTATGGTTTGCTCATATTTAATCACTTATCCTTCTCTTATTTCTGCCTCTATAGCTACCTCTTTATTTTTGTTTGAGAGGTCAGAGAACTGTCCATGTTCTTGTAACAGGTGCGTAGGGAAACATGCCTGAAGGCGACCGGTTATCGCTGTACATGTTTAATAAATTTATTAATTCACTCATTGAATATTCAAAATTTTACAATTGAGATATTGGTTAACATTTATTTTGATAATTTTGGAGGAGTTCATTGCAACGGTTACACTTCAGATCTGTGCATTTTTCCTCTTCGATAGGAGAGGATATTGGTTGTAAAATATTATGTGATCAGATCCAGCGGCATTTTCTTGCTAACATTCGAAATATTTCACCTGGTTCTGACAACCATGGTTTAGCTGTTTCTTCAAGAAAAATAAAATGAAACTGTTTATATTTACTTTTTGTTTGAAAAGTTTTTATTGACGAGATCTGTCGATACTCTAATTTAAAAGAATCGTTCAGCCCTCTTGGTTACAAAACTGTGGTAGGAAAACTTTTGACGTAGAAATTTTGGTCGCAGTTGGATTTGCAGAATTTGAGATAAATTTTATCGCGTATCGGATAAAGAGATAGTGTAAGTCTTAAGATGTCTCTAATTCTCTGGCAAGTCTTATATTTTTTACCCGCGCCGACTTTTATCCTTTTCATCCTCCAATCCCTGGATACCACTTCTTCTCCCTTCACGTCCCTTCCAACATGTGGCTTCATTCTGTCCTCTTTCCCCCTCTCCCCTCCCAATACAACTTGCCCCTTAACGCAACCTTCGACCCCACTTCAATGCCCCCGCCGCAGAAGTCCCCTCCCCAGCATGTCTTTTCATCGGAGCCTTAATCCCAGGCAAAGCGCTGCTCCTCTCCGGGAGGCCACACTCGGGCCCAGCGTGGGGAGGGACCGTCCACAACGCTCACCTTTCGCTCCCGCTGCTCATCCCACGTCCCTTTTGAATGGTCGCCCTCCTTAACTCTCCTCACCCCGTCTAGCCGTGCTCAAACCTCGCGGCTCCTCCCGCCCCTCTTAACATTTCCTCCCTCTCCCCCGTGGGCGTTGAATTGAAAACCCGTGCACCGGACTGCGTAGCACCGGTAAATGGACGTGGTCTGGCTGGGCGAATCCGGGGAGTGTGGCCGCGGAATATCGTCTCTTGCTCTAGGCTACTGCGTCCTCAAAAGTCCTCGAATCGGTGATTATTTCTTGGGGAAAAGGAAGCTGTAATCGAGCATCACTGCAGATGATCAATCAACGTACTGCAGATATTGGAATTAAATTCGCACAATTCTTTCTACGATGCTATTGCTACATATTAATGTTTTAGTAATAATGTAATAGCCAAGCATTCCAGATTATATGTTTATTAATATGAAATATTATCATGGTTACCTTATCGAAATTTTCAACATTTAATAGCTCAGTTTGCAGTCAATTGGGTCTGTAGTTGTTTTATAAATAAGGAAAAAAGTAAGGTGGTGGATGTTTTTGTGGCAAGGGTAAAAAAATACGAAGATATAAGAAGAATAAAATTGTGCTTAGGTTCTTGTAATGGCTTCAAGTTTTGTGTTAATCTTTTCCCTCCATACTCATTATCCTTTCATTGACTTTGTATTGTAAATATTGTTCAGCACTAGGCACTGGAATATGTGGAAAAAATCAAAACATATTTTTAAACGTAATTTTACGAGAAATGAACTTGGTCCTCCTGTTGAAATTGGTTAGTATTATGAAAAAGGCGCCAGATTTTTTCCAAGCCTTACAAATTGGTTTCTCAATTTAAACTTATATAGGATATGGTCTTTTCGAGAGTAGTCCTGAAAATTACAATAAAAATGGTATGTTATGGTGTAGATTTTGGATGTAGAGCAATTTTGAGTTGTTTGTTCTCGAACTATTAGTGCAAGTACAATAGAGGAAACAGTTTCTCAAGGCAACTCTTATGAGCCTCGCTCAAGAGTAATCGCGAATTTATTCCTGCTTCCAAAGATATGTTTACAATTTATATTTTTTTATGTTTTAAAGAAATCATGAAAACTTGTCTGAAGATGTGCCTATGCTCCGTAATACTAATTATTCAGGCTTACACTCCTATACTCTATCAACACAACCATTAAAATCTTATTGTTTTGACGCTTAAACTGTAGCAAATTTAGAGCGGGTATCAGGGCACTACATATACCTTTACACCACTTTCTAAATTTAAGGTTTCAGTCATATTTTATCTACGTATAAACGGTGGACTTCACTAATTGTGCCCTATTTGCAAGTTTCTATTTTCCTTTAATACCGTGGCCGTCCGACCGAAGGCCCTCGGGAAATACTGAAAAGTAGGCACTTAACTCCTTCCTCTCTTCCTTGTTGCTCCTTCATCTAGGTCCACTTCTGGACTTCCATTTTAGTGAACCCGGCGAACCTTCACTCCTCATCCTCTCATAAACTCCTACCTCCGCCATCTTTTAAACCCTCCTCTCCTTCTCACATGACTCACACCATCTCACCATGCGATGAATAATAAACGCACCGGGGGTTGAGGCGTAAACGGAGTGGTGGGTGAGGGTAGAGTGGGGTGGGGCGCAGGCGAAGAAAAGGGCGGAGGAGAAGGAGGGGGGAATAGGGAAGGCCGACGCCATCGTTTTGGACGCTGCCCCGCGTTGCTAGGGAGTGGGGCTGCGGGGCGGGTGCTGATGTTCGCCAGGGATACGCGGTGTCTGTATCTATGCCTCACGGACTGGAGAGGAGGGTGAGAAGTGGTCGTTGAAGTGGGAGTGGTGGGGAGATGAGGTAGTCGAGCGTGGTAAAATGAGTTTCTCACGATTATGGAGAAATGGGAAAGTCCCAATGAGCGCGACTCCACTCGTCCCCGCATTTGGATCCGGATACGCTTATTAATGGGCCGGGACGGGGTCAGAGGGACTCTTCGCATTTTTTCCCATCCAATAAATTTGGAATGAGCATAGGGAATCTGAATTGCCACCAAGAGCATGAATATTTTTTCGTGTAATTTTTCTTTTTATTCAATTATTCTTGTGTTTAATATTTCAAGACCCATCCACTTTTCCGGAGGATTGCATTCCTGTGCAAGGAAGTGTTTTCTTTTTTCTTCGGTCCCGTGCATTATTTTTTTCGCAGAGGTTCTAATTGACCAACACCGTTATAGTTTTTTGCCTAGCTATTTATAATGATTCCTATCAGAGCTGTCATTGACTTGAAATACCTTAGTACCTAAAATATTATAGCACAACATGTTATCTAGATTTGCCTGGCGGGGTGAAATCCAAGTATGGATTAAATAATGAAGCTTGGCAATAGGGTAAAATTTTGAGTGGGTAATCTTCATGTTATGGAATACACAGAGTATTTCACTCACTTTTGTTTGAACCGATAAAAGATATACGCATTCTAAAAGGAAATCTTTATCCTGAATGAACACGTAGTGGCTATTCCGATATATTTTATGATATTTTGTAAATTTAAATGCTGTTACTCGCTTTTGAAAAATTCCCTCTAAATCTTTATTATAGCGATATAGCATTTAAATTTATTTACCGAAGCAATGATTCTTTTGAAAGCAAACGATCTTCCAATGGGCGTCAAAATATTACGGAAAACGGTAAACAGTTCTCATTATTGTCTCCGGATTTAATTCCAGGCTTCAAATTTAAATTTCAGGGAATGACAACGAACAACCCTGTCTGAAACCCATTATGGTGGGATTTTCCAGTCCCTAGAACTTTATGGAACGCCGATTGATGGAAGACAGAAAGGAATTGACTCTCCTGAATGTGTGAATTTCTCTTGCTTTAAGGCTTAGCATGTTTAAGGCTCTGCTCTCACCTTTAATGTGCAGTCTTGGTTTTATTGCAGTGATGAATGGTGATGCATAGTGCAACACACTTTTTTCATGATTTATTAATACGCGAAAAATTGGCCTGGTATGATTGCGAAGTTCTACCCTAGGATAGCTATTTTTTGTTTATCCATTCATTTAGCTACATACAGCCACGCTTTTGAAAAGCCGAAGCATTAAAAAATTCAGTAGGAGGCAACCCTTATTGGCATATTTGCCTATAAAACCCTACTAGCTCGAGTTTGGCGTTATAACATCTACTCATAAGCGGGCATAAACTTTCACTCCTCCCTGAATATTTACTCAGTATTAGATTAAGGCCTGGTAAAACTTTCTCCATAATGGACCAGTATGATTAAATTCTCTTAGGCTACTGCGAGGGTAAACACATGTGTTCTTAAAATTCATGTTTTTATCTTGTGAGCGTAATGTATTACAGCTGTTGAGTAACTCCGATATTATTCGAGTAACTTTTAAGTTCCCATTCAATAAAATATCTTTCTAAAGAAAACGATATAACTTAAAAGTGGCCTTCCAGTCATCTGATCAAAAATGAGATAAATATTTCTCGTGCTCTAATTGCGTTAACAATCTATTGGTGTCCTCAACTTTAAGTTGGGTAAAATACTGTATAATTCGATTGCTAATGAATAAACAATATAAGAAGTTGATAATAGGCACAGTCTAAAAATGAAGAGATTTTAAAAATTACTATTCATTGCCAAACTTATATTACGGTTTGGGGTCTTTAAAGAAATATGCTCTGTAGAAGCACCCATGATGAATTTTTTCCTGCATAGAAACTCATTAATTGTTCAAATATATATGAGAATATCCAAGTCAAGGAGGGCGTCAGATTAAAATGAATCAATGAAATGATTTAGATTCAGTGTATTTAGTTGTCCGATATGTATATTTTCAAGTTGTTCTTCATTCCAGCAATGAATTTTATCCTTCATTATGGACTTGATTTTATAATCATTGTTGTTCACTGCTGATATTTTGAATCCAGAATATTATGCAATGTTTTTTTAATATACAATTGGCAATTTTACACAAAATAAAATTTAATGTGACCGATTTCAATGTATCTACATCATCTATCATTAATCATGATATTCCACAATATCATGCCTGAAACGTCTCTTTTTATGCAATGTTGTGCTAGTGAATAATATATTATTCCTCTTCTGAATGCATCTATATCAATTTAAGCACGCTTTACCGGATGCAGGTGCTGGTGAAACCAAGGAGGTACTTTATTTCTACCCCAATAATCGCTATGGAAGTTAATAACATTATGCAGACTTCTATTGAAATATTCCGAATTTCTTCATCGAAAATCCTTGATTATACATGGGCAAATAAATCACAATCACGGTGGCGCTTCAGAGTTGCAGGAAAGGTTTGTGTTCCCCAAACATTTCAGGGAATTCATTTCAGGTTCTTAAGTATAAAACCAGAAATGTTCACAAGTTCTGGTTCAGTTTTGTGGACAGAAACCTTTTCTTCTTATTGAAATATATCAGGGAAGATTTTTGAAAGGGCGGACCACCTGAAACAGCCATCTCCAATGTCATAGATCAAACTCAGTTCACTCGTCTGGACCAATTGTTTTGTGGCTTAAGAATAACTTGTTTTCCCGTCCAATTCTCTTTGTTGTACCCTTGGCTTGTGTTCTACCTATTGTCGTGGATTTTGATTGTAGAGCGAGCTTGCTGGAATATGTTAATACGCTTTTATTTTTTTGCCTTCAATAAGTAGTAGGAAGACCCCCTTGTCAAAATATCGGGATGGGTGCTAAAAATCGGGGCGGCACGTAAAGAGGTCACTTACCTATTCTTCATCGGTAGCCTCTAAGCTCCTCTATCCTGTGCTCATGATTGGACCTCGGGATTTCACGTCGGAAATTTCTCGGGTGCATGAGGCTGGTAGGAGGGTTGGAGAGAGGAGGAGGAAATGGAAGATTCGAATATATTGTGAGGGTAGAAGTTCTGGAGGCTGAAAGGGGAGGGGGCTTTGTGTGGGTTCGTAATATGCATGCTGGAAGAAGAAAGAGTGGATCTAGGAAGTGGGGTGGGGAAGCGAAGAGAAAATATGGGGTGGTGGGGAGAGATGAAAGGACGAGATGGGTTTTTGGCTTACCCCGGAGCCCGGCCTCTTTATAGCGTGATTTTTCGGCAACAAAGGAGCTCAGGGTGCAGTGCAGGGGTGATGAAGAGGGGAAGAGGGCAGGGCATAAGACACGAGAGCTATTGTGATGGAGCAGAAGGTAGTTGTCCTAGGAGGTTGTGTGATGAAAAGATGAAGTTTTGATCTTTTTTCCTCATTTTTAAGGCGTCTTAGATGCATGGGGCGCACGATTTGAGGGAAAGGGAGGAATGAAAAGAAATCCGTTAGCTGAATTTCAAGTCGAAGCCATGAAAGTTGGAATATATCAAGTAGGGGTTACCTTTTTGGGAAACCACATTGATTGTATTACTTTGGCAGACGCCACAAACACGGTTCGGCTCTAAATCGGAGATTACCTTATATTTCCCTCGGCGGAATAAAACAATTATTAATGTGAAAATGAAATTCTTTACGAATAACATGGTATTTGCTGTGAATAATTTTCCTGCGAATTATTATCATTATTCTGTTTTAAAAATGTTTGTTATACATTTGTGGAAAAGATACATAAATGTATGGATAACAATGTATTTTGATGTTATTTTGAGAGGAACTCAAATTTAATTTTTGAATTTTCCCCGTTATCCTGAGTTATTTAGACTTCGTTTGAATAATAGATAAATCTTTGAGTACTGGTAGGAAAATATATAAATATTTAATTTATTTCTATTGTGGGTCTCCATTTTTTGTGCTTATAGTTAAGATTGGTCACTATCTAGTTAAGTTTCTAGTGAAGATAGGTTAGATAATGAGTCGCTAACTCTCACGTTTATCATTAGATAGCAATAACCTAATCCCTTGACATTCCTACAACACTCGTAATTTTGGCTTTTGACCATATTGAAGACATATTATCAAAGAAAGAGCATGAAGATTTTCGGTTTTCGTATACAGGACGTCACTAGAGTTTCACAGTCGCGTTGATAGTCTCAGAAAAATTCAGCACGATTAGTGCCTTAGATATTTGAGATGAGAAAAAGAATTTATTAGTACAAAATGCAAAACTATCAGCATTTCACAGCAGCATAGGATACAAAAATAATTTTCTGAAATTCAGCCCAAGGAGATATTTTTCATACTGATAAATTAGTTTAGTTTCCATTAGTTTCCTTGCGGTCGGAACGTGTAAAAATTTCACTTTTATCCGTGCGAGCATGATTTTTGGGCAACGTGGTACTTCTTAGGTTCATCATACGACTGTGGTAAGCATTGAGTGACGGATTTAGAAACACATGGTGATTTTGGAGAAGTAACTCTTGGAGTGGGAAGGCATAAAGCACGCCCGGAAATGTCAAGTAGGCTTCGAATTTATCCGTTCGGGTAAAATTGCTGGCGAGGATAACTCTTTTCCGTTCTCCCTGCGCTGTTGGGAGAGCGGGCGGAAGGGTAGGGGGATGTGCGAGGTCGGACGACGAGGGAGGCACCGCAACTGAATGGGTGGTGGATAATGAGGGCCGCAGGGAAAGGGGGTAGGAGAGGAAGGGAACGGAGCGGAGGGTGGGGATCTCGGAATGGTAAATTATAATGGAGACGGAGATTTCATGGAGGGGCGGCAGAGGTCGGGTGGGAGAGAGTAGCGGAGAGGAAAGGAATTGGTGGAATGGGGAATCGTAATTGGGGTCGGCGGGCGGGGGAGGAGGGGCAAAACGGGGGTTGAGCTTCCCTGGTCGAGGGGTAAAAGATGCTGGGTTGGAAACGCGGGGGTCGCCCATTCAAGAAGCGATGATATAACTGGGAGATTGAGAACCAGCCGTTTATGTGGGTGCCGGCCAAGCCTTGTGTGAAATTGAGAATAATTTGCGGTTACAGTCCCTTCGGATTAATGCTGGACGCGAGGGGGAATGCTAACCAAACGCTCAGTTGAGCTTGGGCCTGTTAAAGTTTACATTGCAATACCGCGCCTATTGCCGTGGAGGAAAGTTAGATTATGGTACCCAGCGCCAACGATTTGTCTTGCCGAATGCCATTTGAAATTTGTTTTCACGAAATTATGTGTGTTAATAATAATATATAAGGCATGGCTCATACATTTTGGAATAGCGTTTAATTTGAGACTAAGCTTTTTGAAATTATAGAGCTAAGTGTATGATGTACGTTTAAGTGCATGTTTTTCTTCTATATATATATATATATATATATATATATATATATATATATATATATATATATATATATATATATATATATATATACATATGCCATAAACACAGTAATCAAGCCGAAGGGTCGGTTTGGTAGGTGATTGTAGAGTTTAACCGGTACTAAGCCCTATCCGGCATGTGAAATTCACACATCAGGGTAGGGGGGCCACTTCCTTCCCCTATGCCGGTTATGATTTCCCAGGAAGATCTAGTACCAGAAAAATCATAAAGTGTGGGTGAAGCTGCAGGTGCCCAGAGAAGCTCGGGAATCGAACCCGGGCCGTTAATGCTCAGTGCTAGGCATTTTGGTATTTAGTAACTCTACATTAATATTTTAACTGTGTCACTGAGCTCTTGCTGCCGTGGAATTAATCGTTACTTCGGTCAAATGTAGACCATGTTCTCTTTTAATATACACTCATTGGACGCACTTATTGTCACTATTATATTTTTGGCTCATGAGTTGTAAGTTTCAATTACGAGATGTGATTGAAAGAAAATGACGTGGATTGGGTTAAAGACGGTTAAGTTATCTTTAGTGTAAATACAAGTAAATTGAAGTAAATTAATTTATCTTCACTGCAATTTTGTTATTTTAAATGGTTTGAAATTAAAGGTATAGCAAAATAATATAATGATAAGATATGATAATTTTCTGGTGGTCTCTGAACCTGGAAAGAAATATGCTATCATCTACGAAGGTGTAATTTTTTGATCGTTTCTAATTCTGATAACTGTATCTCTATACTACGACGTAATGTTCATGAATTGTGAATCATCATTTTCTACTGCAAATTTATCTGTGCTATTTACGTGACCTAGCATCTGGATTGGTACTTTTAAGAGCAATTAGATACTGCTATCTTCATTCTCTCTGAGATAAAGCAGTTATTTACTAAATTACGACTGTTAATATTTATTTCGCTGTACTTAAGTAAAATATAGTTATTTCATTTTATAATAATGGCCACTTCAGTTTCTCTTCATTCTTCAATAAAGGTTGGCAGTCACTAATGTAGAAAATGGCGTGGTTTGAAATATGACTATAGTTAGAGGTTTAATTGAAGTTCTTTCGTTGTAACAATCGTGATTACCCGGATATTACAAGTTTGAATTATCCCTTGTTGCATAATTTTTCAAAGTTTAATAAAAGGTCTCAAAATATTTTAATGGATTTCTTTCAAATTTATAAACGTTTACTTTCAAAGTTTCGAGCCCACGCTGCACGAAACTTTTAAAAGCTCATTTATGATGAACTTTAGAAAAAAACATTTAGCGCCTTACGTAAAGTGTAGAAGGGATGAAATAGGATTCTAAGGAGATGACATTACTCGGAGATGCCGAAGACATGGCGAAAAGGGAAGTGGAGAGAACGTGGGAGTGAGTTATTTTAATTTGGCGTATTTTATCTGTATGAGTTGAGAAGCTGCCTCTTCTCCGGACCCAAGACTCTCCAAAACACAGTTAGTGCATTTACAAAAAAATCAGTAATGAGTGAGGAAAACATAAAAGAATGAGATGAGCTGTTGCCGGGCGACGGTGGATCTCAGGGACAATGAAAAAATGTGTGTCCTTCGCCAACCGAGACACTACGTTCACTCACCCAGTAAGAACTTCAAAGAGATTGGCTGATTTTATTTCTTGCAAACTGCCTCATCTTCAGTCGAATCTAGTAGGGAGTAATATAAGGAATGACTTTAATTAAATTTCTATACATTTGAATATTATGTTTATCCTGAAATTTTAAATATTCTCCTTTTAAAGTTTACATTTTTTCCCTCTCTTTATTTCACACGCTTGATAAAAACTTATTAAATTTTTAAGTTTCCGCCACGCGTCTTTGCTGGTATTCACTTTCAATTATTTACAGACCCCTGGTTTATATTTGAAGGTCGGAGGTGAATGAATTGATCGTTTCTATCTCTCTCTCCCACTTCCTCCTTTGAACACTCCTCCTGTTCCTCATCACTGTATCACTATCCCCAGAGAACCTAAGGGTACGGGCGTGTGTCACCCTAGGCGCCTGCAGACTAGTGTCTCGCCGCTATTCCCTTCCTTTACCTTCTCCCCAACTCACCCTCCTGATGACTCGGGTGTCCTGCATGAAGCCAGTCGCCTTCCCTCCTCCGTCCTGTCACCCCTATCCCTCTAACCGCAGCACGCAATCAGCCATAATCCTCACCCTCGGAGCGTCCTGATCCATCCCTTATCCATAGCACACGCCCCCGCGTCCTAACCCTCCCTCCCTCTCTCTCTCACACGCCCCGTCGGTCTAGCACATCTGCCCCGCTCGGAGAGTGACCATCGGAGAAGTCTTTTCTCTCTCTCTCTATCCCACCCTTCTCCTCCACCCCCTGTTACCCCTCCTCCACCCCCTGTTACCCCTCCTCGTCTGCTTTATTGGCCGGCGATGAGCCGCTAATCGTCGGGCTGCGAGCCGGGGAGGATCGACGGGTTAAATGGCGACCAGGTGGAACTGGCTTTGACGGAGGAGTGTGGATAACGATGGTTCGGATAATAACGAAGGTAACATGCCTACGCAGTTTAATAATTCATGCGCTCGTGGGTTGGAAGGTTGGGAGCTAGCCATTTCAGGCCTTCCACGCCTCGTCGCAGGCGAATAATGACGACACTCAAGCTTGGATGACGCCCCTGTACAAGGTCGACGGACCACTCTTCTTTTGCGGCCAAGGAAGCTCATTTGACGTTGGAAAATTGTGAAATGTTTCAGCACGCACGTGTGTTTATCTATCTTAAGATCAATCTAATTACTTCTTTAATCTCGCAATTAGATATCAATGGTAAAGCATTATGATATTCTAATCGAAAGGCAGTGACGGTCTTTTATTGGCATCACAGCTGTCGCCGTTTCTGCAAATATTCTGCCTTTGATGGATGAATGAAAGGATATAATTTAATACACTAGGCCATCAGATAAAATTTGGCAATAGCTGCAATCAAATTTCGCTGTAAATCGATATCTCTGCTTCTCAATGGATATTCCGGGAAAGGACGCCTCTGTTGTGGGAGCCTAGGTTAAAATAATCATCCAGTCAATAGACAATTACTGTTTTTCATAATATGTTAATCAGGAATTGTATTCACGATACATTATTTCATAATTAAAAGATATATTAGATGGAAGCAATGAAGCAATGGTGGTTTTCAATTTTTAAAACGTTTGAATGCTGAGGCTATTTGAACTATTTCTTGAAGGTGGGATGTTGCAGTGCGACGGGAACTTGGCGAAAGGTGGCGAAATAATTATTGCTGGTATTAATCTGTTTTTATACTCGTAATTTCAAGTTGCGATGAAGCTAACTCACAAAGTGGTAATCAAGTTTAAAGACACTTGTGAGGTTTTATTCTCTGTATAATTAATAATTTCCTGCGAATCAAAAATGCAAACGGTAATAAATGGAAAATTCTAGCATCCATGACTGATTAACTTAGAAAATGTAATAAACATACTGTGCATTTAATATTTCATTCTGCCACTTAAGATGAGGGAATCCTGCTAAACATAAGTTGTCAACACTACTGGTAGTTTCATGTACATCATCATCTCATTCGATTGATGTAATAAGCTTATTTTACCTTTTGGATTGCATCAAAGTATGCAATCACTGTTTCTTTAAAAGTTTCACTTTGTATTGTTTTCATTGATTATAATATTCGGTTATTTCGCTCATAGATTGAGATTCGATTTATCGATTATATGAAACGTTAAATATTGAGTTCAGATATCACCTGTAGCAACCTTCCTTTGACAATTGATGAAATGGAGAATAATTAGCATAAATACTTATATATGGATGTTTCTACCAGGATAAGAAAATATTATCACTAAGACGATTTCCATGGATGATCTTTCTCTGTAGGTTCAGGAATTTTCCTCCCTTTCACAATAATTTGTTCATCTTGATCAAAACATCATTACAATGGGTTTAATGCGAGAATCTGGGTAGTGTTCTTAACGAGGATATTTCTATGGGAATAGGAGACAAGTAAAACACAAGAGCATTCTAGTATTTGATTATTTTTTTCCATATTTTCAACGACTTGTCCATGCAAATGACTAATTCTTGGAAATCTTAGCAGTATGGTAGACGGCTATAAAGTAACGGTGACCGGTTTTTAGTGACTCATGCATAAAATTTTATAAAAATATTTTTTAATATTAATATATTTTATAAAATATTTATTCCGTATTTTCCTTTCTCTCTCCCGAAACCGTCGATTTTCCAAAAGGAGTCTATATTTTCATCCCGAGGGGAATTTTTCATCAAGTGGGAATTTCCATGAATTTTGTTACATAGGCGGCGTTTTTTGAGATTAACCTGCCCATCAAGAGGAACTGCGTTACCCGAGGAATTTATCGGAGATGTTATTCTTAAGGTAGAGCATAGTTCGGTTTTTTTTCACTCTGCAATTAATAGGGGTAATGATGAAATATTTTTTTAATGCATTGAACCCAGTTAGATTTTATTTTACGTGCTTGGGGCAAATTTTTAGTTGAGAGTTTGACATAAGTTAAAATAAGCATCTTTGTTAATTTTGCCACTAAATTAGGGTCAACGAGTTAGATTACTTAAATATTCCGAATTTGAGTTACTTTTGTATAAATATGGTTGCGAAATGTTTGTTTT
Organism: Hetaerina americana; assembly: GCF_022747635.1. Taxonomy (NCBI): domain Eukaryota; kingdom Metazoa; phylum Arthropoda; class Insecta; order Odonata; family Calopterygidae; genus Hetaerina; species Hetaerina americana. The sequence continues at coordinate 87,600,378 of NW_027286985.1, forward strand.
AGTAAATTGCACAATAGTGTTTTTTCCTTAAATGAAGAACACAATGTATTTTTACACTTTTCTTTATTTTGGTACTGCTAGTTTCAACACTTAGGCAGGTACAATATAGTCAAGTTTTGGTCCATTTATGTGCCATTCTTGTGGGGAAAGCGGTGTGTGAGAGAGGGGAAGTGGGGGGTTGGAGAGGGGGAGGAATGAGGAGGGTTTGTGATCGGCGTCGATGGGTAGGGTGGAAGGCTTAGCAATGGGGTCTCCTTTATCACCACTCCTTGCTGATCTTTACACAAATAACTTTGAAGGACAAATATTCAGCAGTTCCTCATTTCATACAAGGAACATTCATTGTTGTTTCGTTACTTAGACGATATATTTGCAATATGGGCAGGTACTAAATGACAGTTAGACAATGTTGTGAGCACCTTAAATTCCAATGTGCAAATAATGTTAATAATTTAAATACATTGATTTCGTTTGTGAGAAAGAAAATAATGGGAAAATCCGTTTTCTAGATACCAGAGTGTCGAAATGGGACAGAGTTTTGAATTTTTCGTATAAATAACGCCACAGGTCACATCATCCCCTTCAACTCCCGCTCATCCCCTTCATCTCATATCTCAAAAGGTATCCATTTTTTATTTCCTGCTAAATAGGCTGCTGGACTACCTCTCTCTAAAAGTAATTTTTTTCAAGAACTAAATAAGATAAAAGATATTGCAGTGAAAAATGGGTACAAAGAAGATTTAATAGAAAAAATACTACTCAGAAAAAGTTCCCTTATAACAAACAATCTTTTGTTTAAACCAGTTAATATGGGTGTAAAAGATTAAAAATTTCAGATAGCTTTTTACAATGTGAACAACCTAAAATCATCCTTCAATGCTACAATAGACAAAGTGGAAAAACAAAATAAATGTGGAATTTACAAGTTCACTTGTAAGGACTGTAGTACCAACTAACTCATAGGCCAAACGGGGAGATCATTAAAAACACGAGCGGAGGAACATAAACGCTGTTTTAGGAAATACGACCTCGCGCAATCTCAGCTCGCCAAGCATCTATGGGAAAAAATCATGGGAGCGATTTCAACCCGGAACTGATACACCAAATGGACAAAGGAAGGCGGATAGACAAGTGAGAAGAGCCGGAAATCCGAAAGAATTTGAAAAAGGGTCATTTGGTCAACGAATTATTGTTTGAATACCTCTTCCCAATCCTGGAAGCATCCCTTTCCTTCACGGAAAGACCCAACAATCCCACCTTCCTCCCACTGTGAACTCCACTAATCACCTATTCTGACGCTGAACACCCCTCTCTTTCCCCCCTCTCTCACCCATCCCCCACATGAATGGTACAAAAATGGACCAAAACGTGTTTAATATGTACCTGATAATGACGCCTACACGCTGAAACTAGTAATACCAAAATAAAGAACAGTGGAAAAATACATTGTGTTCTTCATTTATCGAACATGAACTTCTACTAAGTTGAGTCAGAAACCATCGAATGGTGTTTTTTCTGTAACATGTGTTTATATTTAAATTGAAATTCCAATGTGATAGCTGCCTAACAAATCTTAATTGTACTGTGTAATTTATTGGAGAAGGATAATCAAATTACTATTTGCAGCAGTCATCAAAACCAATAATTGTGCATGATTTTTCGGTATTTATTTAAAATATTTGCTTCCTATTTTTTGCTGTTGTCCTAAATTATAGTTGGCCGAAACAGCGCAGGAAGTAGCTGAAATAGGATTATATGTGAGAATTTCAAATAACCCGTGTTTTAGGATTGCAACGATATTTTCAATAAATGATGGACTAATATCCGTATTATGCTTCGTACGGATTAATGTTTATGCAAATATACAGTCAGTTTTTCCATTCCCTTCAAATTTAAAATCTTAATGAAAGTTGGCTGGTTCGTTAGTATGCATAATTAGATTTAGATATTTGAATATTTTGTTTAGTTAAAATCCGCAATAAATTCATTCGTCATAGAAACTATTGTATGCTCGATTAGTAATAATGTTTTTGAGACTGAAATTTTTGTTAAAAAGGTGCTTTTTGGGATAATATTAGTTATTATGAAAACCTACCTCAGCTTATAAGTAAATTATCTTAAAATTGTGTTGAATGAGGTGAAGTTTAATACAACCTATCAAGTAATTACCGAACAGAATCACTACGTAAAATAGAATATATTATATCCTATTCATTAATTTCATGTTTTATAAAACCTATGTTTGAACACCTATATTTGAAGTATGCAAAGAGATAATTTTGAGCTTCTCGAGCTCATGCTAAAAACGATTTCAAAGTTCATTGAAGCCACTTGAGGTCAGTGAGCGTTACCCAACCGTTACCCGTTTAGTGTTCCAAATCGTTGCGGCTTCCACTTAGGCCATATGCATTTTAAAAACAGAAGTATAGCTCAGATTTTATTATAACCAGGAAATTTTTAATATGATAGGCACTGCATTAAGATTAGCATTTCAGTTTAGATTGACATAAGAGAGAGAGGACAAAGAAAAAAAATTATCTCATTAAAAATTCCAAACGTCATACTCAGACCTGGCTCCCGGTTTTTCTCTTTGCGGGTAAGTTTATGGCAATGTATATCTGTGCAAAGATGGTGGGGATAGTTTGAAGAAAACCAATCATCATAAGCAGCGAGTTATTTGTCCAAACGTCCTCTTACTTCACTCCTTCCCGTGCCGGCTCATCTAGCTTCATTGCTTGATCCGCATTTTGATTATCTGTGGTTATAATTCCAGTCATATTATTTACTGTTTATTTTCCAAATCTTTTAACTCATTTAATGTTTGACAAGCCAATTGCGCAATAAATTACGCTCACTTTTTGTATTTTTTTACCCTTATTTTCGGCAGAATTCGTCATTTTCGCACATTTTTTTATTGTTCCTTCTTTATATTCGGTGCGACCATTATGTAAGTATAATTCTTCCACCACACTATATTTCCATTTCTTTCATTATTATTTTTACCATGGCTCATGCTTTATATATTTAACCACACAAAACATGTAAGAATCATTAGAGAGTACCACTGTATTTCAATAAATTATTTCATCAGTCTTGAATTGATGGCTGCCAGGCTCTGCTCTTATGCGTGCGTATCTTATGTTAAAATAATAGCCACTAATACTAATCTTCCTTGCTAATGGATAAACGATACAAACTCATTAGCATTTATAAGTTATGAAGCATGGAAATAACGACATTAATTACTAATGTTTACAGTTTATCGCCGTTTACAGTAGGTTGCCTACCAATCAAAGTGGTGGTAAAAATAAATCTAAAACTTGAAGGGATAAAGCATAAGCTCTCCTCATTAACCAAACTAGGTAATAATGCATTCATTACACGTTGTTCTCTTTCCATTAAATAGACGTCAGAAGCACTTCCTTCCATTTAATACGCTTTTGAATAACTCTTGCGTGAGCACCACAGAGTCACATTTCTCTGCAGCCGGCGGTCGGAGTTCACGGAAGCCTCCGCATCAATTAAGCATTCCGAAAGTGGGTTCCATAAATATTCTGCTTCGCGTCCCATCCCTCGCTTCTTCTTTCCGTCCTGAGAAGACGGGGGCGCACGGTGGATGGGGTGAGCGGGGAGGGGACGCCCGGAGTCGGAAGTCGGGCCATTGCCAAATGCAATTCTCCTTCACGTCTCCCTCTACCCTCCCACCACATTACCCCCATCACCCACTCCCCCCACCCGAGAGGAAGAATCTGCGACTTCTCCCTGACCAGTCTCCGGAGGTGACGTCGCGCCGGTGCAGAGCTGCGTGGTGGTCCGACAGAAACGACCCCTCTGGAAACAAAGCACGGTAGCAGTTATAAAGGGAGTGCACGCCGAGGTTGTCCTTTGTTCAACCCGCCCTCGCCCCGTACTTCATCGCCCCACGCCACTTATGTCCTCGCCCCGAAACTTGACGCTGCCTAGCAGCCGCGAGAGTGAAATGTGGGACGCAGGAGCGTGTCGTTACCGATTGTCGGGAGGAGAAAAATAATCCCCAGGCACAAAATGGTGAACTGACGCCATTTCTACCACACTCTGAAATCTCTGCGAATCCGTAACGATCTGGATTGTTTCTCATGCCGCTGGTGACACAATCATCTTAGCTGTCTCATCAGCGTCTCGTTAAAACGCAAACAACGGTTTCCCCAGTTCCTTAATTTGTCCATTTTTGGTGGTATTTAGTTTTCTAAAAAAACTATTGACGTTTAATTTGGTTATTTCATTTTATATTTGTTTGAGGCAAAATTTGGATTTGCAAAATCATTGGCGTTAGATTTTGATGGGTCTAGTTGTAATGATTTTCATGGAAAATAATTCGCCAACAATTTTCCGAGGCAGGAGAAGAACCAATTAAATTGATTTGAATTAGCCTAAATAAAGCCTTCAATAAGGTGTCCATCACCACTCATGTTTTCTGTATTTTACTTTTTTCAATTAGCAGTGATGGTATTAAAGTGATATTACGAGCTGAAAAAAATATTCGGATGTTTCTCACAAAACAAAGGGAGCGATAATATTTTATCCATAGCTTGATACCCATATATTACATCTTGATTATGACCTTGACTTGGTGGAACGACTTTTGCGCTCTCATGACCCCTAACACTGTGCCGGCGAGAACACCGTGCTTGTTTCTGGTAGGGTCATCCATGTCAGTGAGGTCGAAGGGTAGCAGCAAGAACAAAGTCTGTACAGCATCAGATCATGAGAGAAAGAGTCAAAAACATATGACCTCATTGGGTGATGCCATTTGAGTGATGGTGTTTGGTTATAAACCCTTCTGAGGAAGGCAACTGTAAAGTAGTAATAGTGAAAATCGACTGAAAACTAGTGAGGAATTAATAAAATGAGGTTTGTGAATGATCAAGCTTTAGTTATTTTGTTAGCCAAGTCAGCCCAGGAGCGCATGAGAGGTATAAGATGAATACCAATGTAAACAAAACAAGGGATGGAAGTTTGTGAGAAGATGGAAGACGAAGTTAAATGCTCAAAAGGAATGGGAAAAACTGTGGTCGAATGAACCGTTTACATATCTGAGGAGTTTTTTGGACTAAGATGGCCAAAGTAATAGGGTCATATGAAGAAAATTTGTCTGGGACAAAAATGCTTTCACAAGACGAAGCAATTTAATGGCTGGAACGTTGAGTAGAGATACTATATTAGGAAAAGATAAGTGAAAACTTTGATATGTAGCTTGGTTTTTTAAGGCTAGGTAATATGATCGTTCAAGTGAGATGATGATGGCGTAGATTGGAGGCTTTTGAAATGTCGGCGTGGAGAAAGACGGAAAAGGTCAAAAGGTCCGACGGACGGAAAGGAAAACGAATAAGTGCTAGTCATGGCGAGGGAGGAGAGAGTTCTGTTGGTATGAGCCCTAAAGAGGTAGGAAAGATGGATATTGAGCATTTTGGTTAGTGATGAAATGGTGACGGTTGTAATAGAGGGGAGGACATTAGTCAATCGAGATATGGGGGGTAACAGGATACGGTTGGACAGATTGAAATGAGATAGGAAGTATTCAAAGAAGAATTTAATGTAGTGTTTGGGTGTCAGGTTATGTCTATTTCGGAGGAATTGGGAAGTGTAAATGCAGTCTGTGTCCATATAAAATATAAATTAAACATTACACTAACAATAACAGTAGTTGTAATAATTATAATATTGTATCCCGTTTCCTTATGGATTTGAAGATTTGTTAATGCTGCTTGGGCGAAACCAATACTTACGTGTCGGCATGATACATTTGATATTTTTAGTTTATCTTTGAAAAAGTGATCGACTCTTTTATTTGGAATTTCAGTTTTTAATCATTGCATTTTTATTTTAAGGCAAATATTGTCATATGTAAACGATTTATATTTCTGCTTGATAAAATGGAATATCTGAGATTGGTTGTAAAAACTCATTCATGCACTCCAATTTTCAGTAAAAATATTATTTACTTCAATGAGCACTAAACATTTGCAGTTATTTCACTGTTTATTAAAGTCATCATGCAATGGAAGTATTACTGTTTTCCTCTTCGAGTTTTATCGTAAGGAGTGCTGCAATTGAAATCAATAGGATAGAATTAAAAAAATATCTGTGATTTAATTCGTTGTACTTAATTAAATATATGTCGATTCTTATAACCTTAATATGCGACATACGTGCAGTCCATACTGAATTCCAAGTTTAAATATGAAAACACGTTTTGGGCGCGCGTACGGACATTTCTGAGCACCAACCGACTAGATACCGAGTGCGGTCATTAATTCTACTTGTCCCTTGAATCATGCAACCACCATTCCAGAATTATATGCGGGTCTGGAAGAACCTATCTAGCAATGACTGAAATGGATTAAGCAATATATATATATTGCTTATTTATATATATATATATATATATTGCTTATTTATGTATATTATATATATAATATATATTATATATATATATATATATATATATATATATATATATATATATATATATATCTGCAAGCTGTAAAATAATGAGAAATTAGTTTGAGCAATCGTATAGGCCGCGCAATAAGTCATACTGTATCACGACAGTACTGTACCAGCGCTATAAGTAGTGCATTTTTGGCTGAATACGTTTGGAGATATCCGACTAAAAGGAAGATACTGTTTACTTTAAAGTAGATGTATTTGAAATATAGTCTAGTCTTCATCATCGTTAGGAATTATTTATGGTGCCAGGGCCAAATGGATTCATTAAATTGCAAGCATGAGTAGAATTCATGAGGAACATTTTCTTATTAGTAAGAATAGGATGGGCTGTGAAGAAAGGAACTTACGTTTAGGCCTCGCGTGGCGGTGGGTAAAGCTATAGCCACCATCTTGGTTTCTAAACTTCCCCACACTCAGGACGGGTCCTGCTGTGGTAGTGTGCGGATTCTGGTTCTTCTACTTTGCTCACTGTGAACTATTAAATTTTTCCCTGCAACGGAAAATCCAAATTTTTCAGTACTCTAATAATTGTGTGACCTAGCTCGTCCCCAAAACTTTCAAGAAAGACAGTTGACCTGGCATCTGGTTTATAAAATCTAGGGTGAATTAGTTTCACCCTGGTATTGGAGTTCCTATTTGTAGTCACTCGAAAAAAGAACTCGCAGTATTTCACGTTCATGGGCTGGCTTATGGATGGTAAGCAAACTATTAACTCGGTAATATTTTTATTTAATTTTGACTGGTGCCAAGCGAAAGTTTCCCTCTAAACTTTCTTGTACATCTACCACTGCCTTACCCTGTTCGAAATTTATTTTTCATGGTGTCGAAACTGAACCCAATTGGTTTTAGATTTCAACATCTGACACTCCTCACGTCGCTTGTATCGATACTCATGACTCGCGGAGCCATCAAATGGATAATTTAATAATACCGTCTTGTTTTAAGTCTTAAAAATGTTCCATAACTTCGCTTTTCTTAAGCAAAGAGAGAACCGCTGGCATTTTTTACCGAAATAAAATGATTTTATTCCGCCATCTCTTGACATCCCCGTGTAATAATTTATAATGTTTCACTTAATTGTACAAATTAAATAATGTTACAGAAACGGACACACCAGTGCAAAAGATAGTTTACGATACTATGGATCAATTACGTCATCATGAACGGAAGAGAATTTTCTTGCGAATTCTACAGCGTATCACGATTTGCATTATGTATAGGTTCGCCGGAGGTTATCAATTAAAATATTATTACCTCCTCATGAAATTCTTCAATATATGCTTTTCACTTTCATACCAAAAGGGATTTCCGTGTCTGTTTAATTTTAATGATAGTAATTCAATTTTTATTCGTCAAAAAATAGTCTGTGGATGTACCTATCTCTCTTTAAAACTTCGACCACTCCCTTTTCCCTTGCTTCATACAGGTTCCCCGTGCGGTTTCATTCAATGTTTTCTTTCATTTCCTCTCACGGTGAACAGGAACATCCTCCTCCTATGGGCTTCCAAGTGGAGATTAATCCTTTGAAAAGTTATTCGGCTATTCACTCACACACAAGCGCGCACTCACACACACACACACGCATGCTGCGCAGATAGTACGAATAATGAACGGATTTAGAGCAGGGCTGATGTTCGAGCGATGCTTGAATTGTTTTTCGTTGATCCAACTTTCAATCCGTAGATAATTTCGAAATCCCTCTTGGAAAGCTGACAATTTGTCGCATAGTTAGTTTCGTATTTTACCATCAACTTTTTTTTTCGTTTTTACGAATTATTTCAATTATATTTGAAAATTTAATTTCTACTAGTTAGGCCAATAACGGAAATTAATTCGTGCTGCCTGTTTTATTTTTTGGTATGGGTTAATAAGAATTTAATGAGACTAAAGCGACTCCTGAAATAGAAAATTTATCGAATTAAATTACTATAGAAATATCATATACTTATATCATATGTATTGATATATTTTTATTATTATATTTGCGACCGTATTATTGCATTATCCACTTGGTTTGAATTTGCGAATAAAATTTGATGGTTGTATTTAGCAAATTATAAATTCATTGTGTTGTAATTTCTTTAAAGTTGGATATAATAAATGATTCCACGTTTAAAAATTTGGGCTACTATGAGGGTAGGTTAAAAAATTTGTGGCTTTAGGAATGAATTAATTGATGAAATGATTGTGAGAAAAGTTTTCGGCATTTTAAATGAGAGTTATAGCATTTGGAAAAGCAAGTTAGTGAGAGTAGGATGAATTAATTAAAATTAAACAAAGAGGGGGTAACATACTTATTTATAGTGTTACAGGGGATGAATAATTTTCCAAAGATACATGAGCGTGTCCAGAGACTGGCATAAGTGGATGATTTTTTAGGTTATTATTACCGGATATTGGTAATGGAATCATATTATAACGGATAGGATTGTCGCTGGATTTAATCGAAAGATTCATCAGAAAAAGGTCTTTCATATAAAATTTAAATAAACTATATTAGAGTGAAATAAAATTATCAACCGTCCGTTCAAATATAAATAATCCGTTGGCGGTGAAATTTATCGGGATTTTTTAACTTCACGGACTTAAAAAATATTTTTCTCGAAATGGACACATAACCAATTGAAAATAACAGTTAAGTGTTTAATTAATGGTTGATTTTAAACTTTTTGTATTGAAGACACTAATCCTTTTTTGTTCATTACGAAAATGTGGAATGTTTTCACAAAGTTGAGCCTAAAACACCTAGTTCGATAAGAAAATCAAAAGAAATGACTAGCTAATTTGTCTTCTATTCCTTACATCTTGCAGTATAAATTTTTTATTTAGAACGTACTACCTTTTTGCATTATTATTACTCCAGTGAGGTTAAAAAAATGAAATGGTTGAAGAGAACTCTTATATTTTTACGGAAATTCGAGGAAGTTTAAAATATCACAAGCCATTAAAAGTTATACGGTTTTCGAGTGACGTGGAAATTGTAGGCGTAATTTCAAGTCTCGTGTGGGGTCTGTGAAGTTGTAGTTCAACCGGGACGTGGACGCGTGTGAGTTTTGAGTGTTCTGGCAACTGTTGGCGGCCGCGTGTGAGGGGTAAGTTGGGGATCCGGATAGACGGATAGACGAAGACAGCTATCGGTGGCCTGCCATTGGTGCGCATGGCTCGCGGGTCGTGCATTACTGCAGAAAATTAAATTCCGCCGATGTGAGTCTTTAACGGGATCGGTTCCTTCCCTACATCGACATGAATCACATTCTTGTCCCTCCTACCATTATAACGACGGGAGAGTAATACGGAATCCCATCTCGCAGCGATACCCCAAACATTCTCCTCTTCCAAGGAAGATAAATGGTCTTCCGAGACATCACGCCATCTACTCACAACTTTTGCTTCTGTCTCATGCCGTCTTCTCCCTCTGCTGTCTTTTCCCACTCCTCTCCCGATATCTTCTCTTCCTACTGCCTTCACTGAGGACGTGGTAGCCTGGTCGTGAGGTCGAAACTTCGTTTCGAGGTGAGCGGAGATTCGAGGAAAGTAATAATAAGACAATGAGTATATGCTTTCGTTGTTGTACACAAATACACGATATTAATTCGCGAAAAAATACAAGAATACATAAAATCTCTCAGTCTTACGTTTTGAATCTAGTACATTTTGGGCGGTTTGCCACAAAGAGGTCGAAATAAAGGATTGGTGTGGACTTAAAGGGCAAGGACGTAATAGGAGCAGTTGAAAAAGACAAAACTAAACACACTTACTTGGAAGGTTATCGCGACATTATTGCCTACTTATAACACGTTGGAAAAATTGTCATATATCTACACAATACCGCCGCAAGAACATGTGGCGGAGAGGGTTAGGACACCACCCGTAAAATAGAATGCAATCAAGATTGAAAACGTATAAATAAAGAGGCAGCATACTTACAACTGACATAAGGTAAACAAAATTTGAAGTAATTTAGAGAGAGCTCTAAAAAGGCTCATAAAATGTGTCGTTTTTTCTCTATGTTTTCTACAATTGTTATAGTTTGCCTGGGCTGCATGAAATCTTCCATGCTTTTATGTGCACGAAATGTTTACGTCAATTGATATATATATATATATATATATATATATATATATATATATATATATATACATACACATTAACATACATGCAAGTGTGCATGCCGCCCATCGACCAATAGAACATTCGATTTGGGAGGGAGGGATGAAATAGATGTGTTGTAGGAATGGTCGTAGGATTGCAGAGAGAGGGGAGACTCGGCCTGAAATAAGGCACGGCGGAGAATTGCCCTCGGTGTGATTGGCTCTCGTCAAACTTTTTGACCTTTCAGGGCATTATGGCGGAGATTTATTCTCCCCTCCCACAGTCGTAAACACTTTCCCAATTTCTCAGGGCCCCATTCATGTAGACTTGTTTCCCTCGCAAGGCCTGTTATAAATGGATTGATTCATTCAAAAACTGGCAGCTGATTGAAGCGATAACATGAACCATGAATAGTATCCTACCCAATTGGATTAATGCTTTATAGATTTTTAGGCAATTGCCATCTCTTAGGTAAATAATGTATTGAAAAAATAGTGAAAATATGACTGTAGAGACATGAGTTGAGTTATTTGTTGCCTGATTTCCTTGTCTGCGACGAAAATATCGACATGATTGGTTTTTAAATGAAAAGAAAGGAACATCGAAGGAAGTGTTGTTAATCCACTATTATATGTAGCACCCACTGAAGGTGCGGATTTTGTTTAGAGACTTCTGTATATGGACATAAAAAAATTAGGAATTAAAGAACTGCAAAGCTCGTGTATTTTGCATCATGCACGTTTCCCATGCTTTTAAGTTCGTTTCGGAAACAGAAAATCGTTGATGATATTTTTTTTTAATTTTTAAAGCTTAACATATATTGCTAGTTCAAATTTCTTGACTAACTGTTTTTAGAATGAAAAATATGGTTTGGCTCTTCCATCTGCAAATATAACACTAAGATTCACCGAATGATTTTTTGTTGTTCAATACATTTGAAAATTAATGTTAATTATAGTTCATTCTTCGACTCTTCTCGTGTTTTAATTGAAGATGTTATGACTGAATACTGAGCTATCTGCCTGACAGCAAGATCAAGGCTGATAATATCACAGAATTGAAAGACTTGAAATTAATCAAGAAACCATACGGTTGGTTTAATAACTAGGTAACAAAATGAGATTCTTATTGGATGATTACTTTTCCGTATCACGTATAAGTAAATAATTTATGTCTATAATAACTAATATTTGCCCTATCGAAATTAATTAGTAAATAAAAGCTGAGTAGTACATTTCATGGCGTTAAGTGTTAAAGGAATATGTTTAACACAATTCACTTAGAGTTGTTTCAAGTTGAAGATAAATATGTGTGCAGAGATAATCGGCAAATTATAGGAAAGTGCACCCAAACAATGCTGTGCTATATCTTTGTGTGTGTCCTCCTGGAAACATCATTGTTCGATAAGGAGCAAAAACAGTCGTTAAATAAATAATAGGTCACTAAAAATTATACGCCTTTCTAACGAAATCAGCCTCCCTAAAAACTGAAAATTTCAATTTTTAATGATCAAAATATTTGTCATAAGTTCCCTGGGCTTTGATTATCTCCAATTATTTGGGGAAAATGAAACCCTCTTCCTACTGCGCAATTTGAATCTACCCCCTTAACGTTAAGATTTAGAGCGGAGTACTTTTTCGGGAAGAGTCGCCATCTCAAATCCCGAAGAAACTTCATTAAAACGTCATGCTTGAACCGAAAAAGAGCCAAAAAAACAGCGATCCCTGGCGCATGCGAATTTACGAGCGCTGACGTCAATTACAGAACTCCTTTAGTGCATCCCGAGAACTGGCATTTTTCATTTTTCACTCCCTCTTCAGTTGTCCCTGCTCGCCTCTTTGATTCCCGGCCCGTTAACTATGCCTGCACACGAGTGCTTTCATGCATGCCCATGCATGCTCCTGTTGAAGTCGGTCAATATTCCTCTTCTATAGGATAAAGCTGCTGAAGAGGTTCATGAGAGTTAAGCGAAAAAAATACGAAACCTCTTTCGTTTATGAATGTTGACCAATAAATGAGGTGAGAAGGATGCCATCCCACGGAGACTTGTATTATTTTATTTTACCCCTCACATGTACGTAAATACGAGGGTAGTTTAAACTTGTGCACAAAGGTCATGGCCCAGAATTCATACCCTAAATTGTCGATTACGGTGATGAAAGGTAATTAGATTACGGATAATGATATGAGGTCACTGAGCATATTTTTAGTCGTAGTTATCCAAACTTGTATTCGTCTTCCAAAGTTTAAGATCTGAATACTTCCACGCCCATCAATATTAGATGAGCAAGATTGAAAGCCTAAATATTCCATCGAATATAAATCTGCCAGTTGTCTTCTGGTCTACTTTTGGTATAAAAAAGCGATCTCACGTCGTTAGTAGAAAAACGATGGCATGGTGAAGGCGCACGTGAAAATAGGGTAAAAAAAATGACAACTATGAAATATTCGGCATTGGCATTCCTGTGTTATATGTGCTCACTTTAGTCTTTAGTATGCCATGTTTTTTTTAAATATGATTTTGTCGTTATTGCATGCGGTTTTTTTTTTCTTTTTCTTTTCTAAATTACGGGTGGTGTCCTAGCACCCCCCGCCACACGCCCTTGCGGCGGCTTGCGGGGTATTAAGTAGATGTAGATGTAGTAGTTTCTCCTAAGATCTCCTTGTGAGTAGAACGGAATATCGCAAATGAGCTGTTATACATAAGTGGTGATGATATAACCTAGTACGTACTATCTTACATCGTAATCATGTCAAATGATACTGGATTCAGGGTCTTGGGGTTGTACCCAAAATTGGGCCCAGCAAATTGACCAACCACCAATCTCCATAGGAATGTAATCGATATGCGTCATCATGTGTGCTATCACACAGAGTGTGTGAAATTTAAGTTGGAATAAAAGTTTGAGCTATTAGCTTTTAGTGGAGAAAGGAGTGATCCTATTACCAATTACATTTATGAAAAACGCGGATGTATGTTAGAGCTTTACATCGGGTATGCGTAATGCAGAGTGAACGTATTCGCGGTGAAAAACTCTTAACACTACCTTTAACATTGCTTTACCAAATTACCCCGTCGGAGGGTACTTTTGTTAGCCGAAATATTGATAGAGTTATTTATTCCCCATTCGATAATTATTGGTTGCACAATGATATCCTTTCATGTAGTATTGAATTCCATTTTGCAAATTTTAAATTTATATCTCTATGTTTCCCATTTTCATGGCTCAATGTAAATGTGAATCCCGATATGTGACGTTTCACGGTTTTTCTTACTTATTACTGTCCTCATTCAAATAATTTAAGTAGCCATAATTATTTAAGTGATGTGTAGAAAATAGATATTGACTATTATTTATCTTTCGCACAATTCAAGTGGAAAAGAGGCAAAGGAAATTTGCAAAGAGGCTGGTAAATTTTCCTACTGGACTCGCAAAGGGTGACAGTGTAATTTCAGGATATATTATCACAAAAATAGGTATTCCCAAACCATGCTTCTGTTTTATATCCTTTATATAAATCGATCGGTTAAGCTTCGTGAGTAGTGGCGTGGAGAATTTGGTGGTTAACGTCGATGTATGTTTTTTTAAACGTTGTCGTCGGATATGCTTACGCTTGACCCAGCATGAAAATTAAAATACATGATTGACCGTCGATTTTGATTAAAAACCACACAAACTGAAATTAACCTTTTGCCAAAGTTGTCTTTTTGAAATAGTTCGTTAGAATAGAGGATCGCGTTCAGTGTTCATACAATTATTTTGATCGGATTTGTGGTGATATGGATAATTTAAAATTATTATTTTAGCAGCATAATCATTTATATATATATATAAAATATTTCATATATATATATATATATATATATATATATATATATATATATATATATATATATATATATATATATATATATATGAAATATATTTTTCTATTGGCAAACTCAGAGTTTTAAAATATTCCATTAGAGGCACATAAGGGCCTATTTGAACCAGAATGCTCAATTATCTGAAGTTATCTTGTGCATTTCGATATTTTATAATCAAGCCCCTCGCCTTTAAGGAAGGCCCACATATGCGTCACTTTTTGGAGACTGGCGCCGTCGCAGACTCAGAAAAACAATTTCCCATGGTGGTAGCTAGAGCGAGCTGAAAAAAATTGTCGGGTAAAAATTTCCGTCTAACTTCGCATCCATTTGACATCACAGGGAGTCCCGTTACCCTCCTCCAGGACCTTCGTCACCGAAGTGGAAGTTGGCAATGACGGATTATTGACGGATGAGTGGCAGAAAGCACTCGGTGATTAGGATTTCAAGGGCGAAGGGGAGGAGAGGAGCTTCGGGCTTGTGGAATTGAATCCGGGGCAAGAGGGGGTACCGGGGGGTAGGGGAGGATGGTCGCCCTCTCCCAGTCTATGGCACCCTTTGGAGATGTGGAAACTCATCATCAAAGTGAGACCTTTGCCGGGAAAAAGAGGAAATTCACGCATAATCACTTATACGTCAAAATATTATTGTACGCGTCCTAATTCTGAAAAAATGTCACCGTTTCCTATTGAAAAAGAAATGGTATGCTGAGGTAGTTCAGGGGTATTTAAATAGTTAATGTTTAAAGGGCATGAAGTAGACAATCTTATGCAGTTACATCAGCATTGGAAAACTGGACAAATAAGCTATTTTCCAATAATACATGTAGGTCCACGTTTGCAATTTTATGGCTGAGTCATTGAATATAAAATTTAAATAAATATGAAAATTATAAAATAAATATGCGTGTAACAATGCCTTTTTTTTCGTAAAAGAAAGGTGCATTTATTAGTAAATAATTTCATACTCTGCCTAAAATTAATAATGATTTAAGTCTCCTCAAGATATTTCTGCTCCAATGTTTGTGTTATGCTGACAACATAATTATCATTGCCATTAATATAAATATGAACATTTTAGAGTGCGAGACTTCAGCAAGACATGGACTTATTTTAAAAACCTGTCTGATGTTTGCGCTGGAATTATTCTTGAACCACAACCTCATTGTTATCTTTTGCAAGCAGTGAAATTCTGTACAATAAATCAGGTTATAATATTTCAAGTTTACTTTTTAAATATTATTGGTATAGTCCACCCTAACGAGAAACAGAACTCTTAGAGTAATTAAAGCGAGAACTGGCAAGAAATACCTCTAGTCCCTTTTGTCATGTTCACCTTCATAAGGCATAGGTATGCCATCAATATAGATCTAATGATTGTTATCATTACTTTTAGCCTAAAGGTGATAAGCCCACACAGTTAATGAAATAATACATAAAAATGCCATTGAAATCATGGAAAAAACTGGAAATGAAAATAAAACTAGGGGGAACACATTTGCAATGACGGATGTTCAAGCAGTAGTCATCTAGCAAGCCAGGTTGGCAACAGCATGAAAATCTATGTAAAGTACACAAAAAAGAAGAGGTCCTCCAGGTATTGTAATAAAAATTGAAATGTTAAACTTGGAGAGTACACGCTAGAGCAGTTAGATAAGATCACTTACCTAAGAATTTTAGGCGAAAATAGGCAAATTTTTAGGGATATTAAAAAGATAAATGCGTTAGATAAAGAAGCTGTTACAAGAAGGAATAAGTTGAGATATTGGCTATGGATGTCAAAAAAATAGTGAAAAATTTTGATGTAGACCTTATTCTTGTGCGTCAAGAAAACTTAGCCTTTGAGGAAAGAGGATAAGCGTGAAGTTGGTGGCTTTTGAGAAAGAAAGGGAAAAGACTAAACACGAACGGGAATAAAAAGAAGCTGAGGAAGTGCTGAGATTGGCAGCTGTTTCAAGATTTCTGAGATTTAAATGAGGCAAGAATATTATATTCGAGACATTGGGGGGCGATGCGATGTTGAAGACTTTGGTACAGGGAAATGTTAGGTAATCAAGGTAGAAAGCGGAAGAAAATAAGCATGTTAGACTAAATTGAATAAGTGTTCAATATAATGTATGGTGAGCATCGTGTAACGTCAGGTCTAGAGATGTATCGGGTGTCAGTCTCTCTCTCTCCGTGTAGAGCCTACTCTATCCAATAGGCTCTCTAAATAAATATATATATAATGAAATAAGCTTATAAAGTACAACTATCCCAATGCAAATTTTCCCGCAATTATAAGTTATTCCATTTTTGGAATGGGAAAAATATTTATATTAACTCATTTTCTCCCATATTTGCGATCAATGCTCATATGGCACATTTATCTGCCGAGAATTCATCGCCCTTATGATTTAGTGCCATAGTTTCACTTAATTAAAAAAAATACTTTTCAGGTTAGGTACTACTCTTTTCTTTCCCTTACGGACTACAGCCTCGACGTGGTGGAAAAACTTGTACGTTCTGATGACTCCTACAGCTGGTCTGGAAGTAGCAATGATATTTGGCTCTTATAGGGTAACCTATTTCAGATATGTAGGAGGGTAGGAGCCAGACGAAAGGTAATCCGCGCCGAGTCTGTTTTAGTAGTAGTATATAGGGGACGCGCCTGAGAGTTAAGGTCATCTGCGCCATTAGGGAGAGTGAAGGGTAGAAAACGTAACCTGGCGTCGTGCTTAGCCGACTCTTAACGAAAGGCACAAAGGGAGCTAATACCGCAAAACAAGCGTGGTGGGAGATGTGTGCTGAAATTTGGAAAGTTTATGAAAGGAGAATGAAATTGGTGCGCTCTGAAGGAAGGTGAAGCTACTGTCGGGAAAGTCGGAGGGAAAGTTTGTGCCCAGAATAAAATATCCTTTGGGAAAATTATGAAATGAATCTGGAAGGATCCATGAATGATGGAAATATTACACATAGGATCTGTATTGAAAAGGCATCAGCCAGTATAAACATATGAATATAATATTGCGTCGATGGCGCTATTTTAGGCCCAGACATACTTGATTAATTAGATAGAAAGGGTATTGAGGGAATCTAAATTAAATAAAGCCATGATGATAACTTTCCTACGAAAAAATTAGGGTTTAGGAAAACGCGGGGGGAAGAATTTTGATGGGATTGTCCATTAATTTACTTATTATTTATATTAGTTCAATAATAAAAGGAGATTTGTCAGATCCGTGTAAGTTTTCATTAAAAAGGGAAAGACGGCAATATATGAGAACTATGTAACAATATGCTTGATTTTGCACGCAGCTAAAGCGATACTTAGGATCATTACTAAGATGATGCAAAGGAGGGAAAGTGTTGATTTAGGGGTTGATCAATATGTGTTCAGGAAGAGAAGAGACACTGATAAGCCATAGCAGTAATGAGCTCACTAATAGAGCAACATAGAAAACAATCAGGGTGTATTTGTTTGTTTTAGTAGATTTCGAGAAGGCGTTTGATGGAAGTAATTTAGTAGAGTTAATTAATGTAGGTTTCGAATAAATTACGAATTAACTAATGTAAGATCTACTTTTTTAGAAAACAGTATCAAATGGAAGGAATAGGCGACTTATTCGCAACCTTTATGTATCTTACTTTTAAGGGGTGAATAGTAAATGGAAGGTGGGGTTGGACAGTGGTTTAAATCAGATGAATGAAATGAAAATTCACTTCTATGGCGAGTAAGCATGATCGTTGGAGAAAGAGATGGAAGAAGAGAAACAGATGGAAGGGGTAAAATGGACGGAAAGGAAAACAATCGAAGCAGTGTTAGGCTAGGTGGTGAGATTGTTGGGAAAAATTCAAAAGAGATTGGAAAAATTATTAAGATTAAGTATGAAATATTTAAGATTGTGATAGTGAGTGAACTTTAAAGACGTTAGGTATGATTAGGATAGAATTGTTGGTAGAAAAAAAGATATTAGAAAGTATGCGTATTGCGTATACCTATATTAGGGTAGTTTTATGTGCTGAGGGAGAAGTTAAGACGTATAGCGGTGTTTGGTCCGTGTCTATCCAAAACCTAATTCAATGGTAGACTCACCTATATAAATGACTAAAATCTCTTGATAGTGCAAAATGGGCTTGAATAGGCAAGTGGGGTCTTTCTAATTTTGTATGTTAATTCCCGACATATAAATGCAAGAATAAAATCAGGGTACCAATAATGTCAGGACAAATTGTCAATCAACCCAGCAAATAAAATACCGATTTCCATACGTTTTTGACCTATAATCGGACCGCTGCATTATTATTATTTGCTCTTTTAATTAAACGTAAGTGGAGATAGGAATCCTAGTAGCGAATTAAAAATGTGTAAATATATGATACAGAGCCACACTTAAATGGATTGGTATAAAATATTAGCCATATTTCCTTATAAGTCAATCCATTTGCATGTTATTCCAGAACCGGTGTACCTTAATTTAATGGGAAAAGTAGCAATTTCAATGACCTTTCCAAGATTGAACCAGAAATTTCTGCCACTGTATTTTCGATGCGTGGATTTGATGACGCTTTTCATGCTGATGAACGAAACAATTTATTATGTTATCGTTGGAAAACTATTATAAGACTTTATAGAGCGGATAACAGAAACTGTAGTTCCCTTGTATCAAGTGAGCTCTCAGAAATGAGATCATTGGGGCTCTGGTAAAAGTACATTCAGGCAGTTTTTATTCGAGTGCCGAAGCAAATAAATCGATGGATATTGGCAAGCAGGTGTGTTATTTATCAAAGAGCAGCGAGTTCTACGATTTTAGGCTCTTATGGATCGTTATTTCTACCTTAAGGAATGGATTTACCAAAGGTACCCTTATCGAATATTCGCATTATGCATTGCGACGTTCGGAACCTTATTTCTTATGTTCGAATTGCCAATTATATGCCTATTTTTGTAATTGTTTTCCTCATTAAGCAATAAAAATCATCCAATAGAAATTATTTTTGAAATTTTCAATTTTGAAACAATTCAGATGTAGCTTTTTGGATACATTTTGAATTCTTCAATACAGAAAAGTACAGTAATCCACTCATGGCCTTAACAGTATTCCTCTAGCATTGTATTTATTTATTTATTTTTCTTATCGACTTAATTGTGCGAAATTGAAACTAAAAGTCCTTTCTTCCACCTAACCTTTACACACGATATCGATGACAACTATATACACCCAAGCCCTTGGTTGAGGAAAATCCACCGGGTATGAAACCCGCGACCTCTGAGTTGGCAGGCGAGGATGGCACCCCGCCGCCAACGGGGCCGGCAGTGCTGTTGGGAATTTCCAAAATACACATCCGACTTGAGTCTTCTGTGGTTAAGGGCAGGTTATACTTAAAGTCAAAATACGTCCATGTATCCTACTATGTGCTTCCTGGTAAAGTTTAATTACGATGTTTCTATCAGCATCCATTTTAATTGACTTCGAATTGTAGTGTTTCTAGCTAGGTGTCTGGAATATTATGCGTCATACGTAAAGTTACCAAATTTTGTGCTTTCGTCACGCGTAGCTTCAGGTAATGTTGATCTTTCTCCCTTAACTCTCGAAAAATTTGATCTCTAAATCGTTCCTTTGGAGTATTTTTTGTTGTAGAGTTTTGGGAATACGGAACTAGCTAGGAAATTCTTGCTTTGTGAAAATGGAATTAAAAAATAACGTATCAATACCCCCTTCTCTAGTTTTTTGCATGCATCTATAGGCTTCAATCAAATGTATTGTAAAGCATTAACTAAATTTCATCAAAAATACGAGGTAATTTTTGAATATAAAGGATTTTTGTGTCATTGATGGATGACGATAACTCAATGGCACCAATTTTTGATACCAGTGTCCAGAGGGTATAAGTTGGAACACCACTGGGGGAAGAACTTTCTGTTCTAAAAATTCTAAGCTTAGCAGGAAAAATATTCTGTATTGACAAATAATAAAAATCATATATTTTAAAATTAATTATTTACCAAAGAATAGATTTTTCGCATGATCGCATTATTGTTTAGTGGAAACGGTAAGACATTTACATACGATGTGTGACAATTTGTTGGAAGGCTGTCGTTGACTGTAGAAACTCTCTTACTTTTAGAGACTACGACATATGTTTTAAGAAAGGAAATAAAATGAACCGTTCTACAAATATGAAAAACACC
Source organism: Hetaerina americana (assembly GCF_022747635.1). Lineage (NCBI taxonomy): Eukaryota > Metazoa > Arthropoda > Insecta > Odonata > Calopterygidae > Hetaerina > Hetaerina americana. Next base: position 87,620,995 of record NW_027286985.1, read on the forward strand.
ATGAGGAATTATTAATATGCCATTCAATCATGCTATTCCCCCGTTGGGAGTAGGATTTGGACGGTCCCCAAATACTACTTGTACGTTTTAAGAATAACTCCTCTTGTGTGCCCTGCATATATCCATAGGAACCCATCCAGCTTTAAAATAAGACAACCGTCGATTGCTCAAGGTATTCTACCTATTTTAAAGGTTGGTTTTGAACGGTCTGTTACCAATGTATTTTTTTTAAGTATGGTGGGAAATTTCTCTTTCTATGTTCGATGTTATTTGTTCCTTTATATCTTCCTTCCTGATTTACAAAAAGCCTTCTCTTATCCTTCCTTGATGTGAATTGCCCAATATCCTCTACCTACTATCACGGAGTTTAATATACCTCTACCTTTCAACATTTACTCCGCCCACTATGTCTGCTTTTCGGATTCCCCCTGCAACATCACCTCTTCTCTCATCGTATTTACAACTTTTGCGTTTTTATTTTCCTCTGTTGAACTTGCGTTCTCGTTGATTCTCTCAACTCAGATCACAAAAGTAGTCTCCAATCTGCACTCAATCTCTTGCTTCAAAGACCAAGATTCCTATATATAAGCACTACGCTCCACAATAAAGTCTCTACTTATCTTTTCTTCACAGATTTACTAATTGCACCTGTCTTTAATCATCTTCTTCTTGTTAATTCTTTTAATTAATTCACCGCAATTCCATTTACCGCTAAAATACTGTCCAAAAATATACACTGCTGCAGCTGATGTTATTATTTATACCATCTTTATGTAATGTATAACATATCTTTCTAACTTCTTTGGGAACTCATTAATTTTACTATACTTAATCTTCATAAAATGCTAGCGTCATTTTTATTGTAGAGCTATAATTCTAATTTAAAGATATTAGTGTTCAGGAATTCATAGTGAGGATTTTTGTTGTGGTTTTGGAAATTTGGGATATTGATATATTTTTGGTTTTATCGCAAATTGGGAATTTAAGCTTTAGGCACTGTTTAAATGAAGGAAAATGTCTGGTGCATAATGAATAAACCAGCCATTTAAATAAAGTAGTGAAAATCTTTGACATCCCTTGTCCAGGAATTTAATTTTCTGGATATATTGGAAGGATTTTCCCTGATATTACAATCGGAGGAACGGACAGTACCTACCACTCACTCCGTTTCTTAAGCAAAATTTTGGGTAAGAGAGAGAGAAGGAAGTTGAGATTTTTTATAAGACCTTCTTAAGGTCGATCGGGGTTTAACTATTTTCATCCTTATGTCTAGTTGAATAGAGCAATCGAGATTTCGCCTTCACTACTTGTATGGCTTGGCTCCTCTTACGACCACCTCACGCGAGTCACTTTTCGACAACCTTTTTCTAAATCTCCCTCACCTGTGCCGCGCTCTCTCTTTCCCTCCCGCGCACTGGTCGCATATCTATTCCCACCTTCCCGTGTATCTGCCTCCGCACCTTGCACATACTCAATCGCAGAAGTGTGCGCAAACACCTTCTCCTCCGAGCGGACTCGTTTTGAAGGCATTTCGTCGCTGAATTCCGCGAAGCTGCGGCTTGGAATCAGTTCAAACCGTCGCCTGTGCGCTGCAACGGAAAAAGAACCGGTAGATAAACCACCTTGCTCTTAAAGGGAATATGGGGGAGTTTTCACTGCGCATTTAAAGTTTCTCATCACGTCGTCAAAAGCGTGAGGACGCGCAATTGGGGTGGATTTAGGTCATACGTGCATTTTCAATTGCCTGACGTAATTCGAAATGTTGGTTGGATCCTAGGTATTATGTATAAACAGGTAATACTCCGTTTGCTTATTTGAATTTTGTTGGTGTAAAATTGAGCTGGGAAGAAATTTCGAGTTTCTTAAGGAGGCAAGGAGTAAAGAACCCTTTTGTTCTCTGGCATTGATTGTGAGGTTTGTTTATGGCTGAAATAATGACTAAATTCATGCGGTAACTTTTTTAAAACTGTCGTGAATTCAAGTAATGTTGTATGACTTTAGAAGAGTATGTTTCTCATGCTTTAAATCAATTAAAATTTTAAAAATAAATTCTTTCATGACCAAAAGGAGATGAACGTGCATTCATTCTTAGAGGAATACAGTTTTGTAATTGACTTCATAGAAGACCAGTTACGAATTTTTCTCTATTTAAAACATCATCGTCTTAATACCTGTATCTCTTTTAACTGGTGCCTTATTCTCACGGGGAGTTTTTAAGACTATAGAAACGCCATCTTTCGATGCGCGCTCTCTTGGCCAAATGCAGCCAAACGATTTTTAGCCTATTCCTGAATACCATGAAGTCCCTAAAGTCCCCTAAAGTCTCAAATATTTTGCATTTAACCGTAATTTTAAATATAATCTACATTTTGGAATAAACATGAATAGTGGGGAATACGTTTTCGAATGCGCAAATTTCGAAAACGGAATGTATTCCTGACTTCTAAACCAAAACTCCGAAGAATCGAGTAACATTTGTAGAGGTAATATCTGGTAATATAATTAAACAGCCTATGCATATCCAACCATAAATTTTTAACAAGGATATCTAACCAACACTAGAGTTTGCTCATGAAGAAATAGAATAGTAATTAATTGTGAAATGTTCTATTAATCCGAACATTCTATAAATCTTTTATTTTAATTTCAATTATTTTCACCAGGGTCTAAATTTATACTTTCCGCAATCAAGCAGTAACTTTCTTTCTTTCCTTTAGGATCTTTCTCATATTCCTGGAACTGACTGGTTTTTCCAATTTGGAAAGTTCTACTCGCCAATTAGTCTCGCTTTTGCTTCTTTTTCATTACTTCCCTATAGTCTAGGAATTCCTTGGATTGCCTTTGTTGCGTGTTGAGCGAAAATCGAAAATTTCCCGTTCATCCCTTATCCCCCCCGACCCTCCCCACCCGCTTGGTCCAAGCGTCGAGAGGGAGCTCGCTGCGGTGACCGCTTTCATTGGAAACTAATTGAGGGAGCCGTGATCTTGCTTTCACTTTCTGAATCGTTCCGCAATTGCCTTTTCCTGGGATTTGCTAAATTTTCCAGTTTCCGGAATGACGCCATACGTCAATTTTTTAAGAGGGAAAGCTAGGAACAATAGTATTTACCTCAGGTTGCTGGTTATTTGGATTTTAGTTTGGCGTGTAGGTATTTCGTAGCGGAGTTTTGAGTATGGTTATTACTTTTATGGACGCACTTTCCTGACGAGGAAAGGGGCTATCATTTACTTATACTTTTACTGATAAATTAACGGAGCCTTTTTTCCTTTCCTCACACCTTACCGTATTTAGCATATATATATTTTTAGTAGCCCGTAAATTCACTAATTTTTTACAAATACCATTGCCCATATTAGTTCAATTATGCCGGTCCACGTTTCTGGTAAATTTTCACTATGGCAAAGTGTAGAAGCCTGAAGATATAAGTGTGTCTTAGGGCCTATCTATTTCTTCATCATATTATATCATCTAATATTTCATAGAATTAAAACTAATTTTTAAAAGAAATGAATATATTGCATTGGTTTTGTTTTTTTAATTTACGAAATGTATTACCAATCCGTGAATTTATAGGGTTCTTGGATAATTCTCTATTGGAAATAAAATAAATTATGAAAATGTTTTATTGAAATGTTCGTCAGGGGATCATGCTGGCCGGGTGAATATTTTACTGATTCCGAAGGCCTGGGTTCCAACTCCAGCGTTGGCAGAATTTATCGGTGGTTCCCGAGCTATATGTCGAGAGCACTTCAAGTGAAATACAATGTCTGTCAGAAGAGGCCTTAAACCTTGGACTCCCTGGAGCCTTTCGTTTAGTCCTTATGGTGACTAGAGTTTCTGCCAATCCATTCCCTATTTTCCGGAATTCTTGCTCTACCTAATTACCCTCCAATTTCTAAAGGTGCTATCAGCCTTAGGATTCGGTCACCTTCACTAATAATTGCTACAATTAGAGAAAAATAGTGATTAACAGTTTTATCGTTATTACTTGCCCTAATGTGGCTTTATTTTGAGAAATCGAATGCAAGTATTACATTTAATTCATTTGCATATTCTGAAGTGATTATAATTGAAGGTCTTAAATGCAAAAAATCATCGACGTACGATACTATAGTTATGGTGAATCTCGCGCGCACGTTTCATGTCAGCGCCTTCCATTCTATTGCGCGCCAAACCGCGAAGAGACTCATTGGTTAGGGCTCCGCGGACGGAAACGTAATTTATATAAAGATGTATGTATGTAAAAGATACATGAAATAGCGTTGCGGCAGACGAAATTTAGTTCTTTCGTAAAGGGTACTTTTCCCCCTCCTCGCACTACTTTTATTTTCGCCAGGGAGGCCACATCCCCGCCCACCATGCCACCCCAATTTCCCTTCTGCATCCAACCCAATTTGTAGCCCCCCCTCCTCTTTCCCTCGGCCCCTCGACCCCGTGTTTCCATCCCCTGCAGGATGAATTCCTCCAACCAAGCTCCTCCTTTCCGCACTGAGAGTCACCCCTTCCATTCCTCCAAAACAGTCACGCACACACACACACACGCACACGCATTCCCTCCCTCCACTTCCTCTAAGAATTCCCCAACTCCCATTCCGGCCGGATTCAATTATACGCTTCATTAGCCTCATCTCTTCCCTGTCTTTCTGTTTCTCCCCTTCTCTCTCTCTTTCCCCTCCTCGGATCCTCATCTCTTTCCCTTCGCGTGTCCGCATCGCAACTTTCTCCCTCCTCACTTTTGCCGCGTTCTAAGTTTTCCCATCTCTCGGTCCCCGCACGCATGGCCTGGCCCTTCCTGTCCTAAGAAGCGAGAGCACTGTCCTTTCCAAATATTCTTCCTTGGCGGCCGAGAATGAATGATTCCACGCCGTACGGGCGGGGAAATGAGGGTGGGACGCGGACGTCTTAAGCCCTGAGTCGTTTCAGTGAGCAAATATGAGATCCGTCTAATAAGATCGTTTATTGCTCAATCTCGTAGTCCCGATCCCGGTTTATAGCTTCCATGAGTAAGGAGTTCCTTGATGTTGGATGCTTACATCTTAAGATGCTTGTGTTTTGTGCAGTTGAGGCAGAGCTTGCCCAATTTCACTCATCTGTTTGCTTCATCGAATCCCAATGCGATCATCTTTCATGGCGATGTTTACGGCATATCATTTTTGCTTGGAAAAAAATTACTATATATATATATATAATATTATATATATATATATATATATATATATATATATATATATATATATATATATATATATATATATAGGTTTTGTAAAATAAGAAATTTTTCGTTTGAATATCATTTCCCTTATTATATTGAATTAATTTTATTTCTTTAAGTACTTTGCGGATTAATTAAATGTCACTCAAAGTATGAATAATAATTAACATTAACTTGACATTTTCAATCGTATATTAGAAAACTCACCGTAATATTGATAGCCTTGAGTAGTTCAAGAACATAGCATTAATGTGAGTTCTTTGCACCTTCATTGTGGATGAATTTTGTGGTGGCCTAGAGGAGTCTATATTCTGTTTCCTCGCAGCTTATTCATCAGTAAAAAATTATGCTTTTCGCTGATATTTGTTTTATGATGCCTTATATAGATTTTTAACGATAGATGCAGTTGATATTTTTGGAACTGAATGTTTCAATTATGAACATGTGTATATTAAAAATTGATATATTTTTTTCTAAAAAATCACTTATTTAGAAATAAACAATCATTTATTTCTATCATATAAAAAATAACCATTACCATATCGATTTCGTAAAAGAGGGGTAACTCTGATTCTAATGGCAATCGAACGTATATAGATCCATTTTACATTTCACCTTATATGAAAGAAGAAATGATTCTGGATGTTAATGCATTAATCTAAAGGACCTTTACCATGTTTTATTACTTAAAATTAAAATTTTTTCACATTCGCTCTGTGAGAATTAAAATGTTGATCGATTCTCTGCTATTGATTCACCTTTTCGGTCCAACAGTACCTTATCAAGTCCCTTAAATCAAAGAAGCCCTTTTTCAAATACAAGCATATTAAATATATAATAAATATCGTCGGATATAGCCATGACATGTTTATATTTAGAAAATATTTTCGAAATACCTATGCTCAGGAGTACGCTTACCTTTACGCTTTCCGATAGCACTTTAACCATAGGAAATACGCTGTATTATGATTTTTAAGGTATTTGATCTATTATTTCATTAGTTAATATGTAGCATTGCATTATTTCATATTATAATATAAAATAATATGAAATGTATTTTATCAATATTTTCTAGTTTCGTCCTAGCTATAGTAACTTTAAACTCTCTAATTCACCTATAGTGTTCATTATTCTTGGCTAATGGCTTTTCGTTCTTTTACTCATAAGCTTTCAAGCAGCATAATACGGTTGTAGAAATAACATGGGAATTAATGTTGATCCCTTGCATATAGGCCTCGGTAACTATGAAATTTCGAAGAGTCGCTTGGGGAAACTGAATTTTACCGGTGGCAGAGCATGCAGAAAGTGAGTACACGTGCGATGGAAGTCGATCGTCATTAAGGATTCCTCACCCGCATTAGCCGATAAGCTATCTTCTCTCTGAATCCTTAAAATATTCATTGATGTCCCGCATCGACTGAATTTAATCTAAAAAGTCTTCTATTTTTCGAAAAAAGTCACTTCGCCCTGAGGTTCATCTCAAGCATTTTTATCTCATTATGCTCATTGAGCCATACAGCGTTTGACGCAAACTGTTGATAGCCATGCTGACTTTCTTATCGGGCATATAATGAATTTAAGTTAAAAATTTACGTATTTTTTATTCTTTTTGTTATTAATACGAAAATCCAATTTCCTTCGCAAGATATTTTTTTACCCGTCAGATTTCGTCATTAGCGTCATCCTCTCTCTTGTATTCCATCAATCAATTTTTACTTTTGTACTCATTTCTTTGCAATACTTTGGGATGAGTAATAATTCTCGACTTGATGTGTGTTATCTACTTTCACCTTATTTCTTTTTGCGGATTATTAAAACCAGTCACGCAGGCTTCCTTATCTTTTGATTATATGTGCATCGTTGTCTTAGCAAGTCAAATTCAAGTGTCATAATTTACAGGTGGTTTGTCATTTTGGTTAAACTATTAACATTTTAATGATGGTGTAGGTATTTTTAGCACACTATAAATGATGATTGATTTTTTTGAGATGGTTAAATAGACGTTAGAGAGGATTGTAAAAGGCTTACATTCAATATTTAATTTGATGCCAGAGTTATCCAAAATCATTGGTAGCATTTATAACGTTTTCATTGGAACGGTCCCTTGATTCAAAAGACCAAATCATATCGGAAGGTGGTTAAACTCTTGAGTATTAAAATCTGATTGAAAATTTCATTCTCTGCATGTATCACCCTATCTTAATTTTAGAAATTTAAACCTTCTGCTTGGTACGGTTAATGAGTCAAATCCCGAGTAAGCATGCAATATTTTTTAATGCGCGAAAAAATATGCTATACGTATATAATATTACGTGATAAAATATTTCAAATTCATCGTTTTTTAACGAGTTTTATTCAACAACCTCTCTTCCTCCATCTGAGTAATAATAATTTTGCTGACTATATTTGACTGCATATGAATATATTTTCTGACTATATTTTCTAGATACAAATATAAAATAACATCGTGAGAGCTATTAAAGAGGATTTTTTCCAGTAAATTTTGATAGGAGTGTGGTATAACATAAAATTGTTTGGCGTAGAGTAATGCCTGCTTGTCCGTGAGTGTTGATTTTATGAGTATTTAGATTTTGGTGAGTTCCCTTCGACGCATATTCAAATATATTACCTAAAATTCATTTTAGAGTGTTACCATCTTCATTTTTAGGTCGGAAATATTCTAGTCCACCCTCGTATTTGTAATTATATTTTTCAAATAAAATTTTATTTATTTATTATACATAATTACAAAGGTATTTGTCAAAGATTTGCGAAAGTGACATGGCCACGAATCAACACCTATTTGAACATTTTTGTTTTATTTTTGGGCCTTGAGTCAGGAGAGATAGAAAAGGCAAAATTGGCTGAAGGGAAAACATACTAACTCATGAGCGTGGGAGGGAAAGAAAGAGGGTCCTTGGGCAAAATGCAAAGGAGGCAAGAAAGATGGATGCCTTCCTTTAATTGGCGATGGTATATAGATGACCGCAATTGCGGCGAATACGTTAGTATGGCTATGTAAGGGGAGGCAAATAATAAGAATTTTGGATGAAAACAGGAGATAAATAAAATTTCTGGAGTTGAATAAGACTTTATTTTAATGCTGGGCATCAGGTTTGTCTATTACGCCGAGCCATACAAATATGCTCGTGTTGTTTTCCGAGCAATGCTCACCTTAAAAAAAGATTACTATACACTAATTAATTTATTCATGATATTCAAAATCCTCCCTCACATTTCCAAAACTTTTTTTGTAGTTTTTTGTACCCCTATGCATCTCATGATCCTATGCATCCCCTATGATCATCATTTGCCATTCCCTTCACGTTTCTCTTCCTTTTCTCCCTGATTTTCCCTGTTATTCCTTACTGAACTTTTTCCTTTGCTGTTTATATTATCGTCTTCTCTTACCACCTTTTCGTCGTAACTCTACCGTTCTCCACTCAAACGCACTTCGTGCCACCAAGCCCCAGGCTATTGAACCTCCGCATTCTTTGCTTCTCGCGACGGTCATTTCCGAGCTCTTGAACTTTTTTTGCATCGGATGTCAGCCTTTATTACTATTGCACATGGCCTTGTCTTTCCACTTTTTTATAAAAGAAATTAAAGGCTCATTTAAAAAATTTGAAATCCCAGTTTTTATACTTACCGTACGAATATTTACTATGAAGGCTAGCTGTTTAGACTGCTATCATCACCGGTGTCTACTATAAAAAAAGCTAATGTTAGCTTTGCAATTCTTTCTGCGGCTATCGTAAGTCTCAGTTACTCAAAATAAACTTTGTGAGGAAATATATTCATCACAGATTATAATGCATAAATATTGGATATGGTTCCATTTTATTTCAACCGCTAATTTTTAACCCTATATTACATTTCGATCCTTAAAAAACTCTCCGTGATGCATTTATTTTCTTCGCGATGAATGGCTAATGCTGAAATTTGTCTAAACATATTTAAACTTAGGCTATGGAGTTCGCTTAAGAGCAATAAAAAATTAGGTTTTTCGTAAATGCAAGGCTGTTATTAAATTTAAATAATATAGTATAATAAAGGTTAAATAACAAAAGTGAGCGGTATTTCACCAACCATATTTGAAACCGGAGTCCCAAATGATATTTTTTCTCAGTTCAATTTTTAGAGCATCTACATATATGATATGCTGTTAACTACTAAGTCTTTTTTTCCTCAGTTTTATATTTTAAAGTTTAATTTCATTCTTGAAACGTTAATTCCTTAAACTAAATCAACTGCCATTTTATGAATATGTTTTGGATTTCTCCTTGAATTGATGCTTACTTTCGTGGAATGATATTGAGCTCGAGTTGGGAGGCCTGTTGGTAATCACATTGAAAAGAATTGTTTTATGACATAAGGAAGTGATTTTCAAATTTGAACACTTTTTTGTACGTCTACCGCCTCTCATGAAACATAAGAATGTCGTTTTGACATTAAGAGATAGATGGACAAATTTTTATTTCGATAGGCAAAAATATAGGACAAGTTGAATATCTTCATTGAATAGCAAATATTTCAACCTCTTCAGCATAATTGTTGGGGATTGTGTTAGCGTGACGAATGTGGATGAACGTTTCTTTAATGATGGCGACTAATGTAATTTTTATCTGTAAATAGATAAGTGAGCCGTCTTTAATGAAAAAAAATTCTGTCTTCGAGCTGCCGAGTACGAATATAACTTATCTGCATGCTCCCATTACTCATTTTTCATCCACCGTCGGCTCTCTCCTACCTTGTAATTGTATCCATCTCCTTATATTCCGGCACTATTTGAGGAAGTCTCACTTCCCATATAACCTCCCTCCACCTCTCTCACGCCGCGCTCTTCACCCCCGGCCATTCTCCCCACGTCTCGCCCCGCCCATCAGAAAGTCCTCTTCTCCTCTCTCTCCACAGGCCTCTCACCCCTCGCTCGCTCTTCCACCTACACTCTTATATTTTTTTCTCTACACGCTTCCACATCATGCCTTATCCATCCCCACGGAAATTTTCGCGCTAACATCCACCTCACCCGAGATTCCAGCCTAGCTAAGCCGGAAAATGTGTCAGAGAGGGGAGGGTGAGCGGTGGTGAGGGGATATGGAATTAGAGAGGAATGGGGATGGCAGATGGTGGAGTGGGATGGCGGGGAAGGTTTAGGGAGTGGGGACCAGTCCCCCATTGCATTTTCTTGCGAACCTCCTCGCTCCCAACAACCATCTCGCTCTCTTGCCTTCTTCGTCCGTTCCTCTCTTTTTTCCTCCCTCTCCGTGCTCTCTCACGCAATTTCTACCAAGACCCCTGATGCGACTGTTATAAATTGATAGTGGACCCTCAGAGTACTTTGATATTCTAGGAAGGAAGGCTTACAACCATAAAACCTATCGTAGGTGGTAGTGCATGTACGATTTTCCGTTTAACGAGTGCCCAGACTTAGACTTTTCTGACTGTTCCCGTAGTCAGATTCGAAATGTTTACAATTACAAATAATACCACGCCGGAATGGAACAAAACGGTTTTTTTCCTCCTTTGTTTCAGTCTATGCTGAAAAGTAAGAAGCAGAACACCACTAAATGCACTTCGATATTTCGCATAATTTCTTCAATTTTTAAACTTTGAGCGTTACAGCCTACTTCCTGGTTAATTTAAACGAAATTGTTTAAAATTTAGTTAATATAAATTTAGGAATTTGGAACAATGGCAGGCTCAATACAACCGTGAAATGAAATAAATCTCATTTTTTCATTTAACTAAAGATCTTTTCACTGACATTTCCCTTTTTTTTCATCCTTATCCGGTGTTTCACCGTGGTATTTGTCTTTCTATATATAATCTTCCATTCGTCGCTACTATGAATATCTCTGCAAGAACTCTCACCAAAGACTTTACCTTACTCATCCGCAGCTCCTTTGCTGATTGGAAAATAACATTTACCTTCCGTCCGTCTTTTATCCGTCTTAAAGTGAGCAACTGCATATACAACACCGCTATGAGTCGAGAACGTTGAGAATGAGTTCAGAGTGACGAAATAATTTTCGACGGATTTCAACTCTTAGCGGGAAATGATGGTGACTTATCGATTGACCCAAATGTTTATTTGGGACACCGCGATTATCAGGCGCTTTAAACTTATGAATGTGTTTTTGATGATTGAAATCTCTTCCTTTTAGTTTATTGTTCGAGTATTTTGAGCTGATAACTGGGCTAAATTTTAGAATTTTATTTTTTCTATATAAAGAAAAACTCTGCAGTACAAGAAAGAATATAATTTTAAAAGCCTGCTGCGCACTGAGCCATATATTGATCATTCATTTTTAGAGGGTGACCAAACAAGTACCAAGTTTCGTTTGAGTTATTGTTCTTCCCTATATGTACCTAGAAATAGCATAGAAAATTATCATGTAATAAAAACAAAATATAGGGTCATTCCTGTAATAGAAAAGACGTGTCGTTATTGTGGATGCAATGAAGATTTGAATTATTGTCCGTATTCATTCAGTTATTACACATGATATTTAGAGCAAAATAAAAAAACCAAAGAAATAAAATTATTAGTGATTAATTAAGAGTTTCATTATGTCATTAATATCGATATTTATAGAATTAGCACTTTTTTATAATTGAGATTGTTAAAATATTAATTTTGTAATATATTTATAATCCACTGAGAAAGTTATTTTTCAGTACCAAAAGAATAAAATATATGTACTATAGCTATAATAATAAATAAGTTAAATTATAATTCCAATGAAATCTTTCAAAACATTCGATTTAATTTTGATCAAAGACTCGAATTAAACTCCATTAATTAACTTCGAAGTGCTTTGGGAACGAACCTTTTATTAAATCATAGCGCATCAATTTGTCTCTTATCAGGGCAGAGGGAAATAAATTATTTGAAGAAAATGAGTGAAATAGGAGGAAAATTGGCAAACTGGCTATGCATGTACTTTTCTGACCTAATGCTCACACTCACGGTGATTTCCTAACTTTTACCTTTATACATTCCTTCATCAATTCCTGTCTCCGTAATCCTAGGTTCACCTACCTTGCCCCATTTTCTCCTGCATTTCATTCCATTGCTTATTCCGCCTCCAGCACTATATTTTGCTGTCGCCTTCCCTTCCATCCTATACCCTCTTCTTCCCTGCTTTCGTGCCTCACGTACCCTTACCATCTAACGCGGTTGTTTTGTCCGTCGTCCCTGAAAAATGCATACGACCCAAAGGCACTCTTACTTGCTTTGTCATGGGTTTTCCACCCGGCGGCCCTGCTGATGCTACTTCCATTTTTCGCTTGTTCCTTTGCTAAAGTAATTCTTACATTTTGATTGAAAAGGGTAAACTGTCGACTCAGTTCTTTTCTTTCCTTTTTTTGATTGGCGAATGAAGCAATAACGTTCATATTTAGTGAATCTTACATTATTGATTGGAAATGGCGCACATACCTCGTTTCCATTTGGTAAATCTTTAAACTTCATGTGTTGGAATATTTGGAAAGAAATCAGCTACTTGGTATAATATATGATAGAATATATGTATCAATAACGGAAATGATTCATTGCCTGAACTATATTACTTGGCGGTGGAGACAAACACTGATTAGTAGGTCTTTGTATGGACTAAGTCGGATGTGCCAATATTCTCCATTAACTTCCACTAATATTATAGTCAAAATCAAAGATTTGCTACCAAAAACTCTGATAAAAGAAATTTTAAATTAATACATAAAGGTTATTAAAGCCAATTTCTTATTCCTATCACTTTCGTTCTAAGGCATTCGTATTTTTCATTTCCTTCGCTCGTTATTAATCACGCTTATAAATTTTCAGGTCTTAAACGCTAGATGTAACGTATGCCAAAGGCTATTTTCACCCCTGTGAATATTTGACAGAATACGTTATAAATTGGTTATAATTTAATTCTCCTTTACACATTTTCACATTTTTGACGTTGATGCATGTATTTGTATCATATACTAGCATTTAAAAATCATATATAACTTAATTTTTGGCTAATTTTATTTTTATAAGCCTCTAATGAGATGGGTTTGAGGTTAGATATTCACTTAAAATGATGTATCGAAATGGAAGATGGTATCAGCGAAACATTTCACTGTAAAACCTGAAGGATTCGCGTCCTTCCCTTAATCGCGTCAGCCTCTCCTCATTCTTCTTGGCCATTTTTTGGCTCTTTCTTTCTTTTTCAATCTCATGCCATCTAATATTTACATTTTCACAACCTTCCCTTCGCGCCCCGACCAAGTTTTTTCTGGTTCAGTTCCAGCACTTTCTTTCTTTTCATCACTCTCTCTTAGTCCCTTTTTTCTCTTTATCTCATTTCATCTTAAATGTATGCTTAATGCCTTCGTCCTCCCCTTCAATACTATATAATTTTACCTGTGTTATATCTTCTATTTCTATTGCTTTAGTCATTCAAAACCGGCGTTCCTCATGTACTCTTTCTAAAAGCTTATTAAAAATTTTATGTTGCTTCTATTCGGTACGTTCTGGGAAGATGCATCTGTTATTTTGCTTAATTGGACAACCCACTTTGTGATTTACGTTATAGTTATGCATTAATTACACCCACGATCAGAAATCTATTGCCACATGGACTATCGTGGGTCGCTAACCGTTTATATCCCGCTTCTAGTACGAAATATTTTTTTCAAATTTTCCTTTCTTTAACTTTCGCCCACTTAAAATTGAGTATATAAGCTAAGCGAAACTGAAGACGTACGGCATTACGAGCAAACATCAGCCAAATGCCCCTGCGCCAGTATTGAAGGCAGTTTACGGCATCCTGATAGTTATACTACACGCACAACATAAATGGCTTTATAATTGCATAACATATAGGATATGAAACGTGTGGTTTGGAGAATGCATGAAGCATATCTGGGCATATAGCTGCTAATTTGAAGCATATGAAAAAGGAAGTTACGTTAAGGCTCCTGAAATTTGCGAGTCTCTTAAATTGTTGTATTTATTTTGCATGATTATTTCTAAATAAATTCTCTATTCATATACGAGAACTTGTATGAATCTCTGCTTTGTCGTTTCTGAAAGAGCGAATGAAGGAATCCAACTTTATGTATCACATCATTTCATTTTCAATCACATTAATTAATCTTCTATCTGTGTTATTTTCATTTCATCTGTTGGCATTCTCTTTCATTTGGCATGAATTACTCGTGAACTTTGGTCATAAAATATTTAAAAACGTTAAAGAGGAATGTGTGCAACATTGTGTGTAAAAATATGTCAAAAGATTTTAATTATTTAATATAAATAGGCGCGTACATGCATACATAAAATATCTGTATATAATGTCATATATGACGTTAGACTTAGGGAACATAAGCAAAATCACAGAAACATACAAACAAAAAGAAACTCACGTTTTCCAATTTTCGAAAATTCGAAGACTAACTTCATTATTATTATGTAACTTCATGTACATTATGTATACACACACAGATTTATGTGTGCATATATATATAAACGTTCATATATATGAATATATATGCATATATATAGATATATATGCATATATATAGATATATATATATATATATATATATATATATATATATATATATATATATATATATATATATATATATATATATATATATATATAGATGACGACCATCCTCTTAATATGCAATTGGAGATGTCTTCGAGGGTACAGGTACTGCACTGCGGTAACATGTCATCTGGCTAGGACGTATTTTATTATCAGCGAGTCATCCCTTTTTATCTGTTCCAATTAATCCCATGATCGTACCGTGGCTTTCTTTCGTCCCTTTTCCTGCTCCAAAGCGCAACGATTCTTTTTGAGCGCACTTTCATCAGTTTGGTCCTCCGCACTCGGGCCAATCCCTCCCACAGGCAAGCGACCACCCTCGTGCCACGCCCATCCCATTCATCTGTGCATCCATTTTTCCCCCTCAGCGCGGGAACCACACCCAAAATACCACCATAGTCACTTCCTCTTCCCTGCTTCCGCATCTTCCACAGCTTTCTATGTCTCCCTCGATTCCCTCCCTCTTCCGCTCCATAACGTTTCGATGCTCCTCTCTTTTACTCTCAGGCAAAAGGGCGCGTGGAAAGACGTACTATATGGAGTATTAGCAGGATTTTTCTTCCAGTTTTATTGCTGTTTGCAAAGAGTACGGGAGAATAGGGAATAGATTTGAGGGGATAGAGATAAAGACTTAACTGTGTACTGGGGTGCTACGGCCACTGAAAATATGTTTTCCCATCGAACGCGCGTTATTCTTACAACACCTTATATTTATGAAAATCCCTTGCCATTTTGGAAATTTTTCGGTGACATCATGTTAGAGACCTTGTTCATTTATGAAAGAAATGAGTCATCATTGACCATCTCATCACCATCTTTGGTCATCAATAAGCTTCTAAGAATATCTCCAGCATTATAAAATCTTACAGCCATGTATATTTTATGGTAATGCGTTTTTGTTATATTGATTAAACATTCAGTTTTTTTATTATCTTGTCCATTTTCACTCCGAAGATTCCCTTTTCATCCTATCGCACTGCTTATTTGATTACGCTGTTTATTTTCTTGTACATCTTGCGCCCTTTTTAGAGCAAGTTTGTTCTATCAATTCATTTATAAATCCGATTTTGAAAAAACAATATTTCGTTAGTTAATAATTAGTTATTAAAATGGCCTTCAGTAAAAATTAACTGGATATTTATTTTATGGTTTTGAATTTTATTATGAGGAAACATTTTCGATCTTTGTTTTTGGGTTTTGATTCATTCTCGTTCATGTTTAAATACAGTGGCAAAAGAAATAATGGACCTAGCTTCTGTAAAATTTAGCTGTTTTCGAGATTAAGATTTCCTTTTTTCATTCCAACATATAACGTAAGCAGCAGCTCCGTCCACTAAACATACTTGATTTCTGCGGAACACCATTTCAATTATTATTTTTAAAGGTGGAAGATTACTTTTGATGCGAACCCCTGGTATGCTATAAATGCGTGTATTATACCAAGTCGTAGGTTTTGAACTAAGGAGAGCACTCTGCTAAAATTGTTCGGCAGTGAGCTGAGAGGCTGAGCTTAACGCGAGTGGTCGCCTCCTACGGGGATTTCGTCGTAGGTGGCGGTTGATATCGAGTGCGAAATAGACGAGGGAATTGACCACATATAGGCTCACGGAGTAGATGGTGTAGATTACTAGACTAGATGTGTGAGAGAAGGCTCGGGACGGTGGTCGGACGGAATTTTGTTTCTGACGGATGGGTAATATGCACTTGAGGAAGAGGAAACCTACATCCCGTATATCTGGATGTCAAGATATGGAAGGGTGATGATGGGAACCTTTTTGCATAGTACTGGAAAAACGAGAAGATTTCCTATTATTTGCGTATGCTAAAATCACTCTAAATAACTTTGATAATAAAAGCAGCAAACGGTTCAGCCCCAGTTCATAATAATCCAGAATAATTTTCCTTTTGTTTGCGTCGCTATATGGAGTATGTCTCCAGTTCTAATTTTCATGATGAGAACTTTCAAATTTCATACATTTTTCATTACATACATCCTCCTTTTTACCTCCCTGAAATACGTTCCCCTAAACACTATAGTGTACCTTGACAATTTATCTGACTTCAAGGAGAATTCATCTTCTTTTTACGATAGAGGATAGGGATTTACATGCAGGATAGGAAATTCGCTTCTAATATAGCCCTGAAAGCATCTAAAAAAGCAAGGTTAGTTAGTTTTGTATGCCCCTACACATCCACCTATGCCTCTAATGGTGGTATTCTTAAAGTCACATGTTCTTCGTTTACTCAATACATCCATAGGCACTCATCTCTGCCAACCGATAGGCAATCACTTGCATCATGATATTGTAAAAAGACCGATACAATTCATTTAATCCTTTTTCCCGAATAAAATACTCTTATCTCTTAAGGAATGCGTTTCACATATTATGCTAATAGAACTGTATAGCCATATTTTCTCACGGGAAGTTGTTTTTTCTTCCCCTTCTAAGGTTGGATGGTGTCCAGGAACGACATCTCCGCTTAGTAAATATCCCTGACCTTTAGAATGAACTCAAAGGAGTACAAAAGTAAACATCGGAGTTTCTTTAAAATATTCTACCTTGTTCTCACCCGTCAGATGTCGAAAAAATCTCATCTCAAGACGTCTCTTTGTTTTTGCCCCATCCACCACCGCTCGAGTATCCTCTTACATTTTAAACGGAAGCGCCAGGAAGGATGTCTTCTTTCGAGAGTTTCTGGCCGCTTTATCCCCCTTCCGAACTATTGCTCACCTTCTCCAGCATCTTAAACTTTGAGTTTCAACCGCCTTAGCTTCTCCCAGCCGCACGAACACTTCGCAAAATTTCTCGTTCCTTACCTGCAAGTAAAACAAAAAAAATAACGCCACGAACTTTGGAGTGTTTCCTTTCTCCCCGAGGGCAGTGTGCTGGGCGAGAAATGGGTGGAGATGGGACGATGGAAGGAGTATGCGTGAACGGGGTTCCGAGTGAAGGGTGGGATATGGGACGGTTGCATGGCGGACGCCGCTGGGGTGTTGTGTAGTGCGAAGAAAGGGGTGGGAAGCTGAAAATGCAAAGGTGAAAGGGCTTCGAGTGGCAGGGTTTGCGAAGTTCCTCGTGATAGATGGAATAAATAATCAGGGTATCTCTTCTTTCAAAAGGCGTGGATTTTTTTGGGTTTTCGAAATTAAAACTAAAGAAGCCTCTGTGGCCAGTGCATCATTTCCATTCGGAGTAGTGTTATCCACATTTTATCAATTCGTACTAAATAGCATTTAGGTGTAACTTTTCAGTTAAAACCAGTGTACTGTTGTATCTCAAAGAATACATGTGAAGCGAATCGAAAAATTAGTTTCCAGAAGGTGTTGATTTTCATGCTTGAATGTACGTTGTCTTGGAAAGGTGACAGATAACAATAGTGATTGATTTGAAGACGTTTTCCTTATCTAAGATGACTCCCCGCAAAATAAAGGAATATCCATGCTAACATCTCCTATGATAATAATGGAATATTTTTTCGCGAAGCTTTAGTCATGAAAAAAGTGACGTACGATTTTTATCCATCAAAAACTGCCAAGATAAAAGTTATAACTGAGAAGACGACTTAACACACTGTGCTTTCAGAAAGTGCAACCTTCGGTGGTCTGATTTAGGCTAAAAATTAATCAAGTCATCTATGTAATTTACGGGTACATTTTCTTTCGTTATAGTTGTAGAGCGTAGGAAGCTAAGGAGGACTGGAGAGGAAAGTAAGGAAAAGAAGAAATGAGGGAGGGTTAACGTAAGAAGTAGGGAATACGATAGATAAATTGATTGATCGAGAAAGGTGAAGGGAGATTAGAAAATAGTGAGGAAAGGGAGATGGTGAGAAAGATCGATAAGAAGAGTATGCGATATGGGACCGGGAGGCGTTTTTCCGCTGAGTTACTGAGGAAAATTTGAAGGTGAGCATTAAAATTTTATAAATTAAGGTTACTTACTGGCAATGAGAAATTATTCGAAAGTCATGCAGCGTGACGAGTACCCGAGTGTAGTAGACAATCTCGGAGCTTCACTATTGACGCTGAGGATTAAAGGCCGTAATGGCGAGGAATTGAGGCATCCCGGGGTTATTTCCCCGCCTTTCATCCCATACGCTATCTTCCCTCCGTTCTTCGGTGTGTTTGGCGGGTTTTCCGGTTAATTATTCAGGGATTGGGGGTGGGGCGGCTTGGTGGTGCGAGAGCTGGGAGAAATGGATGGGCCGGGAAATGCGGTGTGTCATGTGGCAATGGGAGCCGCGCGACTCCGTCGTTCCCCAGGGAGTTCACTCACGCTCCTCTGAATGGCACACGTGAAAGACGGTCGTCGACGACGCGTAATGCTCCTCCCGCGGGATTCCCGTGCCAAGTTGATACCTACGGGGTGTCAGCACCAGAATAATCCCTATGCCAGGCACTCTCCTGGTGTTTTCCGGAAACGAATTGCTTCTGTGGTAACGCCGTCCCATTGCCATTCAACTTCCCTAATTTTTGTGATAAATATACCGCATTATTAATTGTGAATGTCAATTAAGAAACTCGCGGATAATGTTTCAATCCGCTCAGAATATGTTGGTAGATTACTAACTAGAATGGAAATGAATTAATTTATTTTAAAAAATCATGAGAAAAATGATTTAAATTGTATGAGATTCAAGATTAAATTCTAATCAACATTAAAATATTAAACATTCTGAAAAATATAATGAATATTAATTTGTCCAGATCTACTCTACGGGTTGTAAATCGGAAATATCCAGAAGTCTTGGATGCATTCCTCTTTCCTTGTTATGATTCCTAAATAACACCATATGGGTCAGTCTTAGCAAGTAGGGTAATGGAAACGTTAACAATTTAAGAGAATGTGATATATTAGAATGAATAAGCAGTTTTGACGTATGACCTCAAGTGAAGATGGCGAAATGATTGGGATAGAAATAGCTTAAGAACAAAATCTATAGATAACAGCAGATTTGATGGCTGAGAAACTCAGTCAAACACGGAGAAAATATAACTATTGCCCTTTGTATTAAGTTTAAACTTAAATTATTAAAAAAACCTTTAAGAAAATATAATGAGAGTAGATAAATGGCTTTTGAAATAAATAACATCATTGTTTTAAATTAGTGAAATACTCTCATTCTAATGATATTATCCACAACACTTGAGAAAGAAAATAATTAACATCTTCACTGAGTGGAAGTTTGCATGTGAATGTAATGAATGAAAGTGTTGACGTGGACTTGAAATATGGTTAGAAACATGTAAAAAAAGATTTTATTAGAATTTTACATACTTTCTCAATCTCATGTTTTGTCGTTTAAACAGCCTGATCTTAACAATTTTAGTGACCGTAGTGGGTTCAAACAAGTACCTGTGCACTTACACCGCGACGTTTTTAGCCCCCATAATTACCAAGAAAGAATAATTGTTTAATGGTGCATATTTTTATTTAGGAAAGGTCATGCCAAGCTCTCTTAAGCTTTTTCAGATTCCATTTTTTGTAGTCATCATGTTTTAAGTGTGATAACAAAACATATTTTTCGAAGTTAGATGGAGAAATAGAGTTTAGAGGTCCTATAAATGGGACCCATATCCTGGCCGGGGAACACTAACGTAAGATTTTATCCATTAAGTCCATGAAAGCATAAAAGGGGAGAAATCGTAGCTATTCCTTTGAAGAATAACTGGATTCAAATGTGTGAATCTTGTTCTACCACCCCGATTGAAAAAAGGAAAAAATTCGAGATGTGGATTGAGGTATTTGTGTGCAGCAGCGGCATTACCGCTTCCTCCTCATCAATTTTAATTCCCGTGGTATCATCATCAATTTTCTGACGTATCACCCTACAGCAAAACTTTTGCATGGACCTGCTCGTGAGAGTCGAAATGGCAATGGGAGTTGGGATTTTAGTAGATGGATGACGCGGAGACGGATCGTAGTTAACCCGCCCACAAGGCTGGTGTACGGGGTAATAACCAGGGTTATACTTGTCGCCCACGTTGAATGCCCTGCCAATTTTTTTCTCCAGCGTGACCTTAACCAGACGTGCTTGCACCTTTCCGTCCTTTCCCGTTAGCCCTTACTTGTTCGTTTTGCAGTAGTATTAGCGGGAGAAGTCGTGCATATTTAATACGGATGCGTCGCTGATCTTTACGGCTTTCCCGGTGAAAATTGCTCGTGGAAACTAGAAACCTCGAGGGAAAGCGGCAAATATACTGAATTACAGAGTTCAGTCTTGATTTTATGTTTTATGTTTTCATCTCACTGAATAATTTTACGTAGGGATATTCGTTTTTTCAGCTGTATGAGGAGAGAAAGGAGTAATTAGATTAGCGAAGAACTTGCTGGCCGATCATGAGTTTACGTTATAAGTTTCGTTGAGTCAGCTTTCTACATATAAATGGAATTTTAATAATTCACTTCTCAAAATTAATACTTAATATTCATTAACATCTACACAATAAAACTTAAAATGTTAAAATTAAATTTTGATAATTCATAGAAATTATATGAGCTTTTACTCATTGCAGGCCAACATATTTATCTTGCGAGGGTTGTTAGTTCAGGCATTAATGTAAGATAACATTTTACCGAAAAATCTAAAAGATAATTGATTTCGTTACATTTGATTTTGAGGTATTATATTCTTTGATGTTCACGTGAGATGTTGAATAATTTAGAACGATTGGTACGATATCCCGAAAATTTACAATTGTAGGGAATATTTAAAAATTAGAAAGAAATTTCTAAAAGAATGGTGTTTTAAGTTCAATTTTAATTAATTGAATAGATCCATTTTATCTATTTTCTCTATTACTCCATTACCTTTATATTCTTACTTTATTTTGTTCATGTTGTTTTGTTTACGTAAATATTTTCTCCCGAAGAATCATAGCCTTAATGATATTTCCTGTGTAAATAGTTCTTTCATAGACACTTTATCACAAGAAATCATCCATTTTTTGGTTTCCAAGTATTATTTTCCTAACTTAGGATAAAAGCGTCGGCTAGGCATGGAGGAATTATCATGCACCACACATTACACTGCATGAAGCTGTATTTTTTCATATATTTTTTCGAGTTTCAGTCATATAGAGATACCGGCGTCCTCCCACGGAATAAGTTAGCTGCCGAGCTTTTCTTACGCGGTGGGTACAATTTGTGGCAGTAGCATATTTCTCCGGCAGAAAAAAGAGCTCAAGTTTTGGAACACGAGGGCAAACGAGTTTATTGGTCGCGCACCCTCCTGCAATACTTGGGGGCAGGAAGTTTTGCACTCTTCCGTTGTTCACCAAATTTGGCCATTTTTCCCTCCACCTTCAACTCCGTCACAGTATTCTCAGGCAGATTATTCCCCGCCGCGCTTCGAATGGCCGATACATACATACACTCACACGCACATATACTGATGTGTGAATTTCTCACAACGTCTTACTTTAGTATTTGATGAACTCTACCATCACCTACCAAACCGACCTTCGGATTGTTTTTTGTTTTTATGGTTTTTATACATATACCTGTACATATATATTTGTATGCATGTGTGTGTATAAATATACATACATATATATATGCGTGTGTATCTACGCGAAATTCACATGGATGTGAGCGATAATTCAAACGAAAAAGCGAGATGGAGTTAGCCAACAAAAATATAAATATCCATCCCCAGAGGAAGGTGGTCTTGCCCCGAAAATTTCAGAATATGTGTGAGTGGCCTGTTTTATTTGGTGGGCTGACTCCATCTCACTTCCTTGTTTGAATCAAATCATGTATGTACGAGGGTCCGGAAAGTAGTACCCGTTCGTGAAATAAAGACACAAAAGTAAATATTAACAAACATAAAAAATTTTATTTGAAAGAGGATACTTTAAACTACTTCTCAACATAATCTCCAAGCAAATTAAGGCATTTGTCATAACGTGTGACAAGTTTCTGTATTCCTGCTGCATAGTCCTTCGCCGCCAGCTCATTGAGATACGCGAGGGACCCATCTTGCACAAATTTTTGTATAATGCAGATGGTGTTTAACAATTTCATGAACAATTGTTCGAGAAACATTGGGAAAATGCTCACAGATGTCATCAATTGTGACGCGCCGATCGTTCCTCACGAATTCGTCAACTGAGCTCACCAGTTGGTCTGTAATGACAGACGGTCTCTCCGAACGCTCATCGTCGTGTGTGTTCCCCCTCCCCATGTTGAAGTTGCCACCACACCACCGCCGCCGAACAGACGACTCGTCCATTACATTGTCTCCATACACCTCCTTTAATTGGCGATGAATATCACATGGGCGAACGTTTCTTGCATTGAGGAATTTAATCACTGCCCTCACTTCACAACTGGCGGCGTTCTCAATTTTTTTAAACATTGTAAACAATCACAGAAACAACACAGGCAATGCTAGCGTCACGCAACTTGGCTCAGAGAAGGCAGACAAGCCACTGAAGCTATCTGACCTCGTCCAGCGGCTACTCGCGTCGTCAGCACTTCATGCGGCACGAACGGGTACTACTTTCCGGATGACCCTCGTGTGTGTGTGTGTGTGTGTGTGTGTGTATATATATATATATATATATATATAAAGGAAACAAATAAGGAAGTACTCGGTATGGTAGGTGAAGAGAGGGGTTTGTTGGGAGAAATCCTATGGAGACATGAAAAATGGATGAAGGGCGTATTAATCGGTAGTGCAATGCTAAAGACTGTAATTGAGGGGAGAATTTTAGGCAAAAGAGGAAAGGGTAGGAACAGGATATGGATGTTGGATGGGATGAAGGGAGGTAGGAAGTACTCAGAGATAAAGAGGGACCTGATGTAGAGTAGGATGCTGGATTTTGAATTTTGTTAGGAGTCGCAAAATATTTATTTGGTAGTTGTGTTCATCCAAAAACCTACCTTAACCGGTAGATTACCTAATAATATATATATACACACACACTCACAAACACTTAAATTCACATGTGCACACTCATCCGCACATCTTTCCTTTATCCTCTACCTCTCTCCCGAATTACGCTCCTCTTCCGCCGCCGCCAACTTCCTTCCTCAGCCTCCTCCAAACCGTTTCGCCCCATTCATTCCCACCCACGAAGCCCTCAGAGCTCCTGTGGTGATTTTACTTATATATATATATATATACATACATATATATATATATATATGTGTGTGTGTATATATATATATATCTCGACCATCTCATTTTCCCTTCAACCCTTTACTCCAGCCCCTCCCTCGCATCTTGTTCCTTTTGTGTACTTTGGGACACCATTTCTCGCTCCTTCGCTTCTACCCCACTCACTCTTTGCCCCGTCACTCCTCTCTTGACCCGGTTGTTAGTGACCTCATTTTTCCACCTTCCCGACCCTATGCCCACTTGATCCCTCCTTACTCCTCCCAGTTGGTCCAATCGAGCACCTTTTTGCGCCCTTCTACCTCTCTCTCTCTCCCTGAGCCTTCATTTACCCCGCCCCAGCCACAATACTCCTTGGTCTCCTGATCGAGTTGGACGATTCTGTCTTTAGCTACCGTCATACGCACGGAATTTCCACGCAACCTAACACCTGTGCACGTGGCTTGCAATTCAATGCAGGGGACGTGTTGGGCTTTCCCCAGGAATTATTGCTCAATTTCCATCCTCTTCTCTAGGGTTCTTTGGTTTTCCTCCCTCTCATCCTCTCGCCATGGGATTTCTTGTTCCATGTCTCCTCTTTCTTTTCCTGCCCTCAGCCTCCCCTCCTCTCCGTCGCATTCACTCCTCTCGAAACGAGGCCCCGTTGAGGATCCGGCATTATTTACCCTTCGACTCTCCTTAGGGATTTACCCTCTTCCTTCATCCCTACTTTTTCCCACCTCAAGTCATCGCCTTTGCTTTTTCCTTCTCTATCAGCACTTCCACTTAGAGCTCTTGTAAGGGCGATTGCCCGGCCACGTGGGGTCTACTTTACTCGTTACGGAAGTCTTGTTTGATTCTTTCGTTGCTACTGTTGCGTGATTTGTTTCTTGCGTTTTATCACTCCGACAAGAGAGGGATTGTTACGCAAAGTTCAATGTCATCAAGAACGCATTTTTCTCTGGCATAGTTTACGTTCAAGGAATTCACGACTTAGCCGTAATGAATGAAGCGGGAACCAGAAATCGTGTAATTTTGTTGTCTTTCTTGTGGCTAAAATGTGTAGAAATCTGGCAGGATACTCGTTAATCGTGTTAATAACGTTATAAATTTTACAAAGAATTGTTTAGATTCAAGATCGGTTCCATGCTTCTTATCTCAAGTGCTTCATATCGATCGAATCAAGAGAAATGATTGTGAACCTGTTGGTTGCAATTGGAACCGCAGTGATTTAAGGTTTCACGGGGATTATTAGACCTATAACGACTATCTTGTGACTTTATTCTACCGGATTTTATAAAGCAGGTTTAATTACATGTTTTGATGAATTATATAAATAACTTTTCGTAACCATTTATCTTCGCCGTAAAGCACTCCCATAGATCAACACAATTGGTGTTTTAGATAAATCCATCATTGGCTTATATTTTCCTTGACTAGCCTAAGGAAAATTTGCCAATTTCAGAGAAAACCCCTGCTTTTGAGAGATCTGGGGCACATCCAAACCCTTGGTTACTGACCGACTATCCGCTTAAGGCTTCGTCCCACGTGCACGTATATACCATACCGGTCGCTGACGAATCAGACGCCGATATGATATAGGGAGGTAGGACGGTCCGATACGGACGGTCGGCTGGATTCTCAGAAGTGGGAATATATCGCCAGGTCACAACTTGTGACTTTCCCTTTATTATATGAATGCACAAACGCTTGATATCGGGAAAATGGAACATATGGTTCTTACGTTTTGATGAGACCTAGACAACGGCAAGGTTATCACAAAACAATGTAACATTTTCATGAGAAGGTAACACGGATGGGGCATAAGTGACGGCCATCAGGGCCGACAATGCCCCCGCTTCATAAATGGCAATTTCATATTGAAATGGCGACATCTGCACTATATCGATGACCGGTATCACCCAGGCTGCCGCAAAGGGCGTTTCATTGAAGTAAACTTTAACTGATATAGACACCATAGAGTATCCCCGCGGTTTT
Organism: Hetaerina americana; assembly: GCF_022747635.1. Classification (NCBI taxonomy): domain Eukaryota; kingdom Metazoa; phylum Arthropoda; class Insecta; order Odonata; family Calopterygidae; genus Hetaerina; species Hetaerina americana. Next base: position 87,646,891 of record NW_027286985.1, read on the forward strand.
TTTGCGAAATAGTCTCCGTTGAGAATATTTCCGCCCTCTTAACTTGGCGTCGGGCTAGGTCTATCATGATGAAATACGGGATTTTAAGAATGTAGACACACCAGGATACAAATCCTATGGGGGGATCGAGATGGTGCGGGGGCTAACGTACTGGCTTCCCACCCTGAGGGCGCGGGTTCAAATCCCGGCGGTGTTGAATATTTTTCAGTGGTATCTCGATCCCTACTTGAGGTGCTTTGTGGAGGGCACTTTGAGTGAGTACGCCGTCCGTCGGATGGGACGTTAAGCCGCGGACCCCTTGGCGCCTTTCGTAAAGAGTAGGCTAATGCCGACGCCGGGTTTCTCTCCACCCTTCATCCTTTCCTGTCCTTCCCCTATGGCGCAAATGACCTTAGCTGTCGGTCGCCTCCCCTCAAAACTACTACTACAAATCCTATGGCCTTAGATACATCTCTTTGTCCAATAGTTTTCATTACGTCTATGATGTGGCGTACTCTGGATAATAAATTCTTCGTTAATCTTAGTGTCATGGTGTTTTTACTTATTATTACGCCTAGGTACTTGATTTCGTGTGTGGGTTGTAGAAGCTTTCGTTCCATAATAGTAATTCCGAGGTCTAATGTTAGCCAATCAACAATTTCATGGATGTTGATTGTGGTGTTAACTGGAAACACAAGGAGAAAAACAAGGAGCCAATCGCTCATTATCAGGCGAACATATGGACGTGAAAAAGCTGATAGACTTTCTTTTTGACTGCCCTTGCTCATCTTTGCATAATGGCAGGCGCAAGGGCATGCCCCATGGGCAGTGGTTCCAACAACAATACTCTTTCTCTAAATATATATTCATTAAGGTGCAGGTCAAATTGACTGACGGGAATTTGCCAGAGGGAATCCTGTAGGTCTAATTTAGAGAAATGGGAGTTAGGAGCAATATTTTCTAATCCATTTGCAGCATCCTTAAGAGAAAATATCGGTTTTATTTAATGTTTTGTCCAAAATGACAAGTCTCAAAATTCGAACGCTATCTGATGCCTTGTAGATTGCTACCAGGGAAAGGCGCACGATGGCTTGGCCATTGAAAAGATATGCCGCTAAACTAGGAGGTAAACCCATCTAATAATTTCTGGCGTCACCATGGTAGGGTTAAAAATCCTCGGCTCGTCCGCTGATTTTGCCAGATTGGCTCCTATTGCGAATAATTCCCTGACCGAAGGATTGCTATACTGGAATGCCTTGGCTATGAGAAACGGTTCAATATTTTCTTGTGTGTCATTGTTAACCTCGTGTAGTGTCTTGTGAACTGTCCACTATTGCCTGTGGTTCTGACTCCGATGTGTCTTACCTCGGTTAAAGAGGGATTCCTGGCGCAGGTTGCGGTACGTGAAAGAAGAAGTTAGACACAAAATCTTCTTCGTCTCCGTCAAATTCTGACAGCGGAGGACTGGGTGACTCACTAATTCGGGGAGGTGGGGAGTCATAGCCTAGGACTTCCTATTCACTACCACTGATGCTAGCGTCCGCTAGCATCACCGGTTCCTCTTGGACTGCCTTCCCTACCAATTGTAGCAGCTCTCCTAAAGTAAAGATGCCTACCTCTTCTTGGTCCTTTGTCTCCTCCGGCGCCGCTTTCGAGTGGCCAAAAGTTGCCGGCAGAGCACGGCATACCTCAGCAAAGGTCAGGGAGGTAGGCTGTACCCATAAGAGGACTTGGAAAAAATAAATTGGTAATCGTATTCTGGTTTACCCTTTTCCCTCAAGACAGATTTCATATAATTTCTGATGTATTGGGAGCGCTCAGTTGGTGATAATTTATTAGTTACTCTTTTGGTGAGCACAAAGTTTGGCGCATATGAAATATTTTCAGTTTATATTTTGGCTTCAGTGTGTATGATTTTTTTTCCGATCGGCGTGCAACTTTGTTGCAAGAAACTTTTTGGGGTTAGAATTTTTCTATTATTGCGAAAAATAATTTCTTTCAATAGTAATTGAATGCTCATAGGAAATGTTTGTAGTAAGAAAATTTTCCTCTGAAATTGCCTTCGCTGTTTCATTATTAAGGGAGGATTAATGTTTAATTTAGTTGCTTTATATATCTTCTAGTTTTATTTTCACTATAAATAGCTCGTGTTTGCAAAGCAATACTAAACTTTCATCACACTGATGACTGCGTATTTAATCTATCGTTTTCATAGAATGTAATGAAATTGAATTGCAATATCATTTAAATATAATAATAAAATAAAATAACTCTAATTTTGGCAAAATAAATATTCATAAAATGGTACAAATACAGAGTAATTGCCATACTACACGTATAGCGCGCATAAATAACTAAATAATATCTTTCATTAGCAAATGAAAGTTGTTAGGGCAAATAATATTGGAAATTTGTATCAACCTGGTCCAGTTTTGTTTACTCTCTCATTAGGTTTTAAGGGAATCCAAATAAACAAGAAATACGAAAATAGGGCTCCCAAGCTCAAAATGGGCTGAAGGCCTTAATAAAAACATTACCACTGAAATAATTAGCTTTCCAAAATTCGTGTGAGGTCTTTTGGTTTGGTTTAGGAATGAAGTGGAAAGCTTATTTCTTTCTAGCTCTCATTCAGATTAATTTCACCCTCGTTCACGCTTACATGGCACCCATGCTCGGCAGAGACAGCCGCCCATGACGTAATCCTATCCACTTTACCTACCGCTCACCATTTGCCCTTCTTCTCCTTCTTGTTTGAGTTAATAAAAACGCAATGAATTGCCACGGCAAACCTTTTACATTGCTAAAGAAGATATCTCTTGGAACTTCAGGGTGGAACAGGAGGCAGAAGCAGTCGTAATTTAACCCTTTTCTTCTTTGACATATATTTTTTCATACTCTACGCCCAGTAGCTAACATGTCCAAAATGTTTTACCTCTCCCAACCTTGGCTTCTTTTTCACTTTCTCGATTAAAGGAATTCACGTATGAGTATATATCCGTTGCATCATTCAAAAGCCTTAGATCTCAATAAGATTCACTTCTAAAACCAGTGAAATATTGGCTCTTTCATCTTTATTTACAACGTCTTAGAAAGCTTACAGATTGCAGTTCAGTAAATTATCTTTTGCTATTTTCTACTAAGGAAGGGACTAAGAAAAAAATCTAGCCTTCAAGTTTTCAAGAATTAATTATTTACGACCAATTGTTTCTTAAGAATTGTTTTAAGGCATTTAATTGTATCTAGATGCTTTCTTTCTCTTTATTTCAACATTGAATATAAGAGTTCTAGTGCTATATCAAGATAGGCGTTTCCCCTTAATCCCTATCTCGTTTTCGCTGACTGAATTATAAGAGTGAACATTTATAGGAGGCATATGGAACGAAATATTCAAGTACTTAATTTCAAATTTCGATAAATTTTCGAGGAGTTAATATTTAAATGTAAAAGTTTTGCATGTAATTCTTTTGTTTTTAACCATATTTAGTGCTAATTTGCAGGCTGCCTTAAAAGAAGAACTTGCTTATCTGCTTATTTACGTGTTTACCGCCTTACGGAAGGATCTGACTTTGCATAGGAGACGGTTATTTGGAATTTCTGTGAGAATAATAACGTAAAAAAAATTCACCGTAGAATTTCTTTAAAATCAGTATGTGCGGAATTGGCCAATGAGGCTGTATGATGGTTTTGGTGATGAAATTAAGGCTCATTTGCAAACAGTTTTCTGCAATTTTCCTCGAATACAGTTCTTTTTGTAAATTTTGGTTGAACTTATGCTGAAAAAGTGTCATATTTAAAGTCTTATATATGGCCGCGAAAATCATGGAATTAATTTTGGCCAAGGTTTAAAATTAATTTTGAACTGAAGAACTTTTGTCGTAAACAAATTACATCATGTTGCAAAGAAATCCTGCTGTACCCCTTTATTTCTGTATTTAAATCTGGAGTCAAATTAATATATTTTCAAAATAATCAATCGAATTTTTTCAGTTGTTATATTATGCATTATATTCATCAACTAAATTAATATGTTTTTTTGAATGTGAACTGATCTTCTAGACTGTGAATATGATCTCTTAACTGTGCACGGATAATTTATAGTAGGCCAAATTTTCCCCGCCTATTTGTAATAGGCATGATAAACTTTGTCGCCTAAAACACTTTAGAAAAATGCGGTATTACTGCTGTCTTCGAGATTACGTGGTTCAATGTTTTCTAATACTATATATGATGAGTTTCAAGAAAACTACTTTCCATTGAAACTCAATGATTCAGATTAATTCAAATTAATTTTCTCTGAAAACAAATAAATGTTGTTGATGTAGGAGACAACTTTTGTCTTCCAGGAATAAATCCTACTTCTAACTTTAGGATTCATTTAATTGCTTGTCTGATGAATAATTATCCTTTTTTATGCTGTTTTTTGATAATTTGTTTCTGTTTCCGATAGTTGAAATAGTTTTACCATCAAAATTATTACGCTTTTCAAATTTAAGTTTCAATAGGAACTAAAAGGCAAGGTACTCTTCATTCCATAAAACAAGAATATGTTCTATTTAACCAAAAGAATTTTATCCAGGAGTGAATTAAAATTTTTATAGAGAAGGGAATACTTCTGAAATTGATGATTATCATAGGTTTGTGTCTTTGGTATCTTTGTTAAAGCCAAAGTGTTTTTTCATCGTCTTTTGTCTTCCACTCGAGTTAATGCTATCAACTCTCATTTTTGACGGGAATTATACATAATCTTGAAATTTAAATGCGTGCAGAGACTTTATTTTAGTTGATTTGGATTGAAAAATCTGTCCGTTTTGTTTTCATATTAGTTAATATAGCCACTAAAGGGACTTTAACCTTGAGGTACCTTCACCTCGGCTGGGAGTCTTTAATAGATCAGAGCAAGCAAGCAGTTGGCAGTGGAAACCAGCTTTTCACTTCCGGGAAATAGAATCAGTCACGCTCTTGCGTGCTTACCCATTGTTTTTTTTTTAACTGCTCCCTTCGTAGTTATTTTCGTTCTCTTCAACGGAACCTGGCTTCGAGTCCATCGCCAGCTTCATTTTAAAACACATTTTTGCAAGAGTTCTAGGAGCTCCTTGGTAGAGGGCAGCCAGTCGCTCCCGATCGTCATGATTCAAGCTCACTCGCTGTCCCATTTATTGCTCCACAATAAATTCCTGTAGCCCACTCGACTCATCCCTCCATCCTATTCATCATGCGCCGCTCCAAAAAATGTCTCCACAACCCTAGTGTTTAACATCTCTGTCTCTTTCGCTCTTATTTATCCCTTCCTCTCTCTTTTCCGATCTTCCTTTTTGCGGAGCCAAATCTCCCCCTTCGCCTTTTCCTTTCCTTGGTATCTCTAACCTTTCCCTTTCTCTCCCATTCTCCCATCTCTCTATTCCCCGCCTTCGTCGTCCTGGGGGTCCCTTGCCCGAATTCGGAATTCCTCCCGTGCAATCCGTCATGCGCCGTCGACCCCGTGAAAATTTCTTGGGCCCAATTGCTTTCTTAAACCTTAAGGTCGCCCCTCCACCAAACTACAGACCTTCCCCTTTAAAGAAGGGTCGGCTTCTTCGACGACCCTCCCCCGTTTTTGCTTTTTCCCTTCCCAGGGTGTTTCATGCCGCCAGATAAACTACACATATTTTATGGCTTTGGGAAAGGTAGCGCAGCCCATCGTGAATGTACGACACACGAATGCCACCACCCCTCCCAAAATGGTGCTGGTATTCATGGTGGAACCCTGCAGTGCGTCTTTATTAGTGATAAATGAAGCCGAAATTTTATAAATACCTAAATGCATGCAGGCAGGCATTTGAGATGAATGGAGCGTGTTTGACACTTGGGATAATAAGGTGAAGAGATAAGTGGTGGTCGCGCCAAAGATCATAGATGTTTAATGCAATTGTCTTGAGGATCTACTTCTGCAGTCCACCTAAGAAGGTTGCGCATAGCGTTTAAATGTAGGGGAGAAATATCTTATCTCGTGAAATATACTTTTACTGTATTGAGACGATTGAAGACAATAAAAACCAATAAATATAGACATTTTCCGAGGTACTATTTTAAGCTCCTGATCTCATGCTTTTGATAGCGATATAACTACATGAAGTTAATTAGCTTTCGCGCAAGTATTTTTTTCAGATTAAAAGAAATTTGGTTTATAGATGTAACTAAGATGAAATGATGATATCTTTAGCATCTAAAAATCTCTATTTTACATTGTTTTTGCTCAAAATATTTCGCTCACCTTCAACCTACGACATCTGTCGACAGTGGAAAGATACATTGTCGGCAGGGGAAAGATACATTGTATTCTTCATTTAATAAACATTAACTTCTACAAAATTGAGCCGGGAAAAATTGAATGACTTTTTAACCATTTAAAGCATCCTCGGAAGTCCTCGACAGTTAGGCTTTTTAGTTGTCTCGTCGTTCCTTGCTTTATTGTGTCCATATCTTCCCAGTGATGTCCCCTCATCACAATTTTGCATTTTGGGATTAGGAAATCTCTTTTCAACTATTGATCCGGTGTTAGTGACTTGGGAATGATTTTGGCTACATTTTTTTAAACCCAAATGTTCGGTTAAAATAGTGTTTACTGTTGATTATCTTAAATTCAGTTCATCGGCTATTATTCGGACAGTTTTAAGACGATCGGTAAGGACAAGGGACCTCACACGATCAATGTTGTCGTCAACACAGGTGGTTCAAAGTCGTCCCGGCCTTGCATCATCCGTGGTGTCTTGTCGGCCATCTTGAAAACACTTAATCCACTTGTAAATAGATCTATCTTCAGAGCGTTATCACCGCAAATTGCTGCCAACATTTCAGTAATTTCTTGAATTATTGTAATATCTCGAATTTACTGATTTTCACCTAAAACTTAATCTTGATTCGTCGCTCGGTGATTATTTCAATTTCCATTTTTTACAAACACTAAAAAGAAGGGCAATAGAAACTAATATAACAAGTACCATACGCACAGCTCGACGATCCGCCAAGCACGGACGGTTAATTGGGCCTCAGGCATCTAGCACCGCTAGTGGCTATAGTCAGCGGCTTGGTCGCCAGATTGCACCAGTTCACGTATATATTGGACAGACCTCGTATGCCGTTAAGTTTTATTACTTCATAGATTATTCTTTCAGAATTTGTCTTCAACCATTGTCCGCGATATCATAATATTGATTTTTTGGTGTTTTGGAGCATTACTGGAATTAGCTATCACTTTAAAAATAGGCAAATATTTTCTGAGAATTAAGGTTTATCTTAATATTCCTCCATTTTAAATGCCTTATTAGGAGTACGTCATAAACGTGTTTTTCATGCAGAAATATACGCCTTAGATATAAATTCTATTCCATACTGCATGTATTGTAGAAATTTTTATGCTATGCCGGTCATCCTCTTTCACCTCTTCAGCTCCATGTGCAGTCACGTCTTCTTGTTCAATATTTTCCTATTTAATTCCTTCTCTCCAGGAATTTTCCATTTCCAGCCGGAATACTTTGCAATTCCCCTTTTTACGTACTATCATGGTTTACCTCCACGCATGTTCCAAGTCCCCCTCGCCAGTCCTTATTTCACTCGTGTGCATTTCACTCACCCCTCCGTGGGAATCGTTTTTGGAGGGATTTTTGTACTCTTCCGTTTGTTCCAAACTCATATGCTTCTCTTTATTGTCCTATTTTTGGATCGAAGCCTTTTTCTTCCACATTCACTCCCAAACTGGTCCTCAACCTTTGAGATATGTTGGAAAATTATGATGAGGTTAAAAAATAAGAGAAACTTTATACTACCATACACGAACGTTCGATAATGTTCGATATAATATTCTACGAACATGATTTCGATGCGACGCATTATCATCACCATGGTCGTAGAACATTTAAAGTGTATGGAAGTGTAAATTCTTCCTTTTTTACTGCCATAATCATGAAGGAATTCCACAAAGTTAAGCCTGAAACTGTTAACTTTGGAAAATTATAATAATTTTCTGGGTTTCACCTTGAAAAGTGTGTTAATATTGAAAGTGTCCTTGAAAAGTGTCCTATCTTTTCACAACCTGCTCTTCTTCCTTGTATCCATTTTATTTTTTGTCTCCCAAAATGGCGACCTTACTACTTTGTATCATCATCATTGGCTGAGAGACGATTCAATGCAAGATTGAAATTATTAAATAAATTTAGATCCGCATGTTTCAGCACCGAGGTCTCGCAAATTATTCGTACTCCTACATACATTAGTCGCTTGGATCATGCATATAAAATTCGGGAAATAGATGCCAGAACTAGCCGACTCAAGGACTCCTTCTTCCCACGGACAATACGGGATAGCAACTGCAGGGTTATAGATAGCAAAAATTCCACTTGCCACCCTCAGCGTCTAATAAATAATTAGTTGTATTTAAATGCATGCTCTTCCACTAACCTTATGTGTTTTGTTATAATAACACATTCTTCCCGAATGACCTCATTCATGTTCTGTTCATCTGTTTTTAAGTTTCCCTTTCAATCCCTCGTCCCTCTCCGCGGGGGGAAATTCCTGCTACCTGCAACGTTGGGTCGCATTCCCTGCCTTTTAAAGACTCTTTGGGGGCAGAGTGTTTCGTGGTGCATTTTCATGTGGTGTTTCAATTTCTTGCTTGTTGTGTCCTGGCTTCCGTGTTGTAGGATGTCTTTCGTGCTGCATCATGGGGTGCAGTTTTTTAGTTGTTTTGCGGTTTATGTGTTTGCATGAGTATTGGATGAAGGGATTTTTGCATGAGTGTGTGCGCTGCTGTGGGTGTAATTTTCCGTGTTGTTTTTTTTTTTTGCATGTGGTATTTTTCTTTTTTACGGTTGGTGACCTAACACCCCCCGCCACACGCCCTTGCGGCGGCTTGCGGGGTATTATGTAGATGTAGATGTAGATGTTTGTATAATGCGATCCCAAAACTCAAACAGCGGTTTTTGAGGCCACTTCAAACCAATTATATGAAATAGAATATATTATATGAAATGATTGAATTTTAAGTTGGTCTTAAACGTTTCTAAAAAACGGGTGTGGAATCTCATGAAGATTTTAAAAATGAAAATTTAACGTAGTTGCTTGGTTGGAAGTATTGAAATATCGTTAACTGGTATTTTTGTGAAGCATTCATCCACCAATATTTGCAAATATCTATGTTATAAATATTTATGGCTGCATAAAGGTCCCTTTTGTTTTGATTTGATCTGTAAATTGTAATTATATTTCATCAAAATATGATCAGGGGCTAATTTATCGGCATATTGATTGCATTATAAAATATAAACTGCAGAAAAAATACCCTTTGTGCAGAAAACTTTCTATTTATTACATGAAGTTCAGATCTTTTAACTTGAATACTAAGCCAAAAACTATTGATTATGGCTGTGTGGCTTCCAGAAAATTTAATTAAGAATTATTGGGTTTTTGACTGAAAAGAGTTTTATTTGAAAAATGGTGAGATTTAGAACAACTTAAATTTTTTAAATGGATTCATTTGGTTAAAATTCCTCAATGTCTTCCCGTTCCATGAAAATACAATTTTCGTACAATAATATTATGACAGCAATATTATTTTTCTTCGGGCGGAGTTGTATTATGCAAAACGTTTAAAATCAAATCTTTTAAACTTATTTCATTGGACGTGTAATGTTTTTTGCTGTATTACTTTAAGCAATATTTGTGGTTTGCGGCAAGTAACTGTGAAACCTATCAATCTTTTTATCTTATTTTTCTATAAAATGTCTGAAAATTTAATTTAGCGCTTAGGGTAGTGTAGGTATACTTTAAATATTCTCTTTCAATTGTTTTTGTAGATACCAATTTTATAGCTTTTTAGATATGTTGGCATTTGATCGAAATTCGCCTCTTCACTTTCTTGTTATTCATCGTTCCCCTCTTGAAAAACTTTTTAGTACTGTAGAGTGCCCTTTAATCCATCGTGTTAAAGTTAGTTCAACAACAGCTAAGTAGTGAACTACTGAATTGAGTAAATTTTTATTTCGTGCAATAGAGATATACCATCGTGTAAAGATTATTTTGTGCAAAATTTAACCGATATTCGTTTAAACAAGTAAATTAATTTTAAATATATCAGTGGAATGTAATAAATGAGGATTGATTGCTTGATTTCATGCCGGTACATATCTTCTCGAAGCTTCAGGTTAACGCGTTATTAGCGTATCCCATTCCAGTTTTGAAATCGTTCAGCGGTTCAAAAGATTTTACTAAATCTCTCTCCAAAACTTCATCTCATATGCATTGCTCGCGTCACCCACGAATTAATTTGCTACGGGCTGAAGGGGTAATTCTCGGGTCAGGGATAACATTGCGGGCTCGAGTTCATCCACCTACCGAAACGACATCCTTCATAAACGACCCCACCCTCCCCTCGGCTTCCCTTCTCACGGCCCCGTTTCTCCTTCCGTCCTTCCCCCACCGCCTGCACCACCAACTTCTCCATGTTTTCCTCTTCGTGATTCCGTCGTTCCTATAGATTAATGAGATTGCGTCTTGTGTAAGTGGAACGGGGAGGAAGATACTGAAGGAAGTTACGATCGGGAGTGAGCACTGCGAAGACGGATCATCTTTCGTCCCCGACCCCTTAAGCTTCCCCAGAGAAGATCCTCCCCCATTTTTCGGTTAGGAGCCATGGTTAGACTCACCCCGAGGGAATAAAATCGATTTCTTTAATTTTAGCCCGCAAGTTTCGGGTCCCAACTCTTTCTTTTTCGGTGACTCGATAGCCATTAAGCACCCTCCCACGTTCGGGTCATCGAGGGACTCGCACGAAAGCGGAAGTGCCAAATATTGTTTTGATCTTTTGAGCTTGGATTGGAGTAAACATTTTGGTAGCTCTTTATCCGGATTTCTTCCTCCACATACGACTCTTACTTTTCATCGCAATGCGTGGCTATCGAATTTAGTTTATCCCTTGTGACGAACACTCATTATATGTATGCTGGGAAGTAAAGTTTGTCTAGATGTACAAGTATAACTCACTTGTCAAGCGTTCTGGCGATGCCGATTGTTCGCATCTATTTTGACCTTATGAGACTATATCCTGGTTTATTGACAAAATATTTCTAAGTTTCTACCAAGATAATGTTTGCCCGAAATTAGGTATCAATTGTATCATTTTGTCTCTTGGGATTTTATCATTTTTTAAAAACTGTTTCAGGCGTAGGCATTGCTGTGTTACTTACATAACTTTTAAAACTGTTCTTGTCATATTTACCATCATAATTTTAAAATTGGAACGTTCGTTTGTAAATAATTTTAATGGTCCCTCAAGACAATAATCTTTATTGGTGTTCGTTTATGATAAATTATTAATATAAACAATTGAAATGTATATGCAAAGTCTCATTGATTTGAAATTTATAAAACAACGAAAATACATATAATTCCTTTGAAATATTATGTATTACAACGAATAGGAAAGGAATAAAAACACTTTGCGACCATTACAAAAAACATCAAAGAAAGATAAAATACCAACATAAAAATACACAACTGGGCCATATTTTAATTACCATAGACATTTTAAAGATATAATATTACATCCTCTTTCCAATGGATTTGACTCCTATACAAAATTTTCTTTTTAGAAGTGCCCTATCTTATGATAATTATCGTGAGTTTTAATTAATAACGATAATATATTCAAAGTTCAGTTTATTCCATTTTTTATTTCATTTATTTATGAATGTAACTGTTGTTAGTCAACTGATCATTATCCATTGTGGTAACAAGTTATGGACTGATAATATATTTTGTTTCCTCGAATTTAAAAACCCCTTTTTTACGCACAGTGACACAAGGATAAAGAATTGATTTTTATTCCCATTTACTTTTCCCGGTTGAAACTTAGAGCACAGATAAGTAAGGATTTCGAAAAATACATACAAAAAAAGCTCGTGAAAGAGTTTTTTTGTGTGAAGCAATTCAAATCGTTGATTTGTTAATCTCGAGGAGAGGTGTGTCCGCTGTGCCCGGTATCTTTTTTTCGTCGTCTTTATTCATTTTGCCCTTGTAGGTGCTAATGCGTTTTTGCTCTTTCAAGTGGCGTGTTTGTATTAAGGCAACAAGGGGCCAGAAACTCAAATCAGAGCAAAAACTTTCTATTCTCCAGCAGTGGCCCTTAGATAAAGCGTCAGGCTTGTTTTCTTACCGTAGGTTATCTGCTCAATTTAGAGTAATTACAAAGATAAATTATTCCTTGGAATGCTTCATGTACCCCTGTAATTAGTCATTCGCGACAAAGTGAATAAATAAGATACGTAGGTAAACTTCTATTTACTCTAGTTTTTTGTTATTTTCTTTGCATTTATTCTCATTCATTACATATGTGACAGTATTTCCAATACGCTCAACAATTCCGGCAACCGCTTTACTGACTAATAAACTAGTGCTTGTTAATCCTCTAACCTTATTGATTTCATGAATGACGAGTGGCAATCATGTCACTAATACTTCTCATTCCTTTTTAACCATTGCCTCCACATATTCGTCCAACAGCACTGGTGAAAAGGGACACTACTCCTCTTCCTAATGCTGCCCATCCAGACTTCCCATTCTCCCTCGTACCTAATTTGCTTGAGACATACACAGGTGGTAGATGTCTCCTATACCTCCAATCTACTCAAACTTTCTGCAATATATTCATTAATTTTACAAAGTTCCTCTACCAAACTTCCTCTCAAAATAAAAGAAATAAAAATAAATATCCTGAATCTTCAATTGAGTCTGAGTACCCAATATTCCTAATTATTAGTAACCTTATTAATGCTATGATATCACACGTTCCTCTCAGCCTTCTCAACTCAAATATATACGTATCTATGTGCATATATGTTTAAGTGTGTGTAAGTATGTGTATTTGTGTATGTTTGGATACATAACGTTCATTTCACTTTTTTACTGACCCAATACTAATCCAAATACCTGATTACTCGCATCACATTATGGCAAGGCCTGTGCTGATAGGTAGTGATCACTGTGAAGACCTGTGCAGAATTGATATCGGGACCTTAAATCATTAATTCTGTTCACCTCAAGATTTTGTAGTTTCAACGATTGTTTTCATAAATCTCGAAGTAATTAAAATTGCAGAAAAATTTTGGAAATTTACTGCGGACGTTTTTAATTTGTAGCTACAAATCCGAATGTTAGTGTTGGAGCTATGCAGCACATTTACTTCGAAGCAAAAATCGTAGTGTTTCAAAAATAGTCCCCTGCGTAATGAATAACGTAAACAAACCGTGTTTTTAAAGAATGTTGGTCGCTTTTGGTAGCAGAATTTAAAATCAGTAATTAAATAGTTGGGTGACGGTCGGATGTTGGAATTTAATATGTAGCTCAATAAAGTGACCCGGCTTTCCTGCAGTGTTGGAGGTCTGACCGAAAATAAAGATTCGGCATTTCCAGCTACTACTCGGTAGAGCGATGAAGTTATTATAGCGAGAATTAGAAGGTGGACAGAAATGGGAAAAAATGAGATCCGTCGTATTTTGCCAGTGCCTCTGGGTGCCGGTTGGAGGATGGATGACTTGAGTTCGTTCATTCTTTTTGGCGTCGGTGATCATTCGGGTAGTCTCGACCTTTACCCGGAGGAAAAGCGAGAGCTCAACACTGGGCAATTGAATTTGGACAGCGTCGCAGAAAACGTCGCTGGGCAAGAAAAAAAATCACATTCATTGTTATCAGGGTTTAATTCTAGGATGTATGTCAGCCAGAATGCGTATCGGCTCACATGCCATTTGTTTCCATGCGCTGTGCCGGAAAAAGGTGTTCTTATATTTTTTTCGCCAAGGATGAGTGGGCCAGCAAGCAGTGGTTTTCAAGGTGGAGAGAGCGGGAATGGAGAGAAGAAGGACGTGTGGTCATTAAATCGGTCGAGAGCAGTATTGTGAAGTGTAGTGGAAGGGTTGGCGGTGGAAGGAAGGACTGGCGAAGCTTTTCGGCGGTGGGTTAGGCAGTTCTGGTAGGGTGGTGGTGCGGTGTAAAATATTGTAGAGAAATGTTGAAACTCTGCCCTTTCCCCTTCCACTTTTACATTTAAACCCCGCGATCGTAAGAGAACTGCAAGGTTTTTTTTACTTGCGATACTTAGCGTAAAGAGAATGAATTCTAAGTGAGTAAGTAAAATTGATGTTAGAAGGGCAAATGTTGAAATTGTAATGAAAGATGTTATTTATGGCTGGCATAAGTAGTGAAACTAAGTGTAAACAATGTAATGGCAAGCAAATGGTCATACCTGTCTGAATTGAATAATTAGTGCAAGAGGGAATGGTGTTTTTCTTTTTACGATAAATAAATTCAACAAAATGTATTTTGGAATTGATCACGCTCTTTTATAAAAAAACAATATATCCTCTAACACGTTTTACTATTTTCTAATATTTTACTATTGATGTGACTTATCTAAAAATGGGAGTTCTGCCAAATCATGAATTAGTGCAGCATATTATGAAATCTCGGAAACTTGAGCTCTACAGCCTCGTAAATTAACAAATTAAAGGCCTTAGCCTATAGCCGTAATAGTTATTAATGGCTTTGGGAGTTTTCCTTTAAGTGGTTATTAGGATAGTTTACAATTCTGAACTAATTATATTATTATTTGATATGGAAATTGATATTTTGATTCGGAAGCTGTCGGAAGGAATACCTATCATTTCACTCGGTACAATGGAAAATAATAATTTAAATGTCCAGTAAATTATTAGGAATAAACATAAGAATATAACACATCAGCTTTGGGAAATTGGCTTTGACGAAGAGTTTACATACTTGCTCATCTAAGTGTAAATAGGTTCGAATTTATTTACTTAAGATAATCTCTTATTATTTGTTTAGAAAACGAATAATTCTGTGATGTAGCAATGAGGTATTTATGATCATTCGGTTGTTTGTTAGAGGTTGAAACATTTTATTACGTTAACCGCAAAAATATGGTACAAGTGTGAATACTTGTGGTATTTTCTCTTTCCAACATATTTGAGGCTAATTCAAAAAATGGCCACCCTTGCTTTTTCAATAATTTAGTCCCAAAACTCATATTTAACCGCATATTCTATGTGCAAAACTGAAATTAGTCATCCATTAGTGTCCTGAATCCATCCATGAATGCCTTTTTTCTCTCTCCATCAAAGGGCGATCACGACAGAGATAGCTAAACACCGATTGGGAGATCGTGCTTAAAAAAAATTTGACATATCTAAAACGACGCGAAGATTGAAGGCCGTAGATTAGTAGTGGAAGTTTGACTCGACTTTTCCTCATTTACTTCTCAAAAATTATATATCATTGTTACATATAATAAAACTAGATGCTACAGCAGTGAATTAGTTATTCTTTTATGCCTTAATCGTTGTTATCGGAATGTTAATTACGTTGATACTCTTTCATATGCAAAGTAAATATTTAAGGATTAGATATTCCCCATAGCTGTGAAGAAATTTTATTTTGACTCTATTTTCTATTGATCTTCAGAATTTTACTCTTTTATCTTTTTTATCTGCCTAAGTATAAATTTCCTTTATCGCTGAAGTTTTGCCTAAATATGCTAAATAATGTCAGCTGGGTAGGATGTTATATTATTACATCAAAGTGCTACAAACGGATATCGGTATTATTCTCTGAAGGAAATTATTATTATTAGATGGAAAGAAAAATATTCCTTGGGAGAAAAAAAGTACATTTGGTGGGGATATAGTAAACTTACGTAGGTACCTTCGACATTAACATCATATATTCTTTTAGGTTACTTTGTGCTACATGTTGAAAATCAATATAGCAATCAATCATTGATTTATCGATTTTCCACATTACGTTTCAGGTAGAATGGCCCATTATTCTAATTAAAGCGCCCTTGTATTTCTTTTTATTACGATATCGCTTTATATAAAATGTATTCCCATGGATGAATTCCGTTTCAAAGTATTGTTTTTACTCTACCGTTCGCGATGAAGTATCCGAAATAAGAAAATCTCTTTCTAACATAAAATATTAATTATTTGGACCACATTTTTATTCACGTTTCAGCTACATGAAGGTTAATATATAAGAGAGAGCATGCAAGTGATTAAAAATAACTAAAAGGAGTTGAGAAAAATTTCATTACGCGAAGAAATCTTTAGGGTAGATAATTCTCGTAAAATGGCAGGCTGAAAATAATATCCTCAAAAAATGAAAAACAAAAACAAAAGAGAAATGATTAGGTAGGGAAAATCTTTCGCTGTAAGCCAAGGGAAATGAGTTTTATGGAGGAATATGAATTTTGGTGGGTGTTTATAGCTGATGAGCAAAATTTGTACCTGTTTTATTACGGTTGAATATACTCTAATTTAAGGGACTAAGAAAGAAAAATCAACCCAAAATATAAAGAAAAGACTCTCTTCCTTTTCGTAGAGATAATAAGCATGTGGGAAAACAGTTCAAAATTTCTGAAACATATTAATGCGCATAATTTATTCTGCCTTTTCCACCTTAATCGAACGTTTATTTGAATAAAATAAACCTGTATAATCATTAATGTTAACTTGATTTTTGACAGTATTTGTTACTGATTTACGGGGAACACTGATTCATCATGATATCACGACTCTTCATGCAAAGATCCTGTTCTTGTGTGGTATTGCGCACTTAAAGGCGCTTATGTTCATCAACAACTAAAACTCTTTGTCCATTACTTCTCTTTTATTAAGCCCCCTCAATATTTTAATTAATCATGATATTCCACCATAACACGCCTGAAACATCTTATTTTACATATTAACTTATTGCTTACCCAATAAATTTGGTTCTTCGGTCCCTATAGGACCAAAATTGACGTATTTTTCTGTATATTAATAATTAAACTACTTTACATAATAAATTAATAATAATACAAAAAAAACTGCTGCTGCAATCAGCAAGACCTCTACATATGTTTTGAAAATGAAGTTCATCAGATCAATGATACATATCATTTTAGGAATGAATATCAATAGTATCAGTTAGTGATTGGCAATTGCTTTAGTTTAATCCATAGGGTGGTCAAATGTTAATTTAATATTTTAGTTATTAAAGTCCTTGGAAACTAAAAAAAATAATCTACTCTTGTTATTATAATTTGTAGACTTCGCAAAAGCTGCTCGTTGCAGAAAAAAATAACTACAGGTCCTATTTAATTTAATCAGTAAAATGAGCATTCTTTTCTAATGGCCTCCTTTCATTTGTTTAAAAAAACTTGCAGCCCTACCAAATCTCTTGGAAACTGTAACAAACAGGGAGCATCAACAGAAGAGACTACTACCCTATCCAACAAATGCGCGAATTGAAGCCATAAAAACTTTATTTTGCAAAATTTAGACTACATCGATTTTGTCCCTTCAAAGTATTCTCCATTCGTTACTATGAACTTTGTCATCTTCTCTTCCACTGTTTAAAGCACCCTTTGAAGTCCTCGGCAGTTAGGTTTTTTAATTTTCTGGTCGTTCCTTGCTTTATTATCTCCAGAACTTCCCAGCGATATCCCCTCATCACATTTTTGTATTTTGGGAAAAGGAAAAAGTCACAGGGGGCGAGATCTAGCGAATAAGGAGGGTGGTCAAGGATGGTGATTGATTATTTTGCTAGCAACTGGCGACAAATCAATACAGGTCGGGCACGATTTTTGCACCAATTTTTTAAAACTCAAATGTTCGGTTAAATTAGTGTGCACTCTATATTCGGTTAAAATAGTGCACACTGTAGATTTTCCTAAATTTAGTTTATAAGCCATCATTTGGACAGTTTTTCGACGATCGTCAAGGACAAGGGACCGCGCACGATCAATGTTGTCGTCAACACTGGTGGTTGAAGGTCGTCCCGGCCTTGCATCATCCGTTCGGTAACATTTACCGAACTTCACCAAAACACTTGATGCTGATTCGTTGCTCCGTGATTTCGTCAATTTCCATTTTCGACCAACAGTAAAAACAAGGAAACCAAAATCTAACATAACTGGCAGCATACACACAGCTCGACGATCCGCCAAGCACAGACGGTTCATTGGGCCTCAGGCATCTAGCACCGCTAGTGGCTATAGTCCGCGCCTTGGTTGCCAGATTGCACCAGTTCGTGAATTTTTTGGGTAGACCACGTATAAAAATGGAGAAAGTATATTTTTAATCAGTTTTCATTTCAGCTCCCACTGTAATTAATAGCGAAGTTAGCCTAAAATAAATTTCCCTATTCATTGCCTTTTGTTTATTAAATAAAAATACATCCAACAATCCGTTCGTTTAATGATAATAAAACTCGATTTATCCTGCAGTGGATCCCTTGGGAATATTATCACACCCCTGAAGAGCAATAGATTAACTCTTATTTGATGTGAATCCGTGACTCGTTAAAAATTGAATCGTACTAGAATATCATCATAAAATAATTTGTTTGTAACAGCTTGAATTTTATTTCTGCCTTTTTAATTTCAAAATATTTTTTATTTAATTCATTTCAAACGCAACTTAATTTCAAGTATTTAAAACTCAATTTCCTAATTACTCAAAACTTTTTTTGCACCTTTCTAATCACATTCTGTAGCTACATTTTTTTCAAAACGAAAAGGTTATAAAAGTTAAAAGTAAAATCTCTCCCTCAGAAGTTCATCAAATCTTTCTTAAGAACTAAAATAATAATTTAAACGACAAGACGTGAATTGAGTAGAGGTTCCAATATCATACACATCATTCACTTTTAATACCAAAAATAACATCCACCTCAATGAATTTCTCATACCAAAAGCCATAAAAACAAGTGACCTTCATGATCCTTTTCATAGCACTTTCTGTTTAAAAACTTACATATAAACAATATTTTATCGTATTTTAGTCTGCAATATAGATTAGACATTAGAAATTTTTACCTATTCATTAACTCTGAAGATAATAATAAAAACCAATCGACTATTTGAATGCGAAGCATCATCTAATGAAGGTTTGCATCATCTAGCAATAGGTTCTTCAATATTCATTTATTAAATTAATGATGATTAGCATTTCTTTACCTATCATAATAGGTCAACTTCTCTTCTTAAACAGGAATATTTCAATTTTTTCATATCAGTTAAAATTAGATTTTAAATACGTTTGAAACGAGTTTTATTCTTTATTCCCAACATAATTTATTAAAACTGGTAATGAGAATTGATAATTATAAATAAAATATTGAATTCAATATTATTAAACCTAATAATTCTTTGAAAGCTATATTCCTATGTTTACGTGGGATTTGTTTCCTCCTCAAACTCATTGGAAATTAGGAGAAGGAATCCTGCGGCAAAAATAAACAATACAACAATTTATACTACCATGGTTGCTGACGTCTATCCAAGAAGTGCCCGACATATAGCTTAGAAGGCTCGCGGTTGACTCCCAAGCGTGCCAGGGAATATCCAGCGAGGCCCAAATTCTCTGTTGCATTTCTTGTGAAGAACGCTTTACCAGTGGTACTACTCTACTGAATGTGTTCTAAAAAAGAAAGCTCTTTCCAAACAGAGTTTTTCGGCCTCCCCTTAGCCTCATTTCTCCATTGTCCCCGAAATTACTCGCGTTACAGTAAAAAGTCCTCACTTTTAGAGAGCCCGCAGCAATGATTACAGCCCGATCCCCGTACCGTAAGGAAATCGACTGCCTTATCAGTGTTTCTTGAGCTTTCCCCTCAACGCCGAGCGTTTTGCGGAAGGATATGGACCGGCAAAGAGGAGAATAGGGTTGGGCAGGAAGCGGATAAGAAAGTCCAGCGGGAGTAGAGAGTTGACAAAAAAAGATACGAGCGGGGGATATACAGTCGGAAAAGAATAAGAGGAGGAAGGGAAGGAAGGGGATTGTTTAGAGAGTGAGAAGAGGGAGATTTCCACGTGGATTAGAGGCGGGGGAGATGAGGATTTCGCTACAGGGGAGGCGAGGAGAGAGGGGAGATTCCCCGAGGGAGAGGGATGGGAGATGAGGCCTGGGAGAAGAGAGGGTTGGATTGAGGCCACGTGTGGGGTGTGCGGAGGAGGGAGCGCTTGGAGTGGTGAAGGCAGGGGGTGCAGGGGGGAGCGAGGAGTGGGAACGGAAGGCTGAATGTAGGGGCTCAATGGTACGGCTCCGCGGGAGCGAGTCGTATTCTGTCCGAGGCCGGGGAGTGGACTTGCCCGTGGAGGAGGCTCGGGGACAAAGGCTGAAATTTAAATGAGTATGGTAAACACGTGAGTGCGGAGCCGTAGGGACTGCGACGTGGAGAGAGGAGGATGGAATGGACCAGCTAGTGGGCCGACGGGCAAAGTGATAATAAAGGAATGAGGTGAGAAAAGTAGGATAAACATTTCTAGGCGAGCGAATTGATGTGAATCATCATTTAGGCGAATCATCGTTGGAAGTGAATCTTACTTTCGTCAAAAAATTGCCTCGATCAGAGGAAGCTGTTTCTCAAATGCAGATCATTGTTAATTTTTCGCCTCATCTCCGAAAATAGTTAATATTTGTTAGAAAAATTATTGAAAAACAATTTTTTTCTGAAATTGAAAGCTTATCCATCGTGAATGCATTTTTTAGAAGGTTATCTTCCTCCTACCTTAAAGGAGATCTCAGAAAAACTGTTGTAAGACTAAAACAAATGTTTGTATAATATTTTCTTTTTTCCTATTGATAAGTCTGTTGTTAAAAAACCATGCTCTAATTGGAAATTTCAATATATTTTAATTCTTGCGTCATATGAGAGTATGTGTCGGAGATTAATAAATTATGAGACGAATGAAAGTATCATCTGCATGTTACAACTATTAGCGACCTAAAACTTAACAAATAATTTAAACACATACTACCTTTTGAGCCTTTCAGCCTCGCTGTTTTCCTTTGGAATATTGGATCAGTTCATGTTGCGAAACAAAGTACATATAAGGTTTTGAGTTAAGAAGAACTCAGCTCAATTATTAATTTACATAACTTTTAAATTACGTAATATGAATAGAATCCTCCCCGAATTACTAATGAATAACTGGATTTACTTGAAGAAAGCGAGAATAAGTTTTCAAAATAACCATTATTCTTATAGATTTCGAAAAATATATTCAGTAATTTTAGAATATTCAAATTATGGCAGAGTACAATTGCTTTCTCAGAAAATATATTGCCGAAATTCCACGACTCTGATCAATGAGCAGCATAATAAACAATGGTTTAATGAGAGTTACTATGGAAATATTTTTCATAGGTAATGTTTCGCCTAGATGGAAATGTTTATTATCATTACCGTTTATGATTTTGGCTTGATTTGTATTACGTTTTATAATTTTAATATATCCCGAATCATTGAACAATTGAATCACTGTGTAAAAAATACAGCAATACGACCATTTACTCGTATCATTAAAAACAGTACAGTATGACACAGGAAAGCACATGTTTCTAATCAATCACTCCCATGCTACTTGACGGACGGAAATAAAAGATACCTCACATCATTCGAGTTTCTACACAAGGATCCGCAAACCACAATCCACAAGTACCCTATGTAATTGTATTCAAATCGAATGAGAATCAAACGATAATTTGTGCAAGAAAGAGTTGACGACAAACAATCTTTTCCTTCTACATCATTCTTTATTTTTCTTTACTCCATCTGCGATGTGTACGAGGGTCATCCGGAAAGTAGTACCCGTTCGTGAAATAAAGGCACAAAAGTAAATATTAACAAACATAAAAAATTTTATTTGAAAGAGGATACTTTAAACTACTTCTCAACATAATCTCCAAGCAAATTAAGGCATTTGTCATAACGTGTGACAAGTTTCTGTATTCCTGCTGCATAGTCCTTCGCCGCCAGCTCATTGAGATACGCGAGGGACCCATCTTGCACAAATTTTTGCATAATGCAGATGGTGTTTAACAATTTCATGAACAATTGTTCGAGAAACATTGGGAAAATGCTCACAGATGTCATCAATTGTGACGCGCCGATCGTTCCTCACGAATTCGTCAACTGAGCTCACCAGTTGGTCTGTAATGACAGACGGTCTCTCCGAACGCTCATCGTCGTGTGTGTTCCCCCTCCCCATGTTGAAGTTGCGACACCACCGCCGAACAGACGACTCGTCCATTACATTGTCTCCATACACCTCCTTTAATTGGCGATGAATATCACATGGGCGAACGTTTCTTGCATTGAGGAATTTAATCACTGCCCTCACTTCACAACTGGCGGCGTTCTCAATTTTTTTAAACATTGTAAACAATCACAGAAACAACACAGGCAATGCTAGCGTCACGCAACTTGGCTCAGAGAAGGCAGACAAGCCACTGAAGCTATCTGACCTCGTCCAGCGGCTACTCGCGTCGTCAGCACTTCATGCGGCACGAACGGGTACTACTTTCCGGATGACCCTCGTATATTTCGTGCTGTTGTCACCCTAAGTACTCTTATACTATTCGTTATACATCGCTCTTGTTTGCGAAGCCTTCATGTTCCATACAGCTATCGGCCAGCATCTAATATGACGTTAGGCATGACTTTTTTTTATAAAAAATACCCTACGCAAATAGCATATTAGTGGCAAGGGAAAAAATAGTTCATAAACATGAATGGCAGATGGAGCAAGTGAAGGACTGTTTTTTGATCCTCAAGGAGGGGGAGTATCCCTGCTTTCGCAACATCCAAGATATAAACTGTTGCAATTAACTCTTTCAAGTCATTTTATTCAATTTTTATGAGTCCTGTGAAAGGATGCCATTGGATAAATAGTTTAAGAAGCTCGAGCGTTTTCTAGGGAAAAATATTGTGCATACCATTGGAGTTATCAATTGGATTTTGCATCCAATATAATATCATAACCAAGGATATTGGATCAAAGAGAATTCCATTCAATGAAACTATATCATACTTTACCATTAATGTCATTTCATTACCTGTGTAAATAGTGATAAAGAAAAGGTGAGTGCAAGATAAAATGTAAATGCTCTTACTTTAAACCAAAAATGTTGGATATATTCTTCTACTTAACATCAAATTCAATGTTTTTGATGCACGCGTTAATGAAACTAATAGGAAAATATGCTAAAATATGTTAAATAGGATTTTTAAAATAATTGTGCAAAAAGGTGTTGCATAATAGTGCCATCATATTGATTTTATATAGCAACAGTGTACATTTTAAAATAACAGGAAATACATACGTCTGTTTATTTTTCTTGAAATGTTTCAATTTTTTTTTCCTGCACATTAAGAAGATTTGATGCCTTGAGCGACATTTTTTATCAGGCGATGTAACCTTTGATTTCCTCTCGGCGCATGAATAGGTTTAATGTATTTTGACGCATATTCTGTGGTATTTGCTGTTAACAAAAAATCTAGCATCCATCATATACTAGTGGATGTATCAGATTCCAAAGTATTTACTGTTTCTACTCCGGAAAATATGATCATGATTATTTCCTCTATTTTACACCCTCTCGGCGTGAAATCTCTTAAGTTCTTTGGGTGTAAGCTCTGTTCAACAAACCATTAAGTAATGGATGTATAATATAAGTGGAGGAGCACACTTCCAAGAAATTTCTTCGAGATATATACACATATATATATATATATACATACATATATACATACATATATACATATATATATATATATAATATATATATATATATATATATATATATATATCGCGACCCATATATATACATATATGTGGGTCGCGATAGTCCAGTGGGGAGAGCGTTGGACTACTGACCGGAGGGGCTCGGGTTCGATTCCCGGGCAAGGCACTCGGGGTACCTGCAGCTCCACCCAAGCTATGTGATTTTTCGGGTACCAGGTCTTCCTGGGAAAGCATAACCGGCACAGGGAAAGGAATTGGCCCCCCTGCCAACGCCGTCGGTCTTAGTACCAAACCGACCTTCGGGTTGATCACTGTGTTCATGGTTTACGGTTTATATACATACATATATATATATATATATATATATATATGGAAATATATATATGTGTGTATATATATATATATATATATATATATATATATATATATATATATATATATATATATATATATATATATATATATATGGAAAAGAACTTTCTTGGAAGTCTGCACCATGCTCTCGCTTTTTCTCGAATATTCTGGAACATATTTCTGGTGAATCATTGACAAAAAGGTCTAGGGTAGACCTGAGGAAGCAATTAGTCTAAATTAATGTATAGCGACTACTCTTCTACGAATGTGAGACTTTGACGATAGAAGCAGCAGAGAAAATAAAATTGGAGGCAATGAAATTGTGGTCCTACCGAGGAATGAAATGAAAAATATGTTATTTATTTAGTACGGCTCTCTATGACGTTCTTTATTTTTATTCTGGCCATTGTAGATCTTGCTGGTCCAACGCTTTCGTTGATTTTTGGAGGCCACAAATGCCTTGGGCTCCCAGGTAATCGCTGACGGGGAAGTTGCATTAAGAATCAAATGACTTAAAAAAACTGTAGACGAGGGTGAGGAGTGGACACGGAATAAAGGGAAAATTAAGGAAACGTCTTTGCTTAGGTAACTACTGGAGGGAATGAGACGATACGGACCGACTCACTGTGAAGTGAATGGTAGGAGGAGGAGGGAAGTGGGTACTTCTGTAGAATGAGGTCGGTGGAGAAAAGAGTCGGAAGAACGCAGCCGGCGGTGAGACGTAACCGGGGAGTTAAATTCTTTTAGGGGAGAAAAATTGGATGCTAGAAAGTCGTTATCTGCGCCAAATACTGAGGTGGATCCCTATTAACAGATATAAACATCCTCAACAAACGTTATGGGCTGTTAAATCTCAACTTCAATCACAAATCCAATGGACGGTTGGGACAAAGGTTTAACGATTGTCAAAAGTAACTTCTCGTACACAAAACGGAGGCCATTGAAATGAAATTAAAATGCTCCTTAGGAATGTGCCATAGTGATGAGGAACCCCTCCTCCCCTCGCAGGAAGGAAAATTCGCATATTAGGAACCTCTTTGCTTCAAATATAATCAGTATTTTCACGCGCTTGAAATTTCTCATGATCTATGCTCTGCATCGTGATACATGAGGTACGGCAAGAGTGAGAGAAAAAATACATCAATTTCCCTAAATGTTAAACATGTAAATAAAAGTAAATTCATTGAAATCCTGGAGCCTCGATCCTGGGGAAATCGGTATTTCAATTTTATTCCTGTAATCAATCTACTCTTAAATTTTCCTCTAATCCTCCTTGTTGTAATGCATGCTGGATGAACCAAGAATAGCGGATCCCCGTTTTCCCACCTGTGACAGGGTACGAAATGACCGCCGAAGCACCTAAAATTCACCCTGCACCCCTTACAGATGAGTTTAGTTGTCAAGGGTATCAAACTTTAGCATACCCTTAGGAAAATTTCAGACGTAGTCATCTCATTTTCATAATTTTTTTGTCACTTAGTTAAATATAGCACAAATTAGCTCTCGGTTTTTCTTATTATCGTTTTTTTGAAGATTATTGCTGTGGATAGTGACAGAAGATGAGGTGCGAAAGAAATTTGCAACGTACAGGTGTATTAACTCTGTAATACTTATTTCAACCTAATAAACAACATACCTATTGTAGCTAGCCTAATCCTGATTCCGTATTTGGTGAAATATACTCAATTTCTCGCGGCCGTGTGTCGTGGAGAATTTTCATTACATCATTCGGTTCCTTCGAGCATACCCTCGTTTATGAAATTCTGCCACATGAAATAAATAAGCACATGAAATCTCCTGCCGGGCCGGATCCAACTCTGTAGTTTTTACCGCCCTCGCTCCTGAATTATTTTGGACCGGAAGGGTATCGTCGTGGGCAGGAGTGAAGGGGGGTGGGGGGGAAGGCGAGTTGTAAACAGGGTACGGCGGTGGGAAGTGGAAGGGAAATAAAATGGAAAATGGATGTTTGGAGGTGGTGGGAGGGGGAGTGCAGAGGACGGGGAGAGCAAATGAAAACAAATGGGAATCGGGTGGCCAAAGTTTCTTTCGAGTGGGAGCGAGTTGAGCGGGGGCCGGGAAACTGTTGGGGGAGGAAGAAAGAAGGATTACCCTTTACTGCCTGCTCCTCCCATTCCCTTTATTCTTTTTTTATCCGTCCTCCTTCCCTTATCCTGCCTTCCAGCCGGCCATTTTTCTCCCTAATTGTATTTATCTGCGGCTTGGTACTGAAAGGGCGGACGTGATGATCGTTTTAAGAAAATTGAAGTTGAGCCTGAATTTTTGTAGCCACTCCTTCCTTCATTAAAATTTGGTCCTCGGCTGTTTAATATTCTTCAAAATACTTTCCTCGGAATTTTTTCCCGTTTAGTATCTGTACATGTTTAGTCATTAATAAATGATTAGCGATCTACAAAAAGGAAGAGTAATTTTGCAGTAATCCCTCTAAGTGGGGTGTTCATTCTAGGATTCACCAGGGTTCAACTGATATTGTTCAATGTAACGAGATTAGAGTGTCAAAATCATTCGCCTTGACCGGGATGGTGGCGAATGAGTTTTACACTTTTGAATCGTTGCATTTTAATTTGCATTAGCGAATAACTTAGTTATAATTTAGGCGGGGTATCTCCCACGGTTTCTTTGAATTTCATGGTACACATTTTCCAATTATTTTTAGTGGATTTCATTCCAAGATTTGCTTTTTATTCGTTTGTTTAAAATTATGACACTTGGCTGTACACATTTGATAGTTAAAATAATACCTTGAGACCCCCTAACTGCCATCGTAAGTCCATCCTATTCAACTGACTTTTAAATTTATATCTGGATGAATTAATGCATCATAATTATTTTGTGCAGTTGATTAGTAATAAGCAACAGCACACACAGGTAAAAACACAAGCAAAATCACAGGTAGCAAACGAGCATGTATATTAGGACTTTCCAACATATAGTTCGTTATTATTCTCAGTTTTTAATCTCGTGTTTCAGTAGTATGGACTACTACCCACTACAGTACACGTACATATAAAAGTCACACGATTTCAAACACTCGTAAAAGGAGAAATTCTCAGTTTTGTCCACTTGGTAAAGCTTATCTTTTTTATCATGCCTCCCCTCCACTCAAGTTTCCTCTTTCTAACCGTCATCACTTGCTCTCGTTCTCTATCCTTAATCCGTTTCTATTTTTTTCCCTGCGACAGCCTTTTCTCCGACTCGTCGCCGCAGGGCCGGCTCCATCCGATGTTATCGTTGCTCTTTCCGTGTCGTGCGCTCTGCTCCTAGCCGACTGCTGCGCTCATCCCCCCCCATCACTCCTCCGCCGCTGTCCCGTTGCCCCTCCCGCCATCTGCGTCGCCTTCGTCTTCTTTTTTGCCAAAACGTTCCCTCTTGACGCTTGGCTTGCAGCTGCCCGATGATTTAATCATTCAGCTGCTGTGTTTGCGGCTTCTTAGCCCGTCGATGAAGGAAGGTCCAATCAACTCCTTTTCCTTTTCAATGGTGGTTGGTCGTCGTCCCGTCCCGTTGCTGCTCTTGGGCGTTTGTGCCTTTCCCAGGAGACAGGTTTTAAGCCGCCGATCGACCGCAAGTGCTCTTCTTTTTTGCCTTCAAGCTCCTCGTCTCTGCCCTCCACGGGATGTCCGCTCACCGACTTGGATGCTTTTGGCAGCAAACTCCCCTCCCTCACTCTCATCTCCATTCACACACCCCACCCCTTACCACTCCCTTCAAATCCTTTCTCAGCACGCGCGTCCTACTGAAAAAAAACTCGAATAGAAACATCTCTGCTGTCTCGTGAATATTTTTTTAAGTGTTTCAACGGGTAGCAGAAAGTTTGTGCAATCTTCTCGAAGCGTTAGCGATTATACTCACGTGATAATTTTTACTGGGTTCCATCCCTTATCGTCATGTTTGTGTGTATAGGCGTTTTTGCGTCGCTGATTCAATTAATATTTCATTGGGAAAACTACAAAACTTTTGACGGGGAATGATTTCGTTTGAGTGGCAAAATTTCCTTCAAGGTCTTGAAAGAGCATGAAAATGCGTTATAGTCCACTCATTAATCTTTGCACCGATGAGGGTGTAAACACATTGAAAAAGTTGAAATGACGCCGGTGACATTTTTTATTTCATGGAAAGTTATCTGAAACTTCTGCAAAGAATAGATAATAGACAAAATGGTTAGGTAGTGAATGATTATAATAATCCTACTCAGTGTGGGAAAAGTAACAAACTGGAATATAAACAAGTTAAGGACGAAAATATCATTTATGAAAGCATAAATAAAATTCCTATGAAGTTAATAATTATATTTTTTCCTCTCATATTGTGATCGACTACCTGATCGAAATTTATAGCCTAGAAGGATTGATTTAATAGGGTCAAGACAAAACTGACCTCTTAAAAGTACATATCTAAAAGTGAACAATACCCTCAGGATATGAATTCAATTATTTGTTCTATCGTCACATTCAGAGACAAAAACAAGCCGCTGGGGCTATACGAATACTCGTATACTCTTACTTGCTGATGCCGTCTCAGTGACTCCCATCGATACTTTTAAAGGTAATATTTTTCGTCGATTAACTGTATAGGAAACAAGCCCACATCATTAATGAGTGGATACAAGTTGTTAATAATATTTTTTGAAAATGAAATAAAGGAAAAGTAGATGGACTGACATAGTGCAAAATGTGCTCAATTATTTTTGCATAAAATGTATCGAGAGTATTGGGAGCGGGGAAAAATACTCTGCCCCGGATGTGCGTGGATTTTTTATGTCAAAGGTACCAACAAAAAGGAGAATGATATTCATAGGGCATAAGTACTCTAAGTTGAAAAGGAAACCTAGACGACAACGTGGATATTGAAAGAGCTGGAGAAATATTTGGCGTACCTTGAGACAGTATTTTGCTTGAAGCCTTAATAGACAGGAGAATAGAAAGTTGGGCACCACAAACAATAACAAGGCACAGTATATAGACCAATTAATAATTTATTTAAAAGAGAGGTTCTAATAACTTGAAAATAAGACTCATCATACAAGAAGAATTTACGACGATAACCAGACCTCATTTTAAATTCCATTGATGAATGATAACATGTCTTTTTTTGTATTAATTGTTTCCTTTTACAACAGTGTTAAAAGTAAAAATGATATGTCTTCCCCTTGGAAAATATATGAAATCCTGTCAGTATACCCTTAACATTTAACATGCTGTAGTTTTATTCCTAGTGTAGATAAACTACTTTTTCGTCTAGTATTAACTATTTTTTATTTCTTTTCAGTTTCGGAGAAGGAAATTAGACAATGGTGAGTTTTCCCCATTTTTTTCCTATTAATAACCTTTATATAGCATGCACAAAATTTATGTGTCATAGTTACATTTCTTATGTTTTATTATTGTTGAGTTTATCATAAAAATTATGAAGGTAATTGGCCGAACTTTTGTAATAGTTTTTGTAAGATTAAAGTTATATATCATACAAATGTATTCATAATAATACAAGTAAGAAAAGTCATCTTTTGGATATAATTAGACAATGATTCTTTGTCTCCTGATCTCTTGGAATGGCATCAGCCTTTAAAAACACTAGACAATTATATTTATACGGGGACATTAAAATATCATTCCCGTTTCGTTATCATTATAGTGTGTTGACTTTAAATCTTCGGGATTTCTTCGGAGGGGAATAAGCTTTGCGACGACAGGATTCTCATTTCACTAAATATTAAATATTTGTCTTTCACGAATTATTTAAGTATTATCTTTAAAGAAGTAGGTTTTTAATATAAAACGCACCTATTGCATAGTTATTTTTGTGTACGCTTGCTTCTGAAAATAAATCTTCTCAGACAAAACTTGCTCGTGGAAGTAGTTTGACTTAAGAATGCCTTGAAAAAGTCCGTAAAGGCAGAAGGACCTAGTTGGCTCGGCCAACCTAGGTAATATTCCCCAAGTGAGTATTTATAATTCCTATTTATCCTCGACTATGACTCCAACTCAATTGCAGATGTTGTTTCATGTGAAGGAAGCGTCATGGTCGGGGATGGTGACTGCTATCCTCACAAGGGCGTTCTCATTTGGCCTACCGCCTTAATGTGATTTAAACTCTGTGAAGACCATTAAGAGCTCCGTAATATTGAGGATAAACCGCAGCTGGTTAGGAGCGACGGAATGGTAACATAAAAGGTTCGGTCTCCATTTATTTGTCGGGAGAGCGTCCCTGCCTTTGAGGTGGCTTGAATCAAATCGGAGCAATTAGGTTACTTTTCGTAATGAATTCCGGGTGCTTCTGAATTATTTCCATGGGATAGGACGGAGAATGTGTTTTTCAGATTGACGTGAAGGATTCATCAGACGTGCACCGAGTGCACTTTCAGGAGGATATGGCTGGAATATTTCCTAAATTGAAAGAAAATGACCGAAGGAGTAGGAAGTCATGAAAGGTTGTGTGACCGAGAAACCTAGAGATATTATTTAGTTGTAATTAACCGTACTGCGTTATCATTGCAAATAAATAACAATTTTGCATGAAACTCGCCGACATCTTTTATAGTTTAAAGTGTGGATGGAAGACGAATGTGTGAAATCCTGAATGTTTGCTTTGTTGGAATATTTTTTGAAACTTTGGAACGGAATGGTGCTCCACTGACAATACTTTCACATTGCAAAGCACAAAGTGGAAGCTGATTTTATAGCAGATTTTTACTAAAGTGCAAATATGAGGCAAGTTAATAATTTAGCATCATAGATTCAAATAATGTGTTGTTAGATGTGTTTAATCAGTTATTACAAACGTGTCAATGCACTTCTCCCTGTAACTCATTATACATTCGCTAATTATTTGACTTTCACATTGATTTTCGTAACTTTGTTGCCCAAGGGTGAATCTAGACATTCGATTTATGGGTCATAATCTTATCTTGATCCACGAGCATGGGAGTCAGTAACTCAATATTTTATCTTTATGTATTCATTTCTCGCTTTGCACAGAAGACCTCGATAAATTCTGTTCTTGTGAAACATAGAACTTCGCTTATATGTTAATTCAGTTGCAGTTAGTTATAAGGAACACGGCATGGGCATAGGATGTATATTTTTATTTGAGAAATTACATCGAAATATTTTTCCATAAAGTTTATTTT
Source organism: Hetaerina americana (assembly GCF_022747635.1). Taxonomy (NCBI): domain Eukaryota; kingdom Metazoa; phylum Arthropoda; class Insecta; order Odonata; family Calopterygidae; genus Hetaerina; species Hetaerina americana. The sequence continues at coordinate 87,677,982 of NW_027286985.1, forward strand.
TCTGGAGTCTTGCCTTTTAGAATCCTTCCCTGCATCCAACATTGCACGTATCACACGGCATTGACAGATGTTTGTGACATATTTTCTCATATCACCACGACGCTAATGCGGGCTGGGCATTCCATACTCTGTGAAACAAACAAACTCCTATTTTACTTTACCTGAATGCAATCTGTGGAGACTTTTCTCGGAAAAAATTGTAATGAGAGAATGCACTTATCCGAGTGGAAGTGTACCTTTTTAAAACTTTAATTTTGCTCAGAAATTAAATTCCTGGTATTTGTAGAATATTTTGCCATTAATCGTTGTGTGGAGGGTCGTTCCAGGGTGGAGGGTCTCATTCTGCTAGGGTTAAGGAAGCTTGATTCATTATTTTGGGTCGTCGTCTCTCTTCCTTACAGTTTGCCTACTTGGATCACTTGGCAGCACATGGCCCCTTCAAAGCAGTTGGTGATCAAAATCCACGTATGAAATATGAAAGCTTATGAAATGAGAAATATTGATAGGAATATGAAAGAGTTGTTTACCAGAGCGGGGATGTGATAGCGATCTCTGTTGGCAGAACCTGCAACGTGATCACAGTTCGTGTTACTTGTGGGTCATCATCCAAGTTGGGTGAAAGTGAGACACCATAAGTCGAGGAGGAGATTGCTGAGAGAGCAGGTGGCTGGGGCACCGCTATTATTTGCATCCATTTCTTGAGGCAGGTGTTGAATCATTTGCCCGCTTCAATGATTAATTTTTATTAATTAATCGTGGTGAAAGTTTTAACAGTAAAGCTCCCCCATCAGTACTCCAATGTCAGTGACTAAGAAGAAGGTCTCCTTATGGTTGCAGCTATTTCGCTGAGCAAACTAGAAAGGCCCAATTTACTTGAGTTGATTTTATATCTATGCTAGGAAGAACGGTCGCTATCTTCTTTTAACTAACCTTAATATAGGATTTATAATCATATAGGATATTAAGGAATATTACTTGGTAACTGCGACTTTTTACATATTACGCGTGGTTCATACTGACGGAATTATTCTTACAAAGTTTCCATTTGAGGTTTATTTCGATTTCATTGGAATTAGAGATGAAGGGCAGCAATTGTATATTTTTAGTTTGCTTCGCAAAATTCAATTTTGTAAGTAATTGCAACTGGATTGCACAGTTGGGCAGCGCTTAACCAATCGCTCAAAACATAAGGCGGAGTGTATAGTAAGTGCAGAAGAATTTTGGTACAAGTCTAACATGGGAGTATGTTTTCATAGTAATTAATTTCTGTTCAAAACTGATCAACCCAGAAGAGTACGTGATTTCTGTGTCGTGACTATGAAGCCCGTGATATGAGAAAAAGGTAATACGGCATAAAGATGGTCAAAGGTGGTGAAATATTTTACGTATAAAGCTATTCCACGCACTTGTCAATGGTGGGTGTGAACCTAAGTTTGACTAAGAGTCAGAACCCATTGGACTAACTCTTAAATTACAGCGAGTAATTCAAAGTTCCCCGTAGCTCAAATATAAGCGATTCAACGCAAGCACCAGGGGTAGAAAGAAACCGCTCACTTGTTGCGAATTACGATTACACCTTGATAAAGGAAGGAAACCATGTAAAGGGAGGCAAAAAAGATTATTAACTACACTATAATTTAACTTTTCAATATCTTCCTCTAACATCATATTTTGTCTCGCGAATATAATTGAATTTTTTCATCATGTAATAATAAACAAAACTTTAATGAATAATGCCCCTCCTCACTGTCTTTACGCCTTCATTGGCTGAGTATTGCCCTTGTCTTAATAGCAAACATGTATTGACTCAAATTATATTTGTAATCCAGATAATTTAAAATCGTGACCTGATTCATATGCGATCTTTACAGATTGGCTAACGTAAATTTTTCAAGGCTATGGTCAAGTAACATATTGCATCCATATGTTTTTTTAGTCTTTGTATAGAACTATGGTAAATACGGTTAATTGCTGATCATCTCCTAATTGGTTTAATAGTTTCTCGTCTTGAAAAATAAATAACTCTGCTACATGCTGTGGTAATTTCACGATTACAATTTAATTGAATGCTTGAATGCAAAAGGCATAGTCGACAAATAAAGTTTGAAAATCCCTGACTGATGAGGATGATTAGTGTACCCCGGGCGTTTGAAGATTGGCAGCCACTTATGGCTTTCCAGTGTTAGTTTCAACAGGCGTGTGGTCGCGCGAGAACTGTATATTCATCATTTAAGCCGTTTAAGTCGCGTCGGGCTTATCCATGCGTGTGGAATTAAAGCTACGCAAACATGGTCCTCAGGGAGATTGTTACCGAAGGCGAGTGGTTCGGCGGAGTGGAATTCCTCGGGGTTGGTGAAGTGTGGGGAAAGGCACTCCAGCGGCATGGGGGAAGGGAAATGAATGGGAGAGAGGGGAAGGGTTGACTAAGTTTAAGAATGTGGGCGAAGGAAAGTAAAAGGTTTGACTGCTCCATATTCGCTATTAATGGCGATCCTTTATTCTTCTCATCCAGCCCTAATATTTGCTTCTAGATATGCGATCTGTCTCTCTTTCGCTTTCTATCCTTCCCTCGCCACTTCCCTCTCGGCTAACACCATCAGACACACCTTCGCTCACCCCAACACAGAGGGAACCTCTCAACCTCCGCCGCATCCCCATTATGCGCCCTCCCGCCCATCCCTCTGCTTTCCTCTTTATCTCTGGCATCTCTGGAATTTGTGCGGTCTCGGGATAAAAATGGCTCTCCTTTGTAGACCTACTCCATTCCTCTCTGCCCTCATCTCGCTCTTCCCTTTCACTGCTACATCTACGAGTATACCTCCCTTGTCCTTTTATGTTCCAAGTCTGTTCCGATGCATGAATTTGCTGAACAGGAACACTAAAAGTATGCTGTTGCATAACAGGTACAACTCAAGGCCAATGTGGGAATCCTCTTACCGATTTGATGAGATTTTTGCGTCACTATGGAGTTTATAATGTGGTATCTTTTAGAGGAATAAATATCCTGATGGATATTTTAGCCGTTGTCAAATTAGGCGGCTCAAGTAATGGTAGTTGTAGTGATGCATTATTCTTTAGATGGAGCTGTCCATGAATCAATTCTAAAGGCCAAATGTCTCTCGCAAAAAAAACACTCTAGACTGAGTTGGAGTTTTTGGAGTTTTAGCAGGTTTATGCTGGAAAGCATGATCGCCGTACGATTTTTTTTCGATTGTGATTGGACGAAAATAAAAACCTTTCTTGCATTAACCATATGACTCTGCCTAATTTTATTTATGCCCTTTGAGTTTTTCGCGGACGAAGCTCACTGATGATTGAAGCGCAATTTCAAAATAAAATTTCCTTAAAAAACAGGAGAAAGAGTCGAATCAATTTAGAAAGCTTCACTTTCATGATTTTTTCTGCCAAAGCTTTCATCAGTCAATATTGATGATGGAAAAATGTCCCCGTTAAATCAATTCAGCAAATTAATGGGGTAATTAACGATATGGGTTGAAATACTGTTCACATACGTAACTCAAACAGTGGTATCACTGAAAACTGGTCACTCCGAGGTTTCCAATAGCATTTCGTATTGATTTATATCTTTGAAATATTTCATTAATCATTTGATCTGACATATTTCGTGAGTACTTTTCTCAAAAACATATCTAATTGATGTGAATAATGAATTAATATTTATTTTAAGGTGATTAATTTCTTAATTATGTGCTATTTTGTAAGTTTGGTTTTTATTTGAAAGGTTTGATTTCCAATTTGAAATAATCGGAAAATCTGAACGTATACCACTCTATGTGATTTTTTTTAAAGGAAAGGATTTTTTTCAATTTTTAAGGGGGAATTTTTTTCTGAAGATTTTTCTCCCCTTTTGTGGAATACCATCTGATTCTTAGTTTGCGTCTGACACTCAGGAAAAATATTTATTCCTTCGTAATACATTCAAAGTGAGTAATGAGCTGGTATATTTTGATTAAGCCATTTCATAACAAGAGAAGCACAGCCACACTGTAAGTGTATTATTATTAAATATTCTTATTTATTTATTTTCCTTTATTCCTCGAAAATTCAACCCTTATCATGGAAATGATACCCTCAGTATGCGTATGTATACATAACGATGAAATCGATCTATATTAGGGATTTATAGGCACAGAAAAATCGTTGGAATTATTAAAGAAATGTAATCATATCAAATAACCCGACTCCCCCAGCAGATATTCTGGGTGATAGCAAATAAACTTTGTATTCTGGTAAGCTTTTGTTTCAAACTGTCAAAAATAACTCCAGATGATGTAATTCTGTGAAGACTCGATACTCATCGGAGCGTCCCAATTATCAATGCCTGGGGTCGGCTGGGGAGCGTAATTTAGTTCAGCGATTGGATGAAAAACGATACCAATAACATTTTCACGCCAGGAGTTCATATCAATTAACAAATTAATCTCTTATTTCCTCTCATTACCATTTTTCTGAGTTTGCATTAACCGAAATTTCTGAAATGTCGACTTTATATTTGTTTTAAAGGAATATAAAGTGTTTGTGATGAATAACTACATATTTAAGTAATTTATCTGAAAAAGATCTGGTTAGAAATACAATTTGTATATGGTGATAAATGATGAGTGTCCGCGGATAACTTCTATTTCAAGAAAGAGAATGTATGATCCACTTGGTAAAAAAGAATGCAACATTTTTCGCATGATGTCTATATTTTAGTAACTAGGACCCATTTCATCATAATTTTACGCATACTTTTCGTACGTGTTATTAGATTTGCAGTTATTGATGTTATAACTCGTTCCATAAATGTTCCATAAATGTTAGTAATTAAAACTATCTGCTCTAGGGAATAAATGAAAGACCATTTCGAATCAATGATATTATGTTGACGAGTCATTAATACCACTTGTGTCAAGGTCCACCCAACTCTCTGAAAAGCTCTAATAGCATCAATCTAAGTCATGCATTTTGTCAAGAGTTTTAATTATACATACGTATAGTTTTAATCGTTCTGATTTTAGTACCGAGGTAATGCATATCCGAGAGTATTAACTATTCGTCACGTAAATGCATAACGGACTTCCGACTCCTTACTGCTACGCCACTAATACATGTCACAATGTCACGCTACTAATCTGTGTGATCTGTTTTATAAATTTAAAAAGCTACTTTTCTTCTCGAAGACAACTTTTATCAGTTTAGATGGCTATTTTTCACGTGGTAGTGATGGTACATCTTAATTGCCGTGTTTTATTAAAATGCATTTAATCGACCTTTTAATTCAGGTTAAATTTGCGAAATGTATTTTATTATTTCGGTCTAGTTGAGTGGTTTGTATTGCTTGGATTTTTATTGTTAACACTCAAGAGGTGCTTGACCGTTCGTTCTCGAAGCGAGTTTTCTATAAATTATCTTCGCCCTGGGACGCCCCAGGGTGCAACAGCTAAAAAATATTAGCACAGGTAATGTTATACGAAAATAACGCCCCCGTATAATATGTCGTCTATTTTCCCTTGGCCTCTCCTTATCATATTTAACCTGTCGCCCCCTTGAGGACCCCGCGACTCCGTTACCTCCCAACGTTCGGAGCGGGCGAGCTACTACCACACGCCGTAAATCTTGTGGCGCCTCCGCGACCGGACGGCCGCTCGAGAAAGCTTTCGGAAAACTAATCCCACCACGCTTCCATTTCTCATCCCCCTCGAACATTCCCTCCTCTGCCGTTCACGTTTCTCTTATATTATTGTTTTCTCACCGTGAACATTTTCTTATATCATCTTCTTTCGGAATTTTTACACAGGGATACTGTGACAAAGTTTTATGGACATGCTTTTACCAATGCCTATTTTAGTTTCTTACATCACATCTAATACACTTTGTGAATGCCCTTTTCCTTCTTTGATCTCTTTTTGACGCATTCTCCTCAGCTACCCTTTTTCACCTGCTTTTTAGGCAGAAATACATAATTACCCTTATTCTAAAATTTTATTTATGCATATACTGGTACCTTGTTTCAGCCTCGTGGTTACCGTGCCATGTAGTGCGGTCAACTGCATATTCATATTCAAGTAATTTCATAAGTTTTTACACTTTAACGCAAAAATATCTGTGGGTGGCTATATGAAATACTCCGTTTATTCATTTTTTAAATCTTTTTTTTTATATCGATCCAAGTGTTTAACTATTTATTTTATCCAATTATATCATTGATTTGGTCATATATTTAATGATATCCCAATTAAAACTATTAATGACTACATAGTTTCAGTTTATGCCCTATTCCCTTTTAATTAGTTATCACATACATCAAAACTAAACTTCTTGCGTATGGTAATTAATTTTTATAGATACAGTTAAAGCCCCACTACTCTAGCGTCTCGTTAAGTTTATTAATTACTTAATATCAAACTCAAAGAACTGCGGGAGATGCCGCGTCAGTTACTTGAATGGAGCCATTTGCTGATTTGCATGAAAATTCAGCAATTTCATGCAATGAAAATCATTCGCCTTAACTGGGATTCGAACCCAAGAAATTTACGAAGTAAGCAATTCCTTGCTTGATTGGTTGAAGTACTTCTCCGGAAATATAGGTTTTTCCGCCTTTTTCTTGTAGATTCTCCTGCTTTCATCATAATAATGTATATATCTTTTTGTTTTAACTCCAATCCAGTCGGAATATATGCCATAGGTTTCAATTTGGTTTTATATGCGTTCACTGAGCTGTCTTCCTCGTTGGACTTCTTAACTCAACCATATGCTTTCTTCTCCTTTTTCTAGATGCATAAAATAATGATTCCACTAAAAATTCCAGTTTGACGTACTTTCTCCGCCCACCTCTTGAGATTGGGCAATATATGGAGCTCTTTCTTTTGAGTGATGTTTGACTTTTCCATCCGATATCTTGATTTTTAAGATATAAGTACCTTTGAGTACTGCCAGCGTCGGGGTTGATCACCATAACTGTAACTACATAATCTAATCTTTTCATTTGAGTATTTTCATGGCTCAAACTAGATCTGCGAATTAGATTAATTCCATTGTGAACTTGAATATTTGTGTTCCTATTCCCTTCAGTGTCATAATTTTCCTCCTTCTAACTTAGGTAAATTTAGTGTACTAATTTACTCTCTTTAAGAAATGGAATGACGTGAATATGGAGAGAGCTGTTGGTCTGTGGATTGGAAGTATTAGAAACTCGATAAGGAATAGCGTTCTAAGATTAACTGATTAGCGTTTACCATACTAGTAGTCTTGCGTAGTTGGCTTGAAGTTTTTGAAATATATATACCGTCAATTGACATCAAGGGCCACTTAGGGTACATATTTATTTAATGAGTCGTAACGTTTTATATCTAATTTCAGAAGAAAACAGATTGAATATGTAAAGATAAGCAACTTCAAATTATTTCACATTTATTTTGAAAAATAGGTAACCTATAGAGATGTATTTGTTAATATAATTCATTCAACTCTCAAACTAAAATGAATTGTACGTTTAATAATTATTGGAGTGTTTATAAAGTAATTTTTATAAAGAATTTTGATTATTATTGATGAAACCACGTATGAAAAGGGTCTTAGGCTCCTGGATATTGCATCCAAAAGGGGGTATTTTAATTGTTCTTCTCTTATTGAAGACTGGTAAATTGTGTTTTATCAGATTCCTTATCCTACGGCTTTAAAGTTGCTGTGAAGCGTGACGTGAGACTAAATGCGGCAGGTAACTATGAAAATGGATCGTTATGCACTGCGTCATTTCAATAGAAATTTCCTATAAAAAATTCTTTGGGGCGATACGCCATAGATATTAGTATTAGCATTTTAAAGTAATTAACTTACATATCGTGATTTCGATCATATGTTTAAATAATTACATCTGGTCATTATCTTCGTATGGTGTAAGAATATTTTCCGACGAATCTCTCTTTTTAAATTTTTTCCGTATCTTGTATATTTAGAATTTCGTTTACCCAAGTCAAATAACGCTGCTATTCACTCTGCTTATCTCTCCACTTTCAGACTGGCGTTTCCTAATTTGAATTCTTCTTCTTTTGCCCAGCAATTGCTTTAATGCCATTTGAAGTCCCGGTTCTGATGCTCCTTTATTTTTATTGCATTCTTTTCTTCTCAACCATCTCCTGCTGTGTTGGTTTAATTTTTTTACATTTTCATTATCATCTTACTATGTACTTTCTTAAAAAGAAAGTTTGTAGGTGCTTATTTTGTAACTCACAAGAGAGGATTTTGCATTCATCTTCCATTATCTTTATTTTTTGTTTTTTTTCTAACGAGGGCAAATAACTACAAGAATTAGGCTGTATCATTATTAACTGAAAAAATATCAACAGAAAATCTTTCTCCGTTGTTTCTTTTATATGGAAAAGTCGAGAAACGATTAGGGTCTAGTTTTGTTAGAAGAAGAAATAGGGCTGTTGAGTTTAATTTGAAGAAGGTAAGACAAGCGGTTAAAGGAGATACTGAGAGACATCGGGATAATGAATTAGGTATTAGATTGGAGAATCTTGGGAAAAAGATACAGGAAGAAGGAATTAGTAAGCATTTAGCGTGTAGTTAAGGGATAACTTATTGAAAGATGAAGAATGAATTATAGGAATATGAAACACGAAGCCAAAATATATTTAGTGTCATGTTAGCTCGAGCTTGCGAGTAAAGTAATTTGTAGTTTCAGAGTCCATCAAAATCTTTCCATAACCCCTTAATAGCGGTTGAGTTACATAGATAAAGTATTGAAGGGATGCCTGATAACCCAAATATGAACTTTACATAGTGTTTGGGTCCTAAACCAGCCAGAGTTTGTTTTTCGCAAATAATTTTGAATACTAGAATAAAACAATTTCAATTATTTAATGCGTCGAATACAGGTATATTCTCAATTTATCATCGGGTTTTGCAAAATGTCCTAGGTTCCTTGGGTTAAAGACGATTAAGAATTAACTATTTACTTGCATCTTTAGTGTTTTCCCACAGTGTTATTTTTTTAGAGGTGTGGGTTAAATGTTTTGCTTTAAGTGCTTTAAGGTTACTTGTTTATGGTACTGCGACAAATTTTGATGTTATTTCCGCAATTTATTACGCTACACTTAAAATGTCATACTCTGAAGAAACTGGCTACAATCTGACCTGGGTTAATGAAGTGGGGGAGGGAAGAGATGGATTAAAATCATTATTTCAATACAGTCAAAAAAACGTATTAAATACCTGTGAGTATTGATTGTAACTAATTGTCGGATATCAAATGGCCATCATTCTCTTAATTCTTAAACGAGTACATTTTCAAACAATATGAACAACTTTTACAAAACCTCTCTGGCTCTAACAATCACTGACAAAATGTGGCATAAAACCGGATACTGACGGCAGGGTGTCGGGTACAGATGTCTTTTCTTTAATGCTGATGTATTAAATACATTCAATGTATAAATTAATCGAGTCATATGATAGGGTGTGTAGATGCTTCAGATAATTTTTAGAAAACGTTGTCATTTGAAGTTCTTTCGTAGTGCGTGTTGATAGGGAGATGAAAATGGGGTCTTAAGGTAAGGTTTATTTATTTTTATTTATATATTGGACGATTTCATTGGAGCAAGATTGAGACGACCATTTTACCTTCCCCTAACCCCCAGAAATTGTACTGATGACCATTAGAAACATCCATGCCTTAGATGGAGGAAAACGTACCTGGGTGGCAATACAACCCGCGGTCTCTAAGATGGCAGGGGAGGATGTCACCCCTCCGCCACCGGGGCCGGCGATGCATGTTGTCAGATATCTTATCAAAGATATTACCATAACTTTTATGACAAATGTGAAAAATTTTAATTCACTTCACATTGAATAATCTTCTCAAAAGAAGTCTATTGCAATTTTAAATGCGGCTACTTTCAGGCATTTGTCTGTAGAAGTTTCTACCAATACAGTGCTAATGTACCCAACCTCAGCTGTTGGGAGATGATAATAAAGTCACAAACACTCGACTGCTACTTACTCCCGAGCTCTCGGTCCCATGGTTCTACCTTTTGTTGATCCGTTTCCATGCCTCGACTCTATGAAAATTGCATTACTATCACTCCGCGGGGCATCAGGCTCGACGAATCAAAGGAATACATTTTAATGATGCTGCTGCAACAGGACGTCCCTGATCACACCCCGCAAATGGAAACAAGTACCCAAGGGAATGCTAAAAAGCAGGATCTCACAAACTAATGGAATTTCTGTGTAGGTATTAATGACGTAGCCTCTTCAGCTCAGCACAAATTGAGAAAGGCTACGTATGGGGTGAAGTGAAGGGACCGAAGCAACGAGGTCTCCTGCCAATTGTAATAGGATGTGTCCCCTTCAGGTATCCAAAGTCATTCGGACTACCATTTTCGCCCATCATTTTAGTTATCAGGTGGAATAATTCATTTTAATTCATCTTCTTTCTCTGAAGCGAAACCGATTTCCGCCGAAGACATTTTCAGTTTGTTGTTCATCCCTTGCCTTGCCATGAAATGGCTATGAACGTCCATAGGAAGGCTTAAAGCAAAAATACTTAGCAAATGCTTTGAATAAGCCAAAAAAGTTCAATTAACGAATCAATTAATTCATTAAGTCTTCATAAGATTCACAGTTTCCGGCTCAATGTGACGGAAGAAATTCATTCAAGGATAACGAAACTCATGATAAACATAATCAATAATATACATGAACGAGTAAATAATTTCACAGTAAAGAAAAAAATATCGAATGAAAAGTTTTCTAGCCTTATTTATGTGATAAATTCTTCATCTTACAAAATTACCTTGCTCGTCTTCATTGCTCATAATTATGTTATTCCCTCCCAATCTACTATTTCTGGACCAAAGGACTCTCATCCAAATTGCATTCCCATTCTATAATTATTGTATTCATTGAATGCTTTTGATTTCATGTTCATCTAATGTTTACCCCTCCTCAATAGTTTATTGGCTTTGTAAATGCATTTCCTGGCTTATGGGATTTCATTTGATGCCGATGATTTGTTCATACGTTTACAATAAATTACTTGCCACTGCTAGGAAAGAAATAAATAATTAGGAGAGGAATTTCATTGTTTCACTGTAAATCTTCATTCTGTAGCTCCATTTACACCACAACACAAATTAGAATGATATAACCATATCCTGTGAGTTATTTCTCACTCAATATCAAATTGTACTCCTCCTTTCCCTTCTCATGCTCTCGAATGTGAGCATACATTTATAGCCAATAGGTTTGAAGTGGGAAAGGTACGTGAATCAATTTAGCTCTTCCTCTCATCTATGCCAGTTCATGATGAGTTGTCCATCAGAATCTTCCGACGACATTTTCGAGTGTTGCAGTACAAATTTTGTTAATTTTTAAACTTTCCTTTTTAAAGCTATTATTTTCCGATCAAAAAAGATGCAAGAGTGATGAAGGAATACATAGAGGAACTATATGGTCAAAAAATATAGCCGGAAAGGTAGATTGAGAATTTAACGTATATGAGAATAGATTAAGTCCAAGCTTCATGATAGCGAGATAGAAATGCATTAAGAGTATTGAAATCAAATAATCTAGTGGGAGTGGACAATATATTCTCGGGGAACTAGTATGAGGTTTAAGAAAAGGTGGAAGGAAAATTTTTATGAACTAATTCATAGCATATATGAGAGAGGTTTTTGCCGGTAGACTTTGTGAGATCAGTGTTAGTTCCTATTCCAAAAGAGGTAAAGGCTACATCATGTGAACACTACATAACAATAATTTTGATTTCGCACGCAGCATAGGTGGTCCTCATGATTATAAATAAGGGGATTGAGAGCAGGCAAAATGAATATTTGGGGGAAGATCAGTTCGGGTTCATGAAGACGAGAGGGATGCACGATGTTATTGAAGCAATGAGGTTAATAATGAAGAGGAATATTGAATAAAATCAAAATATATTTTTCTGTTTTTTAGATTTCGAAAAGACGTCTAATACAGTGCATTGGGAAATATGAATGAATGTATTGCAGGAAAAAGTAGTGAATTAAAGAGAAAGGAGACTTATCAGCGGTCTGTACACGTCTCAGACTGCTCAGATGAGAGTGACGGATGGAGAATTCGGATGGGTAGTTCTAGGAAGAGGGATGAGGAAAGGATGTCTATTATCACCCTCGTATCTCGGAAGTATTTTGGGTCAAAATGGACCAAGTAGTAGGGACAGAAGTCGAAGCATAACGTTAGCCCAGAATCTTTCATTTGGAGGAAGTTGAGAAGGGGTGTTGAGAAAAGGCTCGTTCTAACTGATATGGAGCGTGAGCTTGTACGGCGCGGAAGCATGGTCATTGAAGCAGGATTACATGTAGGCGTATACTGGAGGCTTTTGTGAACAGAAAGGAAAACATATGAGAAAGTGTTAGGTATGTTGAGGAAGGAGAGGATTATTGTGAGAATTCCAAAGGAGACATGAAAGATGGACGCAGAACATTTTTATTGGCAATTGGATGTTAAAGACTGTTATAGAGGAGAGAATGCCTGGCAAGCGAGGATAGGGTTGTTGGACGGAATGAAGGGAGGAAAGGAAAATAATACGGAAGTAAAGGTATACGGAAATGAAAATGGGTTTATTGTAGTGTAGGGTATTGGGATGTGCTTTTTAGGATAGGCAAGGGAATCTTCGCTGTGCCTTTTGGTAGCTTGTGTCTGCCCAAAACCTACCTTAACCGATAGATGAACGATTAAAACCATAAAAAAATTCTTAGATTAACGATTATAATAATAATTTTCTCACCATCACTTTTAGCCCTCCATCCCATTATTTACCGCTCCAATTCCCCATAGAACTCTTTTTCTATTTCTTCCTATTTTTTGCTTGGATTGACGGTTTCATTTTTGTGATTAATTTTCGGCATATATGTAAAACTTCATTTAAAAAAAATTTTTTTGGATTTAATTTTATAACTCATTTAAAATATTCCACTTATCTCTAGGTTTACCAAGTCCATCCCAAATTTTTTGTTCAGCAATATATAAATATATAATATAAACTATCTCGTTTTTGTTCACCTTCGATGTGTCATAAGTTGCTCCATAAACTAGCATCCTCAATATATAGATTCTCTTTTCATCTTTTATGATTCTTCTTCTCTATTGCTGTTACCGAGGCTTGGGTAAAAATTTGTGATTTAAATGTGTAACGATGACGACAGCCTTACCAGTTATTGGTCGGGGCTAGCTGTCTCGTAGTCGCCAGGATTCCACTACTTCTCTCTTTCATACTTTAATTGTGGAGGTAACTGATATGAGTTCCATTTTCAAACTTTTTTGCAATAAAATTTATTTGCTTTTTTTCAATTATTGCGTTTTAGGCCTTAGAATGTTTTTTAATTGGATTTAAAGATGGTGCACATGTTCATATTTCGTTGAAATGAATGCCTACTAGTAATTAATTAAACTTTTACTTGTGTTCATTTTTATATGCGATGACAAACATGGATTTTTTGTATATTGTTTCATAGGTGTTATAAACGATGCAGTAACTACTATAGTTGACTGCTAAATCCTAATGTTAAAATGCAATCGATATAAAAAAGGATTAGCTCTGGCGGGAGTTTGGTACGCGCGAAGGATTCGTTTAATCCCTCATGAAGGTTCAATGTTCCATAATGCTTCGAATTTCACAAAAATCCATGAAGCAGACACCAAGTCAATCTTTTAATGCCTCTTGTTGATGTTTTTATCTTCTTGGTAGACCAGATACGGAAGAAACGAGCTCTTGAGTCGCTCGTTCCGCTTTCGTGAGGAGGTAATCCTCGGGGTCGTACACTTAAACTCTTTATGGGGAATGAACAAAGAAAATGGTACAGTGGGAGAAGGGGTTGCAGTATTTTCAAACCAATTAATGGTTCATATTTAAACATTTTTTATCCAATACATACTTGAAGTTGGTGTTTTGCAGTTACGAACAATGTTAGGTGCTAAGTCTGACATGATAGAACACGTATGAGGGTTTTCAAAGGAATGAAGTTGACCTTTAAATATACATCAATGCTCCAGAAGAATTGCGAGGCATAGTGTAAAAACGTATAATTTTTAAAATTTTCAATTCACTTCGCTACGTTAATAAATACCTTGTATATTTCTTCAATGCATTGGCTTAGTTTTTCTTGCTTCATGGTGACTTCAAAATTGTTTAACTTTTTCCGTATTTAGTGGCATAAAATATCGTTGCATATATCGTGAAAGTAGTTTAGAGGTATTTCGGCGATATTAGTGGATATCGAAATTTATCGGAGAACTCCATAAGTTAGTGTCGATTAATAGCTTACCTGACTGCTATTAGAACAACTGTTTCTTCACGTAGCATCCAAGTTAAATTTCTTTTTGATGAGACGTCCATCTTCGTGAGTTAGGGGTCATTAAACATAATTATGCTCACCGAGTTATTCTATCTGAATAATCGCCACATAAGAAATTAATTTTTCCGCGCTTCCTTAAATGAAACTTTTTTGGACAAGTCTGTAATGAATAATGCCTTGATTAATGAGAGAGGATTATAGAATTTCGCTCTCCCGCGCGTCATAAATCAGGAGAAATTAAGAGAATATTAAATAAGGAAAAATAAGTTTTACCGGCTCGTAATAATGAAAAATTGGTGAATGCATTCATTAGTTTTTTTTAGTAAATTTGAAGTATTTTTTATCATTCCCCACTCAGGCTGGGGCATGTGTGTCCCCGCAAAGGTCCTCCTTTCACGCGAACACCTCCCCCACCAATATCCCACCACCTTCCTGCGTTCTGGTCGCGAAAATTAATGACCACGTAATAATCATTTTATTAATAAATGTACGTGTGCGTATGTGACTCTGGTCGCAGGAGCTCCCATAATAAATTCCGTCCATTCCTACCGATTTTATATAACGCCAGCGGCTCATTCCCGTCGCTCTCGAGAGCCTTCTCCGCGATCCACGGACCCAACTTTCCGATCGGCCGCTCAAATCCTTCCCTCCCCCTCTTCCCCCCCCTCTTCCCCCCACTTTTCCGGCCACGCCCCTTCATCCCTCCGTACTACAACTCCACTCGTGCCCACCCCATTTATAATGTTCCCTTGGTCCATTGCGAGAGTGGGACCGACGGAGACGGGTGGCAATTACGAGATTGGCGACTGCGTTGCGCCTTGGAGCGAGGCGAAGAGGCTGAGGTAGGTCCCCCCCTCCCTCCAGAGTTGGGGGTACAACTGTAACGACATGCGGAACCCCGATCCCGTTCCCTCCCTTCCTGCATTACCGTTTTATCACGTCCCCTCCCTTCTAACCAAAGATTCTCCCCCTCCATTACTCACTTATTTCCATCCTCCCTACCCCCACAAACTTCATCCGTTTCCCTAGTCTCTTTACTTCTTCTGCCTGGGTGGTTTCGGACAACGCCGAAAGCGAGAATGGAACGATCGTGGAAAAAATAGTTGCCCATTTCGGCACACGAACGAGTGGACATGTGAACGCACGGCCGATGGCGGAGGGGAAAAAAAGGGTAGTGGCCCTCGAGAGATTGTCGCCGTGTCCCACTCCAGGATGTGAAGGACCGTCCGGATTCAGCTCCGCTGGAGGGAGAGAGAAAGCTTTACATTCTTTCCCAACCGCACACTTTTCTATCCATCCCGAGTCCCGAATCAGTTTTCGAGTGACGTCCGCGGTTGGTCGTCTGGAAGCGCCGCCGCGTCCAAGCCCACGTCTATCGCGAGTCGTGCGTTGATTGATTGGCCCCGGGGGTTACTGTTTCCCGATTTGAATGGGAGAGGAGGTGAAAAATTATTGGAATGTGTGGGGGTTGAGTTTGGGGGTGCGCGGATGGAAATCAATTTAAGGAAAAGGGCCCGATTTTTTTTGGATGAAAAATTTGCTGTTTGATATCCTTGGGAAATTAGTGAGCGGTGGTCTGCGCTTGGTTTTCGCGTTGGATAATAAATGCCTTACCGTAGACTCTTTCAAATAAACGCTGCTAAAATTTCCTATGGCTGACTTTCATTCGGTTCTCTTCTTTTGGTGTGAATGACTGATTGGCCAGTATATATAACTTATGTTTTTTATGTACTTTGAGTATGAGCACTTGCTTAATCCTTTTAATGCATAAAATAATGCTTTCGGGTTGAAGGCCTTGTGCAAATTGCAGCTAATTATTGAGCACTAATGCACCAATACTTACTTCGCCGGTGTCCCCGGTGGTATATTATTTATGGTTCAATAACATTCTTTTCGCGAAACATGTAGATAGTTTTATGACCTTGCTATGTCAATTGGCGTAGGTGTCATAATGAATTAAACTTTGTATGAATTGGAATAAAAGGTTTTGCAAATTGTCAAAATTTTAATAACTTCTGAATATCCTTAAGAGTAACCCGTGATTGGCAATGCTTGTCTTAGATTTAGTGCGTGCCGGCGCAGATAGAGTAATGCATATTTAATGGTATCTAGTGACCTGATCGAACTATGGTATGCTTAATCAAACGCAACGGAGAAATGTAAGTCCATTTTATATAGAAGTAGTTAATTAAGTTATTATATATAGTACTTCAGGGGTTAAATAGATCGCTTCACTTGACAAAAAAAGATATTGCCGAGATTCCAAATGAATCATATACTCACCATCACAAAATGGAAAGACAACTTAAATAGATCATATTTTGGAAAATTACCCATAAAAATTATTAGACCAGCTGTACTTTGGGCTGTCATAAGCATGAATAACTATGATTTAGAGACCGTTCAAGTTAAATTTCTGAAATCAGTCAAGTAAAATTAATTTTACATAAGGCTTGATTAAAAATTAATTAAAGATTATTCACTTTAAAATCTAATGTAATCATGAGAAAACTATGGCGAAAAATTTAAGAATAGTTTCAGCAATAAAGATTACAGATAAAGATCGCAATCACCAAGTTGATTTTTATTGGTCACACCAGCAGTTAGAGTAGATAGAAACTAGTATGGATATTTTCAGTCTTATTCCTCAAGTAGTATGAATACCTATGGCGGCGCACCCAGCCAATGGTTTGGAGGCCAATTCCATTCTCTGCGCCAGCTGCGATCTCTCAGGAGGTAATTCGGAAATGGGTTAGCTATGGGTGCCCAGATTAATCTGGATTTCAGCGCTGGAACTTACGATTAGTAATAAAATCCTTAATCTATAGATTACCTCACCGTCCTATTGACAGAAGGATAAATCAGATTGCTCAAACCAACTTTCTGTAAATAATTGGGCTCAACTGAAATCAGGTTATGAGAAATTTACAACGTTGGAATTCGTCATAAAGCCATTTATAAATAATCCGCCTTCAGATTCTCTTTGCCGTTCTCTTCATTTGTGACAGCCGAAGCGCGGCCCCTGTGGATATTCTGATGTGACACGAAATTGAACATGTGCCAATCAAATGGTATTTAACAGAAATTCTCTTATCGGAAGTGCAGGACCAATCAAATATGAACGAATCGTTTCCGCGTTATACCATGGTTTCTGTAACACCTGTCCGAGTGACAATGTTCGGTATCACAGAAATATTATCTGTTTCAAAGACACACACACAAACAAATATATACATATGTGTATATATGTATATATATATATATATATGAATATATATATATATATATATATATATATATATGAATATATATATATATATATATATATATATATATATATATATATATATATATATATGAATATATATATATATATATATATATATATATATGAATATATATGTTTGTATATATACAATGTATATGAAGTCAGCACTAGTGGACAAAAGCAAAACACGGAAACCCACAAAAAGAAAAGAAAATCACTCAGTTTCGTATTTCCGGTGGTCCACGCCACCTTTATCAAGGCATAAAACGACAGAACTATATATATTTGAAGGTAAGGTAAGGTAATCTACCGGTTAAGGGTTATGGATGAACACAACTATCAAATAAATATTTTGTTACTCCTAAAAGAACACAATCCAGCAACCCATTCTACATCAGGTGCCTATTCATTTCTAAGTACTTACTTCCTCCCTTCATTCCATCCAACATCCCTATCCTGTACCTTCCCTTTCCTCGTTTGCCTAACATTCTCCCCTCAATCACAGTCTTCAACATTCCACTGTCGATCAATAAGCCCTTTATCCATTTCTCCTGCCTCCATAGGATTCCTCCCAACAAACCCCTCTCTTCGTCCACCATACCAAGTACTTCCTCATTTTCTTTCTTCTCGGTCCATTTCACTTTTTTCATTCTTCCGAACACCCACATTTCAAAAGCCTCCAATCTACGTCTATCATTCTGCTTCAATGACCACGTTTCCGCGCCGCACATAGCTACTCTCCATATCAAAACTTTTACGAGTCTTTTCTTAATATCCTTATTCAACGTTCCTGTCATCAACTCCCTCCTCCTTGTGAAAGCCTCTTTGCCTAGCGCCATTCTTCTCCTTGCGTCCCTACTACTTTGACCGTGTTGGTCCAAAACACTACCGAGATACGTAAACTGTTCTACCTGCTCTAGCTTTTGCCCTCCTATTTTAATGTTTAGCTTAGCCTCTTTATTTCTGGAAAATCGCATAACCTTTGTTTTATTAATATTGATTCTCATCCCATTCCTGTCGCACTAAATTTCCAATTCGCTCAGCAATACTTGCAACCTCTTGGCTAACTGACAAACTAAAGCTTGGTTATCAGCAAACCTAACTGATTTTACGAATTCCCCGCCGACTTTCATTCCTACCTCCAGTTCTTCCCATGCCTCTTTAATCATTTCCTCCTCATACATGTTGTACAGCAAAGGTGATGATGGGCAACCCTGCCTTACATCTCTTTCTAACACTGCCCATCAGGACTCCCCGTTCCCCACCCCGCACCTTAGCAGTCTGAAACATGTACATGTTGCAGATTAGCCTCCTGTCCCTCCAATCTGTTCCTAATTTTTTCAATATACTCATTAGTTTTTGCCAATTCACTCTCTATCAAACGCTTTTTCGAAATCTAAGAAACAGGCAAATACGTCCTGATTGTGTATATATATATATATATATATATATATATATATATATATATATATATATATATACACACATATATATATACATATATATATATATATATATATATATACACACACACATATATATATACAGGGTTCGTCCGGAAAATAAGTGTACTGAGCTCAGGAAAAAAATTTATTACACTTTTACATATCTTAAGCTAATATTCCTCAAAATAGGACCCTTGTGAGTCGATACACTTGTTCCAGCGGCGTTCCCATTCCTGGAACGCTTCCGCGAAGGCATCATCGGAAGCCTCTCGAAGACTCGTCGTCGACCTCTTCTCTGCCCTCCACGAACATCTTGTGCCACCGAAAGATCATGTTTCTGGACATGGCTGACTCCCCGTAAGCCTGGTTAATCATACCGACAGTTTCGGTAGACGATTTCCCAAGCTTTACCGCAAATTTGATGGAATAACGCTGCTCCAAAAACTTCGGCATCGCGTTCCGTGACGTGGGTCGAGCGTGGAGGTTCGCGTTAACAGAGCTCCTCACTACACCACAGCTCAGAGCCGACTGCCTTTTTCAGCGTCGCTTGCCAACATACTCCTCTCCAATCGCAGCCCGTCAGAGCGGTGCTGGGCGCGCCTGGAGCGGCGCGCCCAGCCCAGGAGTCAGTACACTTATTTTCCGGACGAACCATTATATATATATATATATATATATATATATATATATATATATATATATATATATATATATATATATATATATATAATGTATAACACTTAGCACTAGTGGACACAGACAAAAACACACAGAAAAACACAAAAAAGAGACTCACTATTTTTCGAATTTTGGGTGGTCGTGACCGCCTTTATCGAAGATAGGGACAGAACTATATACATATATATACATATGTATATATATATATTACACAGTAACAATTAATATATAAACACAAAAAAGGAACACTCGCGCGTTATTTCTTGATAAATTCGACGGAATTCTACTCCGTCTTCATCGGAAGATAGAGAAGTAACCTGATTACTTCTCTATATATATTCTATATACACTCTATATATACTCTATTTATATTCTCTGTATATATATATATATTTTCTCTCTATATATATATATTTGTAACTATGATTACTTCTCTATCTTCCGATGAAGACGGAGTAGAATTCCGTCGAAATTATCAAGAAATAACGTGTGAGTGTTCCTTTTTTTGTGTTCCTATATTGTTTGTTTCTGTGTAATGTAATATTCGGCATTTCCTTGTTACGTCTACGAAAGCATATGCATATATATATATATATATATATATATATATATATATATATATATATATATATTTATAGGTCGCGGTAGTCCAGTGGGTAGTGTTGGACTGCTGACCGGAGGGTCCCGGGTTCGATTCCTGGGCAAGGCACTCTGGGCACCTGCAGCTCCACCCAAGCTAAAGTGATTTTTCGGGTACCAGGTCTTTCTGGGAAACCTAAACCGGCACAGGGAAAGGAACTGGCCCTCCCACCCTGATGTGTGAGTTATCACACCCCGTATAGGGCTTAGCACTGGGTGATCTCTACCATCACCTACTAAACCGACCTTCGGGTATTACTGTGTTTTTGACGAGAAATAATCTTTTTCTGTGACGAGAACTAATAATTTTCCAGTAATAGGTCCGAATAATAAGTTGAGGTTTTAGCAAATGTGTACTCTACAATTACTGATGCGATAATAGCAAGAAGATGAAGCAGTGTACCTACGATATGTAATCCAAAATAGATTATTTAAACTTAGCTTATCGCGTAACGTCTTCAGGTTCCTGACTGGAAAATGTTACGCAATAAGCTAAGTTAAAAGATGCTATTCTGGTTTTCACATCGTAAGTAACTGCATCCTCCTCTTACTCTATAATAAAACTCTTCTATGTGGAAAAGCAAAGTGTCCTCTTTCATTATGAATGATATCCACCATGTAACCCCTAAAATTGTGTTATTTATTGAATAAGTGTTGAAGAGTAGTCCGGGGAAGAAATTGGTTGAAATAAATTTAATGGATAAAGAATCGGCTATGTGTAAATTAAAATTTAACAATTTTTCAAGGTTGACACATTTCATCTCTGTTTTTGACAAATAGCGACAGTAGTAAGCGGTTGTTTTTATCCTGAATATTATAAAATGGTTAAATGGTAAATTACTTCCATTTAGTATTGAAAAAATTACGACAAAGTTAAATAGTAACACGGATCTGTCAGACCAAGTGAGACAAACTGCGTTTAAAATTCCCTGCGTCTTATATGATTATAGGACATGGTTCTTGTCTTATGATAACATATCAATGAAAATGGTTTTACACAAAATACTTTGGTTTAACTGCCAACGCCAGTTTTCGTACAAAAATAGAAACTTGGAAAATTTTAGCTAAGAACCCTTATCAGTTTAGTCGTATTTCATGCAAGTCCTCAATACTGCCATGAACCTCTTCCCTACTACTCCCTTTATCCGTAGCCGTTTAGGTTTGGGATTAGCAGTTTAGGTTCCGCTTATGCAAAGTAATAAAATGTACATTTCCATTTTATTATTAGAAGATTCATTGGCTAGAGTAGTGTTATTGATTTAATAATATCGAGTATTTCATTTTGTAATTTCCGATGATGAGTGTTAGTGTTGATTCCAACTGAAAACTCTTAAATCTGAAATATCTCTTGGAATAATAGTTCCATTATTTTGCTCTGAGCATTAAATAAATTGCATATTAGTTTAGTGTACTATTGTTGAGCTTAAAATATATTTTCAACACACTTTACACCTCAAGAGCATGAAAAAAAGGATAGCTCTCTAGATTTTAGAATGGGAATTTTGGGCAATTTTATAAAGCTCACATGCATTAAATAATATTAAAATTATGGTTGAAAATGATATGGAAGAGAATTATTTACGCACATTGCTTGAATAATTATTATTTTACTTAATCGCGCTTTCTCGGGTATTTTACGTGCCATTTTCACTCACATTGGATATTCGCACGGGGTTAAAATTTAGCTATGGTGTCCAAAACGGACTGCACACTGCGGACCATTCAAATGGCCTATTTTTAAATATTAAAACAAAATAAAATCGACCCGAATCGAAGAGAAACGCGGTCGCATTCGATAGGGAAATAAATGGGAACTCTTTCCGTGCCTTCGCGTTTTGCGGAGCTCTTGAACTCACCTCGCCTCTTGTGGGGGAGAAGGGGTTGGAAAGGATCGGAGGGAGCGAGGGTTGAGGGGTGGGAGAATCCTCTCTGGTGACGAGCGTTGGATGAAGCCATCTTCGGCACGCGAGGTTTAAACTATTCAAGAGAGGCGAGTGTCATACGAGGGCGTCACGCGACGATTTCGCTCTTACCCCTCTCCCCCTTTTAATTCACGATTCGAGGGGGAGGGTGCGAAAGAGATGGAGAGGGGAGGTTTGAGGAGTGGTACATATTCATTTGGGTAGGGAGCAGACATTTTTTTTCTCTCTCTGGGAAGACGGCGAATTAGACGATAGCACTCGACATCCTGGAGGAAGAGGGTCGCGGAGGGCATCGAAGGAAGTGGCGTAGGATTCAGGCGGACGACACCGCGTGCCCTATCCCCTTTTTCCTGTCCTCTCGACCGGCGAGGTCGAGTGGGTCTAAGATGCACGAGCGATGCCGAAACTAGGGCAGGGAGAGTAGGACTCGTGTCCGGGGGATGAGAATGAGAAGAGGGCTAAGATATTGCTGATTACAAGCCATCCGAGGGCGAATTGCGCTAGGAACAGTGTAGCCATCCGCGATTTTTCATGCAGCGAAAAAGATACTTCTGCGCTCTTCGAGGACATTATAATGAGAATGTCAATAGAGAAGATGGATCCATAGTCAGATGCATGATGTAGGCATTGGGCCTTAATATACTGAATCGGTCAGTAGCCGGCTCAGATTATTACGACTGTTTTCTACAGGGGAAATCATAGCATCATTTCATGGCATCCCATGCCTCATAAAATCACTTCATGCCTGCCCGCTCTTTTTGATTAATTATTCAACTTTAGAATGCAAATTTTATATGGCACATCCTTCATAATCGGGGGGGGGGGGTTACGAACTAATCCACTAATCTTAAAGAATCTTGTTTCGAATTACTCCCGCGTGGGTGTGGTGCAAAAAGTTGGCGTTTCGGCCTCAGAAAGAAAATCAATAAAAAGATCGGATCCTCAGCATGCCGGAAGGAAAAGGAACAATATGTGTGGGAGAGGGGGGTTAAAAGAGAAATATGAATTACTTAATATATATATATATTCAACACAAATTCAATAGTTTAAAGTTTGCTTACATGTGCTGCGCTAATCGAGACACAGAATGGTGAGGCATTAATTCTGCATAATTTATATAATTCTGCATAATTTTTTATGGAGGAGTTGGAATTTGAAAGTATGCCCCGTTCGTGGAAATAGTCTGTCAGAGCGCTCAGGGTAGTTTGCAGTGGAGTAGAGGGGTAGGCGGAGGGGCTATGGCAATTGCCAGGATGGGCTGGGGAAGGGTCAAAGGGAGTGGGTAAAGGAGACTGGTTCGTGTTGTGTCGGGCTTTCGGGAAATTTGATCAGAGTCCATCGTTGAAGGGGCGCGATGGAGGGGCGGAGTTATTCGAAAGAATTTCCCAGAGGTCGGGAGTGATCAGGAAAGAACGTAAACGAACACGAAGAGTTGACTGTGAACCGCTACGTTTGGCGGTGGAGGGCAAAGGTTAGAGGGAGGGTGAAAAGATGAGTGACGGAGGATATATGGGGGGGGGGGGTCGTGGGAGTCCCGTGGCGAGTTTGTGGGAATGCGTGAGAGGAGAGTTCTCTCAGTTCTAGACCCCTGAGGACCCCAGGGATGGCCAGAGTGCATTAGGGGTGGGATATCAACGTTGGCAGGAAGGAAAAAGAGTGCGTAGGTATCGCGAGACGGAAGTTGGAGCGCAGAAGAAAGCCTGGGAGAATTTTGGATGCTGTGAATCTACGGGATGCGGACAGATCTAGGTATATTTGTGCGATATATTTAGCTGCACATATAGGATATGAGTAAACCTGAAACAATCCCTTTTTATTTTCCTCAATCTCGTAGGGTTGACGTATACTTTAATTTTTGCCAACAGGGGTGCATCTTATTTTCATTTTCGGTTCCTATGAGTGCGATCGCCTCTTCTTCTCAAATCAAGGAGTTTGGATCTCGCTAGGGAATTGTGTTGTTCAACATTCGTTCTTGTGAGTAAGGTAAGTATTTATGAAACGGAATGCCGTGAGACATAGGACTTGAACATAATCGAGTCACATCAGTTTTCTTTTTGCTGAGAAAAAGATTTTTGAGATGATTTTGTTAGTCTAAATTTGGGCCCGATCAAAGTTATTTTAATCATTGGGTTTCTGCTGTCGCTGTACAAAACGTTATTTTCTTCTGGACATAATTTTCCTCCAAGGATATGGTATTGCTACCCGTTTCAAATATTAAAAATTAGTCTTGTTAAATATTCACTGACGTGAAATGAGAAAATGAAAATATAATTTTCTTTAACAGCCACGTTAATCCCCTGTAATAATAAGCATAACTCCGGCGTTTAATGGAGACCCATGAGTACCCAAGAATTTCACATCTATAGTTTAATATGCAAATTGACACCGTTTTGTGATCCCTGGAATGACAACCCTTTATATTCACAATATATGCGCTGACATGGAAAGCGCTAATGAATCTTCACGAAGGAAGGATCTTCTGTATACGACTTTCTCTGAGTCTTTTATGATCTGCAATATATTATGCAGGGATGATACGAGTAAGCACAAATGAAGGAAATTTTATTGGAATACGGGAAATTTATGTTTGTCATGCTCTAGAAGTGTTTATTAATACATTTTCTTGTTAATGCGGGAGAAATGGTTTTTGCTCTTTTAATTATGATGTAGAGTTTATCAGACCGTTAAAATGGTAGAAGTCTTTGCATTAATTAACTCAAAATGTGAAATGGCAATTGGTGGTTTTGTTCATATTTCGAAAGACTTTTCGGAGTTGGCATTTTCTCATATACTTAAGAAATGTTAAGTATATATAATGTAATGAACTAGCCTAGTTAAATTAATTATCAAGTTTAAATTATTTATTTGTGCGAAAAGACTCATATTAACAGTATTTGCAAAG
This sequence comes from Hetaerina americana, assembly GCF_022747635.1. NCBI lineage: Eukaryota > Metazoa > Arthropoda > Insecta > Odonata > Calopterygidae > Hetaerina > Hetaerina americana. The sequence goes on from NW_027286985.1 coordinate 87,703,178, forward strand.
TTTGAATATTAAATATTTTTTGGCAATCAGTTATTTATCCTCCACCCCCCCTGCTTCCTCAAACAGGTATAAATATGATTTATCATAATTTGAATCTTGTCTTGTACCTGAAGGCGGTTCGATGAACTGAAACGCGTTGTACGTTACAAATAAATCTGTGGAAAAGCAAAAATTTGTTTTTCTCATAATGGCGAACTTCTTCTACAATATCTCGCCTGAATCTGGTTAATGTACTCGTGTATATTTATCAATTGCGTGAAAGTGAAAGAGAACTTACTGGAGATTAAATCTGAGTACCGATAAACAACGTAGCCCTCGCTTTGACCTTAGAATTTTCATGTATGACACCTATCCATGCGTATTCCAAAACTCCATAATGCTGAATAGTTTTCCTAGTTCTCTAAGAATCACATGTTTCCTATTTTATAGATGGATTTTTCTAATACATTTTTCATCATCAATTCCGGATATATAAAAATGTGGACGGGGCGTTTATACTTACTTGTTGTTTTATTGCATGACAAACTGTCATCATGAAAAGTATGGGTTTTCAAATACCTAAATTGCATAAATGTTAACGTATTTACTTGAAAATTATTTCTAAATATTTTCTCTTTTAAATATATGTGTCAGGCTACTATGATTACATCGACTTTCCATGGCCCATGACCATGTTAGCACAAGAGTTGTAGGTTTATGATTTGAACTTAGCATTATGGAGTGAGATATCTTATTTTTTCTCGATTGAATTAATTCTGCTTCTCTGTCCTTTCTAATATTTGCCTTCCCTCATCCTTCCGTCTTTTTTCAAATACTTTTTCTTCTCAAATGTTAATATATACCGATTATAACAGAATGATACATGATATATGATCATAGTCGGTAAAAATTTACGTTAAAATTTGAAGTTCGTGGAGGAAAAGGCCGGAGGATAAGGGAAGATGAAAATATTAGAAAGAAGGGAATAAACTTCATGCGTTGCATTAAACACTTCCATGAAGGTGGTTTAGATGAAGTTTTTAAACTTCAACCTTAGTTAGGAAGTCCAGAAGCGAGTCGACCCCGGACGCGAAGTAGCTTCCCAAGCCTTCGCTGAGTGTGCGATTGCGCTGTTGTGATGCGGAACAAACGCCAAGGGCGTCGAAGCACTTCTAAGCGCCTTATCTCATCCGGATCACAGGGCCCGAAGAATGCTTCACAGCTCCCCATATTCTTCTCGGCCCCCCTCCAGACTACGCCCACCAAGAGGCTGTAAGCTTCCCGACCCCCGCTATGAGACCTAGTCTACCGTGTATTCACGTCCGGGTTTGCTTCGAGTGCGACTGTGCATGCAAGTTTAGAGTAAATGAGACCCAGATATATTACTCTAGAATTTCTTGGTATATCCGGTTGAGGTAACTTAGCTACACGCTTAGTACTCACTTTTTAACCGGTTAGAACGAATGTGGATGAATTTTCTCAGCCGTAATGAGTTGGCGTTTTATAAACGCGAACGTTCAAAAATGAAAATTTAATTTTGTATTTTATATGTTCCGATGCCCACAGAGTCTAAATCATTACCTTTAACGACGACGTAACTGTCATAAAACGCTTTACGCCGGTATTACTAGTTCTTGATATGTTATTGCTCCATGAACTTTTTTCTCCTAAAGAAAAGTTTTAGTGTTGCTATCATTATTCCCAAATTTTTCATAAATGTTATAAAGCAATATCTGACGCATATTCACAAAACTTTCGCCTCACTAAGCTCAGGATATCTGAGGACATTCAATCAACTTTGAATGCGTATGTATATGTTATGCTCAGCGTTGATACAACCGTGGTTTACTTCATCATTGTATGGGAATCTAAATAATGTAACCAGCTCCATTTCATAGAGTAAGCGTATTTAAAAATCATTTTTGAATTAAATTAACTCTATAATGGTAGCATTGCACTACAGAGAAAATTTTCCCTGCCTTATTTGGATTTAAAAAATACTCCATTACTCTGAAAGCCCATAATTCAGAAAGGGTCTCTGAAAAACTTTCTAGCTCATGTATTCGAGTACTGACAGAACAATTTTTCAATGTTTTGTAAAATATTCCAATAATACAGATGTCGTTTAGAAATTTACCATGAATGGACGTGGGCAAATAGGTGCGACTCAGTAGGATACCAATTAGAATGCTGTTACTTGGGAGAGCCAAATTAAAACCTAGTAACTAATATATTATTAAACTCGTAATTTCTTGAATACAAAATATTTTCAGTTATATTCTTTTCATATGTAGTCTCCATGGGGTCCGATGGAAATAATCCAGGACTTTGAAAGCTAACGACACCTTTGGAAAAGCTGTGATCTTACTGTTACAAAGGCCGCTGGTGTGACTGACCTGGTCAAGGGGAGCCTCTTAGAGAGGTAATGCTGTTTAGGAACTGCCTAGTTCACATGTAAACTTATTGGAGTGACTACTCAACAATAAAATGAGAGTACGATTTTCCTCTGTAGTGAATGTAGCCATTTTAGCTGCCATGTTTATACTATTCGAGCCCCATTTTCTTGCTTTCTGACATCATGCTGCTAGCGGTGGAGCACTCATCAAAACATGGCTATGATAACTATTGCCCAACGAACAAGATAGCGGGACACTATTTTGAAATTTTGGTGCATCTGCAAGGGTTTCACTTGACTCACCCTCGCATTTCAAAGCATCTCCTTTAACCGAAACTTTGTCTTGTCTTGTGCGTGCACAATTTTCCAATTGCCTTGAGAAGGTCAGTGTTTTTCTTGTTTTCTTTTTCATTTGCAGACGCGCAAACAATCCGGAAAAATGAAACGTCCCCCTCCGTTTCAGGTCATTCTTGTTATTTGTCGATGAAAGCAAACAAAATATGCGGTAGTAGGCGGAGGAAAAAAAAACTAAAAACAAAACAAACATCGTGTTCATCTTCGTCATGAGTTGCGTGGTGACACCGGTACCGACCGCTTCGTGTCGTCTTCTTGCGACGCTCACATGGAGGCCATTTCCTCCGGCCGTCCGCCTCCGCGCCCCTCGTTCACCTGCTCACCCACCATCCACCCCGTCCCCTCTCTTACGTTCTTACCCTCCTGAGGTAGCAGCGGAGGGACTTGAGGAGGAGACGAGTAAGCGAGAGGGCGGACGGCGTCGGGCAACGGCGGCCTGGAAAGTTTCCCGGAAGCCGTTAAGTGACTGCACGCACAATGAGACCCTGGGAGTTGCGAAGAGTGCTTGGGAGGAGGAAGGGGTTGATGATTCCCGGAGTGGGAGACTGGGTAGAAGGAGGTGGGTGGCGGCGAAATGAGCCTCCGGACGTTCAGGGCTCATGGGTTCAAGGAATGATTGGCTGGGCTCTTTTTGTGAAGAATATCAGCACTGATCCCCCAAGATATTTATCCATTCAGTCCAACCTAATAATTAACGTTTTATGCTCAGGAAATTCATTCGTTTCACGCGTGATATAAACTGGTCGTATCGCAATAAAGTTCGTTGAAATCGGCAATGTTTTTGGTAATTCCTCGGTGATGTGATTTCAGAAGGTTGAGCCAAGGATCTTTAAATTCATATTCAGCTTCAACCACGGATAAATCAAAGAAAGGAGATTATTGATCGTCAGAAAACCTAAATTAACCATCAAAGTATGGGAAATTAAACTAGAGCAGGTAGTAGAAGAGATATGAGGAGAATTAAAGAATTGCTGAAAAATAATCTGAAAGTAGAAGGAAGTTAATGGTAGGAATATCACACGAAGAAGTGAAAAAAGGTTTAGATAAGACTTCGTCTTGGGGCAGAGAACTCTATCGATCCAAAACTTGGACTTAGCTGCAGGAGAATGAGCGTGAATTGGAGGATTTTGAGGCATGCTGTAGAAAATAATGAGAATGTAAGATGAGGAAAGAGAATGGCTAACGATGATGTTATCAATAAGCTGAGAGGGAGAATTTATTTATTTATTTATCCTTAGTCCATATACAGCACTTTTTGGCCTTCGGGCTGTGATAGCAATGGACATGATTACAAACACCCAAGCCCTAGGTGAAGGAAAACCCACTCCGGCGATAATTGAACCCGCGGCCCTCGGATTGGGTGACGAGGACGTTATCCCAACACCTCCGGGGCCGGGTATTGGTCGGTGTAATCCTTAGGAGGCGGAAAATTTGAGTGGAGGGATATTTAGAGGTAGTAAAATTCTAACGGCCATGATATTGGAAAAACTTATGTAGGAGAGGGGTAAAATAAGGAATTAAGTATGCTTTAGGCAGTGTGAAGGCTGGGGGAAGGTAGGAAATTTTGGAGTGATGATAAAAAAAAGGAAATTCAAACAACACGCAAAATATAGAACAGCTGTCGTAGATACCCTCCGTAATAGTTATAGTACTCCTGAGTTGAGCTTCCAAATTTTTCCGAATCGAATTCATTTTCAACGACTTATTTTTGTTTCCGGCGATTTGGAATATCAGCTTCACATTGAGACTCCGATAAACAATAGATTTTTATCAGAGTTCCTGTGAAATGAACCCCTGAAGTTGACTAAAGGAGTACCGTTGGAAACATTTACGAATCCACTATGAATATCCAACCGTTTAGTAATCCCTTATTACTATAGAAATAATCATTCCATTAAATTATTGACAATAACATGGATTTACAAAGTTTGAATGGCATAGGTCCCTACGCATTAGGAAGGCCATAATTCCCTTTTATTCTAAATTTTTTGTAGATTTAAGAAAACAGAAAGTTACTTGGTTAATGTTTGTGAACAAAATATTATTTTAATATTGCCGAGTAAATAAATAAATCGAAATCAATGCACTGCTAATTTAGTATTTTACGTTGTCGAGGTTAAAGTTTTGTCACAAGACACACATTTAAAGATGGTGTTCCGCAAGCAATTATATTAATTTTCATTTTATTTGCACTACTATCTCTTTTAATTACTTATTCGACAAAGAACTGATGTTTCTTTATCTTAGGAACAGTCAGAATTTTATGAAACAATATTAATTATATAAGTGTCGCAACACCTCTCTTTGATTACATAAAAAACGTTTCTCGATCGATGAGACAACAGACGGAAAAGAGGAAACCGTGATAGCCAGGATAACAAAACTACATGTATATTTTTGCTTTACAAATATGTTTGGTTGATACAAAATTGCTTCGCGATTCACGTTTACCAAAAAAATGGTTTGCTTGAAGGAGATAGATCAGTGCATTAAGAGATATTATTCCCCGCATTAGAATAAATTATCGGTTGCAAAATCATGCACCATTCCCTAAGTTGTCCTGCGGGTAAAGGTGATAAGTGAGAGGATTTCAAAACATATCAATTCGATGTTAGTCAAACAATGGCTGAATGTTTTAGGTTTATCCGGAGAGTGTTCTCTAAATTCAAGGGACTGGCAAGAAATCGAGAGCTTGCATGTCTCTTCCCCAAAAAACAGCCCCGATGTAAAGGCGCGACTACGGTTTACTAGTGAGCTAATTTCCGCACCAGACCTACCCTATGTGGTCTGCTAGCACTATATAGATTTTCCTTTGCTCATTCGACGTAAGGCGATGTTGACACAAGCTGTAAGGGAAACCGTAAACATTCCATAGCCGTTCGACGCCGCCTACAAAGACGACATCTCCGTATTTGCCCTTTCTGACTAACCGAGTGGAATTTCGCCTCTCACTGTCTCTCGGTAGGGTTTGATGCTCTAGGGTTTTGATTCTAAGACTCGTGATCGATAGAATTTCAAGTTTATTTTTGGAGGTACGCGGCTGACGTCAATGCAGGGTATGGTCGGAAATTGAACGGACTTGGCTTTATTCTGTTAGGAATTTTTCGATATATGAGATCTCGCGGCCTTTTCCCATTGAAACATTTTTGGTGTTCCACTTAAGGGATTTGTAGGAAGTTCTACCGAAAGTAAAGTAGAGGCGTATCGTCAATGAAAAGGTTGCTGTGCATCATAGATCTCACAGAAACTATGAGATAGTATGAGTGTATGTATCATTGAGTAAACATCGACGTTGGCACCACGGGTGCCTTAATATATACATATCGTCAGTCATTAAATAGTGCCCAATATCTATTTTACTGGAATGAAGTAGAGAGAGCTCTCTCGTGAACGACGAAAAATATACGGCATTGATCAGAGATAAATCTTTCGAATTGCCGTCATTTGTAAATTAATGTCTTGAGAAAATCATGAGAAAGTCTAAAGAACGATACCGCAAACATTCCTGAAATATTTGTATAATATTTAATCCGATAAATCAATAACGTCTTGTTGTTCTCATCAGAGGAGCATCGAATCAAACAAACTGCGTGGGTGTTTTAATTCAAAACAGACTGCCGAGAAGGTGTATTTATGAACGGGGATTCCAAAAGGGCCTTCAGAGGCCCATACGTCACCTTAAGTGAAAACGTGAAAGTGCCGGTGTGCGGGACGATAAATTTGCTCGGGTCTCGTGGCGAGTTCAAGTGCGCTAGTCTGTAGGTTTACGGGTTTTCGAGGTGAGGAAGTGGTCAGTGGAATAGAACGGTAAAACTTCGATCTCTGGGATTGTGGTGGGAAGATGGAAGAGAAGAGAGTGGATATGGGAGGGAGAGAATTTTTCCTTCTCCTCCCACTGCTCATCCCTTCTCCGTGATCCGAGAGATGCCATGTCCCACCGCGGCGCGTCCTCTCTGACCTCGCCCGAAACGGATATCCCTACTCCGAATCCCCTGGGCGTCCTGCATCTCCTTCGCCTCGATGATTAAGGGAGGAGGACTCCCTAGGAATCAGTCCCGAATGTTTTCTCGATATTTTATTAATCTGTGATATATCTATGCTTAGACACATTTATCTCTGCGTGTCCGTATTCGTACCCCTCGTTTTTCGAGACCTTGTAACACAGGCCAAATATCTATGTATCTCGAGTACAGTACTTTCGCCTTTTTGTGGATTTAAAAAAATACTGTGTAAATCTCTCTTGTTTCGTGAAAACTCGTGATAACCGTATAGAATGGGTCACATTGTATTATAAATCCTTGATTGGAATCCCCTGGAGACACGAAGATTACATGATATACGTATAACACCACTAGATACCTGTAGAAGCAACTCTTATTTTTAACGATAACGCTGACAAAATAATCCTCTTCCTCCCGTACATCAGTAGGCAAGACCACAAGAAGAAGCCAAAAGAAAATGGCGATTTAAACAATCTTTTTTCTCTTACACAACTCGTAGTAATATGTGTAGTAGTAGTTATTCAGGGAGGCGACCGACAACCGAGGTAATTTGCGCCACAAGGTTAGGTGGGTAATCTGTTCGGAATAGGGTGTTTCAGGAAATTAAAGAAGGGTGAATAGAAACCCGGCTAAGCCTCCTCTTAACGAAAGGAAACAAGGGATCCACGCTTTAACGTCCCATCCAACGGAAGGCCTACTCACTGAAAATGCTCCCCATATAGCACCCCAAGTAGAGATACCACTGAAATCCGGACACCTTTGGGATTTCAACTCGGTCCCTGGGGTTGAGAAGCTAGTAAAGAACCCGCTTCATAATCCTGGTCCCCGCATTTTCGGCCACAGTATTAGGACAGTTCACGTTCAAAAATTCGAATTTTCAGAAAATGTATAGGGGGAAACCGAATACCAACAATCATCGAGTACATTTTTGACTCTTTACTTTAACTATCGCTCTCGATTGCAATATACCTCAATCAACATTGAATTGAAATTGAATAAGGATGGAACCAAAAGTTGTAAGAGTATTTTAACGTGCAATATTTTCCACTTCATGTTTAACACAACTAAACGAAAGCTTGATTATTTATAGCAATGCATATCGCCTCAGTGCAAAGTGGTAGGGAAATGAAAAAGGATGATAATACCAAAATTGCTGTGTTTCATAGGAATATGCTTAGCTCATCTCGTCCTTTTAATACAGGGTGAGTCAGAATTGACTCCCTGATTTGACGAGTAAAATCTAAAAAAAACAACCAAGGTAATGAAAAAATATTTATTTCTGTAAACGGCATTCAATGCCTTTTTTTTCAATAGGCTTTCAAAATTATTTCATCCAGTTGACGACCTTGGTGAGCGATGCACACGTTGAGTCGTTCAAAAAAGTTTTCGAAAACTATTCTCAGCAAATCTTGCATTATTCCAGTGAAGACATCTGCAAGGTCCTTGGTCGAACTTTGTAAATCTTAGCTTTGAGATATCTTTAGAGAAAAAAATTACATGGGCTAAAATCCGGGGAATGATGGGGCCATGGAACATCCCCTCGAAAGGAGTTCAGGCGGCCGGGATATTGCTTTTCCAGGATTGGGCGTGAAAGGCGGCCTTGGAACCATCCTGTTGAAACCAAAAGGCTTCTCTGTCAAATTCCTCACCATACTCTTCCATTTTAGGGAGTAAAAAGTTCTCCAACATCTCACAATAGCGCACAGAATACACAGTAACAGTTGAACCTCGAGATTTAAAAAAAATGGCCTAATAATGCCTATGGCGGGCACAGCGCACCAAACTCCCACTTTGGGTTTATGATGAGGTCTTGGGTGAAGCTCGCGAGGGTTGTCAGTCGCCCAATAACGAAAATTTTGCTTATTTACTTAGCCGGAGAGGTGGAAATGTGCTTTTTCGCTAGACCTCAGCACCCCCTGTGTCGCCACTACACTATCATTGTTCTTAAAGAACGTTTCTATGACGAAGCCTCGATGCTCACCAGACCACTGCATGGTAACCACTGAAAATGGTGTTGTTTCCCCCAGCTAATGCCACTACTCACTCCGCTAATTTACGTGCGAGCTCTTCAGTGATTCTTTTAAACTAGGGAGCCCGTTCTGTATAAGTGGTGTTGGCGTGTAATCGAGAATCACACGACTGGTATGGACAGTTCCTTTCCCTGTGCCTCCTGAGTTTTCCCAAAAACCTGGTTCACGAAAATTGACAAAAGTGAAGCTGAGGATGTTGTAAGTCCGCATAACCAAGAATGGAAATGGCATCCGTGCCTCCGGTTGGTTGATGTATGCCCTACTCACTATAGCGATGGATCGCGACCGTATGTGTTGTTTTTTATTTAACAGTACTTAAAATTTCACACATTAATTGTGTTATTTGGCTTAAATTTTGACGATATGATTATTAAATATATATATATATATATATATATATACACAGCGGCAATTATATATATATATATATATATATATATACACAGCGGCAATTATATATATATATATATATATATATATATATATATATATATATATATATATATATATATATATATATAATTGCCGCTGTATTATATGGCATTTGCCTCATTATAAAATTTAATTTCCTTTATGCTCCCACAAAATTAAAAAAAAATAGCAAAACAATTGTCGCCCTGTCAACTTAATTTTCCTATTGTGGCCAATTAGCTCAGAAAATATCTGTTGCACAGCCCGTTGACATAATTTTGGTTTCAATAAAATAAACCATTAGCCCCACGACACTACCAAATGAAATAAATGAGCTGTGAAGATATTTATTTTAGTCAATAATTAAATAAAGCAAACCTTGTCTTTACGCCAGCAAAAATATCAACTGCTACAATTAGCCTTTTCAAATTACCCTTTGCAATTGCCTTGAATTTGAATCGTGTGAATGAATTGAGGTAAGAAGCGTACCGGACGAACCTTTACTCTATAGGAATGTAGTGCATAAACTTGGCCCGTGTGAATGTCATTGACTATATTTACAGGGAGTCAGTCCGCTCGGCCGGTGTCAAGTGTTTCGGAGGGACATGGGCGAGGGGGAGTCGCAGTCGGGAAGAATAGGTGGGAGTGGGGACGGAGCGTGCGTGGAAGTGAAGTAGGAAAACACGTTGAGTATCTACGGGCAAAAAGATTCCTATTTTTCTCTCCTCCCCTCTTTCCCTTTCACTTATCGCTCGTAATGGATGTATTTCCAAGAGGTTCATCCAGCTGGGAGAAAGTCGCGGAGTAGGTGGTGGGAGGGACGGCGGATGATGATACTGTCTGGGGATGATAAGGAGATGTGAGGTGATGGGCAAAACCTCTTTTCGACCCACTCTTTGATGTTATCGAACAGTTGCCTTGTTGACATTTCCTGGAAGTGGAATGCCAATTTGCTCTAAGGTTGCCAGAGTGATGCTGGTGTTGAATAAAAATCCTCGGCGCATGAGGAAATTAAGTTAATTTTGGTAAATAATAGGACAAGTTCATGAATGGGAGTAACTATTGATTTAATCGTGGGCACACCGCTCTCAAAACAGAGCGCTCATTTCTCCCTCTTCCTTCAATTTTGAATCATTTCAAACGTTCCTGTCGCTCAGCGTTGGAATTGGGCTTTTGCAGAGACATACCTAGAATCCTTGGTCGAATTCTAAAGTGGAAAGACTGCAGATACGTAGAGTGTCGTGCTCCAGTTGCAGGCGTTATTGGAAATCCGTCGTTGGGAATTTTCCTGTCGTGCTGGGCGATTGGAAGAGTGGAGGATTAAGGCTGATTGTGGATGTGGAGGGTGATTGAGTTGAGCTCTTTGAATTCGGTTGCGTTCGACTGGCTGAGATATTTCAGGAAATTCCGCCCAAGTTGTTTCACTGAAATATTTCTGAGTGATCCTCAATGCGCTCTTGATTTTAATGGGGCGGATTGTGACGCAATGGCATTCGGTGCATTATCCTTATCCTAGAATTCGTCTAGGGATGTTTTTTGATTGAATTTGATTTAATGTTCTCTCTCTCTTCATTTAAACTTACATTTTCATGCGTGCTTCATTGTATTGTTTTCATTTATGTGGTTTCTTTTCGATTTTATAAAGCTTGCTAAACGTTTAAATGCCCAAATTGTATTTGAATTAGTTGTCCTTCCCATGTAAATAACAAGAAATTTTGTTAAGCACAAGGCAAAATGGGGATTATTAGGAAGAGAACGCGCATAATTTTAAATTGTAATGATCACATTCAAAATGAGTATTTCTTGACAAATTCAGAGCTAATTTTTTAATCAAATCATATTTTTCGATTAATTTATTCAAATCAGGGGAAAGCATCAAAATGTTTGCACTTATGCAAAATAGTCACTCTGAAAAGAATGATACTTGTACCAAAAGAATGACTCACAATGACGATTCACGACTCTCTATCTTAGTCTCTATTATGTTCGGTATAATTCGAAAAAATGTTAAAACGAACAAATTAAAGACGATTTAAACATTTGAGATTCATATTGGAACAAATTCAGCTCCAAATTAGTTAATTATGGACATATAATAGGGGATTTGATGCATTTATTCAGTATTAACCCCTATCTAATGAAATTTCTCATTTAATATAATATATAAATGTCTGTTTTCAAGTAAAACGTAGATGGAATACAATACAGTTTACAGGGAAATCACAAGTACCTGTGATTCGAACTCTACTTCCGCCTCCTCCGCGGCTATAAAACTGTTAAACCGATAAAATAAACTGCATAAACTATCTATAATGTCCTATTCTACGAGTTTACTAGTTTTTGTATTTATCTAACAGTTCGCGTATCATTAGAATCTTGTAGTCTGAGTATAAAAGGCCTCTATCCCGGCCACTACAATTGAATTAGGACAATTATTGATACACTAGGATGTCCATGATCGCTGCCTTGCAAAGTCTTTAATATGACTGAAACGGAAAGGTTCTTACATTTCAGTTTCACGACATTTGTGAGTCTGAAGCAGAGGCCTTAGTCAATTCTTCATAGCAGCTGAATTGTGCGCAATGGTTCAACGACGTTTCACTTTTACGAAAGAACTAGTTGCCTAAAACCCAACTCACATATCTCGGTCCATGAGAATGTAGCAAAGGAAGTTTTAAGGTTAATACCGTGCTTTTCTGTACGCTAGGGAAATTTCATAGCCTAACATGTCTTGAAGAAAACGTACTGCCGATTTTATGGCTGACGTCTCGACCCAATTTATTCAAAGAGTGTTCCAAGTTTGATGCCTATGTCATTTTCTCTTTTTTTATCTTTCAGCCTCGTCGTTTCCTTGAAAACTTATCTTCGCTCTGATATTTTTTTTTAATTTTAGCTTTTAGATCGTTATGCAATGATTTATACAACAGAATATTTGATTTTTATTCTCGTTGGTAAAGAAATTGCTTATGCCCTTAAGCTAACTAATGCTTGCTATTCAGTAGCGTTAAATTAGCTTGAATGAAATATCGATGAAAAGTTAATAGTATATAGAAAATGAAATTAAAATGCCAACATTATATTTCACATGTGATGGGTCAACTATTCTTTGTTATTAAAAGTCTCGAAGTTTAGGATCTTCTTTACATGCGGGTTAAAATGTTCGTCTAAAAGACGTTTTGTAACGAAATATTTTTTATTTGACTTTGCGAATGCTTTCCTTTCAAATTTGTAATAAGTTTCCTATCTTCTTAATTAATAGTTGACTACCTGTGGTTTTGCAAAAAATACGAGTTATAATTAAGTTACTTGATCAATCTCTTCAAAATAACTTTTTCACGTACAAACTTTGTGAACTCAAAAAAAATATCAATACGGTTCTACCGGATTCATCACACAGGTGACATCTTCAGGTTCCTGGGTTGACCCCGATACTATAGAAATGAAAAACGGTTTGGGTTAAGTGCATCATTTAATGCTGACATAAGTTTAATGAATCTGCGCATTATAATACTTTTATTTCTAGATATGATGTTTTGGAATGGAATATATTAAAGTTATTTCGCTGGCTCTGCTGCCAGCATTTAATGCCAATCTGTTCTTCACATATCCCATGCATTAGGTATTGCATCTGGAAATTTTTCCATCCTTCTCTTACCAAAATCTAGTCAACTTTGGATATTATTGGCTGTTGAATTTGTCACTCGTGTACGTATCATATTCACCTTTTCACACACGACCCTCGATAGATTTGTACGCACTCAACATAGTGGCCACCTTTTTTTCTTCTTCTGTTCATAGAATCTTTGAACTATTCAGGATTCAGACCTTTGCACACGGGCTTCTCACGTTTGAACCCGGATGAGAAAGTTGCGGGTCATGGTTGAGTTGAAATCCTTGTCAAATAAATATCTCCATGTCTTAATAATTTTGCCGATTTAGTATAAGAAAGAATCAATCCGCCACAAAATTCATAGAACTAGATTTAGGTACTTCTCAGTATCTTTCTGAATGGAAAAGGTGTACATAATTTTCAACATGATAAAATTCCTGGCCTCCAAGATTTAAGTTATGAGAAACATAAATGGAAGTTACAGGTAAAATGAGAATAACCTTCGTACATATGTGCATTTCACTGCTGATTTAGATGTTTCAGAAAACGTTTTGTGCCTTATAGCCAAATGATTATCATTAAATGTAATCTGCCGGATTAAGATAGGGTTTCAATCAAGCAATTTACTAAGCATTACTCTTTTTTGCTCATTAAATAGCCTGACTCAAAATACATGGCCAGCAATTCTTTACCTCTGAATCCTCTCTATCTTCGGTTGTTACATCCGAAATGTCCATTCTTTCCCTCCCTTGACTCTGCTTTCATAGGAATCTCGCCTCTTATCACCGCTTTCAGCATCGCATTACCTCTCAGTATCTCTTGACTTCATCGAATTTCTCCAACAATAATCTCCCTTCCACTAAGCCTGAAACCTCATCGTTTGCTCCCCATTTTAGCTATTTTATTTTTCCATTCCATTTCATCTAAATGTAAAAAGCCTCCCAACCATGCTTATCATTTCGCCTCAGCAACTGTTCCCAAGTCATACAAAACTATATCTCATGTTCAAGTGTTCACTAGTCTTTTCGTCACATCTTTACTTATGGTGCCTGTCATCAACTTTTGCTTTTCCGCAAAATATTTTAATTTTTTTAGTGCAATTATTTTCGGTGTATATTAGAAGCACTATTTCTTAATGTAATCTATTAAATGCAATACATTAAAATCAAGAATTTGGACTGTGATAGGATGAGAGAACTTGCCGATCATGATGTGCAAATATTGTATTTCTAAATATTCGTTCTCGAAGCTTATTGTTATAGAGTGATCGCCATAGTCATGTCAAATTCGTACTCATATTGTGAAAACATTAGCCAGAAATGTTATAATATGGAGTGCAAAACCTCTTATGAGATAATACTTAGCTCAGAGATAACGAGCGCACGTAATATGTAGTTCCATTGAGTGATGATCCATATCCGGGTGAATACGAAGTATTTGGCAGCAACTCAAACTCCGAACTTTTAATTAAAATAGCTGATTTAGCAATGCATATTTTTTTATAAAAATAATACATGGTATTTTTATGGTAAATTCTCACAACGATTCATATAATAGAAAAATATATCCTATTATCTCTGCAGAAAGCATTTAGGAAAAATATTTATGGCGAATAAATGAAAAAAATAGTGTAAAAAAATAAACATGGCGGACCGGAACGTTTTAAGTGATTTCCGTGCTAAATTCAAAATTAATGGTTCATATTTTCAGTATGTAATGTAACTCTGATGTTTAAAAAACTAATTTTTGGAAGATATTTGAGTGGTTGTACGCCAGTTATCCCAATGATATAGTTGAGGTGGTTGGCGGAAGCTACATATTTTTGCCGGAGAGATTCCTTTTTCGGTCAACTTTTAAACAAATATTTAGCGGCTTTTTCCTGGTTTATCTAGTAGTAGTTTTTAGGGGAGGCGACCGACAGTTAAGGTCATTTGCGCCATAGGGGATGGACAGGAAAGGATGAAGGGTGGAGAGAAACCCGGCGTCGGCATTAGCCTACTCTTTACGAAAGGCGCCAAGGGGTCCGCAGTTTAACGTCCCATCCGACGGACAGCGTACTCACTCAAAGTGCCCTCCACAAAGCACCTCAAGTAGGGATCGAGATACCTCTGAAAAATATTCAACACCGCCGGGATTTGAACCCGCGCCCTCAGGGTGGGAAGCCAGTACGTTAGCCCCCGCACCATCTCAATCCCCCTGGTTTATCTGTCCTGCATCTTTTACTCAATTCATTATTTTACATTTTGGCTGCTGTATTAATGAATTTTCTTTTGGTGACTCTAAATTCAATTACCATAATTTAAATCTTTAATTGCAATTATTAAGGGAATTTATTTCGATTACTGCTCATTTCTAATTCTTTTGTCGAGTAAATCAGCCTGATATCTTTTTAATTGGAATATGTCATTGACAGAAAAATCTACATTGCTAGTATTTCCGTTTCATTTATAATTTCTTCCTTAATACCATCGTATTAATTATCCTAGAATGCACTTAAGTAATAAAAATCAGTTGTTAAAGCACCTTCGGCTAAAACTGTTTGTTGTGATTAGAGACAGATAATAGATGCCAGGAAAACGGATATTAGATACATTAAAATATTCATTCTTAAAATATTTACTTCAATATGAATCAAGGATAGGTTATGAATCAAGGAAATTACCAGTACCGAGATGAAAAGAACTAATTTTGTAGGCTTCAGTATATAATGCAACAATTTCAGAGTGTAAAAATCATTCACCTTGACCGGGATTCGAACCCGGATCCCTCAATGTCCGGTCGAGTGCTTTAGCCAGTTAAGCAATTGAGGCGTCCTCTTGAACTCTGAAATTTAATCTTTGGAATTCAGTATGTAATATTGTCATTGTATACAATAGTCATAAGAAAGTAAAGAGATTGGTAAAATACTTCCAATATTTTTGTTTCAGACCACTTGTCTTGCGATGAAAGGATCCCCACCTAGCTGAAAGAAAAACACTCGCTCGAAAGACACAGCGGTGGCTATTAAATCCCTTCTGTGCTTCGGTTGGGGTGAAATAATGAACCCAAGTACGAATCTCTGCATGACCTGCAACGATCTGTTTCTTGCACAAGTTTATAATTACTGCTTAACTTCCTTGCGGCAACCTCCGTCTTACAAATGGGTCTCCACATTGCACACGGCAGTGCGGAATCCTTACACTAACACTTGGCTGAAATTTGTGCTGAATTCGATCGTCGTAATATTGGCATCATCGCAGCCAGGGAGACCATTCTACGTCCATGCTTCCTTGATTTTGCATCTGAGCGCCAGGTTACCAAGTTCTCTGGGAGGATTGACATTTTAAAAAGTGTTTGTAATTGTCTTGCTTATGTTTACGAGTTAGATGGAATAAAAGACGATATAATGTCAACATCCCCCATTTAAAACAAGGACAAAATAAAATAAATAAAATGTAATGAAGGGTAAGTGGTCTCCCGGTTCATTCTTAGCTATTGCTATTTTAAGGAGATTTCGTATTCGATTGGGAACGAGGAAGATTATTGGGAGTTCCTATTGTGTGAAGTGGGAGTACCACATGAGTTTATCTTCATTGGTATTTTTCTGTTTCCGAAAGACTTATTCTTACGAGTCTTGTCACCCCCTTCCCCAGGAGGTGGCAATTTACAGGATTCCTCAATTGATTCGATGAAGTACGCTAGCTGTACTTCGGGATGTTTTAAATATTTCCATGAACACGGTTGACATCCCGCCGTGAACGAGGTGACGAACTATCAAAGAGGATTGAATGGAGGAACTTGCTCTCGCATCGAGCTGTCACATCCACTCGTCAGGCTACTGTTATGGCCTAATTATATGTAACAAAGCCCAGAATATCAGATAATTCGCCAGAGAGGAACTTGAAAAATATGTTTACCGTGTTGTGACGAGTCCATTGGGTTTTTATTGAAAAGGATTATAATTTAGATATTACAAAAAGAAGCGTTGCCACCAGCAGCGAGATGACTCCGTTGTGTCGTTTCTCAATAAAATTTTGTAGAGTGATCACTGCCGCGAGAAAGTCGAGTTGTTAGGTAAGATCGTAACGAGCGTATTCGACAATCACACTGCTACCTTCGTGGGTCTTATTCCGCATTAAGGAACACACGAAGCCTAGAAAAGGACTCAACTGTGGTTGTCACGAGACGTGGCAACATGAGAGGTGTATTGGCGGGAACGGAGCGCGGTAAAGCAAACTGTCGAAATTGGAAAGGATAAACATTTATCGGACGAGCTGCGGAAAGATTCCTGCTCTTCGGGTCTCTGGCTGTTATTCCTGTCTCAGGGACATGACGTGAAAGAGATTGCGAATGCAGTCAGGAAAACTTTAAACCAAATCTTTTGGATCACTTGTTGCAAGAGATATTGCAAAAAAAAGGATGAAAAACGCCTTCAGTTGCAATCTCCGATAGGAAACCAAATCTTCGATCGTTGCTGTTTCACAGCAACAGGCGTCACCGCAACTGTAGGTTCTATTAGATACCATGCGATGGATTCTGATGGTTTCACGATGACAATGTTTGGTCTCCTGTTACCGGTGCTGACCCAGTGCCTGTTGCACGTCTTCAATGTATCGATCAAGTAGGCGTCGCATTGGGCTTGTGGAGGTACTGATGAAGACCTTCTCCATGGCCTTCATGTGTACCTACACCAACCTGCCTTGGAACGAGAAGACTGCAGAGAGCATGGAACTCTCCCGGAAGCAGTTACACGAGTCCCTTCTCCGGCGGCAGGAGTCTGGAGCAGGGTGGTCCACGAAACGAATAATTCATACCATTGACAATCCTCGAGTAAACTTAATATGCGTGTATTCAACGAACGATAGTAGGCTGAAAAATAATGCACACATGCTTAAGGAGCATCTAAAAATTTTTTTTCTAAAGTAAATGCACACATGCTGAAAGAGCGCGAATAAAAACGCGTTGCAGGATCGAGAAAGAAGTAAATTAATGTACAATTCTTAAGTTTCTAAATAATGTATTTATATTTCAGCATAGTCGCCGTTAAGGCTAACGTATTTCTCCCAACATGTAACAAGTTTTTTTCATTTCGTCCCTGAAAAACTCTACCAACTTTTCTTCAATCCAGGACTTGACAGTTACCTTTATCTCATCTTCCGAGGTGTAATGATTACCCTTGAGGTGTCTCTTGAGTTGAGGAAAAAATCGGCGGAATAAGGAGGGTGTGGAATCGGTTTAAATTCCAGTATTCGCAGAGTCTCTCCAGTTGCGCGTGAGGTGTGTGGACGAGCGTTGTCATGTTGCAGGCTGCCTTTAAAACGACAAACTTGACCAACATGGTTTGCAGTACGCTTTTGAGTGATTCGCCGGTCATTCTGTATCAAATCTTCGACGAGTTTGCAATGTTTATCGTCTGTGGCAGTGATCGGACGTCCGCTTCGTATTTCATCAACACTTATGGCTTTTCCAGGCTCGCAACCACGAAATATTACTACCCATCGATTTACAGTAGACCTATCAACAGAATCGTCACCATAAACAGCCTTTAAACGACGATGAATCTCAGTAGGATTCACTTATTCAGCAGTTAAAAATTCGATGACAGCACGCTGTTTAACTCGCGTTGACATAGCACTAGAACACGTCTGCATACTTTGGCTTCTCGAAATACACTGGGTGAATTAAATTACCTCAAAACTGCGCATGCATGTTGAGGAGGAATTTTACTCCCATATGTAACCAGGAGTGCTTCTGAAGGCCATTTTGTTTGTAGTCTACAAGCATGTGTGAATTAGTTTTCAGCATACCCTCGTATTTTATATTCTTTTACCCAATAAGCAGTCATTCAGCCTTGGGTCAGGGGAGACATGAATTCGCTTCTTATCTGATCTAGATGAAGCACAATAATGGCCAATCATCAGTATCATTCTTCTATATGTTGTAACTACTAGTTCGACGCTTTTACTGAGAGGCTGAGATTGGATTCTGGAACTCCTCCACCAATCAGAATTCAATAATTAACATAGTATAAAAGTGGAGCGGGTAGCTATTTAAACGGTGAATATTTTGCTACTAAAATAGTGGAACACTTGGGCATAATGTTGGGAATTTGCGTAATTGAGAAATTCAGGAACTTAGCATTCAGCGGGAGAAAACGGAATGAGAAATGCTCTGAGGGGAGAAGAGAAGATGATGAGAGTGGGGGAGGACTTTAGAGATAGACTGCTGTAACGGAGGCTGGACACTTAAGAGACTGATAGGGCGATGCTCATCAAGCAAAGTGGCGAAGCTGACGAACGAGAAAGTGTTGAGAGGGACACGGTCATAATGAACGACTCGGGGGATGGTTGAGGAGGGTAGAGGGGAAATGGGATGAGTGAAATCTGTTGTTTAGAAAAGAAAGTAGTCATTCTTCGTTCATCACTTTAAAGGCTAAAGAATGAGATGGGAAATTTTGCTGAGGTCAGTCTGTTAGATTATCAGGATTCTTATGGTACTCTTAATCTTGAATAATATTTCAAGCTATTAAGTTAAATTTTAATAAATTTGCCCAAGGTTCCAATGTCGAAATTAATACTGCTAATAAATGAGCGGGAGAAATTAAAGTATTTTTCCTTTTTTTACACTCCTCTTTAGGATTGAAGGATTTGGAAAATAAAAATTGAAATCATTTAAAAAATTTGCATTTTTTAAAAATTACTTTAATAAACGTTAGAAGTTATTAAATTTCGAGTAAAGACAGATTCCAAAAATTATTCGTAAAATATTTCGTTAATTATTTAAGCATTAAAATTGTTTTGCTAGGTGATACTCGTGTGTGATTTTGTAACTCTTAAAATTGATCATAAACAGAAAATGAAATTAGTATGTAATTTAATAAATCATTCTCGCAGGTAAATTATTTTATGATGAAAATGTGAATATTCCTTATTCCTCATGTATTGTTTCATTCTCACTATCCCCTTTCCAAAATCAAGTTGATGTGTGGTCTTAGACCCTGGTTTCACTTCGTGAAATAAATGAAGTCACCCAACTAGGGTTTAGTGTTTAGCGAGGATATTGGAAAGCACGAAAGGAAATGGTCCATACTAAACAAGAATCTGGGTAGGTGAGTAGAAGCGCAGACGCCAGAATCCTGCTCTCGGAATCGAGAAACCGATGCTATTTCAATCATCCGCCCGTCAAAGGCCGGCGCACACTTTCCGTCCGCCACCAACTTCCCATACTGTCTATCCGGCCAGGATTTCCAGGCATCCAGAGCACGCTGGACCATTCGTTAGCTCCCGGTATTCACGACCAATAATATTTACCTGACTGATGCTGCAGAGGATTGTCCATGACACGGTATGTTGACGGGTGTTATCAGGAATTGGCAACACCTATAAACGAACAAAATTATTCTCCTACCTGAAGGGAATTCTGCGATAAAGGAGAATAATAACTCTCCCTTTGCTTCCTTTTCTTTAATTTAAAGATGGGTCCTTTTCTGATGACATCAAGAACATAATACGAACCCCAACGTATTACGGGCGGAGGGATCACGGATATAAAATTAGAGAGATAGACTGCACGACTGACAGGTTTAAATGGTCATTTTTTCCAAGAACAATAATGACCAGAATGCTTGTAATCGAAATCCCCCACTAGTCGGCTCGACATAATAATTATTAACCTACTAGTTAGCGACTGCGCATGGTTAATTTAGTATATTTATACATTTTTTTGCAGGTTCCCCCACCTTTCCCCTTCCATTTGAAAAACCCTAACCCCCTCATCCCTTACCCTTTCCTCCTGGTGCTGCACCTCCTGCCACATACCTTTTTGGTGGCTCGGAGGGTAGTGTTGTACATTTAGATGTAGATTGCCTCCCCTAGGCGAGAAATATCAATGAAACAGCTGAAAAATTAGACATATTCTCGGGTACAAGTTTTCATGGTGTGTATAAATAATACGAGGAACTTTGATGGAGAATATCGTCCATTTCACTAAAGCAGAAAGACAGCGCTGAACAAGCATGCACCCAGAAAAATTGTGTGGTTGATAACAGTAATGACTTGTTATTTTTTTAAGGCTCAAATATTTCACATGGCTTCATGTGATAGCACACGATGACTTCTGAAAGTAAGTCAGGGTATGAGAGTTAGATTAATGGGTTTTGCACAATTAAGCGTTTTTCGAGCTCGGTACATACTTTTTTTCCTTTCAAATGTTATCATACATTCCACCATCTTTTTCAATTTACCATTCTGCACAACTAAAATTTTAACTAAAGTGGCATAAATTTATGTTTGTAAAATATCATCATAAAGCTCTTTTTTGATTTTATATTTTAGCCATAAGTAGAAAATAATTATGATTCAGTATATGAGACTTTTTCCATATGTATACGTTTGATTATATATATCAATGTTAAACTCCAATGTTTGTCTAATAATTCAATGAGCATAATAATAAAGCTATTAAAAATGCCTCATTAGCAGAAACCTTCGTGGCTTTTTTTTATTGATGAATGCAGTGGAGGAAACGTAGTAGCAAAGGCTACTTTTTAAGGGCGTGTTTATTTTAAAATGCCTCCTTCTTTAATCTTAAGCAAAGTGGAGCGAATTTGACCCGGGGAAAATTTCTTACATTCCGTTTCGCATGTGCACGGTGCGGAAGCATTTCATCATGCTGCTTGTATGCTAGCTCAGCACTTTTGAACTATTCTCTAAGACGGAGCATCCTAGACGTCTGCTATTCCAAATCATCGAGTTATCTTAAGTCGGGCAATCTCAATAGTTCCTCTCTCATTTGCTCCGAAGTGTTGCTGGCTGGTTCGCTCACACCCCCGTGAACTCGTGTATCTAAAACGCGAGCTTTCTCTACTCCCTTGATCTCCTCACTTCTGCTTCTTAGTGGGGCGAAAACCGGATCTTAGAATGAAAGGTTTCCTATTTTAATCGTAATTAGTTTGCGTTAAAAACATTCGCAGAAGTTTTATAGCGCCGAAAAAGCTGAATTAAATTATCTTTAACAATTTGTTGTACAAAATTTCAATACGCATGAGCTATTAGAGGAGATGGTGGCCTAGGGGGTGTAAACTTTGGTTACTGACCGGAGGGTCACATTATCCAATCGCGTTCCATTACATGTTTTTTTAAAAACCCACGTATAACAATTGTTTCATATTATTGATGCAATTTTTTACTCACCATTACTCTTAATGACATCGAGGGAAAGGGACTGTTCACATATAATAAAAAATGGGAGAATTTCATACGACTTAAATGTTAGATAGAAGTGATCTCATCCTTTACCCTTCAAAACTAGTCTCACGGGTGATTAATATGGCTGGATGATAGGCAATTAATTTATTCATTCGAAGCAGAAATAATCAAAGTTACAACTTTGGTTTGCGTTCACTGTCTCAGTAAAAGCTGTCGTAAAATAACCAAAAAGGTTACATTAGTGCATTTTATAAACTAAACAGGAACAAAAAAGGTGGTTTCATGCGTTAAAACTGTATAAAGGTTTATCGTTTATACTGTTAACGATTACTTTTGAAATATTTAGGCTCTCTTAATCCTCTTTAATCTCTCTTTAGACCTCTTTTAATATTTGTTTGACGCTTCTTGCTTCACTAAGATTACCTGCGGGGTTAACTAATTTATCAGCTAACAATTGAAAGCCGAAGACGCAATCAAGTTAGCCTACGTCGTATTATTTCAAAACACTCTCTTTAAAGTGTCCGTCAAGGTGACAGGAAGTCGGGTTAATTCGATGAAATCATGATTCTAAATTTTTGATGAGGTTGTATACAATGATAAAATAGTATTTTTAGATAACATTTTAGCAAAAAATCCAAATTAATGGAATATAACCACATAGAATTAGTTCTAAACGAGGCAGAAAAGAGTCCTAGTTTTATGTATTGAAAACCATCATTTTTAGGATATTAAATTTGAAAACTCGAGTAATAATTTGGATAAAATGAATTTACAGTCAACTAAGGACGTATTACAATCCACATCAAACACGTGACAAAGAATTGTTTTGCATTTATCAAAAGGAAAATTAAATTTTTTTCCTTTTAACATATCCCAGAGGAGCAAAACAGCCTAGAGGGAAAGTAATAATGGAAAAATGCAAAATTTATATATGAGAAAAGCATATAATAAAAATGTATTGTTTTAAGTGAAGGGTAGTAAATTGGCACCAGCCGTTGACGACATTAATGTACAAGCATGACAAAAATAATTTCCTCAATAGCTATGTTTTTTCTGAGTTCCTTTTTGAATGATATTGTTAGTATTTAATCATTAAATTATCGGCGTGGTTATTTTTTAACGGAATATGGTGTCAAGAGTAATTGAGAATGGAGGGGAGTTAGATAATGGACGTAGGGAAACACGTAGATACACGTTTTTGCGAGAAATGGGAGAAGAGGGGGGGTGTGGGGTGGCTGAGTGTGTGAAGGAGAGTAGGCGGGGCGGGGGGATCGCATGCGAGCGTATGTCGTGCGTGTGCTCGGGGGTGTTGGTGCGGACCTCTGATCTTCATCATCCTACTCCCTCGCCGTCCGCCGCTTCGGTGAACCCCCTCCCCCTCCATCTGCCCCACCCTCTTCCTCCAACAAGATGAATGCAAGGCCGCGCTGCTCGAAGCATCGAAGGAAGAATAATGAATAATAAATACACGATCAGATTGAAGGGAATGGGAGGGCGGGGAATGATAGATTGTCGGTGAGGTCAAAGGGTCGGTGAGTATATCCTGCTAGAAGGATTTAAAAGAAGGTTGGAAGTAATGTTAGAAGACGGTTGGGGGAACGGAGATCCTTTTGGGATACAATTATTATCTGTCGAGTAAGATGTGGGTGTAGATATTGATTTCGTAGAGGTAATCAAACCGTAAAAGATGACTTTTTTTTAATAGAAGCAATCGATTCGATTTTTCGTACAATAGATTAACTGATAACACTAACTTTGGTTTAATTATATGGGGAGGCTTTCAGAATATAGATCGGTACTATAGATAACCAGGTAAAGCGTCAGTTTTCGTGTCCTTTATCCTTGCATTAAATCCCTCAAAGCGTTCAATGGCAATTGTTCAAATGTAAATATCCCCATTTTTATTATTTTTTCCGTAATATTTCCTTACCTCATTGCATAATTTTCGAAGGTATATGCAATGAATTTGAATATTTAGTTTAATTAGCAATCAACCTTTATTTCAATTTTAGGCATCGTTATATACTAAGAAAAAGGAAATTTATCTCAGATTAATTTTTTAATTCTTGAAGCAGATAAATATTCGTAAATTGAAGTGTGACAGTTTAGCAGCACGCTTGGAGTATGTCATTTCTGAGTTGTCTGTCCTTGGCATTTATCTGATCGGGCAAACATCTCAACTTAAAATTTCCAAGTCATGAATGTCGAGGAATGTAAACTGTTAAAAGTATGTAAGTCATCGAGCGACGGGAGTGTTTAAACTTTTGCTCTGGAATTGGACAAAAATTGGAACGCAGGAACGTCTTGAAAAGAAAATTAAACGGCTGTGCCGTCAAAGTTTAGAGAAGGTTAGCTTTCGTAGGAAGCAGGAGAATGGCGTGCCCTTGGAAGGGCGCCAAGGATTTTGCGGTCATTATCACTTCATGGAAGGGGGAAGCTAGAAGGCGGGAGAGGAGGAGGCGATAATGTGAGCCAACTCGACTCGTGAAGTAACCTAAGGGGTTGCATAACTTGCCGTGGTCTACAATAGACGCTTTCAAGCACTTGTTGTATGCCTCACGCGACAGGCTATCAAGGGAAGGGAGCTACGGTAACAGCATTCCCGACGAATCATAATCAGCTTTGGGATGGAGTACGTGTATCGCTGTGAAATGCCTACAGAGATTACTTGAAGCCAACATTTTCTTGCAGCGCGTCGAAGTATGAATACCGACTGGCTTATGATGTATTTAAGAGTATGAGATTATATGTACGAGTAGTATACACGTAGTCACAATTTGACAACAATTGCGAGACATGGGATGAAAATTAGTGATGAATGGAGTTCGCGTTTTGGGCGTCTGCAACTTTTTTAATTTTACAACACCTGCTTATAATATTCAAGAATGTCATTGCCTTTATTACAAATTAATTCATTTTAAGTGGCGAATTAATTTTGAAATCCAAATAATATCTTGTGGCAGTGCAAGGGCGTTGAGCGTTGAACTACTGACCGCAGGTCCCGGGCTCGATTCCCGGGCAAGTAACTCTGGGCACACGTCGTCGGGCTTAGTACTGGCTGAACTCTTCCATCATCTACCAAACCGACCTTTGGGTAATTACTGTATTACATTAGAATAGGAGCTACTTATCATTAGATATTTCACAGTCAGAATGAGTTTTTGAGAGAGTTCACCCCAGGCGTGTGATTTTTCAAATATCAGATTTTCATGGGAATTCATAGTCAACACAGTGAAAGGAGCTGGCATCTCTACCTAGATGTGTGAATTTCAAACACCTTTGGGCCTAGTATTGGTGACCTCTAACGACACCTACCAAAACGACCTTCTGGTTTATTGGTGTGTATAAACACCAATAAACCAGGAGGTCGTTTTGGTTGTTTTTATCTCAAACTTATGAACGAGATACGTATCAATTGGAGGAGATGCCTAGTGTTAATATCCGTGGATAGAGAGATTCTCATTCATAACCGATATGTCTGCTATATCCTATTTCCACACAATTCATTCTACTAAATTTCCCGGAGAACAAAGTTAGCGAGAGATATTGCAAAAATAATCTTAATAAAGAAGAGTGAATTAATTTGGAAGCTCAGTAATTTATTTGTAACTGCAAATTTATATCTCACGCGTGTGCTGAAAAAAAGTGCCTCGAATCCGTGAAATACCGAATGAAGCTGGGAAGGGCATCTGTTCCTGGTTGGTAGATTACTGGTACATTATTGGTACAACCTAGGGCTGAAGGGATGGGATTATATGGCATAAATGGGGGGAATCGTGAATCTCGAAATGAAAGTTTATTTTTTCAAACTGCCTATTTGCATCGTTGCGTTTATTTTATTGTTCTGGAAACATTGATGAATATATGACACTCTGAGGTTAATTAAAATATGGAATTCTAGCTGGGTCGCGGTAGTCCAGGGGTAGAGCGTTGCAAAACTCACCGGAAGGCCGGGTTCGATTCCCGGGCAGGCCTCTATGGCTACCTGCAGATGTGATATTTGCCATCTAAGCTATGGGATTTTTCTGGTACCAGATCTTCCTGGGATACCATAACCGGTACAGGGAAAGAAACTGGCCCCGCTACTCTGATGTGTGAATTTCACCGACCTTCGGGTAATTACTCATGACTTAATCATGAACTTGATTAAGACTAAAATTAATTGGAGAAGAATGGTGTACCTCATGGCTGTAAACGCAGTGTTGATTCTACTTTTAAAAACTTAATGAAGAATTCCTTGACTATGGATCGACGCTTAATAGAGATCCTCCTTCGAGAGCAGGGGTCTCACTCTTGTTTTTACTGTTCGTTGACCATAGTGTGGTCAGCGGAAGCGTGGGGAGAAGACTGCTGAATAATAAATATAGACTTATGCGTTATACTTATCATAAAATATTTTTCGATGATTTAGATGTTATTGAGTCCACCTGTGCTTCCATGGCGATATTTTCTATGATCTATGAATGTTAAATTCAAGTTCTCGTTTGAACTTTAGAAAACTTAATATGCATATATATATATATATATATATATATATATATATAATGAAAAAATATTTATGTATATATATATATATATAAATGTATGTATATACATATGTATATGTATATACATATTTATATATATATATATGTATATATGTGTGTGTGTGTATATTTACACACACGTATGGTGTTAGCTTTATTCAAGCCCGCGAGACTCGCGTTCCAAATTTTTCGTGGCCAAAACACCTTTCTCAAGGGAGAGAAGGAACTGAAATGGCTTGGTAGTTGCAGTAACTTTCTCATCTAAATTAAAGAATCGTTCTAAGACTTTAACTCTAAGATTATTCGACCAATAGCCACCAGGGATCCGTTTCTCTAAGCTACGATTTAGTTTACAAATCCTGGAGACTTGTAAGACGACTTGTGGCTTTAAGAAACGGAGCTCAGGTTGGTCTTACGAAATTGAAGTAAAATGACCCTTGTACTGTTATATTATCTGAAAAATTGCGAGACTTGTACCATACGTTTTACTGCACCATTTTTAAGGGACCTTAATTGATGCAATGTAATTGTTGGAATATATTTTGAGAAGCTTTTTCAAAACTAGTTTTCGTACCATAATTATGGTAAAAAAATTATAGGTGTTTGATCCACTAGACGAGCACCCCGGCCGTCAACTTGCGCACAGCTGTGTGCCGTCTTACGCCTCTTTGCATACGAGAAAAAAGTTGAGAATACAGACCCTGTGCTTGTTGGCTTAGGCAACGAAGCGAAGACAGAGTTGCGGGTAGTTGATTTGGGTAAAGGGGGGGGGGTTATTATGTGGGGGATTGGGTTCCCGTCGGGATTTTCAGATCCCTTGGTCGTCCGAGGGTAAGGAGAACAGGCAGCGGGCGGCCGACTGGCGAGCTTAATCCAATCAACGTCCCTTCCGTCTGCCGCCCGTGGCCCACGCAATCCACTCCGGAAATCACTGGCGGCGAGCGGATCGTGCGCGGGGCATGCCGGGAAAGGCTCAAGATGGTGCCGAGGAGGAGGGTAGTTTCTCAGTGTCTGAGCAACTGAGAGTGAGTGAACAGCTTTAAGTAAACGGACGCACGCGCCTCGGAAATTGAGGGGTTCCGTCCCCTCCCCTCCCTAATGAGAAATATAGCTTTGTTTATTTATGAGGGATTGGGTGTCGCTCGAGTGGGTGCGTGCCAGAATACAGGGGAAACTAGCTTACGTGGAACTGACTCCCTTGTCGCTTAAGCCTGTTTGTTTACCACCGTAAACGTTTAAAATGCTTACTTTTTTGTCAAACCTTGGTATAATATTCTTGAAAAGTGGGATATAATTAAGGAGAATGGGCCTTTATAAGCTTGCACGTAATCCAAAGAAAATGATGTAGGCGGGAGTAGTGTAATTAAATGAAGACTGCAGGTAAAGAAAAAGAAAATTTGGAAAACTTTGGAGTTTTTTGATTTTGCATTCAATTTTAAATGACAGCAATATTCCTGCTCCAGTCACAATAATTGATCACGTGACTGTTAGAAATTGTTTCTTTTCAACTATTTGTTTATTAGAAGCTCTTTCTAAGTTCACGAGAAATACAAAAGGGAGTCAGGGTTTTCTAGTTTTCTTGATGATATTATCATGTACGAGGTTCTCAATGTATTGAATGAAATACGAGTATATTTCCAGTCGTCAAAATAGAAATAAATCGCTCTAGATTCACATTTACAATTTTAACTGCCATCTCTGAGTAACTATGAATTGAACGAAAATTTCTTTATGCGATGGCAAATATTCGCTGTTATTCAAATGAATGAGTTTTAATTTTTTGACACATTTAGTGATCCTTGGAATATTTGCGAAATTTGGCAACTTATTTTTCTAAAAATTATTTTTGCTTTCAAGGAACTAATTTGTTAAACTTTATTCAACCTTTACACTCTATTGATCAACCGAAATTTTATTTAGCTAGCATATGACTAACATGTATTAGAAAATCATTATTCAGGTTTGTTCTTATAAAAACAAATCTATACGCGAAATAACTAATAGATTTTCCTTATTGTGTTCGTCAGTGAATATTTAGCGTTACACTATTAATTATTGGATATGCGCAACGATGAAACTGGCTAGTCACGTATCTGGTTGTCAGTTAAATTATGCGGTTAACATTTTGTAATTTATTGCTATTGGTTTTGTTTCTTTAAAATTAATATCTTCCTGGACGAAGAAATCCTCTACCAGTGTTAACGAATTGTAATGTGAATGAAAAGTATTACGCATTTGAACACGAACTCATGTATTTATATAAATGGGTGTGCGCGCATATGTAACAGATGTATGATTGAAGCATCAATTTGTATGTTATCACTAATTAACGGTACCGTACATTGAGCAAATGTTAATAAAACCCTGATAGTTTAACACAATTATACGCAAGCATTTCTATTTTTAAGGAGATTATGTAATAGTAAAGACATTTTACTGAGCATGTTTTACGTTGACTGAGGCAGACTACACTTATTCTGGGAATAATTTGCAATTGGGAGAGTCATTGGGAATTAATGTGAGAATAAATGTGGGTGGAAGGTTCAAATTATTTTATCTCTGCTGATTTTAGTTATTGTAAGATATAAGACAGTGAATTATTATTATTATGAAGAAGGAATACCTCGAGTAAATTATCATAAATGGGGTTAATATTTGTTGGGAAGTTTGATTCACTGTATATACCTGTAGGTAGCGTAGGCCAAAAATACATCGAATTGATCACCATTGGTTAACACTTTCCACATACCACCTTCTCAAACCGCTGAGAGAAAATTCATAGGAAAACATATTTGTATAAACCATGAACACAGTAGCCAATTTTAAGATAAAAACTATAAACAGCGTAATGAACCAGAAGGTTGTTTTGGTAGGTGTCGTTAGAGTTCACCCAACACTAAGCCCAAAGGTGTTTGAAATTCACGCTTCAGGGTTGGGGGGCCAGTTGCTTTCCCTCTGCCGATTATGTTTTCCCAGGAAAATCTTGTGCCCGAAAAATCACAAAGCTTGGGTGGAGGTGAGGGTGCCAAGAGAGGTTTGCCCAGGGATATTAATAAATAAATAAATAAATAAATAAATAAATATATATATATATTTATATATTTATTTATTTATACATGCACATATATACATGGGTGCGTGTAAGTGTGCGCGCGTGCGTGTAGATGCCGAAGTATATTTTTCTATATTGAAGTGAAAGTTTAAGTTAAATAGTATTCCATTAATATGAAATAATATCCTGTTCATAATAAATAATAACGATAATTACGGATGTTAGAGTATCGAACGCTGGGCTACTAATCGGAGGGTCCGGGTTCGATTCCAGGTGACATCAGTCTCCCATTCCAACTTAAGACACACTAATTTGGGGTTCAAGATTTTCTAGGGGAACCGCAGGAAAAGTAAATGGCCCCCTTACCTTGATGTGTGTGAATACCATCCACAAATTGGCTCAGTACTAGTTGAGCTCTATTTCCATATATCAAACTAACTTTTGGCATGATTAATGCAATTTCATCATCATAATTATTATGAATGTTCTTCATTATTTATAGGACATAATTGGCTAAATATTGAATTTTGTTTTTAGTAGAAACTTTAAACGATACGTAAGAGTTGTTTAACTTGACTGACATGTCTTTTTTAAACCCGAATATTCAGACCGATTAGGAAGCTTCGTCCAGGAAACATTCACTATTACAGTGTCTTTAAAGCGTCTAAATATCCTTTCCGACTTGAGTTCTAAGTATTGATGCAAAATGGATTAAATAATGTCTGCGGAAAATTTTGAGTGAGCGGAATGTATTGAGAATCAATTAATGCTTAACAGCGCCGGCGTTATCCTACCACTTGTGTCTTCAAGTGACTCTCCTCCTCTGCCGTGCTCTTCGGAGGTCATTAATGCCGAAGTGGCTTCATATGACCCCTCCCACTAGCCCTTCATTGCTGTCAAATGCGGCCATTCAACCGCGTTCAATGCGTGTACTTGATGCCCGTTGATTCTTGCATGCTTTGATCCAATTTGAACTGAGCACACGGGAAACCGTAGTGCTCCCCCTCCCAGAAATTTCCTCTCAAATCCCACTCTCTCACTTCACAAACTATAGCCCTCGCACCCCGAAAACTGTCCATACAAACCTTCAGGACGGCTCTTCAAATTTACCCCCACTCTTACTCTCTCCATTACCCCCGCTCATACCACCTCCGCGCTTTGCCCTCCCGGTACCCACAAGCTCTCAACACTATCTCAGCCACACTCGCACACACAAACTCATGCAGACAAACTTGTGGACCGATACGGGTTTACTCTCGCAGTACTTGGAGCTTCCTAACTCCGCCAGTAGTGCCGAAACGAGTGCGGACGATAGCGATGCACGTGTGGGGTAACTATTCCCAACTCCCAAGTCCGCAGCCGGCATCTTATCCTTCACGTCCTCCCCCCCGCGATACTCTAGCGGCCCCTCTGCGGGCGGCCCGTTATTCGCGTCAATATTAAGAGTTCACTTCTTGCTCTTGCTTGCCTTCCTGTCGCCTCCCCCCCCCCCATCGGTGCTGAAATTGACTCCTTTCCTTACCTTCTCTCTCCCATCCTCCCCATCACCACCAACCCCTCCTACCCTCAATTTCCCCGCGCCCCCCACACTCCTCCCCCCTCGTCACATCGCACAAACCCCACTTCCAGATTCATTCTCCTCGTCCACTCACAAACCCCTACCGCTCATTCGCGTCACGCCCCAAAAAAGCTCTCGCTTTTCCGCTTAAAATTCATGGTAAACGGAGTTGACGCTGGAAGTCTTTCTTCAGTCGCGCGGAGGTTTTTTGTTTGTTGGTTTATTTATTTATTTATTCCGCTAAGCCCCTCAAGATGTAAATTGTTTCCCAACCTCATTTTCGCGAACGGTTTTCGTTGGTGTTTTTTCTCTCAATTTTCGATGGAGTAGGTGGTAATTTTGTTTGCGTAGGCTTGGGTAGTTGATCGTACAAAAGAAGGTTTGCGGTGTGTGGCAAAGCACCAGGAATTGCGTGAATGGGAAAAGCGATAGGAGAAAGTGGAAATATCGTTTTTTTGCTAGACAGTGATGCCAATATTTCGACAAATAGGGCGGAAAATGAGTCGATGACATGAGCAAATATAATGACATTTTAAATGATTATAAGCAATTTAAAAAACTCACAAATACATTTTTCATAGAATTTCATAAAGGATTGTGATAATTCCAGGTATTAAATTAATTATACTCGTTTATATCTTTTAATATATTATTGAGTTCAAGGGAAATCATCATCAAGGATTTTTTAATAAAAATTATAAACAGGTAACCTTATAAAAAGCAGGATGAGGAAGTATAAGGAAATTTTTAAGTGCGAATATTTTTCCGATGTTTAATCAGATTTTTGCGTCAGATATGACTCTTGTCAAAGAGTATTTTTTTTCATTATTAAGATAGTGTACTATTTATTTCGTGAGGAATGTGAAATGTAACAATAAAACTTTGTTATGAATTGTGGAAGCGTAGTGTATTCTCTTGACCTGTACTAAAGTTTTGAATAATAACTTTGAGTCAATCTACCATGATATTGCTGTACATTTTCCTTAGGTGTTATTATTAAAAAAATATTTTCCTATTCATTGAAATTTTTCCTTTAATTAACCTTAAAAACATATATCTTTTTCTTAAGAGACGTCTTTTTTCATGTAAAAATTCATTCGGGTATACCCTCAAGAGAAACCTAGGTATTCCTGCCAAGGTAAACCTAAGTTTTCATCGTCCATATGCATGTAATTTAAGAAGATGCGGCTGAATCGACAATTTCCTGCTGAGAGAGAACCTGATAGCAGTAAATTCAACGTGTTATCTCCTGGCTCTTTTTTTAACTAATAAGGCAAAGAGTACATGAATAGTTTTCCTAAACCGTTGTATTTTTGTCCCTTCTCCTTCCACCGTCATCACCTTTACCATCATCAACTCTAGAGATGACCCGGCATCGAGAGGGCGTCCCTATTCCAAGAAAAGCCTTTAGTTTCCGTAACAGGTTTCAACAGTTTGAAATTTTGCCAAAGTCTAGTTTATCCTCTAGCCATTCTCCCACATTCATCGTTCTTTTCTGTCCAATGTGCATTAGTCAAAAATATAAGCTCCATAATCAGATTATGGATTTCTAATAGCACCAAACGTGTCATTTTAGTGATGAAGTTTTCGTAACATGTGGTCTCAAGTCAAGCTGTCTGGCCTGGGGTTGTCAGTTGACCACTGAGGTTGGTGATTCGAACGCGACGACATCCTTACATCTGAGGTCAGTCATGGGAAACGGTCATTTCATCTTTATTCGCTTGGTAAACATGCAAACAAGTAATAAAATTGCTTCTTGTCACAAATTCGGAGGGAAATCCATGTTACATATCTGCATAAATTCGCCATTTTCCTCATTTCCGGTAAAATAAACTTTTTTGAATTAATTAAACTACCGACCTTTCATCTTTATTTATTTTGATATCACATATTTATGTATTTAATATTGTATGAGTGGCAGATATATAGGTATATTTTCCTGTATTTTAGATTATGGTGTGAGAAGAAGGAGCACATGGTTGTCTTAATAATTATGCGAATACAGAATGTACATTCCTCACCAACGATTATGGAAATTAGGAAATAAAATACAAAATCTGCTATTTTAGTTCTTGTTATCAACGAAATCTAAAAGTTACGTGAATGACTTATTTTTCAATTTGATTTATTGGAAAAAAGTTGGGAGTCCTTGGAAAGTCATATAGGTACTGATGTACATAATAAAAATTTATCTTCTACGGAAATTGTTATCCATTGAACCATATTATGCATTTTTAGACATTATATTGAGAGATTTGCGCGTACTGAATAAACATTTATAATTCATGTATGAACACCACACATTTTTATTCACATTAACGCCATTATTAATGCGTTGGATGATGTCGCTGAAGCATTGAAACACATCATGTTCATAAATAAATTTTGAAATATTTCCTCTGTTTAATTCTTTCTGTTTACATAAAGATGGAATTTCACAGGGTCAAAGCTTCTGTATCAATCTTTATTTTGGATTATTTAGAGAGAGGAATTGGTTTGTCACTCGAACTGGATATTTGAAGTATTCGTGAGTAAATATTTTAGTCGTGATATTTCTATTGGTGTTAATAATGACTATATATAAACATTTATTAGGCATCTCACTGTTTTGAATTTCACCATGAAGTTTTGCTTTTTATGGTATCACATCTAAATCAATAATGCTTTTCCATGTTTCACCGGATGAATCATATACATGTTCTGCAAATTGCACGCATTTTACTTCTAGAGTCTATTCTGGAAAAAGTGTACTTCTCTGTTCCACTTTTTCATTCCTTCGTTCTCCTCTCTTTCTTATCATGGTTTTTCATCGCTCAAGTTACATTTCGCTACTATCCTGCCATTTGGTCCTTATTCCATCTTATCGTCTTCTTCCAATATCCTTTCAACCCCAAAATGCCTTATCCTAATACCCTCTCTCGGCCCGTGTCGCTCAACCCCGTCATATGGCCTCCATTTCTCATTCCCAACGGTGCGATAAAATTCTACCCTCTATCTCCCCTTTCCAATGCGACCGAATTTCCAAAACTTTGTCCCGGCGAATAGTCTTGGCCACGATAAATGTAACCACCACATAAACGCCTAAATTGAACGCGGTTAGTTGTTTCCGCTCCCGTAACTACTCATAAAATACTTCATTGATAATTATTGTTTGTTAATGACGCAAAAAATTTAATTTCATCGCTTAACTAATATTTTTTTTCTAATCTGTACTCTTGCAATAAACAAGTAGGTTTCAGTATTAA
Source organism: Hetaerina americana (assembly GCF_022747635.1). NCBI lineage: Eukaryota > Metazoa > Arthropoda > Insecta > Odonata > Calopterygidae > Hetaerina > Hetaerina americana. The sequence goes on from NW_027286985.1 coordinate 87,737,524, forward strand.
TAAATTCGAGGTCCAATTCTGTTTCATATTTATGTTATTGAACATGACTCACAATGCATTATTTTGTTTACTTCTCATCGTCAGTCACTGCTTTTGAATCGTAATTTAGTTATATGTATTGAAAGTAGGTGTTAACTCATTCCAGATTAATATCTACAAAATTTTGAAATGGATTTTCAATATAATATGTTCACATAACATCCTCTACCGTAGGGTTAATTTAGCTCACTTTCGATTTCAATGAAATTTAGTTTCCCTTGCCGAATACATAGTGCTAGTAAATACTTGTCTTTTACCTTCCTAGCCTCAATTTATGCGTAACGAGAAGAACTATGAAGGGAAGAGGAAAGCAGATCTGTCCAAGGCTTCGTCGGGCAGCAATTAATAACAATGATTTCAGTAATCTCTGCTCCTATTTACACGACTTCTTACCTTTTTTCCATCGTTTTTACACGATCAGTAATGGAAGATTGTGAGCGCGGTCCAATAAAAACATTATGTCGGGTGACAGGTTTACGGATGACCTCTCCGCACTCTTGAGATCTGGCCTCAGACAGCAGTCTTGTCATTTTTCTTCCCGTCCCACCACCCACGATCTTGCATTTATTCATTCCCTTCTCTCCCCAGCGCATTCGTATTCTCCGCCCGCAAACTTGTCTATTCGGCCTTTTCCTTTTATCCTTTTTATTTTATCCTTCTTATTTCCTCTCTTCATCACGTTTCCTTTCCCCTTCGAAACCTTCCCCCCCCCCTTCACCTTTTACCCTACCCATCATCCCATTTGTCTTCTCGGCATGTCCTCCTTCAAAGCTCAGCCACTCTGCCATTGCGGAAGAGAAACTCCTCTTTCTTCCCCTTTTTCAGGTGGATAAAATGAGAATTCTGCTTCCACTTCTTTTTGTTCCTTAGCAAAATAAATGCTTTCATCTCTCCTATTCACCATCCTATTTATTGGGTTTCATTTGTTTACTTCGTCATTTCTCGCCCCTCTTCATCCTTCAAGGCCTTTTCATCCTGGCCAAACAAGTGCTTGGAAATTGAGGGAAAATAGACGAGATCGAGGATCAGGATTACTTTCTGATGCTTCCTCTTGCAGGTTTCACCAACTTCCCAATTCCATATTTCTTCTTGAAAGAAGTAGAAAAAGCTTTGCTCTTTTGAAAATCATATTTTCTCTCATCCGTTCCATCCTCTCTAACGAAAGGATGAAAATAAGGTTTCCATTAATAACCATTTTTATGGCTTGAATTGTGACATCTGAAAAGTTCAAGTGGTGTTTAGCAAAAGTAATTCGACCAAGTTCAATAAATAATTTTTATGCTGATAATTTCCTAACTCAAAAGAGTATTGATTCATTACTCATAGTATTAGCCAGTCATAATGTTATTTGGATAAAAACATTCTCACACGCGCAGTTACTATCTGTAGTTGATATATATTATGGCGACCGTTAATGGGACCTATTTTTTTCTTTTGCATCAGATTATTCACTCGTATCAAATTGTACGATTCCGCATTTTTTATTGGCAAGATCTACTGAAAATGCGTTGCAGTAAGCGTTGTGCTGTATGTTGCGACTTCACGTGATAAAGGTTGCTTGATTGGGTTATTCTTGTTATTGGGCATCGCTCTTGCTGCTTTTTCGAAGTTATTACTTTTGCCGTGGCGGCATTCTCTTTTCATAGTCATCCTATTTTTTTCTTTTTAAACGGTACAGTTCTCACTAGTGGGAGGTCTCGCGACCACGAGAAGAATTGAAATGGGTAGATTTATTGGTACCTGTCGATTCGCCACCTTGGTCGATCTCTCGGCCGCTGGGAACCTCGATACGAAACCCTAACACAAAAAGAAAAGAAAAGTGGCGTCGAGGGTTGACCATGGTTTTATGGTATGTTTTATTTTTCGTCGCCTGCTTCTTCTGAAAACTGCTTCGGGCATGAAATCGTGGGAAAAAGCATAAAAGCTTAGCAAAAGTTGCGCTATAAACTGTGATCCAGAGGTCCGCAAGAATTCTCTAATATCGAGTGCCAATGCAAAAATGAAGGGGAGAGGAGTATTAGCCGCAGGAATGAAGAGGAGAAATTCCGGGCATATACTCAATTTTTGGTGTACAAGACACTGTCTGTGACCAACTTTGTAGAAAATAATATAATATTCTCATAATACAACGATATTGAAGTTTTGGTTAGAGGTAAATACCCAAGAGAACAACTTTTTTTGCCCATGAGAATTCAAAATTACAAAATGAGGATTTACGAGGAATATAATTTCAATAGTCTATATGTCTTGTATGGGGCATATACTATTGAAAAAATATATATGAGAATGTTGTATTGAATTTTATGACCGCCCTTTCGAGTTGTCCCAGGGATCGCGGGTTCGATCTGGGACATATTTGATTTTTCCTGCCTAGGGCTTGGGCGTTTATGATCGCAAAATGTCTATTTTGTTATATTTTGTTGGTGAACTTTAAAAAAAATAAAATCAAGTAAATTTTAAATGGATATATATTTAATTGCCGGTAAATCACTAAGCCTTCGTAATATAACAACGTGTTTACTGCCCGAGTACTTTGGGGCTGCATTAAGAATATTATGAATAATTCACTAGGAACGATAAGTCGGCGCAAAATAAAAATGAAAGAGTTATTTACAGGTAGCTGGGCGAAAATGTTCGTTTTCAAAGGAAATAGTAATTTTGTAACTGGAAATTTTCTAATGCTCTCCTTAAGCTAAACGGAAATGACGCTGTTAACTTCAAATTTGCATTTAAAAATAATTTTCCATTATCAAGCCCGTTATGTTTAAATTCCATACTATTACTAAAATTTTGACTTCATCACATGGCGAAATTTTCATATTCCCCTATGAATCTGCCAAGTTAACTATAATAAATGCATTGAATAATTTCCGTGAATATTCATAGATTGAGTTTACATTTTCTTGGCATGAATTGGAAGCATCCAAGAAACCGATAAAATTTATTTACGGTCTGAAAGAAACATAAATTTATTATATAAATTGGAATTTCGTTAATTTCTGTCAAAAGATCTTTATGCTGCAATATCTTCCATAGCAAATGTTTATGATGATGGATCAAAGATGACCTTATGATTATATTTAGGCTTATTTTAGAGATTTGAAGCTCTCTAAAAAATGTTACAGCATTAATTGATATTGGTATTTATTTTTTATGAGAATCTTTGTTTGAAGAATGGTTATATTTATCCATAGTAGCTCCATTCTTATATATTTTTCATCGTTTTTTTTCTCTTATCATGATTGTTTAATTAGCGTCATGCAGGATGTAAGTATTTCCCTAGAGAAAGGCTTCGAGGTTTACAAACTAAACTCTTAATGATAAACCGAATATTTATTCTACAAGCCCAGGAAAAACGACTAAAATCTAAAGCTGAAGTAACACGGGGATTTGTTGTAGTTGAATGAAATTTTACAGCAAAATATAGGGAAATTTAGTTTCAAAGAACTCTGTTGAAAACGTGTATTTTTTAAATGTCCCCTTCAAAGTAATCCCCATCGACTGCAACACACTTATGCCAGCGCTTGATCCAATCCTCGAAACATTTTTTATATTCGGTTTTCGGTATGTCCATCAGTGCTTCCTGCGATCTTTCCATTACTTCCTCTCGGCTGCTAAAACGCGTTCCCCGTAATGGTTTTTTAACTCGATTGAACAGAAAGAAGTCACAGGGAGCCAAATCAGGTGAATTCGGTGGCTGTTGGATGGTATTTGTTGCATTTTTCGTCAAAAAATTACGAATAATGATAGCACTGTGCGACGGTGCGTTATCATGGTGCAAAATCCACGAGTTTTCTGCCCACATTTCTGGTCTCTTTCGGCGAATTGCTTCACGCAAACGTCTCATAACGCCCAAATAATACTCTTTGTTTACTGTCTGGCCTTCTGGCAAAAATTCATGACGCCGTTGTAATCAATGAAAACCGTCAGCATTGCCTTCTTTTTTGACTGAAAACGACGTGGTTTTTTTGGTCTCGGCTCATTTGGTGAACGCCATTCACTTGCCTGATGTCTGGATTGCGTGTCGTACTCATAAACCCACGTCTCGTCTCCAGTAATGATCCTTTTGATGAATGTGGGATCGGATTCAGCCTCGCAAATCATGTCTTTTGCGACGTCAAAACGGTCTCTTTTTTGCATGAAATTGAGGTCTTTTGGCACCAACTTTGCTGCTACACGACGGAAACCCAAATCATTAACCACAATGTCTTGGGCGGATCCATAGGCAATGTTCAAGTCCTCCGCTATTTCTCTGATGGTTAATTTGCGGTTATTGACCAACATTTCTTTTACTTTATCAATTTTTTCACCGACTTTCGATGTCGATGGTCTGCCACTGCGTTCATCATCTTCGATTGACTCACGATCACTTCTGAACCGCTCGTGCCACTGGTAAACGACCGTTTTTTTTAGAGAATCGTTGCCGAAACACTTTTCCAACATTTCCAACGTCCGTGCGCCACTAAATCCGTTTTTTACGCAAAATTTAATACAAGTTCGTTGTTGCAAATTTAAATCCATTTCTGCAATTGTAAAAAATCGCCAACACACACAGAGATAGATGTACTCTTGGCTACGTAACTTTTGCAAATGTCAAGTTATGACACTAAGATTTAAAGGGAATATCAATAACAGATGTACCAATTTAACAAAAAAAACAGAACTCAAATCGGAACGATGGGAGCGCCACACGGTGGTTATTCCGGGAACCTTTTGATCAAGGTAGTATTTTACCTTTTCCGTGCCTCTTCACATCCGCATTTCAAGCATCTCAAGATTCGACGATCAAGTTTCGGATGTGTACAAAACAACGTTCCTCATCAAAGTTTTAGCAAGTGTTTTGTTAGTACCCTTACCTTACCTTTAATCAATTTCAACGTCCTTGTCAAAGCGTCTTTGCCTGTTGCAATACTTCTTATGTCCCTACTAGGTATTTTAGGACTGCACTTAAGGGTTACGTGGTAGAAGAGACTCAATCTCGCCCCAAAATAAAGACGACTATCTATCGACTGCTTTTGTAAACTACTTCGGATGTTAAATCAGCTGGTCTACCTGCTCTAGTTTAAAAACTCTTATTTTAATATTCAAATTAGCTTTCCTCTTCCTCAAAAGCCACGTTTTATTGGTTTTGTTTACATTTATTATCATCTTAGACGTGCTTATTTTAATTAATTTTTAATTTGCTCAGAAATGCTTGCAATCCCTTGGCTGTTTGTCAAACTGAAGCTAGGTCCTTTGAAAATTTGATTTTACGATTGTCCATTAATTTTCATTCTTATCTCCAGTTCTCCCCCAGCCTCTATAACCATTTCCTCCGCATATTATTTGAACAACACCGGTGATGATGTACAACCGTGTCTCACCCTTCTTCCTAACACTGCCCATCCGGGTTCTCCATCAACCACCCGCACTTGAGCAGCCTGAGACATGTACTGGCGGCAGATAAGTCTCCTTTCAATTCACCACTTCTATTATCTGCGGCGCATTAATTAATTTTACTCAATTCCTTCTTTCCAGCGCCTTCTCATAATCTGCGATACATATAGAAATACATTGAATGCATTCTATGTTCCTCTCTATTAGTGGCCTCAGTATTCGCATGACGAGTGTCCCTTCATATTCTGGACCCAAATTGATCATCCCCCGAGTTGATTTGACTTCTTCCCCATTCTACTTTCTATGAATTCTTGGTACCACATTAACTGCGTGCGAAATAAAGCTTATTGCTCTGAGGTCCTCACAAATGGCTGCATCAATTTTTCTACGAGAACACATACTAATTTAAAGGCATGTCACATCCAAATTCCTCCCTCATAAAAATTACCAATTAGTTCATAAAAAATCTTCCTCCCACATTCTTCGAAACACTAGTGAGTAGAAATATTGAAGTAGTAGTGCAGATATAGTAGAAATATAGTAGACAGTAGTGAGTAGAAATAGTGTCTATCTCTACGACCTTATACTCTATCACACCAAAAAATAGGCCTCGGAACTATATTATTGAAACTACATTATTTGCATTTACGATATATTCTCTTTCTATGTCTGAGCGTGATAGCCTAATAACCACCAGAGAACCAATAGATCTTCTGCGTATCTTTTGAATCTTCTCATTTGGCTTAATGCGTTATTTTCCTGCTGTATTTCTAATACTGCGGATGATTTTCCTCTTCAAGTTACCAGACAGTGCTTTTATCTTCCTCTATTCTAGAACAATTTCACCTATCCTTTTAAACTCTCCATATCCTATCATTGCATCTTCCATCTTTTCTTTTGCTCTATTTTTTTCTGACTCAGTTTATCAGGATATTTTTATTATTATTACTACCTAACTCCGTGTTTACATTCTTCCATTTCCTTCTCACCTCTATTTTAATGATCAAATCGTTTGAAATTCATGGTTTTCTTATCTTTTTTCTATTTACTGTTCGTTTAGTTTCATTTGAGGGTTCCCATATCCATTTTTGATATGTTTCCATATTCCTTCTAGCATAACAGTCTGCCCTCCCTCATTCTTAATTATCTATACAGCCCACCGATACTCTATACTCTATCTTATAGTCCGTATGAATGCTGGTTCCATCAGCGTCCATCCTCATTAAAATCTTTTTTATCTGACGTTTCTCTGTATTACTCGCATATTATTATTAAAATGCGTATCCAATCTTTGGCCTTCAGATTAAAAGGGCTTCGAGACGTATAAAAAAGAGTTGATAAAATAAGTTGGAAGGATAGGAAGACCAAAAGGAAGTTTATAGAATGGTGGGATGAGAGGACATGACAATTGTGTCATCCGAAGACGAAAAATTGTTGGTGAAAATATTCGGATGAGACATTACATATGACGTTGATGAATTAGAATCCTTGAAAGTCTACCGTATTACTATCAATGTCTCTTCATGTATTTGAAGCCAAAATAGCATTTCGCGCGGTGTTAATTGTAACGCAGAATGTATGGGATATGATTTTTGGAATGATCTCTTCGGCCAAACTGGGTGGGCACTATCTTTGCAAGAAAAAAATCTCTTTCGCCTCATAATAGGCTCCTTCATTTTGCTTCAATGCTTAGATTGGTTGATTACCAGCCTCTCCCATTCTTCTGCACTCGTTGCGGAAGTTGCCGAAATCTCTTATACCCTGATAGCTCTTCTATTTCGTTTCACTCGTTTGTTGGCCGGCGAATTAGTTCCTCCGTTATCTCCCTGAGTGGCTTTTATTATCTTCCCTTCAATCATGCTCACGCACATTCATGCGTTTCATGCCATTCCTTTTCGGGGTAGGCAAAGTATCTTCATTTTTAGTTATTTTAGGAAGGGTAATTCCTTTTATCCATGCCATTTACTATCCATAAATATGTGTAAATATATGTGTATATATGTACTTATATAGATACATGTATATGAACAGGGTCCGTGCAATAAGTATCGAGACTGGTACCAATAATCAAAATGTATTCCAGCTATCATTACAATTACTTAATTATCTTCAAAATTGTGATCTTCGCAAGAAAAGCATTCTTCGTAATTGAAGCATTTGATCTTGGACAAAATCCTTCCTTCTCCAACAGCTAGGATTGAAGTAATGAACTTTTAGGCGCATCACATCAATCAAGTTGCTCTCGAGATATTATAATCCCTTGAAAGAAGCAGCCAAACCGAGGATTCTCTATATGACAGGAGAAAAATGCTATTATCACTCTCACCGCTCTTTCAACTTTCGACGCTTCATTTATTCTCATCTTAGAGAGAAAAATATCCATCCACATTCCTCAGTACTCTCAAACGGGCCCTGAAGATTACTAGGGGGAAATCTTGAGGCAAAAGGACAGGCATAATCCAGCTCTTTACTTCAGGCAGTCGGAAAAGCTGATGATGGCAGTAGAACGAACCAAACGTTGCGTGAATCAGAAACTGTGGAACACTCTCGGTCAGCCGGAGAACACAGGGGATACTTACCACTGTATTCTTGTTACGTACATGTGGATTTTAATGGCTTTTTTAATTCCTTTAGAAGTTATGCTATCTTATTTATCAAAGATAAAAGGTTTAGAACCACTGCTTAAGGCAAATGTAAAGTTAATAAAAAAATTGGAACCAGGATAGCATTGGTACAATTATCTTCTCATGAAATAACTAATGTCCATATTTATTAACTTAATTAATTTGACTGATATTTTCGTTACAAATATTTTGCACGGACAAGGTTTATGCCCTGAGAAATGTAAGATTAGTGTGTTCGTCATGAAATATAGAAGCCAACGTTAGGATGCGCTGCAAGGCAGAGATTCCACGACTTTACAAATATCTTCAACGTGAAAAATGCAATAATAACCATATGGTAACGATAAGGTGACAGGCAATTCCCAAAAATATTGTTAGCTTGTTTGTTGGAAATATATGGAAATTCACAATTCTAATTGTAAGTATAACAGTATTATATTATCTCAAACATAATTCAATTTGTCATTATATACCTTTCTAATGCTAATTAAAAAATGATAGTAACGATTTTTGACCGTAGAAATATGATAGCTGCGCAGGAAAGCTATTTTTTGGCCTCTAATATTTATAATTACCAATGAAATTGTTTTCTGATAGAGTTATCATTTTCATATATGAACCAAGGTAATTGAGTAACAAGTTTTCTTTAATCAAAGTTTAAAATAAAATTAAACTTGAAAGTAATTGCACTGATTTTAGGACTACAGCGTAACTCACATTAGATACTCTTTTGCTCTGGGGACAGCAGGTGTTGAAAGCCAAAATTATTCACCCAAACGGGTCCCCCTTTAAATCCCCTGGAACGAGTAATTATTTTGCAATCAATAGGGTGCGAAGTTGCTAAGAATTCTTAAGATTTTCATTGTTGATGCAGACTGGATTCCTTTCTCGGTTGAGATTGGAAGTCAGTGAGATTATATTTTTATATCATTTATATTTTAAGTTTTATTTTATATTATATTATTATTATGTAATTTACCGGTTAAGGTAGGTTTTTGGATGGATTATATTATTTTATATATATATATATATATATATATATATTATATATATATAATATATATATTATATATATATATATATATATATATATATATATATATATATATATATATATATATATAATAATTTTCGATTATTGAGGCAGTTACCCTGTCAACCTTTCCGTATTATTATCTATATCTCTGTATCTTCCCGTATTATTATTGTGACACACTGCCAGGGGTTTTATAGAGTTTGTGGTATGAGATGGTTTCACAGTATGCAGGCACTGTCCGTATTGAGAACTATCAAATAGCTAGTGACGATTTGACAGATTGAATTAATATTAAACTCAAATTACCCTGATGATGGGACAGATTGAATTAATATTAAACTCAAATTACCCTGATGATGGGGAATAGAAGTAGCATCGTTAAAAATCAGTAAAATTTGCGGAACTTTTTTTATTCATTATTAACATTCCATTCATGTGAGATGTATGTTTCATTGTTACGGTATGGGTATCATTGCTTGCTGTGCTGTTAGAATTACATTAAAAACTGTCCTGAAACTACTCTAACTCTATTCTTTTTTTCTGCCTAGAGCTTTCCATATCTAAGGTCCAGCATACCGTAGCATGATGTGGTTTGAAATATGTTTGTAACTGTTTTGAAATATAATTAGCCTTCTTAAATTTACGAAGGTGCTGTAGTCTGCGTTTTAAGTGCATTGATCGGCATCCCTTGTTTTTTGCGTGATTTCCACTTTTCCTTCGAAAAATCAAGATACAATGCTAAGTTTATGAAAAAATCATTTAGCAAACATTACTGATCTTCAATAAATTAGTCGTATGTCAAACGTACAGTACATTACCCAAAATTACTAAGTGATATTATGTAACAATGATTTCAAAAACTGGAGTATATTTAACTATTATGGTAAACTGTCGTCAATCCAAAAAGTGGGTCACTCATCCGCTCCCCTCCCACATTTCCCGCGGGTTTGAGTCACCTTGTCCCGCACGATTACAAGCCACTGGGAAAATACATGAAGGGAAACTTAATTCAAGAGGATGGCACGAGTGGTATCTCCTGAGAAGTTTCAAATCACTTGAATTTTGCACTTGCGCCACGGGCAACCGAGAAGGAAGGGACGACTAGGCGTTTGTCGTGGGGGAGGGGGGGGACGGAATTGCTGTGCGCGTCTCCTTTCACCTCTCGGACGAAGAGAGCAAAACTTCGGAAGGGGGCGGGGGCGGAGGGATCAATGGAGAAGAAGGAGAAGAGAGAAATAGACAGGGGAAGAAAGACAATGAAAAGGAAGATGTGGGGAAGAAGAAGAGAGGGTTCGTAGGATGGGCGATGGGAAGAAAGAGGGGGTAGGGTAGGGAAAGAGAGATCCTTTGCCAAACGCAACGTTTATGCTCTGTGGGCGGGGGCGAGTCGGGAGACTAAACTCCCCCGGGCACAAATAACCCAAACGTTTCATTAACGTGAAGGAGAATAAGGTAGGGAGCATGCTGAGGGCACGTAGACGGGGTGGTGTTGACGTTAGGAAGAGGGAACTATACTTGATGCTGTTTTCTTGGTTGTACTCTAGGGCTCTAAAAGTTTAGCGGAAGACGACGGGAAGAAAGCATCATCTCTTCGTCGCAAAGGTCGGTTAAACTCGAATTGTTTAAATATTTTAATCGGAAGGCTAAGGTATAACGAGAGTGCAAATTTTATTTCGGAAACGAAATCGTGTACTGCTTTATCTTCCAAGCTGCAGTTACCAATATGAGCGATTTTCTGTCAGTTTTGCGAGAGGGATCTGTTATCTCCCAATGGAGGTGTTACTCCGGCGATTATTTTGGAGGGACCTCCGAGGAATACTCGACTTGTGAGCACCACACATACACACACACACACATATATATATATATATATATATATATATATATATTTATATTTATATATATTTATATTGGGTCGCGGTAGTCTAGGGTAGAGGTATATATATATAAAGAAAAAAAAAATATATATATATATATATATTCAAATTATTTTTTTGTAGGGGCACGGATCTTAATAATTTATTATGTATAATATATATAATATATATATAATATATATATATATATATAATATATATATATATATGTATTATATATATATATATATATATATATATATATATATATATATATATATATATATATATACATATACATATTATTATTATTAAGATCCGTGCTGATCCGAAAAAAATTTGAAGGTGTCGTTGTATTCGTCTAATGCATGAAATGTTTTATCTCTAAATATTTGTTTGTGTGAGAATTCTTAGGCTCAATTCGTAAGCTTTTCTTGCCTACCAGTGAAAACGTTATTTACCGAATCATGAAAATATAGTTATCTTTTAATATTTTAGAACTAAGCGATAGAATATAATTTAAAATGTGGACCACATGATGCAACACATGCAGGAGTGTAAGTAGCTCATGGAAATTGACAACATATTAATGGTGTAAGAGTTCCAGTGAAGTCAATATTTTCAACTGAATAATGCTTTCGAATTCGATTTACTAATCACCGTCCAATTTTTACTTCACGAAACGTCAACTCTAAAGAATTGGTGAGATTCAATGTCCTGGAGAATATATTGACGGAATTTTCCTTGAGGGTAACTCGAAATTATAAATTATATGGGAATAATGGGAAAAAATATTTTTTTATTTACCTGATGAACAGACCAAGTGGCCCATTGAATGATTAATAATTTCTTCCAGTTGACCGTGAGGTTATAGGCCTTTAATTCGTGATTGGGAATTTTTTTCTCACTCTCTTTCCTTTGAAATTCGGTCTTCCAATATCCGTTCAATTTTCATGTACATTTTCTCAGAGGATTTTGAAGTTGAACTTGAAGTTCAATCAGCAGTTTCAAGCAAAGGAATTATTTAAACCACGCTTGTATTTAGACGAATTTTCGTTTAATGAATTCAAATTAGGGTATTTTGAATGTCGCATCCATGGAAATTATGTCAGGTGGAGAAGTTTATCGCATCCTCTCCGTCGGCATTCACCGATTCTTTCCATAAGTGCCTCAAATTTCTACTCACGACAAAACATTAATTCTTCTCCCTTCTCGGTTTCCTCCAAACGAAGTCACATCACGTTCTTTCTAAGAAAAAATTATAAATTGCGTTATCGTGTAGATTTCAAAAACGCTCGTATGTGTCAATCAGTTCTGCAGTTTCTCTATTTATCTGCAGGTACTCCGTGAAAATCGGGGATAGCGGTTTAAATCTCGGCTTATAATACGTACACAATCTAGTATGGAAACAGCATGTATCTTAAAACTCTTATTGCATTTAAGCATGCGTGTGTATGTTTGTATACATATTTGTGTATTTATTTATTTATTATTTTTTGCTTTTATACAGACGTTGTCCTTTGAGTTAAACAATTCATAAGTTCTTTATTGCTTGTGCGGAATTTCTGCGGAATGAAATTCTTCAGAAATTTCCCTCGCTGGTTTCTGTTTGTGACAGGCATAATTCAAGTTTCTCTGGGTAGCCAAATTTATTATTTTTTAAATGGTTAAAGATGAAAACGAGTTTGAAAGCAAATTAGGTTTTATTATATGATATTTTATTTTAACTGGATTGTCGGGCACCCATCCATTGCCACCTTACATCTCCCTCTCTTTGCTGCATTCAATTAAATTTCGTCCTCCGTCTCTACACTTCTTATTCAGAATTAATTATTCAAATTCTTAAGGTAATATTTCATGTACAATTAGTTACTCTTTATATTCTGTATTCGAGAAAATCGGATGTGTAAATTTTATCTTTCGTGGCTTTGTTCATTCACACGATTCCTGCCATGCGGGCTATGAGCTGAATACTTTTCCTCGAAGTGCCTGCTGTACGGGACAAAATGACAGAAAAAGAGCTAAAAAATATTAGTCCGTTGTGCAAATTTCCCGGTTGGTTATTTGAGTATATCAAAATATGATAGCGACCAATATGATTGTATGGTGGCGCATAGGAAAACCATGCTGGTTCCTGTGACTGAAGAAAGGAGAAATAGATAGTTTGATAAATAGAAGTCTTTATTCGGGCGAAATTAAGAACAAATGCTCCCTGCTTCCGTTCCAAAAGATACTTAACAAGAGAAATGGCAGTTGGAAAGTGATATCAAGTTTTTAAATCAGTATTAGGTTTTTTTACGCGTTTCATCGGAAAATATGTCAAAGAAATTTTGAATAAAGCCAAAAATACTGTTATGAAACTATTTTTACCTTTTCGAGAACATGCAATGATTTCGTTGTCAAGACAATTAAACGAAAATTTGTATAAAACTTATCAACTTGAATATAACTCTTTAGGCTAACTAGTTGTGGCATATCTAATGACAGGTATTATAATTCAAGCTCTAAGGATCTTTTCGTCGTGGTCTTATTAAGTCTTTTAAAGGATCTCCTCGAAAATTAGAAATAGTCTATTTTTTGTGTTTCCATAGTTTTAATCCACGGTAACCTTTTCTTGTTTTAAGTAGCTACCTGCATGTATTTCGTAGCACGTCATCCCAACGCTGAGAGACAAAGTTTCATTTTCCTGGGAATCCATCAAGTCGCCTCCCAACTTCACTCCCAATTGTACCCCTCCCCTCAATCTCCTTTTTATCTCTCCCCTTGCTCCGACTTGCTTCTTTTCTTCAACCCGGATCGCTGCTTCTACCCATTCGCCTCTCTCTTCTTTCCGTTTCTCATGGCATCCTACTTGTTCCTGCCCCTTTCTTCCCTTACACTCGAGTGCTCGTACTCTCGCACAACCTTATATTTGCACCGTTCTCTTTATGTGGGATCCGTAAAATGCTTTTATTCCCCTACGTGACAAACATTTCTCTTCTCCCTTTTCTTTCATCCCTTTCATCCCTTCTCTCCTTCCACATCACAATTTTCTTTTTCTCCCTCTCTCTTTTGCGTCACTTTGCATTCCCATCTCTCGATTCCCCTCATTCCCTTCTTTATTTCCTTCTTCCCTCTCGTTTCCCGTTGAATCCGTTTCCCTCTCTCTGTTTTCTCGTGAAAATAGATCCCCCAGAAAGGACTACAAAGGCCTTCAAGGGACGCTATGCACCGAGCCTTTTCTTGGCATCCACTACTTGGAACTTGGATATTTATCAGATAAATACCCCATGCATTAAAATTTTGCCAACGGTGTTTGGAATCTTAGACCTTTTGCCGTAAATATTTCGGGTAAAAATTCTTTTTTTGAACTCATGAGAAAATACTACAAGGAATAGATGTTAATTGACTGAGAGGAGGAAAGATTTATCTAATCGAATGTTTAAAGGAAATTAGAAAAGAGAGGGAAATTTTGGGAGTAATACAAACTGAATACATATGCATACAAATGGAGTGACTATGAACGACATAATTACTTTATCGTCACCACCGAGAAAAAATATGTTGCAGTTATGTATGTATATTTGTTGGTCTATGGAACATACACATACACCAAATATTACATTCTTGTGAGTGCCGAAAAATTAAGTGATGGAAACGTTGACCTTATCGGGGCAACGGCCTGACTGGGTACACTTTGGTCCGAGGAAGGAAGGTGTCGTACGTGTCTGTCAGTGAAGGGCAGGATTTTGCTATTGAATAATTTGTCGGGGTACCTGAAATATCTTGATTCTTTTTATCCATGATTATGAGAATCTCTCCTCCTTAATTGGACATTTTGATTCTTTATCATCCATATATTTGATATCTTCCATCTCTGACTCTTCTCCAAAGCATTAGACTCCAAAATCCTCCTCAAAATAATAATACATTTACTTTTCTATTCACAAGAACACAGCAAAGCATTAACCTTTGTTTTGTCAGCTTTCACCCATCCCACACAAAATACTTGCGGTCACCACATATTTAATAATGTTACGTGTACCTTGCGCTACGTTTACCGGCGTTTGCTAGGTGAGTGGCGGAGGTATTCTGTGTATTGATGTAAGGAAGGTTGAGCGTACATTTGCGGTGGCCACGAACGGAAAGAAAAATTCTACGGAGCGTCATTCTTAATAGTAGTCTCATGCAATTCCTGTAGATTACATGTTTAGGTAATTGCTTTCTCTATAACTCAAAGATCCTTGGAATTACACGGTGGGAAAAAATTTTCAAGCCAGTCGATGTTTAGCTTCACACATGTCTGGGAAATAGAACTTTGGATTCAGTCGGGAAGGTCCTTACAGCCGATGATTGTTCTTGAGACCAAGGACTATAACTGGAGTTTTGGCCTCAGATACTCCTCTTTGCCAATTTGTCTTATCAATTACGTCCCATCATTTGCCAAAATTCGCATATCTGAGATAAAGAGCAAGGCCAAATTCGTCGATAAATTATTTCAAAAAACTTTCTAAGAAATCCGGGATCGCAATACATTTTTACCATCAACGCAGGCTTACAATAACTAATGAATTGCCTGTCCATTGCACGAGGATATCTTTGATTATTACTAAAAAGATTCGATTTGGAAACTTAATTTTTATTTGATCTTTCTGCGTAGTCACCATCCAGAGTTGCACATTTCTCCAAGCTTTTTCCGTCCATTTCAAATCCGTCGCTGTAAAACTAAGCAGATTACCTCGAAAGCCATTATTTCATCTCTTAAATGACGTCATTTTTGCTGTCAAATCTCCGAACCCACAATTTTTGAGTCATGGAAATAAGAAAACGTCGCTCGGGGTGAGATCGGGAGAATAGGGCGGATATGATAACATTTCTAAACTACATCGCTTTGACTTTTGGGCGCGCCATGTTTGCTTCTGAAAAGGAGTCAGCAGTCGATGAAACCCAGCGTGCTGACACCTTTGACATGTGCAGTTCTCCGTGAATAATTTTCCACACACTGCCGTAACTAAGATCAGTCCCCTTCATGATTATTTGGATGGTTGCTCTTCGGTCTATTAGGATGAAGTTATTCCCTTTTTTCAATGTGGCAGCATCATCCTTGAGTGATGGTCTGTCATTTCTTGGATCTTCTGTGCGGGACATATGGCCAGTTTGAAAATTCATTCACCTCAAAACTGTGCCATATGCCGGTCTTTCGTTTCAACATAGAACCATAATTTCACCGTGGATATGCCGTGTACTGGAACCTTTCAAATGAAGGAACTTAAATACACTACCAGCCTTTATATTCCCCGTACTACAAGTGAATTCAATCAATGGTTTCCCGAAACAAGAAATTAATATAAATATCTGTTATTTACAAAAGTATGTACATAAGGATCATTAATATGCAGCATAAATTTTATCCATACAGGGTTCGTCCGGAAAATAAGTGTACTGAGCTCAGGAAAAAAAATTATTACACTTTTACATATCTTAAGCTAATATTCCTCAAAATAGGACCCTTGTGAGTCGATACACTTGTTCCAGCGGCGTTCCCATTCCTGGAACGCTCCCGCGAAGGCATCATCGGGAACCTCTCGAAGACACGTCGTCACGGCCTCTTTGATGGCGTCCAAAGTCCCGTATCGCGTTCCTTTCAAACTCCTCTTTATCTTCGGGAACAGAAAGAAGTCCGGTGGTGCCAAGTCCGGGCTGTAGGGCGGGTGCGGCAGCGTTGCCACGCCGTGCTTGGCCAAGAAGTCCGACACGACAAGCGCGGTGTGAGACGGCGCATTGTCGTGATGCAGCCGCCAGATGTTTTTGATCGCTGGCCGGACGCGGGCGACTCGTTTTCGAAGCCTGTCGAGCACTTGGACGTAAAATGCAGTATTTACAGTTTGTCGTTCAGGTACAAATTCATAGTGGACGACTTCCCTTTTGTCAAAAAAGACAATGAGCATCGCCTTGATCCGAGATTTGCTCATGCGAGCTTTCTTTTGACGGGGTGATGATGGGGTGTGCCACTCCGCACTTTGTCTCTTCGACTCCGGGTCGTACTCAAAGATCCACGTCTCGTCACCCGAAACAACGTTCTCTAAAAAATATGGATCATTTTTGCTGTGATCCGCAAGTTGTGTCGCGATTTCCAAACGATTGAGTCTTTGATCATCACTGAGCACTTTCGGCACCAACTTTGCACAAATTTTTCGCATCTGTAATTGGTGCCTAATAATCTCGTGCACTATTGTTTTTGGCACATTACACTGCTGTGCTATCATCCGAACACTAAGACGACGATCAGAGTTCAGTACATCGCGAACTTTTCGCACATATTCGTCGGTGAGTGTCGTTGATGGGCGTCCAGGCCGTGGTTCGTCGTCGACCTCTTCTCTGCCCTCCACGAACATCTTGTGCCACCGAAAGATCATGTTTCTGGACATGGCTGACTCCCCGTAAGCCTGGTTAATCATACCGACAGTTTCGGTAGACGATTTCCCAAGCTTTACCGCAAAACTTCGGCATCGCGTTCCGTGACGTGGGTCGAGCGTGGAGGTTCGCGTTAACAGAGCTCCTCACTACACCACAGCTCAGAGCCGACTGCCTTTTTCAGCGTCGCTTGCCAACATACCCCCCTCCAATCGCAGCCCGTCAGAGCGGTGCTGGGCGCGCCTGGAGCGGCGGGAAAAAATCAGTACACTTATTTTTCGGACGAACCCTGTATACCTCGGTTATTTCTTAGTAATAATTACTTTAAAATGATACCCCTGCGCAGAAGGTAACATCAGCATACAAAAATGTCACATGCACATAAAGATACCACCGTTCTTAGTGTTTTCTATAGCGACATTTTGTAAGTTGGTGAGAAAATCGACTTTTCATTGACGAGCTTAAAAAGCACCATATTTTCTTCTCTTCATTATTATAAAGTCGCCTATATCACTTGATTACTTTCGGACTCCTTTTCTTCCCCTCTTTTTAACAGTGCTCTTCCACCGTCCCCTCGTATTTTCTCCCACCACACCACTGCTTTTCTCTGCCCTTTCACGCCAAAGCACCCTCCTTCCCTCTCCGATAATTCCCTCAGCCCGTCCCCATTTATCGGTCCAATACTTCCCAGCTTTCTCGTCTCTTATTTTATTCTTCGCACTGCCTGTCCGTTTTATCTTCCTCCCAGAGAGAGAGAGATGAAGGGGGAGAGGTCCAAGAAGATTTTCAATTTTCTCAACCTCCCCCCATTCCAACGCACGCTCTCTTCCTCTCTACGTCAACTTGGTCCTTTCAGTCCCACACCCACCTCCCTGTTTTCCATATCCAGAGAGCGAGGGAGGAAACAGCGAGAGAGCACCAGGTTATTTTTTTATCCCACTAGCATGCACCACCACCGCCCACCCCTCTACGCACGGTTATCCCTATCCCTCTCTCGCCCCGCACCCGCGCCCAGCGGGTCCTTCCCCCGAAAGGTCGGGTCGCCTGGGAGGAGGAGGAGGTGTGGGCGGCGGGCGTCTGCGTCTCGTGGGTGGGTGGGGAGGAGAGCGGCTGTCGGAAAGGTTGGCCCCCTGAAATGGGTTTGCCGTGGTTCTTGTAGGGTGAGGGGGACGGAAAGGTTGTGTATATGTGTCATGTGAGGTGGAGGAGAGAAAGGGAGAGAGAGGAAGGTGTGGCGTGTTCGGATGGTGGAACTTAACGTCAGCCGCTACGTGGAGATGTAAAAGAGGAAGGCGATGCGGTACATGGGGTGTCTGCGTGGTTTCGGTGTTCTTGCTCTTCATTTTAGTATTTAAAACTGAGAAATCAATCAATTTAGTGGTTAGGAATAGTATGTTGATACTGAATTTTCTTTAGTACAATGCCTTTTATTTGCTAACGTTACTGAGAACTCGATGTCACTTCGATATCAGATCTCAAGCATAAATTTGGGTTTCTAGGAATATTTCGTCAATATGGGCGCAAATATGTCTCCAGACTCGGTGAAACTGAACATGCATCCAATAGCATGTAAATGTAAACATCATGGGATAGGTTGTATGCATCTTCCAGATGAACTACGATTTTTAAGTTTGGTGTATGGATGAATTATACTGCCGTCATGATCATCAGTATTTCAATCCTAGTATTGATTTACTGCAGTCCTCCATTTTTTCCTATTCAGTGTCAAATACCTCAATCCCTGATACCTTGTCTGCTTTATGCCCGTCTTAATTTTTCCTATGTATTTGTCTCATGGATATCCTCGTGAAAGCTGCCCTCCTATTTTTCCTTTTGTTATATTCCTAATCTATCTATCTATCATTGTATGCCATTGCCTCAATGTTTGCCCAATCCATCTATTTCTTCTTTTCCATGGAGTTAGCCATATATTCATATCCTCTTCTGCTCTTCTATATACTTCCTCGTTCCTTACTTTGTCTGTTCATTAAATCTTCAGCAATCTCCGCCAGAACCATATATCAAAGGCTTCTATTGCTTTCTGGTCCACTTTTCCAATGTTCCAAGTCTCGGAACCATAGAGTGCCATGCTCCACACGAAAGTCCTGACGAATTGCTTCCTTGTTTCCAGCCTTAGGTTTTTTGTACATGATAATTGCAGTTGCCTCTTCTTTTTGAATACTTTTTTAGCTTGGGCTATTCTTCGCTGGATGTCGGTCGATCTTCTTCCATCCCATGCTATGCTGGTGCCTAGGTAGATGAAGGATTCCACTCGCTCTAGTTTTACCCCTTGAATTTTGATATCTGCATTCAGCTCCCCTCTTCCACAAACAAGGATTTTAGTTTTATCCTAGTAAATGTTCATATTATATTCCTCCAGTGCTTGGTCCATAGCACTTAGAGTTCCTTGAAGGTCCTCTCGCGTGTCCGACATTACTGTGATGTCATCTGCAAACCGGAGTATGTTGATATCTTCTCCACTCACCTTCTCTTCCTGACTCCTTTGATACTCAAATCTTGTTTCTTTTATTACCTCTTCCAGGTATACGTTGAATATTACTGGCGAGAGGTGGTATCCTTGTCTTAGTCCTTTGTTTATTTTGGCTCCTATTATTCTTCCATTTTTTATGTTGCCTTAAATAATTATATAACCTGGAGAAGTGGCTTGAGTTCGATGTTTGATCACAGAAAGGTTTTCCATAACTAAAAAGAATGAGAACCATTCCCATTATTATTTCTCAGGTGTCCGTCCAAAGTTATATAAAATTATAAACAATTATTGCTGCTCATACTAAACCTCGCCGCGACAGCAGCGAGGGGTCTGTGGTTCTGTCAAAGTCTTAGGCTTAGCTTCATTACTTCAATACTTTAATATGACCAGTTATCATCTGTTGAATGCGACTGTTTATTCGCTGAAGTAAATTATATTTTTCGGCGACATCATAGGAATTGATATTTGGTACCTGACAGCTACACTTCAATTTTTGCTCTGGATTTCTCTTCTTATCTTAAATATTCTACTAACTTGTTCATGGATCATACCTAAATATTTATTATGTTTTAACAGTAATGGCATTCCATTCTGAAAATCATTTTTTCAACATGAGTACTGTCAAATGTCCCTACTAATTTAAATGATCTTGTTTTCTTCGCTAAAGCATGATATTTTTCTCTCCATCATCATCAGCATTTCATTTACACTATAATGCTCAAGACATTTTCCCAAGCCCGATTTAATGTAATAAGCCATTTATGAAGTAACAAGTAAAAAAATGGATACTTAGTTTCTTTTTAAAACTTTAAAATTAAAAAAAATATCAGCTCTCAGCCTCGATAATTGGGCTGAATTATGAAGGACGCATTGATACTTGTGTTTTCCCATTTTGCTTTAGAAAATGATCAGGAACTATTTTTCATATTGTGCTTGTGGTGTTTTATCATCTATTTGAGCATTGATAAGTAAGGAGTGTTTATAGTTTATTCTAGTCGTACACTCTAATGCGTATACAAATTTAAAGGAGTTCAAACTAAACAAATTTAAAAGCTTAAATTTTAGAAAATTTCGTTCAGCTGCAGAAAAACCCAAATCTTCAACGTCTTTCCAAAATAATAATATTTTCACATCAGGTTGAAAGAGTTAAAAGGATTTTAACTTTCAAGAATATTAGAAGTGGTGTTCATATTTAAGGCAAGTGGAAATTTTCTGAGGTATCTCCGATAAGATTTGAATGTGCTCCCTTCTAACATAGATCCCTGTATGTTCCGGATGGCGCATGCATGAAAAACGTAAGAAATCTCAGAAGGATGTGGAAAACCTAGGATGATGCTTCGCGTGTTATTTGTGGATTTTGATAACCTACCATGTACAATTAGACAACTTTCCCTGCTTTGCATATACGTGCGTGTGTTTGTGCGTGGTTCAGTTTGCTGAAAATGATTGTGGGGAGTGGAGGGCGTGGGAGGAAGGCTTGGCGGTTTCGACGCTCTTCGCTTTAAAGGAATGTTTCGTTACGTGCTTTCCTTTTTTTTTTGAAACTGTTTTATTCCGTGCGCGTCGACGGAGGGTATTTGGGGAGGGAAGGAGAGGGGGCGTAGGCGGCGGAGGGAGGTCGTCGGGGGGAGAGGAGGAGTTGAGAGTGGGTGGAACGGCGACAAACGCCGGGCTCTTGAATGGTCGCAGGGATGATTGATGAGTGTGGAAAATTTCGGAAAATTTATATGCTCGCGCGAATTACTTTTCTGGAAATGCTCCGGCAGTTATGGGATAGGGTATTTTTCGTGCGATGATATTTTAATTTTAACCGGGGAGTTGTGAATGTCGGTCGCTCCCTTCCCCTTTACCTCTCGCTCCTTTCCCCGTGGGCGGCTAAAGGTTGACTCAGCGGCACTCGAGCACTTTCTTTTGTCGTTTACGTCCGGACCCGGCCGAGATACTTAAATTTTTGCTCCAAATGATGCATGGTTACATTATATGTTATCCCTGGCATGTACCGGAGGCGCACCCTTCGTTTATGAGTGCTTGACGTATTTTGAAGGAAAACTTTCCATGAAAACATCTGCGAGTTCGGCGGATAACGATGAATTCGGCATGAGAGGAAGTTTCAAAGAACGAGGTCAAATGAATTTTAGCGTGTTAGATGATATTAATAATAAATCTCCAGCCTACTTGATTAGGGGGTGAATTAACCTGGCGATGTATTAAAATATATTTTATCTGATTAAACAAAAACTGTTGCAAAATAAAAGTACAAAGTTCGATTTTTATATCGCTTTGCGTTAAAAAAATATTATTTGCTTATTTTTTCCTTGAAATGAAACGGAATGTTTTAGTGTTACATTTTTATTTAGACTAATATAAAAGGCAATGCAACAATTTAAGAGTGTAAAAATCATTCACCTTGACCGGGATATATTTTTAATATGAAAGGCTTTTTCCTTTCCCCTTAAAATAAAGAAAATTACTTGTTGTTTGTTTCTTTCATAAGCTTTACTTGTTTTAATGAGTATGGGTTAGAATATAACCTATGATATATTTTTTAAATCTTTAAATATTGATCAAATAAAGTTTAAATAAACTATCATATTATAGTTATAAGATGCTATATGAATACCCCTGTTACACCAAAATTTTACCCGGCATGTCAAAAATCATGTATTTTGATGACTCTTTCGCAGAGTGGCCAAGGACACACAGGATATCAATCGATAGTCACTTAACCGTATACATTATCGACGTCAGTTATAAGGGGTCATGTGTACTAATAGTTCAGGCAAATAAACTGTTATGCTTCGGGATACCATCTCCAAATGTATTCGAAATTACCATAAAGATTTCCAGTAAAGGAAACGGCATTCAAACGGCCTCAGAATGTTGATATTGAAAAAAAAGACAGATCATCAAGGCCATAGGCGAGGGCATGCGACCAACTCGGAGCTCACAGCGACGCGGTACTTCTCAAAATGCGTTCCACGAAGGCGTGGATGATGGCGTTTTTTACGACACAGTCCTAAAGGCTGAGTCGTTGCAGTATACGTTTCTGTGAGACCGCTGGCGTTGTGATGACAATGTATGGAGTTAGAATAGAGATTGCTTGTGGTCGTAAAATTTTCCTTTGTGCATAGATTTCGGTTTTTATATTTCCAGGAGTCCATTAGTTAACGTTTTTAATTCCAAAAATCAGGTAAAGGGCCAAAACATCAAAGAATACATTTCCTCAAGATGAATAAAATCGCTACACCCTGAAAGGGTACTTCTTAGAAGAAATGCTTTAAGATCACGAATCACTGTATAATTTTCTCATATGCAGCCGTGTGACTATGAGAATAGTATTAAGTGACAAACTTGGAATTTGTGACTAATTTAGTTTAATGAACAAATCTGAACAATAGAGTGATGGATTTCATGGTACTGAAATATTAGCTTTCCCTAAAATATGTGTGCCAGATGGTATTTGCAGGAAAATATTCACTAGTATTTGGAATAGCCTTTGAATCATCAAGCTTCTTCGAAGTCCTAAAAGTTAATAAATAGATTGTTCCCATTATTCATTATTTATGGTATTACTTAATTGCCTTTGGTTCTGCTAAAAGCCAAAGAAATATTCCCGACAGTAAGGCTTATTTAGTCATGTTTGGGTCAACGTTGTTTTTAACATTGTAATGGCACCAGTGGTTATGAAGCTTTTCAAAAGATTTTATTATAATTCACCGAATTATTTTCCTGGAATCGAATTATAAAAAGGGAGCAGATTTGATAACTATGATTACAGCTATGCTTTTACACGTGTATTTTTCATGAAAAAAGGATGTTTGATGTCTTCTATTGCGTGGAAAAAATTTTGACGCATCACGTCACCCCCTCTATTTCTGTCTTTGATGACTTTGACAGCAAGAATATCGACGAACGCAATTTTGAATCGATCCCTCGTCGAAAGCGATCGCAGTTTTCTAAAGACTGGAAATTAACCTCGCGTAGCCCAAATGATATCAATGTTTTCTCCGAAAAAAAATATAATTCTGGTTCGCGCAGGTTCAATTCAACATTTTTCAGCATTTAATCCGTCATTACCGCTTAAGAAGAGAACATCAGGAAATTCAGCGTTCCCGTGGGAATATGCTTTCATGTCAACTCTCGCCGCATCACGTTGGAGCGCAATACTTGTTGTAATCTTCAGACACCGCCTAAGGCGAGACCGAGGATGCAGACGACGGAAGACCTCCTGTTAACTCCATTTCGAAATGGGAATCGGAGGAAAGATAGAGAGAGACAGAGAGAGACTGGGAAGAAGGGAGAAAAAGGCGGGACGGTCGAAGGCTCATCACTCACAGCCATTCGAGTGCATCTCCCGACATTTTACCGCTACTTCCCCCCCGCACCCGGGTCCCGATCCGACGGTCGCTATTGATATGGTTTCGAGGCGGGCGACTCTCGATTGTATGTACAACAGCCCCCTCCACCCACAATCGCCCCACACGAAAAGCCCTTTCCCCAAATCCGTCTTACTTTTTTTTGTCCCCTTTATCTCTCTCTCCCTCACTCCTCTCTCCATTTTCCTCCGCTCGCCCTCATCCTCCTTCATCCTATTATCCGATGCCCGCATCAAATCCCGGTTATCTTCCTCGTTAACCTTGAGGAAGGATTCGCATGGGTTGGACGTTAGCGGAATTGGTTTTTATCCCTTCATAAGCTGAGGTCCCACTTGGCCTTACCCACACTGGAAGTCCTGACCAATGTGGTTAAGTCGACAATATGAGTTTAAAGATATTTAAGCATAAACTCCTTGGTGATGCACTTGATATTTTTATGTGAAATGTCCATAGGATAAAAAAGACACGTATCGCCATTTATTAATTTGGGAGGAATTTATGCTTGCGAAATTATCTGTTTAGGGGCGTGTCATGTCGGCTGTTCCACTCCCCGCTTTTTTACTCGTGCTGTAAAATTAATTTACGTTTAACCAGTGGAAAAGTGTGGTATCACATTTATTCTATTTGAAAATTTAAATCATTTCTTAAAACATCAAGGAAACCAAAACTGTGGATGTGGATCCACATTGTATAGCCAATAAAATGCATGTGAAGGAGCACAAAAATTATATATATTTATAGTGTATACTATATATGTGTATATATATATATATATATATATATATATATATATATATATATATATATATATATAGACACACACAACGACTTACTTTGAAGCAGAACTGAGTGCCGTATCAGACAAGTTGATCCCAGCAGAACGAGCGCTCAGGTCTCCCAACTCGCACTTTCTTCTTTCTTTCCCGACTTTTCAACTTTCACTCTTTCGGAACGACATTCGCTCTCCGTCCTTCGAAGGGAAAAGGGGAGGAATTTAGATTATTGATCCGGACTACGGCTACCACTACCACCCTCCTCCTCCTTCCAACTCCCTTCACGGCCTCTTGCACGCGTTCCCCCAAGGGCGCGGAAACGAGGACATTGTCACGAAACTGCTCGGCTATCGAGCCGCGGCGACCCTGACACGCTGGCGAATGAATTATTCGTGCAGTTGGCCAGGCTAACGCGGAGGCTTGCATATGGGTGGGCGAGCTAATGGTAAGGATGAAGGGTGTCGAAAGAGGTATCCATGGAAGAAGCGGAGGAGAGCGTGGGACTCAAAAGAACTGGCCCGTTATCTCAAGAGAGTTGAATTATGACCACTGGCCCGAGTGCATGTGGATATTATTCCTAAAATAAAATGCATCCTTAGAATGATGACGAAGTGCAATAACGAAAATTTATTTGATTTTTCATTGACAAGCAAACAGAAATAATTGTAATGAACAGTACTGTCATCTTCTGTGTCACATGTAACAGCGTAACGAAACCTAAGTGATAATAAAAAAATCTATGTGGATAAGCAAAGTGCCTTCCTCCATCATGAAGTATTTCCACTATGCTATGCCTGAAACTGTCCTTTCAAAGGTTTATCAAAAATTGATATGGAGAATGGTTTTATGCGGCGCGACAACATGGTCGATGAAGCAACGTGACATTCGTTGATTGGTGGTTTTTGAGATGTGGTTGTTGGGAATGATGAAAAAGTTAAAATGAACGGAAACGAAGTAGTAATGGGCATGGTTGGGTAGGAGAGATGTTGTGAGAGAGTGTTGAGAGAACCTCCAAATGGGGAGGAAAGATGAATTCAGTGCGTTCTGAGTTGCAGTGTTATGTTGAAGACTTTAAAGAGGGGAGAACGTTGGGCCAGCGGGGAGTGGGTGAAGTACGATAAATTTACCTTACTCATTCGCTTCTTACTTGTCAAATTCTTGCTTGCAAGTTATTGAATACATTTTCTCCAGCGTCCAAAGGTGCAATTGTTTGACAGTTGATAGTATATGTATTTCCATGTGTGTAAGATGAAAGGATTTTTGCGTGACTGTATACGCCACTGTGGATACAGGTTTGCATGGATGTGTTGATTTTTAATGTGGTTTTGTTACCTTTTACAATTAAGGACCTAACTTCCCCCGCCAAATGCTTTTGCGGTGGCTTGCGCTGAACTGAATAATGGTTGATAATGCGAACGCAGATTTTTTTTTTAGAAGATACAAAGAAATGTATCCTTTTGCTGTGGTATTATCTATGTGTAATCAACATCAACTGTTAATTGTAAAATAATAATACAATCATTAATATGGATATCACTTCAAATAAATAAATGATGTAGGTAGGAGTACCTATGTATATCCCTAGCAAAATTAGACTCCAAACCTATACAAAGGTCTAAAATGTTTTTTAGGTTTTGAAACTTATGAAGATAGCAGGCATAGTAAATGTAATTATTTTTCATAACACAGCCTATATTAACTGATTGTTCAAAAGTATGTGGACACTATTCATTTACTCTTAAACCTTGTTTACGAAGCTAGTGTAACGAAAACATATTAATGAACACATTATTATATCTCTTTTTATTTAATCGTTTCTTCAGAGCAGAAACTTGTTTTTAAAAAACTGTTTGTATTTCTGTGAAATTGTGACATTCGTTTTCCTAATATTCGCATCACGTTGACATTTCACTCAATTTCAAATTTTTTCTATCATAATCGTTTCTGTCATAAATATTTTAAGTCCTTAGTTATCCTTATAACTAAGAATAAGGTGGGCTCTATGCGATATATCGTATAGAGCCACCTTTATATATCGGATACATATATGTATATATGTGTATGCATATATACATACACATATATACATATACATATATATATATATATATATATATATATATATATATATATATATATATATGCATCAATTATTCATAATGAGTACAAGTTTAGAAGGAATTAAAGTTAGAACAAATTACGTTTGGCCAGAATGATTTTAATGAAATTTAAAATTAAAAGCTAAGCTGCGAAAGGTAATATATTAGTTTCTGTAAAAAAAAGACAGGTCCAGAGACCTACTCTTACACACTCCGGGTGCCTGACTGAGAGTTGTTTACCTTCTAAAATATGTGAATACCGGAAATATATTCCTGATGAAAAGATCTATTTAATATTTTTAGTTCCTTTTAGAGGTAGATGGCATTTGAGAAAAGTATAATTTGAAAATACGCCGAGGAATGAGTGAAGTAAAAATGCTATGTTTTGTGTACCGGAGGTCTGATATGATAGCGTATGAATATCTCCGACATGGATAAATAATTTTCAAGACTTGAAAAGAAAGTAGAGAGGTGATTACTCGTTTGATAAATAAACTACTCTAGTAAAACACTTAACATCCCATAATTACTAGGTGTCTAATTTTTAGTTTGAAATCACCATAGATCGAATAAATTCCGGTTAAGATGTCAATGGCTCTATTTTATTTTCAGCACAGGAGAAATCGTAGAAGTCCGGCACTAAATTGGCTGCTTGGATTGAATATCATCAATATAGGTTATCAGTCGAAGGAACGATTTGGAGCCGCTCTCCAAAACATTCTTTTTGGAAATCAATATTTATTCTTAGCCATGGTGCCTTGCGTCACCTGAATCTTGTTAATGGTGTGTACGCAAAGAGATTAGATTGGTCTTTCTATACGTGTACTGCGAGATGGATCACAATCTTTAAGATGTTGCGTTAAAACGGCATCGGTGAGAAGTATAACACCGCCTTGCTCGTGGTCCTATCATGACTTGTCTCCGCACAATAGCGGTTCTGATCTGATCTTGCACACGCCAGCTGTACTAATTCTGGTGTCGGTGAGTATGAATGTTTTGGAGAAGCAGCGCGTGTGCTTGCACTCGTAGTTCATCCCTAGGCTCTCGGATTCATTCAGTTACTTGATAATTTTTTTGTAACTCTCGCCTAACCCCCGTTGTGTTAGTTCCCCTTTTGCTATCATAAGTACCTTGCATGGACTTTTCTCTTCAAAAAACCCTCAAATTTTATGTTTGACTGCTACTCTAGAAATGAATTATTTTCAATCGCAGAATTAAAAGTATGCATTTACGAACTACTGAGCTCATGGATTCATTTCACGATACGATTTACGATCACGTCACTGAACTAGGGAGAGGGTGACATAAGGAAGAAAATCATCCCCTCGAAGACTTTTTTGTATTCTTTTCTAGAGCAGGCGCACTGATGCTTCCTAGCTGCTCGCTCTTGCGCTCGATAACTTCGGATAATGTATGGGAATTACTTTTATTCTGCAGCGCATGGGCACTAGTCGAGTGATTGGTGGCCCCAAAGCCTGTGCCTCCGTTTGTTTAAGTTTTTTTTGGACTTCAGTGCAAATATGTTGCATGTAAAGAGTTCTGCAGTGATTTCATATACGAAACAATATTCAGTGCAAGTCATGTTAACGGAGGTTTCATCAACTTTTGCGATCACCTTGACTTACTAAGATGCTTCATGAGTGAAATGGTTTGCTTTTCACGTGTTAATAGTTTCCTTTCTAAATGCATGTGTATAGACGATTTTAAGTGCGATCTTTTGCATAACATGTTTTTAGCCACGAACAATAGCCATGAAATATGGATTTTGAAAAATAGTATTAAAATTTTAGATATCCATTGTACCTACGCCTTTTTGTAAATCAGCATACTTTCTAATCAAAATCTACAATGTATAATTTGTTTTGTCTAAACAGGGGGAGTAAAATGAGACGATTAACATGTTTTTTCCTTGCGCGTGCGTCATTGGTTACCCATTAAAATTACTACTGCGTCCTTTGCGCTGTGTCAAAATTTCGCTGCCCATTGGAATATTGTTTTGGTTTTAATATGAATAATAATAGTCAATTGAGCTAGAATAACCTAGGTTTGGGAAGGGATAAGAGAAATGATATCTCTACCGGCTAAGCACAGATGTTGGAAATGAAAGAATTTCAAGAAAATTCTACTTTATGGGCTTTTCAATGACAAATACTCAATACTCGAATTAGCGGACTAATTTTTGAATTTCAGAATGAAACCTGCAAGACGAGATATAATTTCATTCTCATAAGAAAATTTGTATCCACAGGAAAAATATTACATTTCGATGCCATGTAATTGGTTGAAACATTGCCAGGTGGTCATTTGGATATGTATGATTCAATTAAGATTTGATTTTTCACATAAATGTAATAATTTAATGCGACTATTTTGCATGTCAAATGATTAGATCTCGTGACACATATCACTGCTAAGAAGAATACGATTATTTCATAATTTCAATCCCATTTTTCCGTGTATAACTTCTCGTTTTTTTCGCGGTTTTCTTGTTGCAAAGCACCCGCTTCTTAAAACTCGGGAAAAAGTAGAAAACTGCGTATCTTGAGACTGAGATTTATGAGAGAGAAGTCCTCTTTGTTCGACTTTCCATAGGCAAATGGTGCAATTCACAAAGTACTAACAATTACCCAAATTCAATGTCATCGTCCATATCTTACTTCTATTCTCTCCAGATGGTTGTCTTATTTCTTCAATAAGCATGTATTCTATTTGTGGTAAACTAAAAAGGCATAATTTTATTCATCAACGCCATTTGATTATGAGAATCCAATGGGTTACTTTGAGTTTGACATCTTTCATACAATCTCACTTATATGTTAACTTACAGGTGTCAGGTTATACTGCGAAGGAAGTTATGTCCTCCTTAACCGCCTTATGTGCTGAAAATTTAAGTGGTGGCTTTTGGAGCTAACCACTAGTCACGTGATTCTCTGTTGGCCTAAATTGTCGGGGCGTGAGACATGGGGGTGGTGCTCATTTTGCGAGGGTGTTAGTACGGAGGCTTCCTATTAAAATGCCTAGCCCTATGAAGTGTTATGAAGCACATCTCTCGTACGAGGTAATTTCCATATAATGGTGATGAAGTTTGCTCGCTAGAAACTTCATAAAGGATTCACATGGAGGATATTAGTACTTGCACGAGGTTTTAATATGTATGCCCTATTAGCGCTTCAATGCTTCAAGCTTTCTCGGTTACTCAAACACAGTTAATTGTCTTAATGAGTAACCATTTTTTTAAATAAGAGGTTTTAGGGGCACTGTATTAATCCAAGATTCAGTGTAATTATGTTTAATAGTGTATTAGTTTCGTGGTGTTTCTAAAACGAGAATCAATTTAACTTCGGTAGTAAGAGTGTTGCGTTTACATTCAGAACTGATTTTCAACCATCAAAATTTACTACCATCCCTAGTCTGGGTAATAATATGTTTTATTATTTTGCGGTTCTGAATATGTTCAAGGCTACCTAATGCTAGGGTTTACGAATTAGGAATAACCTCGTGGACTGTGGCGCGTCGCGCACGACTACGAATGCCTGTGACATTGTATGTACGGTATTCCGTCACAACATCTTGTTCCTTTAAAAGCCCCAAAATTTCAGAGTTTTAAAGGACGCCTCGGTAGCTTAAGTGGCTAAAGCAGTCGACCGGATTTTGAGGGATCTGGGTTCGAATCCCAGTCAAGGCGAATGATTTTTACACTCTGAAATTGTTGCATTGAAACGGTAACTATTACAGAGACTAATTTCATAGTATGTCAATAAAATATCATTTGAAACTATTGAAATAAAATATTTTTAGATAATTATATGACTAGAGCATGAAGTACGCTGAATACGCTGAATTTATCTCTGGCTACATGAAGCGAAAAGTATCCATTGTCTCAGTGTGACTACATACATTTCCCTGTTGAAAACGTTTGGTACACCATTTTACTTCATTTTAATTTTGCGCATCGACTTATGAAAGCTCATTTCAATGAATATTGGCAGGAGAAAATGTTTAATTGGGAGAGTTCATGAAGAGGTAATTCTCATTTTCCGATTTCTATTTTTTCCTTTTGGTAGAAAGCACAGATTAAGAATTATATTTCAACTACTTATACTGAAATTCTTATCATACAAAACAAAACGTGCATGATAAATTGAAGAATAGATGTATTTATGCAAATTCTCATTCGTTGTCTCTGTGGTGAAGTCAATTTAAAATATTGAAAATATCAATTCTATTAAAAATAGATAAAATTCATATGTAAACATTTTGAAGTGTCACAAAAATAACTAACATTTGGTAAACATGTCATAATCAAGAATAAAAACATTTTTAAAACTTCCACCACACAACAACATTAAAAAAATTACGAAAATAATTTAATCCAAGTAAAGCATATCTTAATTATTGCAGAAATTAAGATATTTTTATATTCCCTAAGTCTCTGGATGGCTCTTCTCACAGTAATTTTCTAAGCTGTAACATTGCCCCGTATTTTAATCTCACAATTCATTAATAATTTTTCCTTATCAACGATAGTCAATACAATCAATACAATCCAATGCAATAAATTAAATGTCGACTTACCTTTTAACATTATTTTACTTATTTTAGAAAATAAGTAAAAAAATTGACGCTTTCTCTTCCAAAGGAGAATATTTTTTGTTATTACTCTGTTATTAATGATAGTAAATTTAAGTGTTTATTTATAAAATTTTACATAAAATAGCATAATTAGATCCACTTTGAAAGAATTATGGGATTAGGAAATAAAGTAATGAACTTAATCAGATATCTCGTCATAATTTTTCGCCTTAGGAACACTTGCATTTACTATTTAAAAAGTTAACTCTTGTTCATAAAAATTTACTTTGCATTCTCAAATTTTACACCTCAAATCGATCTATATTTAAATAAAAAATATGGAATTTATTGACAAAAGATTATTTGTTGGCTTACTTTACTTAACAGTGAACTTATATGTCACGCTTTTACTCCTACACACTTGCTGAAACTGTAACCGCCATAATATCCATAAATTATGTTTACTATTAATATTCGTGTGCACAATGCTTATTAAATTAAAATGAATACTAAATAAATCGTAAAAAAATATCCAGTTATGCCTCAAACCATTGTGGCAAAATTATATTATTTCATTAAAATGTCGACAAAACATTCAAGTTTCATCAAACATAACTTGGCCTATAAATACTGCATCCAGCGGGCTCTGATATAATTGAACAAATGAATAGGGTAATTGTAAAAGGTCATTTTTTAATTCAATTTACCATACATTACATTACTTTACAGTCATTTGTAGATGTATGTCCTAATGTATTTAATGGCTTATTTTTTGCATATATTTTCAAATATAGAGCTTTCGAATTTCAGTATTTTTTACAAAATTTAATTATTGTGCATCGAGGGCTTCTTACAATAGTTTTTAACTTTCGTTTTGGCTCAGGGTTTGCCCTAAGTTATTTTTGGGCTGGCGACGAGAAACTTTCTCAAAGCGTGTTGTTGGAGCCATGCAGGGTGAAGTAGATAGGGCATATTATCTCAAAACTTCGTTTGCTCTCTGACCTTGGCCGTAATAGCATGCCGCATTTGCATACTCTGCTACTAAACCTCGGCTTCACTAGTGTTATTCTAAGTGATATACCATAGTGATTTTCCTCCGTTGCATCATTTTTAGCCAGTCTACCTTTTTTCTATATCCTTCATCCTCCAATTACTCAATTACTTTCAATCCTTATTTTGCATTGCGTATTATCCATTTACATCCTCCTTACAGCATACGTATCTTCTATCCTAGACTTTGAATAACTAAACGAAATAAAAGGTTCGGCCGGAAACTATCAAGCCATGCAATATTTTGAGAAAAACAGCCTTCCTAGAACAATGAGGAATTATTTTCCCTCAAAGTACTCCCCTTGGGCCCTCATGCATTTATCCCAGCGTGTATTTTACTTTTCAAAAAGGCAAAGTCCTTTTTGGAGTGGTCATCAGATGCCTCATTGCATTCTCCTACTGCTCGTCAACGTCTAGAATTTCGTGCTGCAGTTGCAGCAGACTTGCTCCCAGCCGCAAACGATGACCCAGCTTTTATAAAAAAAAGTCATAACTGTTGTAATAAATGGGTATAACTGGGCTATGACTCTTAAACAAATCCCTGTCCTCCCAACATTCGGGTGACGCTAAACCTGAGGCCAAACTCAACGGTGAGTAAAATGTACACCTAAGAGTAGGGGGCCTCCGGACCCGCCATTGGTCTCCCAGAAATATATGGTACCCGAGAAATTACACAGCTTAGGTGAAAGGCAGAAGGTGTCTATAGTCATCACCCTGCAATCGAACTCAGATATTTCGGTTCCAGCGCTCCATCTGCGACATTGAATTATCTATCAATAGTAGGTATATTCTATTTAACGAAGTCAATTTATTAGCCATTGAATTTTCTAAAGTTCATTTACTAATCATCCAGGCCACTACTCCAGGCGATCCGTGAAAGTATAGTTTAATGGTTGATATTAGAAGGTTCTTGTTACAGAAGAGGGTCCACCAACACTTAGATCTCCAGATTAATTGGCGACTGCTCATATTGAAGGAGGGGTTGGGTTCATTTGATATCTCCTATGATTTTGTGATTAAGTACAGAGGGAGAATATCTTTACCATTAGTCAAATCCTCAAATCAAACGAGTTTTTCACTCTTGGAGGCGTTTTCCCACCTAGTAATGTGGTCTTTTGTCTTAAGGCAGTGCTAAGGGATTATCCTCTAGAATTTCAAAGCATTAAAATTTCCATTTTATCCTGTTGGCCTGCTGATGTCATATCCCTTGCCATTAGATGAGTTATTCATTGATTTTAAGAGCGGTTTGTAGTAAATTAGATTTCTTACATTTTTGGAGTCACATTTTGCGAGAGAAAATCTTTCATTATAGCAATGGGCTTTCCGTCAAATTTTCTAAACTCTTCAGTCTGATCGTACCTCTCTCTGCAATGTTGGGCCAGGATTAATCTTTCCTCTTCAACTCTAAACTCATTTAAATAGTTCGTGTAATCAACGTATTTCCAGAGCCTCCAGATGAAGGATTTTCATCATAAGTGTTACTTTTATTTTCTCATTCTTAACGCTTCTTCACCAAGCGGGCAACCTTTATTTCTATCATATTTATTCCGCAACCAAATCTTGCAAAGATGATAAAAACTCAACTTTTATTCAAGGTGTGGTATGATCAGCTTGATTTAGTCTCTCCTTAACTTTTTTGTCAAATTTTTTAAACTCTTTTCCGTGATGAAATCTAGTTTTAAAATAAAGAATTGTGCACGTAGAATAAAAGTATAACTTTTGAGCAAAATAATCATTCCAATATAGTTGTCACAGTTCGAAGTTCAAGCTTTTTACTCTCCTCGTGTCTCAATGTAAAAGAAAATATTTTCCACTCCAGTCCATCATCATAAATCATTTTATGCACATACCATTACATCACGGAATACTATCTGCTTATTTCACTCTCCCTACACATCTTCTTGTCCCTCTATCGTCTGCACTTGTTATTCCTAAACCTCCCGGCCTTTTCTCCTCTATTTTTGGTGCAGCCCCCTTTTTTCCATCCATTTTCTGTTCTCACCACCCCCCTTCCCTCCGCTATATTCCTTTCGACGCTTAAAAGAGGAGCTTCTCCAGCGCTTTCACGAACTTTACGCCTCAAAGGATCTTAAAGGAATTCTTCATCACTGCGGAAAAGGGCGCGGTTGGGCGGGGATGGATTTTTTTCTTTCCTTAACGGAAGTGGGGTGGGTCTGGAGGTGAGTGCGAACTAAAGGGAGGGTGGCGGCGGCACGGTAAAGACGGGAAGGGCGTCGGTGAGCTAAAGAGTGTACTGTGACGGGAGAAGCAATGGAGGGAGTACCGAGGGTTGAGGCCGAAGGGTTTGTTGGGCTGGGCGTGGAGGGAGTGAAAGGGAGTGGAGAATAGGAGACATGAGTGAACCTGGCGAGAAGAAGGTAAAGAAAAAACTATGCAGGGGCCGGGGGATGGGTGGATTCGAAACGAGAGCAAAAAGTTGGCGGAGGGTGTGATGGAAGAAAAGGGGTGAGCCTGGTTGCCCAACCGGGACCCCTTTGGAACAGAGGGAGAGGCGAGGAAGAAGGGTATTCTTTCTTTTTCTCCACCCTGAGAAATTGGTCCAGACTGGAGAAGTTCCCTAAAGATTGGAGCTGGGAGCACTTGAATAATGGTCGGTCACCCGCATTTGTGTTTTTTGGTTCCAATTGAATGTTGGCATTAATTTAAATAAGTAGTATCATGCGCTCCAGGAAGGGTTATAGGGATCGAGATGGTGCGGGGGCTAAGGTACTGGCTTCCCACCCAGAAGGCCCGGGTCAAATCCCGGCAGTGTTGAATATTTTCAGAGGTATCTCGATCCCTACTTGAGGTGCTTTGTGGAGGGCACTTTGAGTGAGTACGCCGTTCGTCGGATGGGACGTTAAGCTGCGGACCCCTTGGCGCCTTTCGTAAAGAGTAGGCTAATGCCGATGCCGGGTTTCTCTCCACCCTTCATCCTTTCCTGTCTATCCCCTATGGCGAAAATGACCTCAGCTTTCGGTCGCCTCCCCTAAATACTACTACTACTACTTCTAGGAAGGGTTATATGTAAGCGGCCTGTACGGATTTGTGAACTAATGTTGATAGTATAATCCGATATGAGCCCGGTGGTGTTTTGAATAGAGGAATCTTGGAGTAATGTCAAAGTGGTGGTGCTGCACGGTTCGGAGTAAGGATAAGTGGAATGGACCAAGCCCAAAGTGAAAGGAATCAGATTCTTATGGGATCCGTCGGCCATTCCTTTCTCTTCCTTGCTAAATTCAACAGCCAATGGATAGGATGACACCAAGAGGGAGGGTAAATGCTAGGGGGCCGACGTAACGAGGAAAAGAGGGTCGACGCTGAGATCACGGATGGGAGATGTGATACGAAATGAAATACGAGGTTGAAAAAGAGATATAAGTTGCGTTAAAACGCAAGAGAAGTGGTTGAATATTGGTTAACAATTTGACAGATCAATGGGTCCCTAGAAAAATGCGTGAAGGATGGGGAAAGCTGGAAAGAAGCGTTGGAATATAAAAGGAATCATTTCCTATGCTATAACATATTCTTTTAGGAAGTATTTACAGACTTCTCGTTGGCCAAAATACATTTCGAACCTCCAGAATTACATTTCTATTAATGAAGCAAGTATGAATTAAATCCGGTCATGCTCCTTGCACCTAATACATAAAATTTCATAAATTGAATGCATGAGACAAAACAATTTAGATGAAAGCTGAATAATTAATTGAATATTGACTTGAATAGATAATTCCGCAAATACAGGAAATTTTTGCGTTTCTTGTCAGCTATAAGTGCGTACGCTCTTAAGAGATAACGGAAAGAATTGAGTGCGTGTCGTTCAGTGTGAATCAAGTTCAAGATGCAGCAATGAAAGCGTCTTAGCTTACTACGAAATTTAGTGTTAGTGATTAAGCCAAGGAAGCTGAGGTTTACCATTTCATCTCACATGCAGTTTTGTAATTTAGATCAGGCTCTCTGAGCTCTATAATTTGAGAAATGTTTTTCCCCATTATAGCCCAACATGTTTCCGTCTTTTAATACCATTTCTATCTCCCTTGCGACTAAATTCACTTTGGAAGAGTACATTTATTTCCTATAGTACACGTAGTACTGTGGAGACAACCAAAGGATACGTCACCACTTAGGGCTACAACAACCCTGGAGCTCTCTAATATCTAGGGCGGGCTTTCATCACACAGCGATGTAAGTCGTGTGATGGAAGACGGCGGGGTAGTATGAAGCGCTCATAATTCCCTAGTAACCGTGGTGACCCTTCCCTCTCACGCATCCCGAACCACTCACCTCACCAATCTCTCTCACTCTCTCTCCGCGTTGGTCACCGAAAGCGAGTTAGCGCCTCCGGTGGTTCGCGGGCACACATAAACACCCGTCCCATCCGAAGTTTTATGGACCGTCGCGTCGTCCGGCCGCGGGGTGGAGGGTCCGTCGGAAGGAGAGGAGAGGCGGCAGGGAGAGTTGAATGACGGCGGCGGGAAGGAGGGAAGTGCGGGCACGCAGTTGACGGAGGGGGGTGGGAGATGGGATTCTGCATAATTACGCACCACTTCCACCCGGCTCACCGCTCCCCCACTTGCGGTCGACTTCCCTCCTCCTCTCTCTCTCACTCTCTCCCTGCAGCGTTAAAAGGAGAGGGCGGATGGCGGTCGGGTATCTGTGACCGACCCGACAGCTCCTCCTCCCTCCCTCCCACTACGACCAATCTCCCCCGGGTGCCCTGAAAGCGGGCAATGGGATGGAAGTGGGAATATGGTTACGGGAGTTGGCTAGAGAGAGAGAGAGAGAGAGAGGGTTCGGTGGAGAGAGACATTTAGTGGAGCAGGATTGATGCCAGAGCCGTCTCCTATACAGTTTAACCATTTGTCACGACACAACTGAATGACGTCACATGAGGAAACAACATAAGGTATTAACATTCAGAACTATGTCTTTTAGAAACACATTTTAAGTACGAATTTTAATAAATTTCCATTCACACATGATCTACATGTAATATGATTGTGTATAAGATAAAGAGCTGGGACTACAAGAGCAACGTTTAGTATTTCTGCCATAAAATAATCACGTGCACGTAAGCAGGCCACCCCAGAGATGAAATGGAAAGGTTGTACAGAGTTAGAGTAATACGTGATTTTAGATGGATGATATATGATATGCTTTTTTCAAGTACTGAGTATACCCTCGGAATAAGAAAAAATGCAATTGGATGTCAAGTTTATCACTCTATATATTTATATATATATATATATATATATATATATATATATATATATATATATATATATGCACGTATATACTGAAGAAGGCCAAAAGCTTAAACTTTCTTAAATTTAAGTGTCCTTTTACGTGTTTTCCATTTATATTTTTGCATGCATATTGTACCCCCGTGACCTCTTTGTCGGTAGCAGGGAAAGACGGGAACGTGAGCGATGGAGAGGATGGGCTAGAGAGAGAAAGAAGTCAGGGAGCATGTGAAGTTTTATGTAAGAGTTACATAGAATGTCCTTAAATGTTAAATCTTCCTTTGTAAGCTGGAACAGAGAGCGCATTTGAGTTACAAGCGGCCATTTTCCGCGAATTCTTGGTGGCTGTCTAGTATCTAGTGGTATGGGGACAAGGGGATTATTGAGACTTGGGAGAAGCTTAAGAGGCGGGAAGGTGCCACATTTCGGTGAGATAAGTATTGGACCTAAACCTGAACCCTCAAATAGTCGTGCATTTTAAGTGTTCAGTCAAGGTAACCCAATGTGGGTTGGCTGGCCGTAAATTTCATTATTTCCTCAAAATTTCTTCTTTTCTCCGAGCTGAATCAATTAACATTCTCTCGCGATCGAATATAAACCGGAGAAATTTTCATATTACTCTCAGAGACTTCTTCATTGTTTTATCACTACTTTAAAATTGGGTAATATTTCGTTCTTCCACACGCTTGCCCCATTTCCTTCGAGGAAATGATCACCAGGGCCATATTTCATTCCCACAGTTATGATATACTCGTATTAACGATTACTGTGGCAGTAAAAATAATCAAAATTCTACGTATTTATAATTGTTTTCATTTATCTTTGAAGTTATTGCCAATAATAAAATACTCTACATGAATCCAGTAAATTTCATAATTTTCCCCCTTCCCTTTTCCCTCCTTGAATAGTTTATTTGAGAAGTAAGGGTCATGATACAATATTAGCAGGCCTCGTTTATGTGTAGGCTCAGTGGGATAAGTGTACTCTTAAGAAAAATATTTGTTTCCATAATGTACACACTATTTAATAACACATATTTATTTTGTTAGGTAAAGCTGTTTACTTTTGACCTCACCATTATTATCAGACGCAAAATGCATGGACATATTGTTTTATTGTATTTTTTCGTCAATGTGGACCGTTATGGCAAAATTTAATCTCATTCATCATGGCATATTCCAATTCTAAACATCGAGATAACAAATGTCATAATTCAGGAAATGACTACAGCAATATTTTCTTTTTTTTTCTATTTCGTAAATTGATGTATGTGGCTGGCTCAAAATGCTAGTATTGTTTTTATATCAGTACTAAGTCGATAATTTATTACATAATACGAATAATATTTTTTTTATGAAAAGATGAATTGACATATAAATTATAATGTGAGTGGGGTGATAATCAATGAAAAGAAAATTAACTCTTTGGTATTTTATTTTAATGCTTATACTTGATATAGGAAAAGATAAGAGTAAATATTTATTGGTGGCTTACTATCAATCATTTGTGCTAGTAACACAAGCAGAATGATGACCACGAATAATTTATTTTCGGCAAAAGATATCGCGAAAGCTGAGAATACGATGCATTGTATGAATCTTCACGCCTCTCTATTTTTACCCTCATATTCATTTTACACTCTTACTAAAAGTTCATCATTGAAAGTGTCAAATACTAAATTATAAAAACTATTTATCATTTTCAAGAACTCGAAACGGTTGGCGATATTTGAATGATAATTTATGATAGTTCACACATGGGAAGGTCGATGATCACTAATTTATTAAAATAAAGGTAAAAATGAATTGAGGGTATGAAATTCATGTAGGATTAAATTAGTAATCAATCCTTTTTCTCTTTAAACCTATCCTAATAATCTCCTATATCCACTAATTAATTATATTAATGTGAAGTCATTGAAATGTTTTGCTTAAAATAAATATATATGTTAAGACAGGATAAGAAATATATGCGTAAAAGTTTATTATTTAACGCAGTTAAAGGTGAAAATTTTAATGCTTAAGTATGGTGCCCATTAATCGGAAAAGATTTGTTAATTTAAATTACACTTGATATATTTTCAAGCCAGGAACCAGGTCAAATTATAATTTGACCTGGTAAAGGTTAAATTTCTTGGCCTTAATATGACCAAGTATTTTCTTTGTCGATAAAGTAATTGGAGCCGTAACTTTGGCTTGAGATATTTTACCGATGGCGAAGTATAGTGCATTGCTCTCTCTCTCACTCTTAGAAAATACAAAAACACAAAATCCTTCGATAAATAATGGTCAACAGTTTGTTTGTGAATGTAATGTAATTTATTTCTACAGCGTTGTGAATAAAATTATTTTTTCGATACTGGTTTGAAGGTACAGATGATTTGTGAACATATAATTCGTTTGTCAATGTAAGGTGATTCTTGTTGAACTCAGTCCGTGATATTTCTTCTCGCGGATTGATACGGCATCCAAATGCTTGAGCCCTTTGTCGTCTCCATTAATCTGCTCCAAATGAACAATATCCCTTATATAGAACCAATTTGAGTGCTTTTACTGTCACTGATTAATGTATCATCAGTATTTATTTCAACTTTGCGGTAGGTAATCACGTTAGACCGTAGTGAATATTAAAAATAGTGAAATATATAGGGCCAGCCACGATAATAATACGTTCATAGTATCGGGCCCCTTTATTTATGATGATGGAATAAGAAATAATGCTTCATGCTGGTAGTTATATTTTCAAAGAGATTTAGCGCTTGATTACTATGCTTTCAATATATAGTCTGTTCTTTTACTTAAGGTTGGAAAATAAGATTTTTCTTAAAATTTAATTTCAAGCCTTAATTAGAGGTTGGGAATGGATAAAATCAACCTTTTTCCAAACTTTTTAGAGAGAGGCTTATTAGTAAATGTTTACTGCAGTTGTTACTTGCTGCATTATTGGGAAATTTTTCCTGGAATTATCTACCGAATTTTTGTACTTTAGTCACCATTTCAGCGTGTTTTTTCCGATCTTCCATTAGCATGTGCCATTTTATTTGTTTTAATTTGTAATAACGCTTTATAAATAGTGGATTTGGGGTTCAGAAAATGTTCTTTTGCTGCAACGGTAAAACGCTGAAGGGATGGTTGTGATTTGGATAGTTGATTTTTAGTCCATGCGTGTGCCGCATGTCAAACAGGGTTTTAAACCGTCGATCCTTGCGTTGAAAGCGGAGTGAAGCCATGTTTTGTCCCTCCGCTTGAATGGGACGACATACCATTCAGGCGCGAACATTGCAGAAAACGGCCCCTCATAATTTTTCCCGGCGTCATTTCAATGTACCTGAAAAGGTTTTTTTCACTCTCTTATGCGCGAGCATGCAACCCCTTGTTCCTGTCAAACGAATACAAAGCAGTGCCGAAGTCAGCAGGAGCGCTTTTGTAGTAGGCTTGCGGGTCGAAACGATGGAGTAGCAGAATTGCTGACCTCAAAGAGAAGCTTGAAATAAGGAAGAGTTTCTTGACCACTTTTACTACTCTAAACGTCAGACATGCTCACAATCGGATGAAGTGTGGACGCGACAAATATTTGTTCAAATGACAGAGGTCTTCGTCCGCGACACTATCCATGCTTGCTTACCCATGGTCGTGATTTATAGTCCCAAATGGGTGAATTTTATTAATGGGAGGAATATTTTCCGCCTTTTTGTTATTAGAGGTTTATTGTAATTCGCGAGAACTTGGTCTCATAATGGACAGAGAGAAATTTTTGATTGAGCATATAAGAGGAAAATAAGGGCAAATTTACGAATTTATACTTCTCTTGAATATAGCGGTCCATTGAAGGCATGGGGGATCAAATGGAATGATGATACACGTATTTACAGGGGTCTGACAAATGATTGAAGAGCAGTGACTTGAATGAAAACACTATCGAATTATGTGCTCGAGAAGGATATATTTAGCGTCAAGATAGCTTAAAGTATGATTATTTTAGGAGAATTAAAAAATAATAATTAATAATAAATGTTGATAAAGGTAGCCTTCAATGCAGACGTAAAATAAACAATGGAAAACGGAGAAATCAGATTTTTAACCATGAAATGGGTCTGATTGGCTTGTTAAAATTCGATATCTTTCGAACCATAACAAAATTAGAAACCTTTTCACAAAAACAGTTGAATTTCCCAAGAAATTCTCGTGAAACAAATGTGAAGGAATAGGATAAATTGTTTCATGTCGTCTGCTCAGTAAAGTAAAATAGACAAGACCAAGTAAAGGCGTTGAATAGGTGCGAATCCGGACGCGGGTGCGAACGAAACAGCAAAAGCAACATCAAACAACAAATGCTGGAATGAACATTGCTCGTCGTACCCTTGCAACCCCTAATACTTCTGATACAAATTCCATCACGTCCAACGCGGACCGTTGTACACATCTGAGTTCGGTTTAATGGATTCAGGCTGTATATTTTTTACTTGTTACCCATTGCAGCGACGATGGCTCCGAATCTCAGTGTCTGGTCGTCGAGGAACGAACAATTCGCGTGGCCCCGCGCGAAATCCAGGATTCAACTTTCATTCTCCTTTGTCGCACGGACCGCATGTACCTACCACCATTCCTGCGTCGATTCCCTCCACCCTCGCTCTCCCTCACTTTTAGTATGTACCCCTCTTCATAGGTCTCCTCTCCTACCGCCCCCGAGGTGGCCTCCCATCATCCATTTCCCTCGCCAGCCTTTCGTTTCTCACCCCTCCCTGCTTTGTTTTGTGCCACGTTCGTCCTTCCTACCCTCCCTTTCCCTTCACTTATGCGTCCACTGTCCGCACCCAATCGGCGTGTTTGCGTAACCGGCAGATCCCGAGCGCTCTTTTACCCGTTTGATTTTGGGAGGGTTGGGCGAAAAAATTAGCCCCAACACCATCATCATCGCATGGGGGCAAGCTCTCTCGTGACTTTATTTTTCGCAAGGGTCAGTTTTGATTGCTAATTAGCGCGTGGCATTCGTTGACGAGTCTCAACCGGATTACTCTCCATTTTACGCTTCCTTCCTTCAATTCCAATGTTATATCTCGGAGCATATTTTGCGGGTCAACGTAATGTAAAGAAGGCAGACTTATATCGGTAATATATGTCATATTTTACACATTTAATTCTC
This sequence comes from Hetaerina americana, assembly GCF_022747635.1. Lineage (NCBI taxonomy): Eukaryota > Metazoa > Arthropoda > Insecta > Odonata > Calopterygidae > Hetaerina > Hetaerina americana. The sequence goes on from NW_027286985.1 coordinate 87,780,597, forward strand.
GTGAAAAAAAACTGCCTTTATGAAATAGAGGAAAATGAAATATGTACCTGCCGATGTCATTTTCAAAAAAAATTTCATAGAAGATTTTGAGGAATAAATGGAAGACTTTGGTAATAATTTGCTAATATACGAGCATATTGTAAATTATATCATGGATATACTGTAGTGGCAATTTCTACAGGTGGTTCAACGTTTTCACCCCTAAGAGATAGTTCCTTCAAAAGATTTTTTGTAAGAGTCAAATAATGTTGAAATGTATTTTAATGTATTTTAACTTCAAAATATTAATTCCAACATTCCAACATCTTCAAATTAAATCCAACCTAAGGCAAAATAAATGCCATGAATCAAACAAGGCAAGCATAACTAATGTAGGTGACAATTTTCATTTCTCTGGGTATCCCACTGCATGGGTTTATAATTTTTGCGTCCTTCTAAAGTAACACTTTCGCTGTTTTTATGCACATCCAAATACGTACGTGATACAAAAGGATATGGAATTCCGTCTCTAAATTTTAGAATGTCACATAGCGTTAGTCTGTTATAGTGTAGTAAAACGATTACGACCATTTTTAGAACATTCTTTAATATGATACACAAAAAATGAAGACATTCAATACAACATACAATCACAGACAATCTTTATCCTATACCATAGTGATATGATCTTCATATTATAAAATAGCAGTATGCATTAAGATTTTATGCATGGAATACTCATCCTGGTCCTGCGAAGCCAGTCAGTTCTGGCTTGACATTAGGTGCCACGCAAACAAAAATGAAAGCTTAAAGTGTATGCAGTTATTAGCTACATATATGATGTCACGTTTTGTTCCAAGCTCTAATCCATTCTGTATAATAGACGGTATTTTATTCTCCCTTTCACAGCGTTTACTGAGTGTATTATTGTTAAATATTTAGGTAATTCATTAAACATTAGAGGTATAGTAACTTCCAATTTTCTTCTACCCTTATTCGTATGAAATTATTTTGTTAGAAACTTAATAGTGTCCCTTAATGGTAATAATGTCCCTTTTTATTTAAATCAGATATTTTGTATTTGTCATTAAAATAGTTTCCTATTATGATGGCATATCTATACAGCCTATCTACAGGCAGAATTCCTAATTTTTGAAATATATTTCTTCCATCTAGAATATTTGTATTTTTTGATCTAGACGTAGGCATTTTCTCTAGGATTTTTTGCTGTTTATTTTTAGTACATTAACTTTTTTAGAACTGACAAAAAGGTTTACGAAAAAAATGTTGATGTTTCCCTATTAACACGGTAGCATCAAACAGAATGTTCATGAAATATAAGCGTATAGGAATCGTGAATATAATATATTTGTTACTTATTATTTCGCTAAAAGATTGGTGTGATACATGCGTAAATAATTACTTCGTATTTTTTTGCAAACATTCGTTTATTATGAAGTTCTGGGAATCTTAAATATTAAAAGATTTGTGGTTTTGTGGAAAGCGTCCGATTCGCCAAATTGTCAGTCCTCTTTGTGGCCGGGCTAGCTATTTTCTTAAATTTGGATTTTTTATAAAATAACCCGGGGTGGACAGCCCTGTAAATAATTTAAGAGATGTAGAATAGTAAATTCTTTTCACTCTATGTGTATTTTGATATTTTGACTATTTAGTATTCACCAACTATATTATAATAATATCGTGGTCTGCGCGAGATTGAATCGACTTTCTCACGCTCATGTCTTCCTGGTACCTTATAAGATGTCACTCAGAGCCGAAGGCTAAACTAATTGTCGCACCTTTTTATTAATATTAATTCCGGTCTCAAGAGGCATTTTTGTTTTGAAACAGAGATTCATTTATTCATAAATTTATTATTCTCCATTATAACTTTGATTGTATTGCATATGGCCAATATTCCAATTATTTCTTTACACTTCAACTTATCTGATGATTGAATATAATATTACGAGGGTCATCCGGAAAGTAGTACCCGTTCGTGAAATAAAGACACAAAAGTAAATATTAACAAACATAAAAAATTTTATTTGAAAGAGGATACTTTAAACTACTTCTCAACATAATCTCCAAGCAAATTAAGGCATTTGTCATAACGTGTGACAAGTTTCTGTATTCCTGCTGCATAGTCCTTCGCCGCCAGCTCATTGAGATACGCGAGGGACCCATCTTGCACAAATTTTTGCATAATGCAGATGGTGTTTAACAATTTCATGAACAATTGTTCGAGAAACATTGGGAAAATGCTCACAGATGTCATCAATTGTGACGCGCCGATCGTTCCTCACGAATTCGTCAACTGAGCTCACCAGTTGGTCTGTAATGACAGACGGTCTCTCCGAACGCTCATCGTCGTGTGTGTTCCCCCTCCCCATGTTGAAGTTGCGACACCACCGCCGAACAGACGACTCGTCCATTACATTGTCTCCATACACCTCCTTTAATTGGCGATGAATATCACATGGGCGAACGTTTCTTGCATTGAGGAATTTAATCACTGCCCTCACTTCACAACTGGCGGCGTTCTCAATTTTTTTAAACATTGTAAACAATCACAGAAACAACACAGGCAATGCTAGCGTCACGCAACTTGGCTCAGAGAAGGCAGACAAGCCACTGAAGCTATCTGACCTCGTCCAGCGGCTACTCGCGTCGTCAGCACTTCATGCGGCACGAACGGGTACTACTTTCCGGATGACCCTCGTAGTATTGCCAAAAATATATTTTACTTCGATTATTTAATATGTGATTACAGTAACATAATTTTCCCTATTTTCTATAAAGTTTCAACTCCTACATTGTCCAAACTATCTCGACAAATGCTTTCAGAATGTGTGAATATGGTGGACTACTCGCCTCTGAAGCTGGTTATATGAAGGGCTTTCCTGTTGTGGGCCCCACGTCATTCCCATTCTCGTATATGAGAGTTCATTTTCAACTGAAATAAGAATCTAAAGTACTCGTCTGTGGTTGTCGGTGGTTGAAAAGTAAAGGATTATTTTATGATATCTCTTGAGGGATGTCTCCTTTGGTGAATTAGAGGATACTTTTTCATATGAACTGAACGGGATCTCAAAGCGGAATCTACCTGTATTCTTGAAGATTAAAAAAAGTAATTTGCTACACATTTTTTTCAAACCACTTACCTACAAAATTCAATATCAAATGGAGATGTATTATTACTATTTAAATAAATAATGCAAATTGTGTAGATTGTGAAATGCCCACCTTACGCCCTCAATCTTATACCTATATGTAAAATAATTAGCGAATAAAAGCATTAAAAATGGGTAAGTCAACTCTTATTTTTTGGCATTCTTTCTATTATTCAAAATTATTTTTGACTTAAAACCAGGAAATATTTATTTATATTAAGGTATATTATGCTATTTATTTTAAGGTATTTTAATCAAAATTTTTAATTATAAGATTAATTAAATAATATTTGAGAGTACTTCCGCTGTCGTAAATTAATTCGAGGAATCAAGCACATCTCACTGGAATTTAATAACGTGTTAATATACGGCCCGTTTTGAAGTTAATTGATTAAAATAATTTAGGAAGAAATATTTTTTCCACGACGAACTCTCTTGACCTACAGTAAAAAGGAAAAGTAACGGTATACTTCTAAGTGTATATTTTTAGATATGAAGTAACAATATCGATCACTAGAGCAACCGAAATTTATTTAGTCAGAGCCAATAACTCTGTTATTCCAGATAATCTGGAAAATTATGCTGGATAGTTTATTATTTATCTAAGGATTTCTTTGATTGATTAGGTAGCGCACTCGAAAACCTTTGCACTTAAATCTTAATATCAGCTCGACTATGAAAAACCGATGAAAAATTCATCGAGTCTATTCAATGCACTAATTCCAAGTGACGGCAAATATCTATGAATCATTTTTTGGAGGAGACGAAGCTGGAGATCCGCTTGGTGATCCCAACACCTGATTCAATAAACGAAATGCTGAGTGAGTCATGGCCGCCACAAAAAGAAATTCTCATTTCTCGCCCACCCTCACTCAACCTCTCCCCGCCCGCCCTCTCAATGCAAATCATCAATCCGCTCCGTTCGCCATAACTCACGAATTGAATTCAAACTCGGCGCTTCCATGATAGGTGGCACAAAACAGGGCGTGGTTTAATTTGATCCGAAGCCACTCCCCTCCTATCTCCGTCCCCTTCCTCCTCTTCTAACCCGGCCTTTCTCTCGTTCCCACTAACCCTTAGGTGCGGCCTTCAGAGATCATTAGCGACCGGTTTCATTTTACAGGGGGGAAAAATAAATTCAACACATCATTCCAATCCATTTCACTTCATATCCTTCCCACTCCCCTTCCCCCCCCCCCCCCCCCCCGAAACAAAGCTGCGGTGCAAACTCAGCATTTTATCCTCCGCCTCTCTCCATCGTACTCATATGCACTGCATAGTTCTATCCTCCTACCGCCCTCTCTCTCTCTCTCGTACACGAATACTTTTTTACCCTCTACCTCTCCCATGGTTCTCCCCATACCACGCTTCACGCAAGTGAATTTCACCCCCGCCGACTATCGTCCTCCCTCACTCATCGCCCCGAAAACTAACATATTTCTCCGCTGCCGCGGGCCAACTGCTTTTTCACCGTTGTTTCATTCCGCCGCGGTGGCATCGCGCTGCCAAATTAATCGGCGCCCATACTTCCTCCCTCCCTCTGGTGCGTGATACTTCCGTTCTTTCTCTCCTCTCTTTGCTTCGCTCGTTTCCTCCTCATGTTAGGCCTAGGATTTCTGTATCAAATTGAACATCATTTTATCTTTTGGCACAATTTCTCCCTAACTCTAAGGGTTTTCATCACTCATTCTCATCACGTCCTTTGGGGGCATTTTGTAGAGTGGATTTGCATGAATGTGGACACAGTTTTTATATGCGGATTTCGACCCCGATTAATTCAACGGAGATTTTTTTAAGAGGTTGGTTGTGAAGCACATTTTTAGAGTTTAATTTCAAGAATTCATTGATTGATAATATGAAGATAGTTTGTCTGCGGGACTCTATTCTTTCAAATTGCAATGGTTAAAACATTGCACGAGAAGATTTTTTTCTCCTAGGTGATCCTCTTTTATCTCTCAAACCAATTTGTCGGTCACGCTTCTCATACAAGATTTGTTCTCTGTCATCTCTCCTATTTCGTTCTCGCCAAACCAAACTTGTTGTTGCTGAAATTCAGCTTCTAGTGTCTGATAACAGTTGCATATAGGATGTCACATCATAAATGAAGATGCACGGAATGAAGTAATTTATTTATTAAGTCATTGATCAAATATAAAAAGAATGACGAAAAAGTTGTACAACCGTCTCCAATAAATCGACTTGAGACTCCGAAAATTTGGAATAGAATAAATTCTAAAGAAGATGTAGGAAATGCCGTTGAAATTCTGAATAAGCAAAATTACATGATCGTAATAGGAATATAATGATGCTTACTAATTAATTGATCGTCAAAATTTATCCACGCCATGCAGCTCCTTTGTCCTCAATAGCATTTCAGGTTTTATTTTCCCCTCAATTCTTCCGTATGTTTTCTTGTCTGCCGTATCGTCTATGTGATTCAGCGCGAACAACTCAGGGCTCCAACTCCTCTCAGGTATGCTTTTCAAATGACTGTAATCTATTACCTATTGATAGGAATCTTTGTATATTCATTTATTATTGGTTCAATTTGAATTTATTCTTTTATTTTAAACTCGTTGGTCCCGTGCTACATTATCTTAGGTCGCTGACGGGAAGGGTTGATAACTTCTGCCGTCGGATGATGGCGCTCACTTGCTTTACCAAACTATTGGCGTACATCATCGCTGATTTTTTCAATATTTTTCAAATGAACTTTTATGATTATTCTACGTGGAATCTCCATCATTTTGTTTTTATTTTAACGAAGGGTCAAATGAAATATGAGGTCCACGAATCTCCATTTCGTGGGAATAAAGCTGTTTTTCTATCAATATAAATCGACCCAACCCCACGCTCACCGAATACACAAACTCCAATCCCACTACTTCCCCATCCTATTATTTCCTCGCGGTTCCTTTCGCTTCTCTCCCCAACCCCGCCCCATCAGACACCTCTTTCGCTTCTCCTTCCTCAGCCACTCTCCATTCTCGTCGTCTCGTCTCCTGAAATATTTCCATTCCCACCGAGAGTCACCTGCCCTCGAGTTCTACTCCAGCCACATTCCGCTCTGTCGGACATGGAACTCCCCATTTAATTGTTTTGGGCAAACAATCTGCCTCTTTATTTGATTTCGGTTGACGATTTCCAATTTATTCGGTTGAACTTTTGTTCGAAGAAATATACTTGAGTCAATCTGCAGTTCCGTTTATTTATATGTCCCGCGTATTTGTTTTCCCTCAGCAAGAGAACACTTAAACTATCAAAGCACAACGTAAATGTTTGAGTCGTGTGGCATTATTTTAACTGGTATCATAGAAGATAAACATTTTAATGAGTTATGGTTGATGTTTTTTCATTAACTGGATTTTATCCCAAGCTCCTTTATAGGTAATTCGTTCATGAGAATGTTTGCGGAGCAGTATATTAAAAACCTTTTCTGATCAGCTTTGAAAGGTTTTTACTTGTTTTGTATGATGGAAAATAACACTTATGCAAGCAAACAAACGAAAATATTATTATTTAATTGCATTTATTAAATGGTATTCTGAAAATGTTTCCATGCTATTGGATTTTGTTTTCATTCATTTCTTCCCGATAATAAGGACCGTTAATAAAATTTTATGGCAAATTTCCATCAACTAGCATTACGCTCTGTGTGACGCTAGGTGATGGTGACAATGATCAGTTAAATAAAAAGCAGCACATTTGTACGTGGAAGAAATGGCCATGAAATAAAATATGTCGTGAATGCTTATATTTTCTTTGATATTGCTTATCGTTCAAAAGTACATAATCCCAAAGGGTAGGGTTTTTAAATTTACCCGTTTATCACACAATAGATAGATGGGAAGAATTCCATCGCCATGAAAGAATGGAAAGTATAGGTGGTGATCTAATTTCCTGTTATTTAAAGTACATGTATAATGCCATGTACAACACTTTTACGTTTACATGATCAAAACATCTAGTATTTTGCAATCTGGTACTAATGCTTCAAGTTAAAAAAAAATATACTGGCCAGATTGGTTTACTGAGCATTATGGATAACATTGATTCCTTCCAAGTCATAAGGTTTTTCGCCCAAAATCGTTAAAGGTAGAATTTAATTATGCATGGCAAACTTTTTGATATCCGAATTTATTTGTATGGAAATCATTTTCGAAAGGGTTACTTGTTGTAAAATGAATGATAGCCTCCAGTCTTTTGTTCACTGACCTGTCAACAATACATTGTGATTTCTGAAAATATGTCACGTTCTGCCGTGTGCCTTATAATTTCACGGATTGAGATACGACCACGAAAGGGAAAATCCGTTCAGTGGCACGCGCGACATTTAGGGGGAAAATTTTATTCCTGGCGGTGCATTCGTCCATTCCCGTCCCCCGCATTAGCCACTTTCCCCTTTAATTCCTCTTCTCACTCCCTCTCTCATGTCCACCGACTCGCAAACCCCCTCGACCCACTCACTAGACACCCCCATCCCTCGAGGACCCTCCACGCCCTGCCGTGCCCAACCGCCACACACGGCCGACCGCGGCGAATACCGCCACGCTCCCCTGCAGACATATTGCCGCATATCTCGATGGAATTATTTTCGACTTTCGTCACAAATGCGCTAATAGTCATATCTCCCATTATTTTGAATTTGTTATTCATTTGACGATATGTACAATCCAGAGTAGTGTGTTGCGACGCCATCGTATCATTTGTCGTAGGTATGCATCGCTTTATCCTATTGCCTTCGTTTTTATTTCGTCGTCATCCGGAGACAGGTGAGTTTATCATATTTTCCGGTCCTTTCTCTTTTAATGTGGAATGCGTCATTTACACACTAAGTGCATTTTTCAGTGGAAAGTGGAAAACGAATTCCAGTGATATTTTCTATCCCTGAATAATTGATTTTATTCATGTTGATTCATACTTTCAGTGTTTAACATGTCCAATTTGGGACGTATTACATTAATATTTGTATTTCTCAGCATACGCTACGAAGAACAATTCAATATGATCTCAATATAACCGCCCTTTGCTACTCTCTTCCTTCCTATACGTACTAACAATGGATTGCTGCCTCCTTAAATTATGTTATTTCATTCATTACGTCCTCTAGGGCATGAACTAATATGCGGATTCTACTTTTTCAGCTCTAGAACTCCGTCTTTTAGTTTTTATACATTTCTATCAAAATTTAGCTCTTCCTTTCCCCTCTATACTCAAGTCTCCATTTTCCTTTCGAACGGACCATCAAGAATACTTAGAATACTTCAGTCTGAGTTCTTCGCTAGTTCGCCTCCTTACACACATTCTCTAGCTTTAAATTCTTACCAATGAATAGTAGATGCTCCCAATAAAATAACTAAATATTAGATCAGATTAGTATCAGATGCAAAAGATTTTTGAGACACATTTAGGTATATCTTTTAAAGGAATATTATTTATTTTTCCTACCATTTTAGTTCAATGGTTCTAAGGTTATACTATGAAGTAATCGATTTACTAAGTTTTAAGGTTGATTAAGTATCAAGTTTTTAATGTTACATTAAAAGCCTGGTGAGAAAATTTGAAACTAGCATGTATAAGGTGAATAAAAATATTTATATCATGGTTACCAAACTTATTAATTTAAATATCATGGTAATAATTGAAAAAATTACATTTAATTACGCCTAATACTATTTCTTCGTATTTTCTGGTGGATTATTAATTCCTAATATTCCTTTAGCGACTAAGAAATGGATGTAAAATGTAATCAGATTCGTTCGTTGGATAATTATTACTACTGTTAAAGTTTAAAGTAACTTTCAAGTCTAGTAATCCAAAGGAAGGTTCCTTCTGGCAGTTTTTTTTGCTTAAAGATCAATATAAATAGGTCACACATTCGATTACAATAAAAATTCCAGCTCTTTGATTCCATTCAATGTTTATTATTTACGACCCAGGGTTTGGTGTTTAAAGTCATCTTCAAATCGAAGAATAGCACAGTTTTAGGCGTAACATGGTGAAAATACTTCTTGATGAAAGAATAAACTTGTCTCTTCCACATAGAATATTTTCATTACCACCTTGGTTTCGTTACAGTGTAACATCTTCAGGTAAGACTGATAGGTTGTAATAAAAATATCCCATGTGGAAAAGCCAACTGTCTTCTTTCATCGTTCAGATGGAAGCTTGAATATTGCAACCCGGTCATGTGGGAAACGGAATAGTGTGTAATCCGAACATTTTTTAATCCATATGTGGATTAGTTCCAAAAAGGTACTCCTGAAACAATCGCATATTGGATTTTCGTAGTTATTCGAATAAATAAACCTTAATTTTCATGACAAGGTTGCTTTTTGATTCTGGGTGGAATGAATATCTAATTGAAGACTAAGATGCGATAAGAGAAAGAAGCATCCAGGCCATCCTGTATGTTCAAATTCAACACTACCACATGGCGTGCATTTTCCAATGAAATTGAAGCCCGTTGGTTGGATGAGTTTCTCAACTTTATCACAGTTTCTTTTGCTGTGGAAACATTCTGCACTCACCTTCCGTTAGACGACTGCATGTTAGTTTGAAAACCGGTATAACAGTGCCGTTCGAAACAATGTTTACCTCCGAAGTGAACTGCAAATTAACTGCAGGTTCAAGCGACCAGAAGTGCGCGGCTTTCACGTGCGATATTCACGATCATATTCCTTCTCCCCCTCGAATCCGAAATCCGATTTCTCAAAGCCCGAAACGATGGTGTTTTCGCGGGAGGGGCTCCCTCCCCCCCTCATTCTCCTCCCATATTCCTCCTGCCGACCCCCCGCCCTTCTGCTTCTCTCAAATGGACCACACCCACGGTTTCAACTCCTTTTTCCGCAACCTTTCCCCCGTATTTCCACTGCCTCCCCTAATCCCTTGACCCGCTCATCTTCTCCTCCGTCTCGTCATTCCCTTTCCGCCGCGTCCGTTCGTCTGTCTCGTATATTAATTCGGCTTGCCACTTCCACATGGCTCCCACCTCATTACAGCCTGTGATAAGTAAATGGATTCCCGCATCCCAGCTTTCATCCCACTCGCCGGTGTCCGTATCCTCTCGCGCCTCCCGAAGTCCCTTCTCGCTCCCAAACGTCAACTCTCCTACGGTACGTTTCTGTACTCAACACTCTTTCCACCCTCCACCCTCAATCTCATTCCCCCAAGCATACTTCTCCGCCGTCTCTCAATCTCCTCTTTATCCCTTTCTGTGGGAAGATCCCGGGGACCTATGGTTTTCCCCTCGGTTCCTTTCACGCCTTTTCCCGGCACCCTTCTGCCCTCACCGGCAAGTTCCCGGAGCCTTCACTCACATCCTCGGTTTCTTTGTACTACTTCACACCCACGGGTCTTATGACTGTGGGTGTGAAGTGAGTGTGACTGAGAGTGTGGAAGGAAGGTGCTATTAGTTCCCGATTCTCACGCCCACTTCCCTCTACCCACCTCCAACCCCCAGAAACTACTCCCCCCCGTCATTCAACTGTCTCCCCTTCACGACGAGTTCGGAGTGTGATTAAGTATTCAGAAGAGGGTTTATTGAAAAACGTCTCTCGCATGCCAAGGTGAGGAATAAATGAATTTGAGACGAAGTCGACACGCAAGAACCAAATCTATTGAATCGGGTATAGTTAATTATTTTATTTCCTGCATGTATATTTATGAATTAGTTTTGATACCCTCAACCATGAAATGTTGATTCATAATATTTCCAATGTGTTGCTGCTCAGTTATTATGTGCAACTGGTTACAATGACAAATTTGTGAGAATTTTCATTTCTTATATACAATTTATTCGTCGATTTTGATATCAGAAGGATACAATATTATTTTTAAATCAACGTGAAACTAGGAAATTTAAAATATTTTATGTTGCTCATGTCACATCAAGATTTGAAGTTTAGATCCGATTTGATGAAAAGCAATTTTATTTTATCCTTCATGTCATTTTAGGAGAGAGGTACTTTCAAGGCGCCTGTGAATAATAATTGCTTTTGACGTATTAATTCGCATTTTTCAAATTCCATTCGCAATTTATGAAACTCTTTACAGGACTTATCTAATTTTTGAATTAAAATTTTAAAATATTCATGAATAATCGTAATAAACTATCTGTAAGCATCACATTATTACAGATAAAATCGTGTTGGGAGTCACTGGAAACACGAATAGTTAATGAGCGATTGCAAATTTTAGGTAAATACAAATCATTGGAGTGTAGCGTTTACACAGAAAGAATAATCGTAGCGCCGCATCACATTAAATTAAAGTGAACTTGAAGTGAAATTAACTTCTGAATCGATCAATATGACGACTCATATTTTTCTCACTCAATTTAAAACCACAGCATCTGGAAGCATCCTACCACAAATTCAACTTCCTGAATGTCTTCAATCACCAATCAATCCAATATTGGAAATTGATCTAACAGCCCATACCTACCGCTATCTTGATTGCCTACTGACAAAGTAAACTTAAATAGGAAGTACAGTAAAATTTAAATATTCCGATGAAATTAGTATGCATATCGTAGCTGAGCTGACTCATTTTTCACAAATTTATAAAAGTGGACGGTTTTTTTGTTTACTATTATTTTTTCACACTGAATTTGGTTGCTATACATCTTTATCCACATATTTATGAAGTCAACTGGTACAATGATCTTGCATGAGAAATCACATCTATGGCTCTGCGAGAGTCTTGTTAGCTTACTTAACCGGACAAAATTGTTCCCATTAGAGTATAAATTTTTGTAAATCAATTAAAATTTGCAATAAAATTATCCGTAAATCTTCTTGTAGGGCCTCAACATAACACTATAACATATATGACTCATTCTGAAAATTAACTAAATAATAAAGCAAATTCTTTAAAATCCGGAGGCTGGATTGATAAATGGGAATAGAGTCGTCTCTTGCTAAGCCCCACGGAGCGCAAAATTCAGATGTCAGGGTAGGGAGAGCAGTTGCCTTCACCCTGCGGTTTTCTGGGAAAATCTGGGAGCCAGAATATCTCGCCACTTGGGTGAAGCGTCAGACGCACCATTGGATTTCAGCTCTGTGTCCTTTAAAAAGTACGATATGATAACACGATTTATAACATTATGTTTAAAATGTAACTGTTGGTTTGTTTACTGTATAGGTATTACTTCGTTCCGGAATTCAAATGAAATGTTACAAACAATATTTGTTTTAAAATGAGTAGTAGTTTCTATTATTTACTAACATAGTTACAATGGATAACAAATGCTCCATACATTTCGATAGAAATTCTAAATTGAACTTTTCTGCATTTAACGTTAAACACATAAAACCGGATTTTTTATAATAATACTTCCTATAGTTATCTACATGTCATAAAATAAACCAGCATGTATAATAAAGATAGATATGTACAGAGTTTGTAGATAATAGGACTTTATTTTATGTTTTTTTGTAAAATGTACAATATATGTACTTTGAGAAAATATTTCTTTGTGTATAGTAAAAAATCAGTACATTAAAATGCTGTACAGTTATATTCTTTAATATAGACAACCCATGATACTCACGATAATCTATGACTTATGTATTATTTACAATTTTGCGCCTTTGAGAGTTACTCATGTTACCAGATGATTTATAAAAATATATTTGTGATGCGTAAAACGGCAATAAAAGGAAAAAAACTCTAACCATATGTTATGCTATAATTATGAGAGTGTTTCAAACTGTAAATTTGAGTATGAAGTTTGTCGTCTAATTCGGCAAAAAATTTCTCAAATAAATATGCCGCGTTAATTTTCGCCACATTTGAATTCTGGTGAAATTTAAGGGCATTTTGACATCGTGGCGTGGATCCCTTAACAAATATTTGTTGGAAGGTGAATATCATGGATACTTCCTGGCATGAATGAGGCATTATGTATTGAATTAAGTTTGAAAGTATTTCACATCGCACCACGTGATGTGGAATAATTTAGTTGTTTTAGGTTTTCCGTTTACGTGCGTCTTTCTCATTCGCCCTCCATTGATTTTCCACTGCCTCAATTTAATTTTACTCCTACCTCCTGACTCCTAAGGATTGATTCCTCTTCGCCTCCCCTTTCATCAAGCTTTATTCTGCTTTTGTACCCTTTATGGATCCTTCTCAGGAGATCACTTGCGGTCATAATGGAACTCGGATCCATTGGCTCGTGGACCCGTAGAAAATTAAAAGGAAAAAATGAGACCAGCATTTTCAATTAAATGGACATGTGATGAGGTCATTATAGATTGAGGCTCATGTGCGATGATTACGAGATCCTTAGGTCGATTTTCAACGAGCTAGGCCTGAATAAGTATTTAAATAACAATGGAGCCTTTTCATTAGATGAAAGGGAATCCTTTTAACAGCTTTGGTCCTTAACGGGCAAAGAATCTCCGATCTGGTTTGGGTTTTTGATAGCTGCCAAGATGAAGCACCTTTGGCATTGTGCCAGTGAAAAAAATAAGCGCTACAAGATCAAGGGTTCTTCAATGAAGTGACGTTTTACGTTCAAAGGCCTAATGTTCCTGGCGATTAGTTAATGAAGTATGTTTTACATTTTTTCTTAGTTATCTCGTTTGCTTGATCTTTTGTGGAGAATAATAAGTGCGCTGTTAAATTCATGATTCTTTGTTCTCCGTCTTACGGATTTAGTGATTCTAGCTCAGGTAGACCGAATGGATCACCTCCGATAGCAGCTCTAATTGGTCGAAATAAAAAAATGGAAACGATAATTAATTAAAACTAATTAATACTTGATTAAGGAATTCATTTAATTCTTTTTAAACTCATTTTCATAGTTTTTCTAAATGAGTTTTTATATTTTCAATCTTATGTGGCCAAATGTTATTCTAACTTTCTTTTTAGGTATTTAAGGAATTAATTTTTCTGCATAATATATTCAGAAACTAGTTGGAACTAGTTATATATTAAACAGTTTTACAGATTTAGATACCGAAAAGGGTTTTTAAGCACACGATGTAATGTAAGTAAAGGTTCAGAAAAAAATTAGCATTAATAAAAATAATGAATACCATAAATGTATTTAGATTGTTTTTGAGTGCGAAAAATTTATCAACACTGGAATTTTTTCTTTATTTTTTCTGTTATTTCTTTTAAACTCATAGCTTTCATTAATAGATTATCAAGTTGATAGTTCATTATATTAATACTCACTTTTCCCGAGCAAAAATGCGGTTCCTACGTTGTAGTAGGCATTTACGTCCTAACGCTCTGGAAAATCGATTTAACGAATTCCGATCAAGTAGCTTTTTCTAGGGGGCTGAGAAATGAGAGGCGTGACTTTTATCAATTAATCCTAGGCTTTGAATATAAATGGGTGTGCTGCCAACCTTCCATTTTTTTTACTGGTGGTATAGACAAAAGATGTCTCCGTTTAGATCCTTTAGTGGTGTCGCTTCGAGTTCCCTTCGCTACTCTTCGGGTGGGTCGACCCTTCACCCTCCTCCTACAATTCTCCACCTGTCCAAGCCACGTGAGCACCCGCCGGGTTACCCACCCTCCTTACTCGCGCATCCCCCTCCCGCACGCTGCCCTTCTCCGTCCTTCTCTCGGACGAAAAGGACCACAGATTATTCTCTGTAGAACAATATTTGCTGCGGTGCGAATGGGTCCATATCCATTGGGGTAGAATCCTGCAACCCTATCGAGAATTTTGGCGTGGGAATGGGGCATAGGGGTGGGAAGGGATGGTTGTGCGGCGGGGGTCCAAATGATGCCATTTCTTTCATGTCTGTCCTCGCACCTAACCCTCTCTATCGCCCAGAACACCGTCCTGCACCCCTACCAATTCGTCCCGCCATTTCGATGACCCCCGTTCTTCTTCATCCACCCAAAATTACGCTACCCTTTCCTCTCTAACCTCCATCTCTTTTTCCATCTTACCCCGTCCGTTCGAGCCAAGTATACCGCCATCCAAACCCCTCACCCAAAGTTTCATATCATCTTCCATTTTCGAATCACGCTATCCTCATAATCCTTATCCCCATTCCCTTCATCCTCTTAACCTCCAGACCCCTTTAACGAGTTCATCGCGACAATCTCATTCACCTCTCTCGACAGATGGCGCTTTATCAGTTTCACCCCACGAAATCCTTCCCTTCAATAACTGGTATACTTGTCCCAGCTTCCTCCTCATCCAGGGCTACTGCAACCCATTACTCACCACCATCTATTCTCTCCACACTAGCTATTATATGCAGTATCTGCTCCCTTGCCGCTATCGCCCTCAACTCCCCTTCCAAGTAGAACACCCTTGTAAATTCGTTCCTTATCTTCGATTTGTCCGCTATTGGATTTTTTCTTTCAAAATTCTGGTCTGTTTCATCTAAGTCTTTCTTTAGGCGATTTTTCATGGAAATACTGAGGTTCCTTTTGGAAAATTCCTCCCATCATTGCTCTTAAAGTTTTTTATTTAATACTTGTCCATCATCTAGCCAGGAAATCCATTTTGTGATGTCTGTTCAAGTATTATCAGCAGATAAATGCATTGTAAAGACTTAAATTACCCGCAAAATAGTCTCTAGTTATAATTTCTTGATTTTTAGTCAGAAGACATTGAATACCCCTTTGATGCCTCGGGATATTAATGCGCTAATTACAATAGTCGAGTGATGCTTATTTTTCATTCAATTCGAAGAATTCATTGAGACTGATGGTAAATAAACAGTTTTTTCTAAACCCTTTATTATTCATATTTTAATTGATGGTTTTAATACATAACATTATACCAGTAAGCGTAGGGTGGTTTACCAAACCAGCATGGAGTTAGTTTGCGAGAAACGTAACAGGAGGTGAGATAACATTTTTTTTCTCTTTTAAATGTGAAGCTCAAAGGTCGTTACTTCCCTCACCCTTTATTTCCCTCTCTCAGACTACTAATAAGTCCATTTAGCCCTAAAATAATTTAGTTCAAGTCTCTGTTTCTTAAATTCTTTAATTGTACCTTATGTATGCATATATAAATATTTTTTTAATTTCCAAGTTTAGTAGCTTATATAATTGTTGATAAATTTCTTTATTATTATAACAATAATACAACGATATTTGAAGCACTTTGGTGGCATTATCTACATAATATTAAGTCGCTCCTTTTGCAGCGTCTCATCTCTCCTTGAATATCTTTTTTACGGTTTTTTAGCCATTGTTCTTTACGAATTATGAGGACCAGAGAGCAACATCCTGCTAGCTTAAAGGAATTATAGGTCATAAACGCACTTTATCATGTGTTTGATGAAAAGTTAAATCAGCGCGATGAGCCACACAATAAGATTTTTTATGTTTATGTCCAAAAAGTCATTTATTCGTTACCGTAACCGTAAACCGTAACATCCAGTTATAATTAATTGTTTTATTAAAATACTTTGTAAGTCAAAACCCGGGTCGTGTTTAATAAAAAATATATGTGGAATAACCAAGTATTTATTTTTCTGAAATGAATCGCTTCCACAAAGTGACGCCTGAAACCATTCTATTCAAAATACTTTGAATAACACTTACTACTAATCATTACTAACGCTCTACTATCACGTACTTAAGTTGCGCTAAAGCTATCCACTGAATACTATCAATTAGGTTAGAAAATTTATAAGTCATTGTTTTTCTCATATCTGAGATATTTTGTTGAATAGATAATTTTCAAAACTTTTTTGCTCGCATAAGTTGCAATTCCGTGGTCAAATTTACGGTGCTCTCAATAATTTGATATAATTTGTTGATCTATAGTAGCAGTTGGTTTTGTCTTTTATTAATTGTTTTCAAAACAAATTGGCTTCCTCATGAAGGAGAAAGCAAATCTTTTGGCTATGTCCTAATGAATTATTTTTAAAAGGAATTTACATCACTACATTCAATGAAATGGGTAATAAAATGACTTGGTGTGCAGTAATTTTTCCATTCATTCGGTCTCCAGTTAGTTCCTGCGCATTCGTAAATGTTGCATGAAATCATTTACTGGTTGTTGCAAATAGCTCTCCTTAGGCCGATATATCTTTGACTCCCTCGAGAAGCCGCTAGCGATACTCTGACCCTTGGTTGGGAATTTAATGGCTCCCTTTCAGCGGGAAATGCACTGGGTCCAATTACATTTATTTGACAACGCTACGGAATTGTTTTCCAGTGAATGTTCCTTGGACAGCAGTTCTTGCGGAAATTACGTTACAGCGTAGTATGACTCGATGTGCTGAACTTTTATTCTTTCCATTTAATGATAATTGGACTGCTGCAGGAGGACTCATCGCAAGTGCAAAGGACAGCCTCTATCTACAGATTTTATTAGAGGAATCTACTGGAACACATTACTATATGGCAGTCGCGTAAAATTTATCTCTTCTAAAATCTCTAAATTTGATTATTTATTTGCTAGCTAGCTAGTTATTAGTTGCTAGCTTTGAGCTCTATAGTTAATTGAAGTGTCATCACGAAATCCATCTTGGATCTACAATTTGTAGAAATAATTGTTTCCCGGTGGCACACATCTTTCTGTAAATATTTATTAATTTTATTTTTTTAAATGAAAAATGTAATGCATATGTTTAATAATCTCGGTCGCTTATGGGTTTTCATTTATACCTTTCTTTTGTAAAAATGCCACCATAAATTTTGCGTGTATCATTATGCTGTGTAATGTTATCTCTCCTCCTATGACGACTATATCACGTGAAATATTCATCTTCAAATAAAATCCCAAAGTGATTATTTGCCTTGACCTGGATTTGAATCAGGATCCCTCGTTTCCCGGCCAAGTTTTTAAGCTAGTTAAGCTACCTCTTCTACTTAAAAATTTAACGGGCTTTTAAAGGAGTGAGATATTATGACGAAATACCGTACATGTAATACCACAGGCAATAGTAATGGTGAACTTTGCTCCGCAGTCCACGAGGCAACATTTTAGACATAAAAATGGTCACCTTAGACAAATTTACACAAATTTGGGATTAAATCGCTGTCAGGGCGAATGATTTTTTTTATAATTTGAAGTTTCCGTACACTAATGTATATTAGCGGATGACTCTGATAAAAGTTACTGTCGTGGCATGTCCCGCAGTTCTTTGAATTTATCTTCCTATGATCAAGATCGTATCCTAATTTCTAATGATCACAAACCCCTATCTCACTATAAATATGAACTGCACTATACTTATGCTCTGATTTTTATCTGCAAAAAATAATAATTTCTCGCCTGTCGATACTCGTCCCAGATAACTTCATTTTTCTATAAGATTTCAATCACCCGATAACTTAATCTGAAGAATGTCAATAAAAAAATAAACATCATTCAAGGAAAGGGAAAGAACCCATCCGTACAACGCTAAAACATGAAACTTTCATTGACGTCCCAGTAGTTTTTTTTTTCAAGAATCAATCCCCGACCACATAACCCCTGAAAGGTTTTATGCGGAACCCTCAACACGACCAGGTTTCCCTCTCGATATTAACCTCCCTTTCGCACACATGCATGCGCAACCTGTTCGACACACACACACACATATTTTAAGAACCTTATCTCTTTTCCCTGCCTCCCCACAGGTACCCTCCAAAGCCTCAACCTCCAACCCCCGCCCGATACAAGACCCCTCCCCCAAAGGCGTCCCTTTCCCCCTCGCTGTCGTCTTTCCGATTCCCGAGTTCACCCTCCGCCACACCCTCGCTACCCTGGCTCTTACGCGACCTATCCTTATCAATCTATTGGCACGCCCTCTTTTCCTGCTTTTCCACCCCACACTCTACCCCGCCGCTTCCTTCGATCAACCCTCCCCTTCTCATTTAACGGGAAAGCCTTTTCCAATGGTTCTCCTTCCACTTCAGACGGCCTTTCGACCCTTTCTTCCCCCCATCCTCCGTCCATGCGCGCCTAAGCTGGGCGGAGGGGCGGGTGTGTGGGAGAGGGGAATGGCGAGACAGGCCATTGATCACCAAGGAAGCCGCCTCAATTCTTCGACACTCCACCCTCGCACCCGAGCAGTCCTCCCTCCCCCACTCCCCTACCTACAGAGTTCCCCCTCAACCTTTGCACCCCCGACGACAACTCCCTCCATCGCTCCTGAATTCTTCCCAAGCCCATTCACTTGCTCACTCCCCTCGGCCCTTTTCGTCGTCTTTTCCTTCCAACCCCCGAATCTCATCTACCTCCTTTTCTGAACCTTTCGAACTTTCCCGTCTTCCCTCTATTTCTCTTTCCTCCTCTGTTGATTTTATCCTCTGCTTTCTCTTCCTCTGTCTCCTCACGGTCCTCCTCAAACGAGTAATGATTGCAGGAAATCATCCTTCAAGTGACTAGTAGCTCACTTAAAAAAATCTCACACTGTAAGCCAACTCCTTTAGATATGTAATGAATGAGTTTGGCGCTCCAAATAAAACATTCCCTGAAATATAGACGTTGGAAAGCCAGCTGGAGAGTGGAATACCTTGAGTTTTTTTATCAGTTAAAAATAATTCACCTTACCTGGGATTCGAGTCCGAATCCCTTGATACCGCGTTTAATAACCAATCGTGCTCCCCATGCACTGTTAAAAGAAAATGATTTTTACAATGTGTAATTCTCGTATTTTCATGCTCATCAGCGAACGACACCATTTAATTTACCACCGTGACAACGCCCTTAGCGCTTTGATTTCGTATTTTAGCCTTCATTTATCCTTTAATTATACAATTTGTTACTATAGTTGAAGCATTTGGTGAAATGAATTCATGTAATTTAGCTACCTAATCCATAAATCTGAGTACATGTAAAGTCGTGTCTAGAATTTTCACTTGACACTTTTTACTCTTGTTGAAAAATTGTTTTTTCAATAAATAACTTCACTTACCGGTCAAAATTTTATTCTTTATTTCTACTAATTTTGACGAAAAATATTGAAAACCACCACAGAGGGTATTCTGGTCGAGAGGTTGTGGTTGGTCCCTGACGTGGTTCCCGTTAAACCAACACAACAATTGGTCTGACGAGAGATTTGCAACTAATTTTTACGGCCATTGGAGTTTTCTTTCCCCATTCTTATTTATTTGAAAAATATTGACTTTAAATTAAATAAACTTAGGATTCACTTCCATGATATTGGGGCTGAACAACATATTCTATTAGCATTCAATTTGCTCCGTCGCTTGATCGACAAATATTCTCTCATCTTCGTTTTTACAAATAACTTCCTCATTTCGGTAAGGTTTTCAAGAATTTACGTTTTTAGACTATCACTTTAGAATTTTAACCTGAGGCCTCTCTTTTCTCATGAAAATGTTTTCTTTTTTTCCTTGGCAGTGCGTATTCCTTCCACATCACAGTAAGTTTTTGTTATCCTAAAAGGTATACCTCACCTGGTACCTTACCTGTTTTGCCGTGAAGTCCACGTTTAAGTAATTAAAGGGAATACCAGAATCTGATCTCGTCAACATTTGTGCTAGGGACTCAGCCTAAATGTCTTCTAAATTAAATTTCAATGTTTGATAAAATTGAACGATTTTTAATTGTATTTCCAAGAAAAATTGTTTCCAATTCAACTATTAGAAAGCATGCTGTACAGTAACATCCCTATACTAGCATCTGGCCAATTGGCCACTGCCCATTGTGTCCTTACATTAAGACTGCTTGGGTCAGCAATTGGGAAATAAATTTTGTATTCCTCGCCTCAGAGCTATGCGATTTCGTATTAAGGCGTAAAATTTAATCTGTGTCAAACAACCTCGGCTGTGGTTACAATGGTGAAAACAATGTGACCTAATTAGTGAGAGAGCGTTAGCTCGATGACAACGTCATATTTCCATGCAGCGGAAGTCCACATAACTGACTTGTGATTGGATGTACCCACGTAAATGATTATGATTTTTAAAGATGTAATTTTCAGCATGATTCATAGCCTAATTACAACTAACTCCACCATAATTATGAGACTGTGTATTATTTCCCAAAAAAATCGGATTATGACCACATCAGAAAGCAAATGAAAAACTTTTCTACGTAATAAACCTAATCAAGCAAATCAATGGCCATTATTTTGTGCATTTTCAAAATATTTAAGATATAATAGTTTACTTAATAAATCAATCTTTAAATCATAAGTGTGGTACGTCGTCAAATATATGTAAAACATGAAATATTAAGATATTTAAAAAATATTAAAGAAAGCATACATTGATTTGGACTTGACGATGATAATTATGTAAAAGTTCTGAAAACGGTATTAATATATACAAGAATCGAAGGAAATGTCTTTGATGATCCCCTGTAACGTGCCACACTCGAAAATATTAGGAAGAAGTGGAGTGGTTTGAATGACGCATCGCAATTTCAACTAATGTGCCTGAAGAGATTCCCTGGTGGAAGAATAATAAAAGATAATGCTATTAATAATAACAGTACAAATTTATTTCCAAATGTAGCTACCTTTAAAATTTTAAAACCATAATTTGGACCATGTATATGCTTTGCGGCATCTTTCGATATGAATGGATATATTTGCGCATTTGCATGTCCACTGGTTACATACGTGGTATTCATTATTTTTATTGGAATTATATTGGCCAATGTAAGTTTCGGATGGACAGAATACAATATATAAGATCCACACAATACGTCCATTTTATACACTATGTATAATAATGGACACTATACGATTGTATAGAAATACATTTACTGGTTTACCTTTTAGCGCACTCCACCTTTTCCATTCTTCTCCATACTAATATTTCTAACACCTTTAATATACGATGGCTATCATCCTCCTTTGAGTTACCATGCTTCCGCGTCAAAGAAAACTGCTCTCCATATCAAATTTTATCGAGCCTTTTCGTAATATCTTTACTCAATTTGTCGTCATCAAATCCCTTCACCTTGTGAAGGCTCTTTTGCCTGACGCAATTCGTCGCCCTATGTCCCTTTTTCTTTGACCACTTTGGTTCAGAACACTTCCAAGATAGTCAAAATATTCCACTTTCTTAAGTTTAGTTTATGAACTCCAATTTGAAAATTTAATGTTCTCATTATTTAATTTGAACTAATCAATTTAATTCCAAGCAATAATGGAAATGAAATTATTCGACTTTAAACTACGTTGTTAACACAGGGGAAAACCAGTTTGGAGGGTTTTTGATTATGACTTTCGCGATTCGTTAAGAAGTTATTTAGATGATTTACAAAAAATTAATAAATTACGTCTATTATTTTGATTTATATTTGAGGAGAAGAAAAATAAATTGCGCTCACAGGTGGCCGATTTGGGTTAATGGTAAAACGTCTGTCAGCCAAAAATATATTAGCGTACAATAACCATGTTCTAGAAGATGGTTAACGGATCGATGGACGATTATTCGGTTTGGCTTCCGTCCAGTTTTACTCTAATCCCAGCGTCCAATTCTTACCCCACTCAACAGGAGTCCTTTGCCTCCGGTTCTTCCTCTTGTGTCTTCAACGTCTTCTCTGCCATCCAAACACCCTCTTGACACATATCAGTCGTATCGCCCTACACCCGCTCCCTCCGTCTCCCTTTAATCTCCGTACCTCCCGATACCTCTAAATCCAGCTGCGTCCTTTAGATGGGCCGCGGCCGTGGTTGCTCCCCTACCACCCCGCCCCCATCCCGTGTCGAAAGCCTACTTGTTACACGAGGGGTGACGGCCATTGTGAGAGCTAACTCCCCCACTTACTACAGCATTACCCCCTCAGTCATACTCCCTCAGGCCTGAGAAATGGGTCGGGAGTTGGAAGGGGCCGCTTACCCTCTTCCTCTGAACACTCCCGTATCCATCGACTGCCAAAACCCTCGTGAGTGGGTGTTCGTTATATTTTCAAGGCTCGAACGCTTCCTGTGAATGGAACGGTTTATTCGCGAAGCGTCGGGCGGAAAACTAATGCCTTTCTCCGGAGTCCGCGGGTTGAGGGTGATCCCGGCGGGGAGAATGAACGAATGGTGACCGATCGCCACCGGTTTAATGACACCCCTTTCCGTTCAGGTACGAGTCGGATCTGAGGAAGGCATTCGAGATGATATTGTTGAGGCATAATGGAGCTCAAGTAGAATTCATGCCATCGTTAGTATTTCGTTGGTTGGGTTCGTTTTGCATCGCACATATTACTCGGCGTGAACGTGTAAATTTCACCTCGAGGGATGATAATGGCTTATACTATATCGCTTTGAGGTGCTTTCGATGCATCTTGATGGATTCCCGTGCCTCAAAGCTTGAATTCGCTGAGCACTTCCTTTTTCCTCTTAAATATTCTCCCGGGAAACACTCGTGGGTGTGTAACTATTGGGAGAAAATGTTTCAATGATTGAAAATATAATGCCATTACGACTGTGCACGTACCCCTTTCCACTTGATAAATGAAACTTTCCAGTTGATTTTTCATTGGTGGGTAGCACAAATCTAGAATAAAAATGCATAGGCTGTTGGTCAAATCAGATCTGTTAAAGTCAGAGCCAACTGACTCTTATTTTCCATCCCAAATGTGTGGACTTTTTAAGTTTCAAATACGAGGGTTGCTATTTATATTTTGAGCCTTGATAATACTAAGAGCTTTAGGCGCCATCTGATGTGTCCATCTGAAAGTTTGACCCTTTTAACGTTAACTCTTATCAGAAAATTTTGTCGTTTGATCATAACTTGGCGAAATCTCGATGAAGAAATGGAGTTAACTCGTGAACACTTTCGTGCGGCAATTTTTTACGACTTTCGACGTGGATTATCAAGACAGGAGAGGATCGACCACCTTACTTCCACTATTGGTAATGAAACCCCTTCTTTTGCCACTATGAAGCTCCGGCATAACGAATTCGATAATGGCCGCCATTCATTCAGCGACGAAAGTCGTGCAAAATCAGTTGTTGTGCCAGAAAACATTGATGCTGTGCAAGAACTAGGAAAGGAAGATCGTCATGTGACGTATCGTGAGATTGAGGCATCCTTGGGTTTAAGAATGACGAGCATCAATAAGATTTTGCATGTACATTTAGATGTGAAATCAATTTGTTCGCTTCGGATCCCGCATAAATTGACAAAAGCTCAAAAAGATGCTCGTGTCAATTGGTGCAAAGAAATACAATCGCGGTGCATCAAAAGCTGTGTATACATGGTGGCGAATTGGTGGCGAATCTTAGGTCAATGCGTATGAGCCCGAAACAAAACAGCAATACACTGTGTGGGTCCGCCAAATGAGCGAAATCCGACAAAAGTGATTCATGCACGAAGTACAGCGAAGCAAATGATCGCCTGTTTATTCTGAATAACTTGACATGTGGCCACCAGTGTGGATGGAAGTTGGATGGACGGAAGGAATGTTAGAGGAATTTAGAGCCGCACACTTTGAATGGTGCACGTGCAATTGTTTGTCTGAAATGTTTGGTGAAATATGGAAAAAGAATCTTCAACGAAGGATCATTCTTTATCATGACAAAGCAAGCTCTCACAGATCAGCTGAAATAACAACCTATTTAACTGGCCAAAACGTCGAATTGATAGGTCATCCTCCGCACAGCCCTGATTTAGTACCAAATAACTTCTTTTTATTACCGTTTATCAAGAAAAAATGCCGTGGCCAACGTTTTTCGGCGCCTGAATAAGCCGTTGATTCATTCCAAAACCATGTTTTGGAGGTACCGTAATCGGAGTGGAAAAAGTATTAGGAGATTTGGTTCAAGCACATGCCAAAGTGTATTGATTATCATAAAGAATACTCCGAAAACAATAAAGCCATTTTAAATAATATATTACAGTATTTTCATAACTAGGCTGAAAATATAAAGTTCAACCCTCGTATATCCCTGCATAAATATTTACCCCAATATTTCTCCACGTAATAAATTTTTGAGTCATCTCTTGATAATTTTTAGTTTCTAGAATTGAATAATATCGCTCGACATATTTTTAACATTATCGGTAATACATAGGTTAAGGTAGGTTTTTTTATGAGCATAAGTTACCTAACAGTACAATGACAATATCCTTGTCTCTCCTAGAAAAAAAACCCTATTTTGAAGTCTACCCTTAGCTACTCTTCAATTCTGCATTCATACTTTGACGTTACTATGGCTTTTTTACTCTTGTTAAATTGACTACTTTCAGAATTTTATGTTAATAAGCATATGTTCAAATATATTTAAATGTATGTGTTAAGTTACATTCTGAAAGGTAAAATTCAGCTTCCAATTTTTAATAGCTCTCTAAAATAAATTTTAGCTACATGGTAAGTAATTCGATTGTTTTTTTTTAAATCTAAATAGTTTTTTATGAAATTATGTTGCTAAAGAAGAAAAAAATGCAATTTGTAAGGAATATTGAGTGTTTAATAATCGGAATACATTTGCCGTGCAGATATAGCGGGTAGTTGACCGTCGTAACGTATTTATATGATCTTTTCTTATAAGTTGCCAATGTAAGAGTATAAATGCTCGAAGAGTACATGATATTGCCTGATTTATGATAATGGTGGTGCTATTGCATTTATTGAAAACAGGCACAGCTGTGGATTGCCCGAAATACATATTAAGAAAATTCATACCACTCTAGTAAAGTGTATCAAATGAGACAATCTGTGCTGCAAATGCAAGGAAAATATCTTAATATCAGCGTTTACCCATTCCATCACGTTGGTAGGTTTTAAAATCATGAAAATAATCCTGAAATTTTGGTGTATCAGATTTATGGTCTGTAAACAAGGTTTTTTTTAAGAAACCTTTATTTCTGGCGTAAATTTGACTAATCGTCGTACACTAAGTAAAAAAGTAATTTCGCAACGTAAGGCGGTAGAAGGTAAAACTTATATTTCCAGCTGAATACAGAATAATATGTAACATAGGTCTTACCAAGTAGTAAACTATCCACTCTCATTTAAAAACTCAACTTTTATTCACAATTTTGAAATAATTGGCTAATAAATCGGCAAACAATTGCGATTTAATTGCATCATTTTCTGAATATTTTTTTATTTGAGATAGGAACATGATAAACTCTATGTAATGTTGACTCCTATTTTTATTGGGGTGATTAAAATATGTCGCAGTATGCTTTAGGAATGGTGCAATCGTCCAAATTTTGAATGTACAAGTATAAAATTTGAATTTCAAATTTTCGACGGTGAGTTTCCAAAAAATAATTCAATCGCCTCGATGAATATATCAAGTCGGGACGAATATTTGGTTTAGTCGGGACGGGTACGAATATTTGATTAAATATTTATAAGTGGTGGTAGCAGTGGGACTCGTAAATATCTCCATGTCAAACGTAATGTATTTCACGCAATTACACGCTCAATTAACCTGGGTCATTTCGCCTTGACAAGTATATTTTCTCAATTTCTCCGTCTCCATTAGCAGACGCACTATGCTTGGCAGAATAATATTTTTCCAATTTTAATTTCACCACTTGACGCCAAGTATTTTGATTGCAAAAAAGGTTCAGTGATCTTACCCCACACCTAAGAAACTTCAACCTTGCCGTAAAGCCTTTTGGAGAATGGTAGCATGATCACCGCCTTGATGAATAATATTTCATCGTTGAGCCGAAAACACTCAAAGCTCCGAATAGAAATATCTGTCGAATCGTGAGAGGTGAAGATATTCATGCGGAGATTAATATTTCAAGGAGAAGGAACTTCCATCAAATCAGTCATTCCGGAGTAGAAGCCGCAAGATGGCTGGGGTACAAAGAGATGACAGATAAGAGATTGAGAGGAGATTCTTTATGCTTAGCTTGTGTTGAATGGAGTGTGTTTGAGATAGGGTATATTCCTCCTATACGCAATTCAGTAGAGTTGGTGTGTTTTACAAAATAGGAGTAAACCGAAAAATAATTGCAGTTATCCTTACTTAAAAAAATTATGACCTGACTGTTATTTTCGCTGATAGATACAAGTTTTCATTTCTCAGTCAACAAGGAAGAGGTTGTTATTAATCTTAAATTGCTGCAAAGGTAAGAACTCATATCGTCGGAGCACGGAGGCAACATAGCATTTTCGTGTGTTTTAATGAGAATATTTGTCGTGCTTGTTGTTCATATGACTGAAACAAATGAGTTCACTAAAGAATGGAACATTTACAACATTACTTACTGTGTATGGACGAGAGATGTTGCTTTACTAATAAATTTATCAACTCAATTTTATTTATCTTCGTACATGTAAGATACGAATGCTGTTTCACGGCAAGAATTTATTTTTCTTTTTAGTGTACTCCATCTCAGTGGCTCAATAGACATATTTTTAAAGTGAAATGAATCCAATAGCTAAATTAAAGTTTTTTCAACCCTAGATATGTTATTTTCGCTTGTTAATATTACAGTAAAATCATTCCATTTACCGGAAATTCAATGACATTCATTAAAAAGAGGGCATCAACACAAGCCCATATGTTGATATTGTATCGTTTGTAGTAGTCTCCACATGTAATTCTGGAAATAAGTTCATAATATAATTGATGAAGGTTTTTTAGCAGATAACTGCTCAAATAAATTAATTCAATTCGCTTCAAGGAACTGATATACACGTATCCTTTTAAAGCATGGCATGGAGTCTTCGTCACACCCTACGCACCGTCCGGAGATTCATAAGAAATTATGATGTATGATATGTATGTGAAATGTTAATTTGAGTAATCTAAACAAAAATCATCAACATATATCCTCGGAAGACAATTAATAAGAACTACACATTACCAAGTTTCGAACCCTTTCACTTCTTTCACCATCCAGACGTGACATCATCCGAAATGTAAATTTATCCTCGGTGATTAATCATTTGTTTGCACTCGCCGCAAACTTGTGCTCACGTCAAATTTCAGATTAAGAGTCGCAAGTTTGGAAAATGTTGAACACAATGGAGTGGAGAGAGAGAAAGATCCAATGGGCGGATTCGGAAACGGGAAGTCGTGCGGGGCGGAAAGAGGAGAGGAATTTTTTGGGGGGTGGAAGATGGACGGACGCAGATGGCTGAGAGCGAGCGATGTGGGTTATTTTGGCGTAGGAGGACTGGGGCCCGGGAGGCGAGGAGTGAAGGAAGGGGTTTGGGAAAGAGGAGTAGGTCCAAAAATGGTGAAGGGGTGGCAGGGGGGGCGAATAAGGGAGAGGTAAAGGAAAGGGGTGGTCGAGAGTCAAGGACGTGACCGGAAATACTAGCGAGCGGGGAAGGGAGGCGCAATTCCTCGGGGAGGGCGAGAGGGAAAAGGAGAGCAGAGGGGGGTGGCCGTGAGAATAGTAGGGATGCTAGAGCCGAAAAGGGCATGTAAGAGGGTTAAAAGAAGACCCTGAGACGTGGATGGAGGAAGGAAAAGTATGAATAAGTGGGGAATAAGAAGCAGAATTGTCTCTCTCCCCCTCCGCCCTTTACCATTGATCCTGATTATTGGCGAAGATCGTTTCCGTTGCTAAGTATCCCGATGTGTGCCTCCTGTAACCTGCCATTTGATACTTTCATGCGGCTTTTACTTTGAAATCTCTTCCAGCGTTTTGCGCTTTTGGCGGAATTTCAAAGTAGTTGTCGCTTTATATATTTTGTGCGACTGGTGGAACGACTTGGTGATATCACAAAAGAGTGGTTTAAAGGGATGTATTACTAATTGAACCATTTTCTCTTTCTATCTTTTCGCATATTTATCTGCCTTTTTTTCCTTTATCTATTATAATCTTCCCTAGTGAATGCCATCCTCATTTCTACCTATTTTAATGTGTTGTGTCTCCTCGTGGTTTTCTGAAGTATGACATTTCAGAAACAAGAGGTCTTTTGAGGGTTAAATTGTATTTTTTAAATTGAAATCTCCTGAGGCTTGGATACCATACGTTTGCACTTTCGAGGAATGTAGCAATACAATTTATGCAGAGGTGTTCACCTAATATAATTTCCGGATCTCTGACATTTCCATGTATATCTATGTATACATTTGTGCACGGTCAGGTAAAAAGGAAATGCATTACAAAATGGAAAGGAAGGGAAAGATGCTGTTTCGCACACTTGTTATAGAATGAAAGAACGATTGGCGAATATGATGAGAAAGAGAAAGGTCGAGATTGGGATAATGCAAGCATAGGAAGGTCAACGGTTGGACTTCGGCGAGTTAACGATATTTTGGCGCTCTTAGCACGTCACAAAAACGTTTCAGATAAGGGAATATAGAGGGTTGTTTCATACGTGATTGTTGTTTATAGATATTTTTTGCAAGGATAAAGAACTCTCAGGAAATTCAAGGGTGGTGCATTTGGCGGTTTTCTTCGAAGTAGAGAGAGTTTAACAATCAAACAGGAACCGAATAGAGTGATAGACGAGTGATGGGAACGGCGGGTTAAAGAGAGGGGTGAAAGAGAGACATGTGAAAAGAATTGGGGGAGGGTGAAAATAGAATTTAAGGGGGCAGAGTATATGATAATATGGCGGGTTAGAAGGAAAGGAGCTAGACGGAGGATTGGGAAGTAGAGGAGAAGCGTGTGGCGCCAGGAGGAAGCAGAGATGCCTTTCTAAAAGGAGGGTCGTTTGCTTTCAGTGAGTAGCACATACGAGAGTTGAGAGTGGATGGCTTTCCCAGCTTCTTTCTCTCTTTCCCTCTTTCTCTCGTTCTTTTTTTTTCCTGGGAAAAAATTTTTTAAAAAGTCGGAATATATGAGGGCTAGTAGCCGCTAGGGATGCGGTTTTTTCTCCGTGAAACGTACATTTTTACATGAATTCTAGCATTGGTTAAAGGCCTTTTTACTTTCATATCCTTTGGGAGAGGCGGCATATTTATCGCGCGTCAGTTGATGAGATCATCCCCACAAATTCCGCTTGAAAAAAGGAAAGCTCTCAAATGGCGTGTATTGGCGGTTTTTAACTATCATTTTATATATTAATCTATTTTTCATTCTTCTTATCCCTCGAGAATTAAGATGCCTTTTTTTTAGTGTTTTAATGCATCATATAACTTTTATTGACTTTTTCTACTGATCGATTACTACAATTCATTAAAATATCCTATTTTAACGTTCTATCACCTTTAGTGTGTACTGCTTGCCATTTTGTGAGCAAAACTGCATGGTATATGCCAATCCTATTCATCTTAATATGAATTCTATTAATAAATCTCTTTTTTTGCTTTTTTCGTGGATGAATAATTTATAAATCCATACCTGTATGAAGCCTTTTTTGGCATTAGGTTTGGGGAAAAGGAGCGATGAAATTTGCACGGAAGAATGGTAAACTAAAAGTCTTAGGTAACAATGAATCTTTCGCTCTTGGCCTATTTTTTTGTACATTTCCTCTCTGGCAGATGCATTTTGTCCGGCCAAAAGCTATTATTGGCACTCAGTTAAGACCGAGAAAATATTGAATAGAATTGGGGGGGGGGAAAGAGGGGAGAAAATTTCGATTCAAAGAGGATTAGAGTCAAGAGAAAGCAAAGCCCGGAAGAGAAGAGGGCATTGGCCGAGTTTAGACGGCGGGGAGGGGAGAAATGACGCAGGACGGGGTGGGAGGGGGGTCAGACGTTTGAGGCCGTGGGTGTTGCCAGGGCGCTTTCATATCCTTCTACGAGTCTGCTGCCACTTCCCCGAAATCTTTCTCCCTCTCTCTCAGTTGTGCCCTGCCTCGGCCCTCCTTTATTCCGCCTTGCCAATTCTTGACGGTAGTGGAGAAACTTGAGCGACGGCTTAAATTTTCATTGCAACGACACACGCCCCAACCTCTTTCATCCAAACGAGCATTCCATGTCTCGGGGACGGCTCTCGATGAAGTCATGCTCGAAAACATTTCTCATCGTTGGCTATGGTATCGCTGAATCTGTGTGCATATCGATGTAATGCCGTGAAAGTCAACGGTGCTTGGTAAATGGCATTTCACATCTGCCATTAATGCTCCTATGAATATTGTGTATCACTAAATGAAGATAAGAATTCTAAAAGCGTCTATAAATGGAAATATTACTCTTATTTCAATTAGTAATTTATACCTGTCTGAACATAATAAAGGATGATTGTATCTTTCAGCCATCGAACTACAAAGAGCGTTCTTTTAGGTTCAAGATTAGAACAGTAAAGATCGATGGATCTATTTATTTAGGTAACGCTCTTTCTCGGAATTCCATTTAATTTCAGGGAATTCATGCTACGAAAGTTAGGAAATATTTTGCTGATAAACCGGGATTTTTTTCTCATTTACTAACATTTATAAACAGACGAGTAGAGAGCAATAATTTATACCTATATTAGATAATGACATAGCTTTTTCAGACACCTGCGATTACCAACGCACTTATCCTGATATCATATTTAGCTGACATACATAACGCAGTTGATGCCAGGAATTATATTTGTAATATTAGGTAGAATAAAAAACGTATGCATAAAAGTTAATTCCAAATTCTTTGCACTTTTTAGTAGAATTTGATCGAAATCACCCAGAAATGAAAGGCGCTTGACCAATACCGAAAGGTCGATCTTAAATGACATTTGGACGAT
The DNA here is from genome assembly GCF_022747635.1 of Hetaerina americana. NCBI lineage: Eukaryota > Metazoa > Arthropoda > Insecta > Odonata > Calopterygidae > Hetaerina > Hetaerina americana. Next base: position 87,812,177 of record NW_027286985.1, read on the forward strand.
GGAGAAGACTAATTTAACCCTGTCTTAATCTGCATGATTTTTTGTTCCGATGGTCTTCAATTATCTTAAACAGAAAATCTCAACTTTGCGTTCACTTAAATTTGCCCTCAAAATATAAGAGCAAATGATTCTCAATATTTGAACATACATCTTAACCCAGTCTATTTATTATAGTGCTTTACGATAAGTTTCTCAAAGAATTTTCATGAATGTTCAATTCAATGTGAACAAAAATATGAGATCAAATTGATATTAAAATATTTCCTTCCATATGGAATAAGAGCAAATATTAAACACAATATTGTGTCAGAATCTAACTGGCTATTATTTTTATTGAGTAAATTAAAGTTGATGTTATATAGAGCATACATTTAAAAATGTACTTGTTTAAATCGCCCAAAAATATTTTTATGCCTAATCAAAAGTTTTGCGTTCGCACAGGCAGGTTTGATGTTGGAAAAATGTTAATCTCGCAATAGGATCTTTCTTTGGCAAACAATTTTGTAATCAGTTTGGAGAAATTGCCCCGATGAATGTTGCCTCCTGAAAATGCTTGGTCCAGGAGTAATTGATGATCGACAACTGCATCGACACTCCTCGGAAAAGAGGCCTTTTAGCGGTTGAATTGGCTCTTCATTGTGTATTTATTCCACAAAGTTAACATTCAATTACCGAATGATCGTTTGCTTGATAACTTAGAGAAAGGAAATTAAAGGAAGTTAACCTGGTTAGAAACTCAATTTTCTCAAGAGGAAAGGGGTGCTTCCTCTTACCCTTCCCTTCCGGACCCAATACAATCATTCCCGATTGCTTAGAAGGAGAACATTTCCGAATCAAGTGCGTAAGGATGCTCCGCGGGACACAACGAGCCAAACCGCTCGGCAAATACCTGCCAAAAATAGGCGCCCGTTTATGCCTAACCTTGGTTCCTCTTCTCTCCCATTTCGTTTCCTCGGGTTATATCTCCCCTCTTATTCTGTCATCGGTTTCCCTATCCACCCTTGTATCCAGTCCACTTTCAGGTCTACTTCCCCTCTCATTTTCCCAAACCCTAACCACCCCTTTCAATCATTTGGTGTCACTTTCTTCTCTAACCAAGTGGATATGGATGCCTGCGGAGAGGGGGAGTCGAGGGGCCACCACAAACAAAAATCACCCCCCCCCCCCAAACTCTGCATCTCCCACTTATCCGTCGCAATTTAGCTGGAATGAGGGGTTGGAGACGCAAATGCGGAGAGAAGTGGAGATGGTGGGTGGTTGCACGGAAGGGTTGAAGACGGAGGAATCTTTCGCCTTGGGGAGTGCGCGAGGGTGAAGGCGTGTAAGATGGGCCCGTTTGGAAATGACGCCCGCCAGTGGGGTGGAGTCGTAAAGGGATGGGCGGGAGGGAGATCACGGGGGAGAGATCGAGATGTGCTCGGCTAGCTGAAGCGCTCCTCGGCGTACCGACGTAGCAGGGCGATGCGGCAGCAGAAGGTGGGAATGTCTGGCAACAGTGACTGCAAATCGCGGGAGTAAATTTCATCCGAAAGTAGATGAATGTTTCACCCATTTACACTCTGCATCCACTTCGGCGGAATATTTGTATTGTTATCAATGTTTTGCTGGAAAATGAAGTTTACGTGTACCTTCCGTTTTTTAGGTGTTTTCCAAATAATTCTCAGGTCTTCTATTCCCTGATAAACTTTTTTTAACTAAGCTTTTAGCTAAATTAACTTTTTCAGATCGAAAATATCTACTTTTCCTTTATTTCCTTGCCAAACTTCCGCTTTTGGCCTTCAGCTGTACTGCTAAGCAATAGTGTTGTCTTCTGCTGTTTTTCCGCCAGATATAATTCTAGTGGCATATTTCTTTTGAATTTCTGTTTGCTCTTATTTATCAATTTTTCCTACTCTGTAAGCCCCCGCCTCATAATCATTTATCATTTAATTTCTTCGGATTCTCATTTTAACTATATTTTCTCTGATTTTTCCTTTTTAATTTTCTAGATTAATGGTAAATATAATAAATTAGATTGTTAGTGATTACCCTATTCATACATTTTTTCTACAATTGTACTTCTAAGTCAGGATATCACTGTCGTTGCCTGGCCCTGAAAAGGGTAGTAAAAAACTCATCGGTTGCAGTATGACTCGCGTGTGTACTTTAAAATAAGAAAATATTGCTAAAACTTTTCCAGACCTACAGATGATTTAAATGAACTGGATCTCTAGAAATTTAAATAAGTATTCGCCTGTGACATTTTTGTTCATTGCGTGCAGAATTACGGTAGTTTTTCTTCGATAATGTTCGAGTATCCCTATAGATATGTGTCTCATTTATTTTCCTTTATTGGCTTTCTTGTTTGTCGAAAGTTTTTAACATTTCTTTCTAAACCTCTAGAATTATTTAATTTATTATTAAATATTCTTTTTTCTTACATTTTCCATTGATGTCGTGACCTAGACTTACTTATTTTTTTTCCATTATGTCATGGTACTAATACCTATACTAATTCTTCTCCTTTAAACTCTGTTGCTGTCTTATTCCTCTGTTTCACTTTGATCTTATTTCGTGTACTTATATGAGGCATATTATCCCCATCCATATATTTCATTTCAATGGATTTCTAAAGTACCTAATTCTATTCCCCTTAGAGTCTAACTGTGCTCTTAAGGTCGAAAGTGGTCCTGCGTACCAAATTCAAAATATAAATCAAAAGTCAAATTCCAATTCGAAAATGGGTTTTCTCTTTTGAAGGATGCCCTCTCCCATGTTATATATTAACGGATGCCCAAACTAGATATTTCCTCAAAGCTCTCCTCATCCCAGTTAAAATAGATGCTCACGTTACAAAGCATCTAACTGCACCTATTCTGATAGTTACTGTTCCAATCACAATGATCTTTATGTTAACTTTTTAATGATGAGGGTAAACTTCAAGTGGCGTTGTCCTCGGAATCTACTAATCACTGCCTCATATTATTAACTTTTGCTTACTCGTTGAGTATATTTTCTTCATTCCTAACTACATACAGGACCTGTATATGGAAGTTCTAGGTATATTTAAGCATTTGGTTAAGCATAAACACAACAAGTCATAATGTCCACTACGTAATACAGACAAAAGGAAGCCTCGTAGATATTTTGTTAATCGTTTAGCTAATAGCATTATTATTATTCTAATGCTTGTGGATATTTTGATACTAACCTCAGGCAGATTTATTAAAATCAAAAGTAAGTACTTAAGAATCTGTTTGATTCATACACGGCTTTACCCATGACCTTCTGTTCCTGAGAGGTTTATAATATTCAATCTTGAGATCCTGTTCGATTGGTGGTTGTAAATATCATTCTTCAAATTTAAATGTGATTGATATCTCAGGTTTGCGGGATGAGTTCAAAAGAAATATTAACGGTCCTATAAGGTATATCGTGCATTAATTATCTCTTTATTTTATAATCCTATCCCTGGTTTTTCAACATTTGCCTTAATTTATTTATAGTAGCTTTTTGAGGAGAGAAATCCGTATTCGCATGAATTTAATCTTATTAAGTTTTGAGTGATTGTGTTGCTACCGTAATAGTCTTGCAAATGATCAAAGCTTAGTTTTAGCGATTGAGACAATTTATTTGATGGTCACATTAAGTATGGTTGACAGTAATAATTGAACCGCCGAAATAGATGCTATGATAAACTCGTTCAGATAGGTAGCGTACCATCGTTTGTAAATCAAACGATTGAGGCGGATGTTCAAGGACGCCGGTTAGGAACCAGTTGGCTGAATAAATAATTGAGTCCTCTCACGGCAAAACTGATCCCTAGAGGATGAAATCCACCAGTTAGTATTGCGCATTCATTGCATCCAATTTAGTAGAGTGCGTCGGGTGGGAAGAGAAAAACCTTTATAAGATGGGACTCTGCAAATTGACTCAAAGGCATGCGTGCCTTGACCTACTTCCGATCCCCGGTGGAACTCGAAACCTGGAACGCCGTTCCTCAATGGTGAATGGTTTTTCGAAGTTTGACAAATTATTATGGGTAGCAACATTGATACCCAACTACTGGCACGTTGGTAAGACGCTCTTGTTTATCGTAACATATGATCTAATTTGTTAAATATTTCATTGTGTGATTTCAAGGAGTGTAAATCTCACCGATTTAGATTGAAAAAAATAGATTTTATTTTTTAGCTGTTTTAATTTAGTAGGCATCGGAAATGCCATCTTGCTTTATATAGATTGCCATGAAATTTGCCGCATTGGGTGCGAATTTCTCTATTTTGATAAAATTCCGAGAAAGAGATGAAAAACTTGAGTTCAAAATCTTCACTCGTATCATTTCCTTCAATTAGTATACGGCTTGGAGTGTTAACGCACCTGTTGTTGGAAACATTTCTGACATTGACGTAAAACCATTGAGAAAATTAGAAGTTTTTATATTTTCTAATTATTTAAATAGACAAATGATTTTATGCCAAGAATTTTTCACGAAAACGTATTTCTCCTATCTTTAATTTTGATTGTGTTTTTAAGGGCTACTCCTCTTAGTCTTGTTACAAATACAATTTATTTACTTTATAATTTAATGTGTCAAATTTAGCATGATACATTTTTATTATACCGGTCATATGATCATATTCGTGAAAGAAGATGTTCAAATCCTCGAATTTCTAATAAACGTGAGATAAATGATTAAATTCGTTCGATGAAGTTTCGAACGAATTGTTTCACTCTTCTATATTTTATGTAATTTAGAAGTAAAATATTTTTTCCCTGTGCCAGAAGTATTTACGGCGTACTCAAGGCGAGGTATATTTTGATGAGGTGTAAAACGTTTATGAAATTACCACGTGAATAGTCCTATATTTGGCGCAAATTTTATTTACTTGGCGGCTATCTTAGGTATCAAAAAGTAGTTCCTCCGTTTTTGGCCCGAAGGTGATGTTACCGCTTATATTTCCATTGATGTGCTTGGCTCGCATCTGCCACGGTAAGTGCCTGTATGTGAGGGTAATGGGCTTCTGCCTAATGGAAATATATATAACTATGCATATTTTATAATATATATGGAAAGCTCTCTTGTTATAATAAGCAAACAAAGAATAGAGATCTCTAGGAAGTGTCTCACGGCCAGTTTTACTAGATGCAAAACAGTATAATAATATTACATAATCCAGAATAAACACAATGTAACATTTTACACTTAATTCCGTCGATTCAAGTGAATAAACATAAGAGACGTATCATAGCTCATCGGGACCGAATTTAAATTAGACATGTTATAGCTATCGATGATTCCGAGCAGAAAAACTTCTGCCGTATTAATTTGACAATGAAGTTGCTAATATTTACGCTTCAAATTGTCGACATTTCTATATATTTGAAGAATGATTTGGTGTTAAAGTCCGAGTAAACTCTTTTTGATATGTAGGACTAAAAATATTTGATTTTCCTTATCAACTTGTTAATTAATCTTTGAATGAAGGTTGTGGTTTATTTCGAGATGAGTTATCTGGTCTCTGGGAGACATCTAATAACCCAATTTTTCTTCCAGAGCTCATTTTGGAAATGAAAGAAAAAAAAACGGTAAAATAAACGTCAGCTTTTGCTTTCTTCGAAATGGGAAAAATAGTTTTGTGCGAGAGGGAAGAGGAAAAGGAAAGAGATGGGAAAGATAGAATAATTTCCAAGGAGTTTTATCTTAAGGCCAGTTAGGTAAAACGTAAAAAGAAGATACATTTTATAAGTTGCCGCTTGGAATCTCTCTCTGCATTTCTGGATGAACTAACGGCGATGTTTAAATAGTTCGTTTCCCATTCCCTCGTCTTCTTTTGAACTCCTTATTTCTCTTTGCCTCGGAATTTCTATTTCCCTTGAAACGTCTCCATTTTTTTTCTCTTGTTTCTCCGAGAAATCTGCTAAGAGAAAGTAAAATGGGTACCATCCGACGCGATAACATTCTTACGCATGCGTTTTGTAGTTTCACTTTTATTCTTATTTCGGATCGATTGTTGTTTCGTCTGAATGCTTGTTATCAGTCTTGCTCATTTATTCAGCGACACAGCTTTATCTCAAATTGGTCTGGAAACTTTAAGTTAAAGAAAATCTTCGATATATATATATTAAAGCGTATTCCTATGCACGATGAAAAATATTGAATTGAGAGACATTTTGGCTACATGATTAAAATAAAATTTCGCATTTCACACGTTTAATAGATAAATAAAAAAACATGAATTGTTACTATTAGGCCAAATTTGACACTCTGACGTGGTTTTATGACATAAATATTCTATTGATACTATCTGCAAAATAATTTAGAGAATATGTTCGAACTTAACTGATGAATTCAATGGGAGTTAAAAGGGACATTTCTAGTGCTCCTTGACACAAAATGGTCCCTTATGTCTGTTTAAGACATTCAATTAATTTAATTCGTTCACAATTATTTTATTTAAATATAAAGATTAGCGTAATTCAGCATACATTTATATTTCAAAACTCCTGATACGAAAGAACGTATTAAGCCCAAGTTCCTCTGACAGTAATCTAGAATCTTTCTCTGATAAACACTTTTTTCTCTTGCCTGCCTCTGTGTCACCACACATACGAGTCGCTTTTAATTATAAATGTATTTATTTACCTTCTAAGATCAATTATATGTTGAACTTTTTTGTGAGTTTATAAAGAAGTTTAATATTCTTTATTTTACAATAAAATACGACTCTCGCTTGGAGTAAGCTCCAGGTATAAATGCTAAAGTTACAAATAATTTAATTCTTGAACTAAAAGTATTTTTTTCAGCCGCTTTTGGTCAAAAAACTGTAATGGGCTTTGGTAAAACTATTTATTAGTCGATTTTATGGAAGAAGCCGCTTTATTTCCATCAAAAAATACGATTCAGCTGGGTATTTAATTAATTTCACGATGGTTTTAACTCACAGCATTCGCTATCTCCGTGCGAAAAGAATCCTTTTATACCATGCTTAGCATTTGGAATGTTCTGTGTTCATGTCTGTAATTCTTTTCGTGAGGTAGCCTGGAACATTTTAGCTCTAAAGTCGGAATAATTACTTGCGAAGGGAAACCATATGTCATATGTATTTAGTAAAGCGAAAATGCAATTGCCCTAAAGGGATTACTGTTAATTATTCAATTCAACATTATTCGCACCGTGTGTTGACGTTCGTATGAGCATTATCTTTTCTTTCTTGGTATATAAGCTAGCCTGTATTTGTTGTTGTAAATTTAATGAACACGTTTAGTAATATCTGATAGGTTTTTTACGTCTTAAATTTACAGTATTTACCGATTTATCGTGTAATTTCTGTTACCCTATTTTCAATTTAAAAATGCCCCTTCAGTTTTACTCGGACCGGTTGAAAACAAAAAGCTTTTTAAAACGCAGAGCATTCCAACAAATTAATTCTCGCGTGATTCTCTTCTTTCTGGGCTCAGAATTTCAAATGCATGGATAATTATTGACGAAATTACACCGGTTAGACTAATTTAGTCTTAATTCAAATGCCCAGTGACGCAATTTCCGCGTAATCTTTTTAGTATCACACGAGGGGCCATTTATACACGAACAATTCTCTACGTATAAAGTAGCGATAATCCTTTTAGACATCTAGCTATAAACGCTCATGAACAGATATTTCCAATGAAGTTACCATCATTTCTATGAATTCAATATATGCAAATATCTAGTATTTATATGCCGGTGCTTCTTTAGATCTCGAATTTCATTAATTCCTTCCGTCTTGATACAACATTTTTTTTCTATGGCTGAAGTTACGTTTTAAGTCAAAGCACTGAATTTTCGCAATTGTGCACAATGTCACAGCATTTCAATGGTTAAAATATCCTTTGAGCAAAAAGACATTGCTTTACAGCTCAAGCATTGGATGTTTATTTGCAAAAATATAATTTGATCAAAGAACTCAAGAATATTTGTATATTCATAATACTCTGTCGAGTAATTTTCCTCTCAATCGGTCGTAATAAGTAATAATAATGATGCCCCGTTTGTAATGATTATCATTCCGTCTATTATCAAGGGAATGGAATAATTTTACGGATCTATTTAAAAGTTGGGAATAATGAAAATATCACTACTCTATAACTTACGAAATTAAGTTATGTTGTCATTCAATATTAACATTCGTTAATGATTCTTGAAGCAGAAGATATTTATTTGGTAAAACCCACTCGCAATTACTAAACCTTGGCTATCATTTTAGGGAGTTGGAGGACATCATTTCCTCAGTCAACTGCCACTTTCAAAGTGAACGCAATTAAGACTCGCCCCAGTCCCCTTCCTGGGTGTCGATTTTATGGTTGCCATGGTACAAAGGGGTACAAGATGTTGGGATAAGCAGGACGAGAAGAGAGATTGGGAAACTTGACGCTGTTAGAATCACCCAGAAGTATTGTGTCCTCGAAGATTTAATGTCGTCATTAAATGTTTTGTCTAGCCAATGGAACCAAGGTTTTTATGCCTCCCGAGTGCGATTTACAGCGCGCGTATACGTGCGACCTTGCGTTTTGAGTGGCCAGCTCATTCCTGCCCTTTATCCTTATTGCAATCTGGTGACTGTGAAGAGATTATCACTTATATAGTTCTCGTAGACTTCTCGAGTTGATCATCTAGTCTCGGAATTGAAGAGAGGAGCAAGGAAGAAAAAAACGTAAAACGCGGAGCGGATGGGGACATTGGCTTGTGACTGTAAGTAATACATGCTACGTGGATATAAAATGGATTGTTCCTCTCCGGAAATATTTCGTTTTCTGCCTTCTTTCACTTTATTAGGAGGATAAGTTTCAGAGTTTTGATATGCCACTTGACAAAGTCCTTTTTAAGTAGTGTTTTAAGTACGAGGCAGTTAAATTCGGCGGCTTATAACGAGGAGTATTATTAGGCAAGTTTATTGTTCAGTGAGATGAAGAGATATTTTTTATCGAATATCTTATACCGTCTGTGCTAAATTTTATCCAACCGATTTGGATAATATAAATAAACACCTTCTTAACTGTTAATAGGTCCACATAAATGTTATCCAACTTTAAAAATAAATTTTATAGAGAAATAAAAAATACTGTTCTTACTATACTAATAAATATTGAGAATGCTAATTAAGAGACATCAAAATAATGAATTTACTAACGGTCATAATGAAAAAAATTAATTAAAGCTTTTCAAAACTATTAACTTTGGTCTCATCTACATGATTAAAATTATTTATTAATGTGCAAGTAAATTTTCGAGGGATTTTGCTGATTTCAACGGAATTAAATACTCCTTTTTCTTACTTAGTCAATCATGGTACCTTGGGGGTCATCTGTTTCTCTTACAACTGACTCAATTGGGGGCACGTTAAAGTGCTCTCCCTACTTAGAAGCAGCCAATCGACCGATGAGTCGTGTTATTCTCTTCCACTATTCCGATTTGATTAAATCGTAAACAACGCAGACTCATCGGTAATCCCAACCACAAAAAAAGTGTACAAATGGAAAAAAAGATTAAATTTCCACTCTGAGGATGATATGAAATGGACATGTAGCAGCGCAAACCCTTTGAACCCTCGAAATCCCGTGTTTAAAGGAAATTTAAATAAGCTTATGCGGGCAAATTACGTAGTTACAAACATGAAACGCATGCACAGGGCCTGAAGTGTAGTCTCTTTAAAACATTACCAGTGTGAATGTTTTTTCTTTATTTCCAAAAGTCATACTTTCCTACGATCATTATAACCAATATTTACTAAATGATAAATCTATGAATGGGTTTGGTATTGTATCCAGGAATTATAATTTCTATAACCCTAAAATGTTACTAATCAAATGGCATTGTAACTTATTATGTGTAACTTATTATATGTAACTATTTATATGGTCTCAAATTCGCCAAATTGGGTACATTTTTCCAACCTTAATATTTGAAGGCATATTGCATTTGATGCACACACACACGAAAAAAACGGTTTTCCCAAGGGGGAAAAATATGTTCTTCAAATTAATAAGGTATCCTCGTAATCTACTCGTTTCTTTGCAAGCTATCCTTCAGGTCAAAAAATAACTCTTGAAACGTCTCAATTAGAAATTACTATGAACCCATTTCCATAAAACAACAATGTATCGGAAACAATGCCGAAAAGGAATCTTGGTTTCCTGGCATTTACTAATACTACTGAATAATAACTAATTAACCATTGATGAGGAAAAGGTTTATTTTTTTGGGCAATGGAATTATAATATATTTTTCATAAATTCTACATTGAAACCTAATTTGAATATGAATATCATACGAATATTAGTGAAAATTATGTTACAAAAATGATAATCAAGATAATGTACAACAAACTCATAAGTTGTAAAAATGGGCCTTGTTTCTTTAAATGCACACGTCTACTTGTTAAGGAAGAAAATTTAATAGTTTTCAATTCTGCTCGGTAAAAAAATGGTTGACATTGGAGTGAAGACGATGGCTATGAAAATCAATGTAGAAGTCGCGAACTTAAATTATCGGAATTTCGAGTGTGAAATACAGTCCGGAGGGTGTACAATTTAAGGTAAAGGATATCGCCACTTCGTTGAATAATAAATTCCTCCCTCTTTTCATCAGTTATTTCCATTAGGACAACCATTGAACCTGCTTCGTCTTTCAATGGTAATAAAGTTGACTGAGATATATGGTTTGAATTTTTTTTGGCGAAGGAACTGATTAGAATATTTTTATATCTACCTAATACAGTTCTCCTCTTCCTGCCTTTCTGGTTTACTTTTTGGTTTTAGGAGTAGTAGGGAAAAGGTAGGAGTCTCTTAGAATACTTGGCCCTTTAATTAACGTATACTGCCCTCACAATCGTGAGATGGGAAGAAGAGCTGTGGGGAAGGTGGAAAGGTAGAGAGGTCGGGACGAGGAGGAAGGGGCACGTCCCAAAGGGTCAAGGGGGATGGATGAGGGGGAGTTTGTGGGGGGACAGTGCGTAGGCACGGATGGTAGGTCGACAGAATCCGCCCATCCACCCACCGGGCGCGCGTGTCACCCTCTCCGAGCCTCACCCCCCGCTCGCGCACAGCAAACCCACTCACTCGGCAGTGGTGGGGACGCTTAAAGCGAGACAAAGGGCGCAGGCATACTACGACGATTTCCCCTCCATTTCCACTACGGACCCCGCTCCCTTGATGGATCCCCGACCTCCTCTCCCGTCCTGTCCATTTCAACCTTAATCCTCCCGCTTTAGGACTGTTTTGAGGTACCTACGAACTACCGTTGGGTCGTATCAAACGAGCATTAAACATGAATGAATTTAAACTTGCTCGCTTTACTTCCTCGTCGCTCACAGTACGTGCATCACTTAACGTTTTTACCGGCGTTTATCTAGCGCGACTACTATGAATGTAAACTTAACCTTTCCGTACCTGTACATTATTTACAGCAACGAAAAAGTTTGCCTTGAATATTATAGGATATGGGCAAGGGTGACGTTCTTTTAAGGTCGCTCACACGCTGTACCGTCTTAGTTGTGATTTGCTTCTGTAACTTGTCTTCGTTCCTCGTGTAAATGTCAACCTTACTAGTTGACGAAGTCATCCACGCCTATTCTTTCCATACCTTGACGGAACTATGCCATTTGCTTAAGTTTAGTGTAAATATGGATATTTAGACAATATTACGAGTATGAGTCTACAAAGACCGTCTACATTTACGGAAATTCATAGGTGATTTCAATGATTGCTCTTTTATTTAGTCGCATTTGTTATTTTTTTAAACCCTATGGTAGATTCTTGGGTCTCTTGCAGTTATTGGCCTTTGGTATCTATTTCGCCATCGTTTGAATTTTTCCTTGGCTCCGGTACTTGATGAGTACTCTCGATCGCTTTTAGCAAATTAAGCATTCTCTGATATGGGATATTTTTCATCGCTCATATATTTGATGATTTTATTGATTTGAAATTTCACAGCAGCGGACATTTTTAATAAACTAACCAAGATATATCCCCATGAATTTAAAATTAATAATGACCAAAAGAATGTTTTTGCCAAAGAACTCCTATAATTGACCATAAAAGAGTTTTGAGTGCTAATATATTAACTTTTTCAAACCATTGGCGTAAGGTGAATGCATTGGAACAGATAGATAATTTATGAAAAAATAGTAGCTCTTATCCTTAAGTGGGTCTTATTAGTGAATAGTTGCACCATTCATTCAATCCCATCTTAGAATCACTGAGGCAACAGAAAATGCCAAGTTTCACTTTCCTCATCACCCCTCTCCTCCAGGTTTCCTGCAAACAGATGCTCACTAAACGAGCACATCGAGATAATCATTATATTTTGAAACTGGCTCGTGTGAAACTTTATTTTCAAATACTTGAATAAAATGTCATTAAGTTCCTAAAAACCATTGTAAAAGCTAAACGAGTTATTCAACATTTTTAATCTATGTTGTCTTATTACCCTAGCGTGGTGAATTTTTAAGCACGATTAAAAGCCGGGATCAAATTACCTAATTATTCTTTCTATCACGTGAAAATACTTTTTATCAGAGAAACGTTAATCGACGGAAAGTAATCCTGTCGATTGAAAGAGAAAAATATAGTTTTTTTAATGAACCTTATTGAAGGAGTTAAATATTTTGCTCGCATAGATAATTCAAAATATATGAGAGGAAAGTTGGTATGAAAGTTAATTTCCAAACGATTTGACGTCTTTTCCCGGATTTTTCAAATGCTTGCTATAAGAAAGTGTTTCGAATATTGCCATAGTTTGTTCTTTATCTGGAATGGACGACGATATCTTAAGACCCCACTCAGCCTTAAGAGCGTGCCAATCTTACCATATGGAACCCCATATATCATCGTTATTGATCACATGGCTGCTGCGTGGCTCCCTCTCCTGCTCATTCTCCCTTGGTCTATGGCATCCCAGAGTGATCAAAGGCTTAGCAAACACTCTTCTGAACTGAAATACTCTCTCGGATCGGCGATCTTCGGTGGGAAGATGATCATGAATGATTGTGTGGCAGGGGTTATTTTTCGAAATCCCGTTTCAGACCATAAACCTATTTTTAAAGTTATTTCTCGTTTAGACATGTGGGACGAAGTGTAGAGAGTAAAGGATTTGTATTATTTTGATAGGCTAGGATTAATAATACTTGTGCTTTCATATGTATTATTTTCAAGAAGCAAGTGGAACTTAGTGTCGAAACATCTTTTGAAATTCAAATGAGTGTGTTTTTATTTTTTATCTACTATTGTGTAAGTTAAATGATATTTTAAAAAATTAATTATTTTAGTGCCGCAATAATCTGAAAGGTGTTACCACAGTAAGAAAGCATAAGGGACATTAAACTTGTGGATTCATGAGATGATCGGTTTGTGGAAAAAAATAATTCTCTACTCCCCAGTGGAATTAACGGCTACGGATTAGGTATATCGACTGCCACATACATCTTCAAAATTAATTATTTTTCCCTCGCAACGGTCGCAATGACAGAGATAGACTATATCACGTGTATCAATAATGAACTCCCGGTAAATAAAATGATACCGAACGTAAATAATAACCGATTATATACACAGATGGCTGGTGATACAACACCCTTGCCCCACGTCAAATTGGAGGATTGCGTGGTAAAATGTATTTGTTGACGAATGAAAAGATTCCGTTTAGAGGCTTAATCTCTTTAGGTCGTGAGACACGCGTGGCGAGGGGATGCTGACCCTGGGATTGAAGTTTGGAGAAAGGAAGCAGGCACTCCTTCGTTGGAAAAAGAAAATAGGGTAGGCTTGCAAACGCACGCACACATGCGCACTCACTCACTTTTTCAGAGGGAATGTGATCCGCCCTTAGTGCGGTGAATAGGAGGCGGACCGGACCGGGCGGGCGGGCGGAGGATGGCATGGGGTCGGCGCGCGGTGGGTGTGGTTGGAGAGAGCGGGGGTGGAAGTGCGTGGGTGAGGCCGCACGCGGAGTTTTCGTCCCACCATCCAAGGGAGGAATCGTGGCGTGAGAAGCAGGGAGCGACACCCTGGAGACCGCCGGTGATGGTCCGTGCATTGAGACTCCACCAGCTGCATTCCTGTTTCCCGATTTTTCCGCTGCGAATGTAGCACTCGATGGGCATACGAAGGAGAGGTTGATTAAGGGCACTGGATATTTTTCATGCATTTTTTAAATTATTTTTAATGCAAGTCAACAGAAAGTCTCGCACTAATTAGCCTAATTTTAGAGACTGCTATATAGTACGATGATTATAAGCGTAAAAATTACGGTAAACACCTTCAGTTTGAGTTTTACTCTATCACGGGATGAAAGCTATGAGCTTCGTTTTACACTTCCATGCAAGGGCACAGCAAGAAATTGAGGGTATTTTTTCCAAGATGGTTTTACATCCATATCATACTCTGCCAGCCCCTTAGGTGGTGTAAGATGAGTGGGAGGGCGTGTGGTAGAGCATTATTCATTATTATGTGATGCTGGTCCAACTGAGCAGTTTTTTAAAAATGAGTAGCTTCAGGAAGCCTAAGTAAATAAATTCGCCAATACTCCGCAGGCTGATGCATCACAAACCTAACACGTAGTTCATCTTCATGCGTTGCTTTAAAGATAAGGAAACAGATGGATATAGAATCCACAAATAGATATTTTGAAAAAACTAGATCATATTACGTATGGAGAATAAATAATATGATAAAAGCAGAGCCATATTCTAAATAAATGTCATGATAATTAAATCAGGAATACAATGTATCCTTCCACTGCACGTGAATAAAGGACAGTGGAAAGATACATTGTATTCTTCATTTAATTAAAATGAATTCTCACAAGGTTGAGCCGGGAACAATTAAATATTTAAATGTCATGATCATTATTCAGAAGTGCTTATAGAACATTTTTTGTATATCTGGCCTACCGAAGAAGATGGTGTTGACTTACAGCTATAATTGCAGGACCACCGGAAATGTCAATTAATGCCTCATTTCTCCTCCTCGAACTATCATCGATGGGTTTCCTCATCTACGCACATCCATTTTCGTCAATATATTTGTAGTGGCATATTTATGCTCAAGAACCACTGGAATATCTTAGTAAATATTTTTTGGCAACATTGTGAGTAAATGTAATCTTGTTTTGTTGCTTGCTGACTCTGCATCTCACCAGTCACTTTCACCCGGTCCTAAAATGTAGACATTGCTCTGTTTTTGTGTCATAACTTCAATTATTTCTTGATATTCCCATAGATCTTGGGATTTTCTACTCGGTGTTTGTGATTTGAATCCTAATGGTACTTGCTAAATAATGCGTGGTATGGGAATGATATAACTAATTCTTGAAGATTAGGTTTAATTTTCAAGTAACCTTTACTCACTCTCTGACGCATCTATAAGTATAGAGTGATAATATGGAGTAGAGCATAGACCAGTAACTTCGGAGAGAGTTGGGATTTTTCGTCCAAATTCCTACTCCTGATACTTTTTTTACACTTTATTTATTTAATTATTGTCTGTTTTTGCTTGATACCATAAAAGAGTTTCTGTTTTGCAGTAGGAGCGTCAGCAAAATTAGGTAGTCAGACCATCAGTTCTTTAATTAGAAGTGTTCTAGGAAACATTTTGGAAACGCCATGTACTGTCAGTTTATTGTGTCATAAGTGCGGAAAATGAATGCAATAAACATTTAAGTAAGTTCTTTCAAAAATCTTGAAAACTCATTATCTTATAATATACTTCACCTTTGGAAATCTTCAATAAAAGAATATCTAATCACTACCCATCCAAAAATTGGCAAGTTACAAGGTTTTTTTTTAGTGATTCTCCTATATAATCTATATCAGGCGGAAAACTTATTGTTTTCCATTGCTTGAAATAATAGACAAGATATCATCAAACGCGATATTTTGAGAAATCAAATTAGAATTCTTGATGGTAAGTTTTGAGACGGATGGATCTCGATCTTCAGGTATCCCAGGGGTCCAACTACCAGAGTTATCGGAATACCTTTACCCGAGGCGGAACCAGAACCCGCGATCTTCGCCTTAGCGGTAAAGCATGATGCCCAACTAACTAATCCGGGCTAACTGTTTTCCCTTTGCAACATAGTGTCCCTCTAAAAGGCTGTGTCAGTATAAAATATGTTACTAATATGGATTCATAAGAAGCTGTATATTTACCTCTTAAAATTCTTTCCATTCTTCCAGGAGATAATAAGAAACCCGAATTTGTGAACAACGATGAATAGGTTTTTGTTACATCATACAGTAACAGCCTTTGCAAACTCGCAATTTTGAGTGAACAAGCACACCTAAGTAAGAAGAATGAGCAAAAACACAGCGAAGATAAGCAGATAACAGTTTTTGTTGTTTTCAGTCACCCGTTATACACGCGGTTTTATGGTTACTTGATTCTCCTGTCAAGAAAGGAATTTAGACTTGATTTTTCGCATGTTTTTTCTATTTTTATTCCGAAGTTCGTTAGATGGTTTTTCTTTCAAAATCATGTAGCATTATAAGAAAAGTACTCGTTTTGAAGTAATTCCGGTCGAACTGACATTCGTAAAATCTTAAGAAAACCGGAGAGGGATGGAAGTGTTGGAGAAACTTGAGAACTCGGTGCCAAGGAAGTTTTTCCTTCACTTACTTTAGTTGGGAAGATGTGAGTTTAGTCTTGTTCCAATACATGAAGGGATGGTGTGACGGTATG
This sequence comes from Hetaerina americana, assembly GCF_022747635.1. Lineage (NCBI taxonomy): Eukaryota > Metazoa > Arthropoda > Insecta > Odonata > Calopterygidae > Hetaerina > Hetaerina americana. Next base: position 87,828,866 of record NW_027286985.1, read on the forward strand.
ATTTTCAATTGGAAGCGAGTAGTGATTTAGGAAGACATTGGGCCGTGCTTTTTTCGTCCTGGATGAACTATATTCCTTGGTTTATAAAATGAATTGAATAAAGGTAGCCTCATTTTAGAATGGTTTACGGAAAAGGAAAAGTTGGACTTGGTTTTAACGTTCTTTGTGAGTGGAATTCGTGTTCGAACTAATTCGAGACCTATCCCTACGACTTGTGAAATTGGAAAATTCATGGCGGAAGAAGCCAGTTCCTATCCTTGTTTCTTCTGTAGTTTACAAGGGAGTTCTGCAACCGATAATATAGCATGAATTAGATGTAACTGGTTATGTTTAGAGGTATTAGCTGTATTTGAACACGGAATTGTCAAGCCGGAATTCTGACTTCCTAATAAGTAGGCTTTAAAACACGTTTCGATTTCTGTAACTACCGACCTTGCGATCAATATATTTTCTGCAACATCCAAGTGCACGTCATTTCTAAAAACAAATAGTTAACTATCAGTATGAAACAATCTACTCCTATTATCTTAACGCGGCCTGATATATCAGATGTCTAGGTTGATATTAAACGCTTGTTTTCAACAAACGCTAGCTCACGTTCTGTGCAGGGTTACAAGAGAAAAGGACGGAGGTCACGGGACGATGCCCGTGTGGAGGAGAGGAGAAGGAAGGAGGTTGAGTAGTGAAGGAAATCGGACATAAAATAAATGACGAATGAGGTCGTGGAATGAAGAGTGTGGAAGTAATGCTTTGGGAGGGCGTTGCATAATGACCGAGGAGGACAATGGGGCGAAAAAAATTAGAGAAATGAGCACGCGCTATTCGAGAAGACAAAACGGAAGGGAATGGAAATCGGCTTGAATAGACCCATGTAAATAGAGGGATGAGAGGAAGGGGAAGTTTTCTGACGTAAAAAGTTTCCGCGACCACGGGGGCAAAGAAAGGGTTTGTGCAAAACAAGTTTAAATTCCCAATCTCGTTAACGAAAAAGACATGACGTGAATCTAAATAGTTTGGATTTAAACCACTCGAAGAGAGTGACTACTTCCAACCCCGAGGTTTTTAATTAAATGAGGTGAACTAAGCACTGCTAAGTGGTGGCACTCAAAATGCAAATAAACCCAGGCATGGTTACGACTCTAAAGCGTGATGATATTAAAACGCTCTAAAAGCCGTTAGGAGGAAGCAGTGAGCCATTAAATAAATATCAAGTTACTCTAAGAAGCAGTTAATGGAGATGAAGGAAGATGGCATATGGAAAATTTAGTTTATGTAAGTGAAATAAGTGAGTTACACTTAGGGAGTAAGTAAGAGAAGTGAACTGATGAATAAATGTACGCATTTTGATTACATCTTCAAAGTGGTAATTTGGAGCATTTACAATTTCTCCTTTCATGATAGGTGTGCGTATGATTAATCTCGCTCGCTACATATATATATATATATATATATATATATATATATATATATATATATATATATATATATATATATATATTAGTCTGTGAAAGTAATAAAATGAGCTGCAATATTAAAATATTCCCTGCATAATACTCATAATCTTCAGTGTATAAAATCATGAAAATTAAAAGAAATCTTTCCTATTTTATAAAAATTAGGATCTGGTAAATTTTCCATTTTCCTATAATTAAGTAAAGTAAAAATTAATATATCGAGCTAATACTGCCTATATTTTTATTCCTAAAAATATTTTCTTTTTAATCATTATTAAACCAAAAATATTCTCCGGTATCATTCTGTATACATTATCTTTGAGCTTTATTCGTACTTGTTGGCAACTTCTAGAAATATATTTCGTAATAAGAAATCTTGTTTGTCAAAATAAGTTATTGTGTTCATAGACTCTCAGCTGATAAAAAAAATTGAAATTGCTGGGAAGCAGTGAATTTTGGTGCTGATTTCACAAAATTTATGCATTCCCGCAAATTTCTATTGGCTGAAGAACTCTTTGAACATCCACTTTCAAAGGCACGGTTTTATGTTCGCCAAATTACGTAATTAAGAATTTATAGGAGAAATATTTTCTACCTATTGAGTATTATTTCTATTTCTAAACATCTAATATACATCGCTCTCCTTTGGGATAAATTTGGGCTAATGATTTTATGGAAAGAGTAGGTTATGGTCAAAAGTTCCCATAGAGTTAGTGTTGGGGTTGGAGGAAATTTTCGACCAAAATAACTTTTGTGATCGACCAGTGGATTGCGAACGACCTTTAAGCAAGCCCATTTGACCTACCTGTGCACTGTACCCGACTGTTTCGGCAGTTTGCCTGATTGTGAAACCTTGGTGTCATTAACAGAATTAGCGCTGACCTCCCTTAACTAATTTTTTCACCTTAACTACGTCAACCAATCGATCACAGCTTGTCCTTTAATCGTCCTTGACCCTCCCGCGTTGGAGTCCTCAGATTGGTCGTAGTTCTTAGTTCACACTCATGGCCCATCTTCATAAACTGAAATCTAATATCGTAGTGTACTCGTATTTTCTCGCAGTGGGATTGAGACTATTTATCATCTTTATTCCGTTATCAGCAAATAAAACATGGGTTCCATTCGGGCTGGAAAAAAGTATTTTCAAAGATGACGGTGATTGTATACCAATGGGGCCGCGATGCTTTTGCAGCCTTGGAAAACTCTTTTCTTTTCGCTTGCCTTCAAAGCTAAAGAAAACTTTTCTAATGTTTTTTATTCTCTACTTTGTGATTCTCTTTTATAACACTTATATTTTTATACAAAAAGAGTTAAAACTCATACACATTTCACTAACAGAAAACTGAAGCCTAAGCCGAAAAACTGTCAAAATATGCAATGGAGATACTCGTGTTATTAATGAAAATTTTCTTTAATTCATATCAATTATTCTGAACTCCTTCGTACCCATAAGATTTTTCTGGCAAATATTTCCCTGAATAATTACTAATGAGGGAATACAAGCTTTCGTCAATCTGTTGAACAAATTATTGAAAAAATGAAATTTAAGAAAAGTTGAGTTCGAGTTCACTTACCGTACTTTTTTTTTGGTTTTCCTGAACAAATATGAATATCTCAGGCCCAAACAATCTGATAAAGGTCGTGCAGTGACAATCCTAGTGTAATAGGCTGTGGATTGATGAGGTGCTATATTATAATATATGGCATACATATAATGCACAATGTGTTCAATTTCTGCCGTAGAATTCCCGGCAGGTGTAGCTGAAAATGTGTTCTCCTAAGCAAGTTACCACTTTTAGTAAGGTTTTCAAGTCTCGAAAAACATTTGTTTAGCTATTTGCTCAGGCTTAATAGAAATTAACTTAAGACCTCCCTCAAATAAAATATTTAATGAGTACTTCAAACCAGGCTCCCAACATCTACAGATGGTAGACACCTACTCTGATATTCCTTCTTTCCTTTGTTTCCCCTTTCATCAAAATTCTAATGTCATTGTTAACTTAACTGCATAAGTTTTAATTTTTAACTCTCATGCAATCTAGTGAAACTGCTGACTACAAAGTATAATAAATATCTTGTGGAATCCTGGAATTCAATTGCAAGCATACGCATTATGTGCATTTATAGGAAGCTCTAAGAGGAACCAAATGTTCATTAAGTCTGCTCATAATTTACTATTCTGTAAATGTGCTGGCTACATTTTACTTGGACTTAATAATGGGTAAGAGTGCCAATAATTCGAATTTTTCCCTAGATATCTCATGAAGGATATTAAAATATAAGGCATATTGCCTATAAATTTTGATTAATATAAATCTCTTTCTCAATTTTAAGGTCATATAAATTATAAAAATACTTTGTTCATAAAATTTAATGTGCCATTCCTACCATTTTAAATTTTTTGCCAATGCATCTTCATTATTAAAACTACCTATTTTATAGCGACGCACAATTTCTTGCGAGTGAGTTAAACTATTTTACATAAAAATGATGAAGTGGTACGACGCACCATTTTTTAATTGATGGCTTAAAAGATTATTCACCAATTAAAATAGATCGTGATTTTTGAGAGTGAGAAACGGTATACTTGTGTAATTTGGACAGTAGTTGTCTTTTTTATCATTATTGTTGTTGTTGTTTTAGAAATATACATTCAAAAATCATCTTAACCACTCTTATCCATTATTATCGTCTAGTTATCCCCTGCAGGATTTTTACTCATAAAATTAAATGAAACATATTGCATTTAGGTTGTAACGAAGAAGTGCAATACACCCTAGAATATCGAAAGACTTAAAAGAATCTAGATTTATATTTGTTTCATTATTGAGAGTTTAGACTATTGCTGGAATATATTTGCTGATTGCTGGGATAAAACCTAATACATATAGCAGTTAGACCATCTAACCAGTTAGATCTGCACCATCGCACAGATCATATATCTTTTGAAAGAGGGTAAGTAAATGTAGTGATATTTGTATTGGTTAACCAACATTCCAAGTAGAACCGTCCTTTCGATTTCCTCCTTCGAATTCCAATCGGAACGTTGCGGGGAGACCTACTTTTGAGTTCATAAAATTATCCCAATCATTTTAAGAATATTTAATCATTTAATTACATGTTTTTATCAATTGTTTAAAATACTGCTACTTTTCTTTTTTGGATAATTGACCAAAAACAGGGTGTGCGCGTATAGTTTTGCTTATGCCTGAAGGGTATTGATCAAGCCTGAATGGTTCATAACCTTCAGAAAGCTTCTGTCGTAAAATGAATCGGCAGAAAAAATTAGTAAATAATTAGTTTTTAAATGAGAGTTTCTTCGTTTTATATCCGAGTTATTTTTTTCTTTTAGAGGCCCTCGTTTCTTTTGTTCGCGCGTTCCGTTTCCCTCGTTGGCCGAGTTTCTCCAATTAAATTAGAAGACCGTAATTAATTTTTTTTCTAGAATGCATGACTTTGCCTATGAGCGCACATATTAAAAATCAGGGCGAGGGAAGGGAGGGGGAGCGGAGACGCCGTGGAAAGACGTGAGGTCCGAGAATGGTGGAGAGATGGGAAGACGAGGGGCGGAGCGGGGAAATATCTACTTATGAACGGGGATACGGATTCCGATAAAGGAGTGGAGATAGATAGTGTGTGTGTGTATGTGTGTGTCAGGGTCTGTGTGTATGTGTGCGGAGGGTGGGGTTGATGCGGGGTGGGCACGGAAGAGGCAGGTGGGGAATGGGGAGGATTCAGTGCCGAGGCGGAGAGAGGAAGAGACAGAGAGAGGGGAGGGTCGGGGGGAGGGCGAGAGGTACGCAAGGGGGTGGAAGAGGAGGGCGGTAAGGGGGTGAGCGCGGGCCGGGCGGGACGGGGGCCGATGGGGGTTAGAGGGGTAGTACCGCATTGCGGGGGTGGAACTTCGGCTGCTGCCAGTCCGAGAGAGAGACAGAGAAGGGAGGAAGAAGAGAGCGAGGTAGAGAGGCGCGGAATGGGAGAGAGAGGAAGGGGATGGAAGTGAAGAGAAAGGTGCAGAAGAGAAGGCAAGGGCGGATGGGGTAGCATGGAGATAGAATAGTTGTTGGGGAATGGGAGGGAGGAAGAAGACATTTTTAGTCTGCTGCGAAATGGGGTTTGTGTGTGGGATGTGGCGTGCGAATTTGAGGAGAGAAAGTATGCTAGGGTGGTGAGGTTTTCGGTTTTATATATAAATATATATGTATGTATTTATACATATATTGTGTGTATATAAGTTTATACATATATATGTGTACACATATGTATGTATGTATGTATGTATGTGTATATATATATATATATATATATATATATATATATATATATATATATATATATATATATATATATATGATATTATTTAGGGGTTGGAACGAAGAGGGAGGAGGAAAGGATGGATTCTGAATTCTCCTCTTTCCTTCCCTCCCTTTAACCCCAGGAAAGGGGTTAACCATCTCCCCTTCCAACGCTCCCTCCCGCCTGTCTTCCCCATACCCCACCTCCCCTCAACTCCCATCGCTCCCCAGGAGTGGTGGGGTCCCGGAAGACGACAATGGCGGAGGATTTGGTGGCGGAGGAGGAGTTGTGAGAAGAAGAGGTTTGCCCTTTTATACTGGAGGGGGTGGTCGGAGATTCGGGTGTTGGGGGGAATGCGGAGATGAGCGGGAGTGGTGGTTATGGTGGAGGGGCAGGAGGAATTAAGGGGGTTGGGTGTGTGGCGAGGATTTGGACGAACTCGAGAGGTGAAGAGTGCTCTGAGGGTTGTTGCAATGGCGGACGAGGGTTGGGAGGCTTGGCAGCGAAGGGAAGGGGGCGAGGCAAGTGAAGGTTGCTCTGGAATGTCATTTCATCGCCGAAAAAACTCAATCTGTGAACGTGATAATTATTTCTTTTTTCCGTGTTTTTCCACTTACGTATTTTAGAGGGATTTAATGGTTGATGTTCTCATGTTCGCTAATACAGCAGTAATATCTATGCCTTCTTTATTTCTGTCAATGAAGCGTTATCTTATGAGTCATACTTCTGAGTAAGTACTGAACGGACAATGGCTTCAATTCGTTTGAATGAAGTGGTAAAGAAAAACTCGCTGAAATCCATTCGATCAATCTGTACTCATCATCTATAGGAAAATGAAATTTAACCATTAATAAAACTGTGGATCTTTTGATAAGTTAGATGCCCTACCGTCATTTTTAAATTAAATGTTTTCCTTAAATTAAATGGAATTTCCAAGTTTACCTACACTGGAAAATTTTTCGATTATAAATAACTGAGATCTTTCTCCGCAAAGGTCAGAATGAATCCAGAGAATTTCAGGTTTTAGGAATGGAACGTAAATTACTAATGGAAATCATGAGTGAGTGCAACTTCATGAGCACATAGTGAGCAAAGGGATCTGGATTCTTAAGCTCATCTCGTTACGAGCCACAAGGGTGTCAAGACAACGGTTATTTTGAAAACGTTCCAGTGGAATCACGAATAGCTTTGTTAAATCATTTTAACTATTCCAAATCGTAGCTAAATGGGTAACTGTTATTATATAGCTACCATGAATGTTTAATTTGATCAAAGAATGCCAATCATAGGGGTTGACTTGTGTTTAAGGATACGAGGCACTGCAGACATTACGGGATATTTAAGGTGAATGCCGATATTTGAAAGTTGAAAAATAACAACTTCGTAAGTTTTACCGATTTTTATTTACAGCGACCAGTTTTGTTGAACAGTTCGAATCATCTGTTACAAATTACAGTATTTTTATCATAAAAATAGACATGAATATGGTGTGATCATGTACCATAGAATTCGTGAATGACGAAGTTATATTTTATCATACGTACGAAGAAGATAGTTTAAACTAAAAAAGTATGGAACTTTTAAATTTGCGGGAGCGAACGTGTAAATTATGTCCATCCTCATCAAGGAGAAGGTAAACATTCATTCATCACCTGTTCATACCTATTCAAATCCTTACAGAGCGCGCTTCACCAATAAAGTGCAGGCCTCCAACAAATATTCAACTCGCTAAGTGGAGATGAAGGAGTTGCGGTAGAGCTCCCTTCTTCCCTCCCTATGAAAACTAGGCCTTACCTACCCGTGCCGCTACCCCAAACTAAAGCTCATTAGATGGGAGTGTGGGACAGGGGGTCGCGGTGGGACTAAAGGGGCAACGGGGCAGAGAGAGGAGTAATTTGAATGAAAAAGTCCCGGAAGGAGGCCTCCAAAAGTTTTCGACTGACGCTCGTGCGCTGGATGGAGAAGGTTGTCTCCACGGGCGAGGTGAAGGGAGAGGTAAAGACGGGGAAAAACTTCGCCATTCTTGTCCGCTACCGACCACACTCGACTCTGAGGTCTTCCTCTCGTATCCTTTGCTGGATTTTAGTGTATCTAATCATACCCAGAGTAAAAATGTGGTCTACGAGGATTCGTAATAAAATAAGGATCACTTTATATTATTTGAGGCCATCGAATTACATTGGGTAGGTTACTAAACCACTGACTGGAAGATTCCTGTCCGATTTTAAGGGAATGCCCTCGACTTCCTTGAGTTATGCACAAGCTGCGAAAGCAACTGTGCCAAATAGCAAATAGAAACATACCCTGATGCGTAAATTTCACACGCCGTTCACGGCTTATTTTCAACCTGCTACCCTCACCTTTTGAACCCGCCTTCGAACTGACAACACTGTTTTAAAAATATTTTTGGTATAAATGTTTAGGGTGAGTGAAATGCGATATAGATATAAAGGACAGCATTTGGTTTAGCTTGCAAATATTGTTTCCAAAAATATCCTCTTGAGCCATGATGTTGCGCAAGGAAAGTCGTGCGTGAAAAAGATAAATGTGGTTTGACTCGCAATAAATATAAGATCTAGACCATTTGAGATACACAAAAGAAAATGAGCCATCAAAATGGGGGTTCTTCAATTTTTTTCAACATGGAAAATGGGCAGAAGATGGGGAAATATCAAATGCAGCAGTAAATAATAAAAAAGTAAATGGGATAGTTTGGACTTTCGTTAAGACTCTAAGGACGTAATACAAGTTAGGGTTCTAAAAGGGTGACCGAGAGGATGATAAGTAAACCAAGTAAAGAGGAGTGGAGGAAAGAAAATAAAAAGAGACTTAAGAGAATTAGTATTTATGAGGGAGTAAAGAGTGGATGCCTGAAGTTTAATCTTTAAACTGAGATAGTAATCAAGTGCTAAGTTGAACACAGTAATTTAAATTAACGTAGTGGATTGCATTAATGGTTTTTAAAGACGGAGATAAGAGTACGTCTCAATGAGCGATGTTTAGACACATTTCCTCATGTCCATCCGGAGTAGGTATGCATAGGTGAAACCTAAGCTTCGAGCGTCCCAGTGGTCACATGAGGATCAGCGGAATTCAGAAATTATATTTGCTAATAAGTGGCGGTGATTATAGTTAAAATTCAAAGTAGAAGATCGTAGCAGTGCTTAACTTCAAAGAGTGATATCCAATTCCTCTGTGTCATGCAGTCGGGCCATTACTTTTTCCAGGTAATGAATGAGGAGTCGAATTTAACAGCGGTTCTTTGGGAATCCAAAGTGATCGAATTTGAGCAATGCATTTCAACGACGAATCTTATAGGCAGGGTTATAGAGTTTCTAATTTTTAAAATAAAAACTAAAAAAATTCGCAACCCTTGGTATAGAACTTACGCCTATTCACTTGAGGTTCACGAACTTATGTGCAATACAAAATACTTCATTACCAATTAATTGGCCAGAGTTCCCTTCAAAGTAGTCTCCTCACCGACGTATACACGTAAACAAATCTCAACAGTGTTTCCTTTTTTTGAAACGGTCCTGGAAGGCTTCTTCCGGGTTTGCTCATACGCTCCTACATCAAATTTTCTCTCTGAAGTGGTGGCAAAACTTTTTCCTTTGAGCGGGGTTTTAAGTTTAGGGAACAGAGAAAACTCACATGGGACCAGGTGTGGTGAGTGGCGTGGGTGGGGAAGCACAGTGGTCTTGTTTTTGGCTAAAAACTCGAGTTATGAGAGACGAATGAACCGGCGCGTTGTCGCGGAAGAAAAACCCCTCGCCGCTCCTCCAAATTTAAGGCTGTTTTCGCCTGATTCTCTCTCTTAGGCGTTTCCTAGCTCCAGGTAGTATTCCCCGTTGACTGCCTGGTCTTTAGGTAGGCATTTGGGATGCAGAGCCACCTTTTCCTCGAACAAACTAGTCGAGCTTTTTTGGGGCGTGAAGTTTGCACTTTTTTCGATATCATATCCGTAAACCCATAACATATCACCTGTTAAAATACTGGACAGGTAGACTTCATCTTCTTTAGCTCGATTAAACAGTTCCTGACTGACTTGAACTCGTGGTTTTTCTGGTCTGCTGTCGTCAGACGAAGCACGAATTTGGCGGCGATTCAATGCATCCTCAACTTTTCAGTCAGGATTTTATAGTACGAACTAATCGAGATGTTACAACTTTCTGCAGGTTAATTGACAGTAAAGCGTAGATTTTAACGAACGAAACGTTCACTTTCTCGATTTGGGGGTCATCAGTCGACATTGATGATCTTCCGGAACGCTCGCCGTAATTCACTGATTCCGACTCCTTTTTGAACCGGTTAAACCACTCATAACACGTGGTACATTACAAAACACCTTCACCATTGGTAATTAGCAAAATCTTTTCCATGAATTCAGGGTTCCACGCAGAATTTCACAGAACAACGCTGCTCGTTCAAAGAGCTCATTTCCGTAGATTCGATTTTTCGCCGTACTCCTAAACACCACTTCACATAATCGGCCACAACTTATCAACAAAACAAATTATTAATAGAATGATTGAAACCGGTTATTTTGGAAGTTTTTGTGGATAAAATGCATTCAGTAAATTAAAAAATAACCAACTGGAGGCGCGCTATTTAAAAAGTTCGGGAACCTTTTGAGCAGACCTCGTACCTGAAAACCTAAGCGACGGATATTCTGATTAAGAGGGCCTCATTTGAAGCTGATGTTAGGAGAGAAAAAATGGCCCCCCTTATTAAAATTTAACAAGCCTGCTTAGTTTGGTGCAAGATACTATCAAATTAGCCTTTAGGGTGATTAATATTGTCGGATAATTATCTACCTATAAGCGGAAAGCTCAGGTAAGGCGAATAGATTTTCAAAACTATATCCACTCGATGCCTCCCTGAAGTTATCCACAATAACGTTAATAGAAGAGAAATTTACTTGAAAAATATTTGTAGTTTCCTTAACTAAATTTCAGAATTGGTTAGAGGCAGGTTATACGTAAATAGGTTGAGTTATAACGTATTTTTTTCAGCTAACTAATAGCTCAGTTTTGATTATATTTCTGTAAACTTTGTTAAAATAACGTGTTTATACTCTTAGAGAAAACCAAGCATGAAGTTTGTAACTTTGGAAATAAATTCATCTGGCATTAGAGGGATACCGTAATATTGATAATTGGCTGGTACTGTGAGACAGAAGCAGTGAGGAAACTTCAACCTCCTCAAGAAGCGTCTGTATTATTTAGAGAAATATGCCTAACCGTTCGTCTGTCTTATTAATGAACACTATGAGAAATGGACTGGTTTTGGACTAAATTTTCACCGGGTTGGACATAATTGTCGAGTTATATAGGGAATTTACTAAAAAAAATAATTCTAATGCGATTTAACTGAAATTTGAACAATTTTATTGGGGCCAAACTAAACAGTTATAGCATATTAAATTAAATTTAACTGATTTTATTTTTAAAAATTTTTTGGAATATATCATAACATAACATCAATTATCTATTCAAAACATTCTTTGAATTGAGTAAGTGATTGAAATTAATCGCGCAACTCACAAGTAACTGACATGTATTCACACGCAGCTCATATGCAATCAAATTTTCATTTCTTCACAGAATAGCTCAGTAACTTATAACACATTTCCATATGCTTAATGGAATTCACGAACAATTTTTTTATAATCATTTATTACGGCAAGCGATGTCCAAAGTAATTTTTTTGTCCTTATAATTTTTGCAAAGCATTTACATTTAATTTACTTTAATGATGCTACCTGTCTAGAGTATATTAAATTACGTAAAGTATCCGCAACTTCTAATTTTTAAGAACATGATTGATTACTAAACATTTCCTGCTGTTCGTGTACAAATCAGTACACGCGCAGTAAGTTCAAACAGGATATTGAATAAAATATTTGTTTTAGAAATTTAATTTTGTAGTAATAAATACTGCCTTCTCGCTTTACCTAAGTACCTGAAAAAGTACACATTCAGTCCTTCGCATTCCATTGTACGCTTCACTTTGGAGCACCAATATAAGTAACCATCATGAATATACCACGGCTAGAAGATGATTCGTTATTTTTAATATTAATTGATATCCTATAACACTGCAAATTGACTCCGTAACTCACTGTAGTAGCATAAGGCACTTTCTCTCTGGATAAATTTAATTTTGAATCCAGTTTTACCTATTTTGAACTCGATATTTGGAAGTTTATCCAAAAAATAATTAAAATGGTGGACTATTAGCAATTTCGAAACCATATATTCGTTGATATGAGTCACTGTGGCAAATTTAAATCAATTAAAAATATGAATTCGATTGAAGCAAGCTTTAACCATAGCGTATATGTATATTCCCAGAGGTAACTGCAATATGTAGTGGCATTATAAATCGGTTCTCCTAATCAAGATTGTGTTAATTCTTCTATTTTATATTTATGTAGGTATAGACAAGACTGTAATTTGAAATAAGATAAGTGAATCACAAGCAATAACTTCGGAATATTTTCATTGAGTATAAAAGAAAGCATGAGAGTATCGAGGTAGTCATAGCGTCAGTTTTTTTCCTTCGATGCCCAAAGCTCGAACTATGTATCAGTCGGCTATATGTGTCTGTATGTGTGTGTACATATATATATATATATATATATATATATATATATATATATATATATATATATATATATATATATATATATAATTCGAAATGCGGTGTAATAAGGGACTGCATTAGAGGACAGAAATGATGGTTTAATAGGTAATTAATCTTCTCGTGCCTGATTCTATGACACCGAGTGGTTCAAAGCCTACATGTGGTCATATCGCAACAGATTGGTTAAATAAAAATACATATCCTCACAAAATTAACACTATTGCAGGCAAAATAACAAAATTTCGGAATACACTTGAATTTTCACTTATCTTAATCTACAAGTTTACAGTTCCCTAAGAAATTAGGGCTGGCTCAAAGTTTTTGCTCAGATGAAGGTTAGCAGGGCATATTATTGCCGCTGAAATTTATGACCAATTTACTGGTGTAAGGATGTTAAGTATAATTTTAATGAAAAAACCGATGGATAGGTCAAATAAATATAGATACAAAACATTGTTCAGAGCCCTACGAAACGGTGCCATTTTACCGTATGGTTAAAATAGCTTATCATATTGTTCGTTCTCTCCTTGCTAATGGTCTGTTGGAGCAGTTTATTACAATTTTATCTCGTGAAAAGTGTTATTTCATTAATTTTGTGGAATTGATTTTTAAATTTTGGTTTCCGAATTACATTTAATTTGATATGGAGCAAAAAAATTACTCGCGGGTTTTACAAATGAATGGCAGTCAGACTTTTTTATTTTATGAACTCGCGATAGATAATTCTGGATAATAATACGGATGTACTGTGGTTATTCAATGCGTTCCTCTTCCTTGAAATGACCGCTTTAGCTTCGTGCATGCAAAAATTAGATATTCGGCAACAGTGTCATAAAACCAACTGCACTTTCTATTCCAGCGAGCAGTCGAAGCTAGAAAAGAGACCTAGCTCAAGTGCGAGGAAGATGCGGTGGTCGGAGCCGAGATAGGAAGGCGAGATGTTACGATAAAAAAATTTGGCGTTGAGAGAATAGGGCCAAGGATTGTATGAGAAACATTGGAGAATAAGGAGGGGGAAACGACTGAGCGCTGATGGAGCCTAGTGCATAAGAGGGAACAGGAAATGGGATCGAGGAGGATTGCGGAGGGACAACGGGATTGTAAATGAAGAGACATGGGAAAGGAGTTGAAGGGCTTGAATGTGAATATGGTGCTGGGAAACCTGGGGGGTTGGAATGGGTGGCCTCAGAGGGTGTGACCATCCCCCTACCCCCAGTAGAGGGGAGGATCAGGGAGATGGGATCCGCGTGGATGCGTAGTCTTGAGGAGGAGGTATGCCGTTGGGGTGAGGGCTAAGATTAGGGTTAAGCAGCGAGGGTTTGAACATGCTTCGGCCGGTGCGAACGAAAGTCACCACGTGGCGGAATTGGAGGGATGTCGACCGCTTACCCATTTCCTTGTTACGCCAAATCCGTGTCGCCAGCAGCAAATGATATTTCCTTCGCTATTTTTTTCCGGGGAGGTTCTGATTGCAACGGACAAATTTAAGGATAGTTTGGCTCCAAATTCCCAGAGATCATTTACATAATATATTTCTAGGGCTTCCCTATGATTAAAGAAGCCCTCTGACTCTGAATTATGCGTACCTTTATTCGAGATTTTATATGCTGGCTTAAGTGCAGGTATTACTTCACGCTTTTTTTGCGACTATTTCTTTTCAGTAACCTTCGCCTTATCACTTAATAGAAATGCTGACCGATCGAGTTCGTCAGTTTTTCCCTGGCTTGACTTTTTATCAAACGTCTGTACCATTTAATCAAGTACTATTGTGATATAAAAAAGGCTGTGTGCAAATAAATTTTAAGATGCATTAAGTGATATTTTTCTTCCACATGAAAGAGGTACTGGCATAAACAACTTAGAATCTAGGTCATTTCAATGGTATCGGGCTCATCCTTGTAAATATTCATCATTATAAATTAAATGAACTTTGTAAAATTCACAAAATATCCACGCAGTACCACTGGTTTAATCACATAGTTGACACCTGAAAATTTCAGGTATCGAAGGTAGCTATCTTGCTAATAAATATTTTGCAAATTTAACAAAGTTTATCTTATTTCATAAGCATTAAGTGCCATTTAATTCTCTTTGATCAATTAGAAACTACATATCTGTGTATTTAAAATAGAGGTTTCAAATATTTTCAAATGAATTTTATAGGAATATTCTATAGAAATTTATTCTTTGCTCATTTTCTTGCGCGAACTGATGATTTACATACGCTTCCACCAAATTTAATGGACCCTTATGCCGTTTCAACTTACCCCAAATGCGCTTTGCTTTTCATACTTATATCACCGCAATGGATTTTGAGTTAATGACATAGTGCGGTTGCTGTCCAACAAATCATGATTGGAAAGAGAGTATAATTTCTAATACATGTGCTTGTCAACGCTGTGCCATTAAAAGTATCTCGCGACACACATTCATCGATGGTTTACCCCTACTATTTAAATAATGCTGTGGCGTTAACACAAGAGTTTGTCTCTTTTATCATAAATGAACAATGTAAGCACTTAATTTTAATTTATGGAGTGTGTATGAATCATTTTTAGCCTTAATTAGTATTGACGGAAAGATAGCGAATTTCGTCGAAACTCGGCTATTATTCCAATAAATCTTGAGGTTGATGATTTCTCAGCAGTATCCCGCCTCATTTTTTGGTTTATTTGCATCTTATAAATGTAATATTTTCTTTTTCCATCACAAGTTTCGATGAAATAAAATTAAAATTGCATTTATTCTACCATAATGGGATTTTTAGATATACTAATAATGTGTTCTTTATTTTTTCACAGGTGAGTGTAATACTCTATTGGAATTTTTACATGTGTCATCTATAAAAACGTAAGTTTTTTATATGTTTATTTACATCTATTGGATTTTCTTTTTGTTAATTGAATTCCTTTTCATTAGGTTAACATTTTAGTAGTAGTAGTTTTGAGGGGAGGCGACCGACAGCTAAGGTCATTTGCGCCATAGGGGAAGGACAGGAAAGGATGAAGGGTGGAGAGAAACCCGGCGTCGGCATTAGCCTACTCTTTACGAAAGGCGCCAAGGGGTCCGCGGCTTAACGTCCCATCCGACGGACGGCGTACTCACTCAAAGTGCCCTCCACAAAGCACCTCAAGTAGGGATCGAGATACCTCTGAAAAATATTCAACACCGCCGGGATTTGAACCCGCGCCCTCAGGGTGGGAAGCCAGTACGTTAGCCCCCGCACCATCTCGATCCCCTTAACATTTTAGCACTAAATATCCTGTGTACTTATAATGTAATCACAGGATATATTTTTCCTCGTTTATAAACAAACAGTGAGATTATCGGGTTTGAACTATTGTTCACGTATCTCTTTGTATTATTTAGAACCTTAACAGTTCATTGTTTTTATCAGTGTAGTTCAAAGGGAAATATCACCAATATCTCTATTTTTAAGTTGCGATTTTTACAACAAATTACAACTAAATTTTCATGCTCCTTCAATTTGACAGGCAAAAGACAGGAAAATGTATACTCTTGTCATCATTTTTTACAATTTCTTCCATTATTTCGGTCAATTTAAGTTCATATTTTGTCGCCCAAAGAGTTAACCTCATTTTTCTGATTGATGTACAAACAACTTATCAAAGCTTTTGTTAGAACTCCAAATACAATGGATTTCGTATTGCTCATGACCAATTTCGTTGCAGATAGCGACTTACTTACTACACCTACCTCGACTCTGAGGATCTGGCCTACAGAGTATGAAATAAACACCTATATAAATGCTTCGTTTCACGTAAAATGTTGATGATATCCGGGTAATGTATGAATTACTAAAAATTTTATTTCCAATCGTCAATATTTAGCGATAACAATGACCATATGAGAATTCTATTGTCAGAATTTATATCCATCACCGGGAACCTGACACTTCGAATTCTGGTTTCTCAATAGTCAAGGTCTCTGATCAGTTCTCCACAGGAATGAAATCACGTCTTTCTTCCACCTGCGGAAATGAAATCGTCTTTTTACCAGCATAGTATAACAGATAGGGCCGTTACTGCGTCGACGTCAATATTTAGCGGTAGTGTCGGCCACTTGCCAATTCGATCGTCAGAATGCACACCTGGAACCGGATGTCAGATACTCCTATTCTTATTGGGTCCGTTGTTCTACTGGTCCACATCTCAGATACATACTCCAATAGGAATAATGTCGTGTTTTTCTTCCACCTGCGAAAATGATGACTTTTTGCGAATATTGCTTCTAAATCAGGTTGTGCCATAAAAGCTCCTTCTTATCAGGTCGTTAGCAAATGTTACAGTTTTTTATTTGCTTTATCGTTGTAAATATTTGGAAAAATTCAGTTCTCAAAAAAAAACCTCGACATATCTACCATACATTATAGTAACAGACGGGCGTTTGGATTTGAGGTTTTTGGTAAGTGGAGCTCTAAATACGATTTTCAGGTTTAAGATTTTGAGAAAATGATATTTGGGCAGTTTATTGTGGGATTATAATGGCGCATGGAGAAGTGAAACCGTAATCGATATCCATTGGCGTTGAAAGCATGTCGAGATAAATTACGCCTTCTCCGGGAAGGTAAGCCTAGTATAATTTAATGTTCGGTAAAGGACGTCGAGGTTCCACGTGCAACAGCTAAATGTTACCTTGGTGAATATAATTCACATTGAAATTTCTCTTAAGAAAGTAATAATTCTCGATGCAATAATTATAAGTACATTGTCGAAAAATCTTATTTTGAGGTCATCCGTCCTCTTCAGTCAAGTTATAAACTACCAGACTTTAGATCAGGCAAAAAGGAGGGATCGCGGATCAAAGAAGGCATCAGATGAAAATAAATTCAAATCGTTGAAGCTATAAATTTATTTAAGGCGTAAAATGTGAAATAAATTGGTCATCTATTTGAAGTATCTTCAACGTGCGGCCTTGTCAATATCAGACACTAGCGTACAAGAAGTGCCTACTCCATGTTTCTAGTGCTATGGGTTCCCGATGCGTGACCAGAGAGAAAAATATTCCAAAGGCCAAGAAAGTTAGTGGCAGTGTTGTTACTCGGGAAATGAAAATTATCATAAACATAGGTCAATCGAACCGTTATAGCTAGAATGCAATGGAAATAAAATGAAAATTGGGTCATAATTGACCTTGGCGTCGTTCTAACCCCTAAAAGCTGGTGTTAAAGACTGCTCATGGGAGGGGAGGGAGGAAGGTTTGTTTCAGAAACACTTCAATCTGGCACACATGCATGGTGGTCAAACGGGCACGCAGTCAAGTGCACAAATGTCCCATTTTTGTTCAGGGATATTAATGAATGGCGTCCGCAAAAGTTTTTAGTGCGCTTTTCACTGGATTCCCCCTCTCATGTACAACAAAAGAGCGGGAAAAAACCGTCCGGGTTAGATTGGAGGGTAAAGGACGGGGGCGAAATGGGACGGAAGTAGGCAAAGACGGGAGGAGGGGACAGATGGAATGCAACGGAAAATGGGTGGAAGAACAGTGAGTGAGAGACTGATTGCAGACAATGGTCTCTTTGTTTCCACGGATGCCAGTTGCATGCGAGCGCCGGTAAATGCCGCCAGCGGGGTCGCGGGAAAGAGATCGCAGTTCTGGCGGCTCTGAGAGGAAGCGTGAGTGGGAGAACTCGCCAGGGGGGCGGATGGAGGAGGGTGGTGCTCGCCAAGCGGCGCTCTTCCCCGCGCGTGGGCGGGGTGTACTTTGATCCCGGGACCCCCTGGTCCCCCACGCTCCCCCTCGCTCCCCTCCTCTCATCGCTTGCTCGTGGCAGTTATGGATCCACTATTCTCTGAACATTTTCCCGGCCACCGACAATGCCTAGGGAATGGAAACGGCTAGTTTCACACGCAGGCCTAACTTTCAAAGCCGTCAAAATTTTTATAAAAATACAATATGCGCTATTGAACTGACCATCGCAGTTCTCGCTGAACTCATTGCATCAAAATCCTATATTGCATTGAAATTATTTTAAAAATCACGCAAAATTACCTAGAGTAATTAAGGAATGGGAAAAATTTTTTTAAAACAAAAAATATATAGTTTTATGCAATCGAGCGTTTGTACGATATGTTTATTTCTCTCAACAATACGTTAAATTTACGATACCTTCTTATTTTTCTATGGGAGTGTATGGGCGATTATTTTTTTTAATAAGCGCATTACTGAAAATCGATATCCTGTGGATAATTTAGTGCACACGTGTGGATAGATTGTTAGTTCTTTCGGACGCGACGCGAAGCCCACATCAGATAGCTACGTGTTCATCCCGACCCTTCTAAGGGATGCGATGAATGCAGCGCGGAGAGAGGAGGCCGCGAAATGAGAAGGAGTGGGAGTAAGAGACAAAACCCGCATCCCTGCGTGGGTGGAACAACGTTAAGCCCCCCCCCCCGGTGATCCTTTGGTGCTGCCACCAAAGGCTGTCCTCCCGTGCCGACGCCCCTTGGGTTCGTGTCGGGATGCACCAAGGCCAAAGGCACTGCCTCATTGCCGCCGCATGAGGGGGGGCGACAATGGGGACCGTTTGATGAGTGGCTTAAAAGAGAGGAGGAGGGATGGTGCAATGGGACTCGTTTGATCGCGTTCTCGTTAAGGATTGTATTCTTGGGGGGGGGGTGTCCCGAAATAAATACTTCTCCCTCTCTCTTCCTTTTAATCCTATCCACTGTCTAACAAAGTGTTTGGAATGCACTGCGGTTTTCGTTCACGGGGTTAGGGTGAATTTATGATTTTCTCTTGCACTCTCGAAATGTCACTTACATCTGTAGGAAACTCTTTAATTCATAAAAGCTGACTCGATTAATGATATCTATATGTGCGAAAAATATCTGCGTTTATCATTTGGATATGTTGTTGGTGCCATAACGCACGTATCTCATGGAGGTCGTTACACATTAATAGAAAGCCTTTGCAATGCTGGGTGCATCCCCATTTTAAATAGACGTTTTCCAATGTTATTGTCAATACAATCATTACATCTATGACTTGTGGTTCATGAAATATTTTGTCTATTTTTCATGATAAAAATAACTAAAATTTCTCATATAATGTAAACTTTATTGATTCAAGCTTTTGAAATTAAAATAATTCATTAATTTAATAATTCATTGCACATTTATGCTAGCAGTGATTATTCTAGGGAGAAAAGCATTCGACCATCCATCAGACAAATCTTGACTGTCTCTGGAATGGACATACTAAACTTCTTCTTCATTCTTATGAATCAATCGCAATGGAGAAACTAGGTAAACATTTTTTTAAATTGATTTTCCCGCATGTTACTCGCAAGCCTTGCCGTTACTAGGATTGAACAAATTTCTATTCTTTGACAGTATATTTCTCCTGAACAATCCATTTGTGCAAAATATCTGAACAAGGAAATTTAAAGTAGACTTTGTGTCCATTCAAATTCGTCTATAGTTATTTCATAGAAGTTGAGACTGCAATGGTTTAAATATTATCTAAATTTTAATATTTTAGGAAGGATATTCCCGATAGCTATTTTACCATGCAACGTAACCAGAAACATTATTTCTCCATTATTTCATTCAACTTTGTTTCATATTAAATTTAAAATATGGAAACTATGTCACATGCTAAAAGCTAACGTACTCATTCTGTATTCAGTTATCTATTATGTGTCTATGATACATTTCCCGCTGCTATCAGTGCGATATCTCTCGAAATGTTCATTTCCCTGCTAATTTTTTTGAGCCATCAAAAACTCCTGCCTTCATCAGAAAGATTTTGATAAAAAAGAACTAACTCCAGGGACAAAGAGAAAACTTCATTTGTGGGGGTCTTTTAATAAACAAAATCATATACAACCCCGAATTATATAATGCCAAAAGATAATTATCGGTTTGAACCACGAATTGAGTGCAAATGGGGCCGTGACAAAGTGACGGGGTAGCGACTGTGCTCGTGAGCGTACATTTAGAAGCGTAATAGAATGCAAAATAATACAGCGGAAAGGAATAGTTTTGAAAAGGAAATGAGATTTCCACGCGTGGGAGAAAATTTCCAAATACCCCGCTGTTGTCAGTCTATTAAAACAACGCCAAAAGGCTGGGAATTTCATTTTACGTAATGATGGATGCAGATAAAGGAAGTGGAGAGTGCGAGGGGGTCGGGCGAAGGGGAGGTGACACGAATACATTTTCGTCGCGCCCCGGCAAGCAGGTGGCGGCACGCAACTATTCTCACCTCGAAAGGGGTCCTCTTCCGCAGCAGTATTCGTAAGAGCAATAAAGGGGAAGTGGGGGGGCGGCCGGGGTCCGAGGCGCAGTGGCGGCGTCAAGGGGTTGGATGCAGTAGGGGTGGGCCATGGCGGCCATTTTGGCAATTGCGAACCTCATGTCCCGGGGCAGGACGTTAGTCGACTCCCCCCGGCCCCCATTCGCCCCCGCCTCTCACCACCCCATCCCTCCCTCCTCGCCTCCATCGCCGCGTGAGTTTCTTCTCTCAAAACGCACGATATTCCTTCGTGCCCCCGAGCCCATTCCCCTCCTCCTTTCGCTTCTCTTCATCTTTCTCTCGGAAACCGCACGTGGGAGTGTTCCCCCTCCTCCCGACCCCTCCCAAAAAAATCCTCCCTCCCCCTCTTCTCCTGGAGCCACTCCAAAAACCACCGGTCCGAACAAATATCCTGGAGATAAGAGGGAGATTGAGAGATGCAAAAAAATTTGTACTAGGTGTGGAGTGAGGGAAGAGAGAGGATAAAGGTCCCTTCGCTTCCTCCATCTCCGCTTCCCACGCCCCCGTGCTCTTTTTTTATACATCTCTGAACTCGCTGAATCCTTTCTCGCCACCACACCCACCTAAGCATTCCATCCCTTTCCTCTCTCCTTTCATCGAATGGCCCTTTATTTTCATTCCTCGGTCTTCCCATTTTCCCCTCGGGATTTCATCGCCCGAGTGAGAGGGGGGAGGGCCGCAATGCGCCGAGCAATCTGTACGGGTGAAATTTCTCCACCTACTTCTTCCTCGTCCCGCACGGTCCGCGAATAAATATCCCGCGTAACCGCTTCGAGAGGTGAAGTTTGCATTCGCCCGCGATGTATTGAAATCTTTATTGCGTATGCTTGTTTCAACTAAAGCCGTTTGGTGTACGGTCGCTCGCACAATTCGGAGATGGTCCCCATGCGGAAGGCATCTTGATAGGAGTAGTCAAGCTGCTTACAGAGAAACAGGAATGAATTCTCACCGAGTATTTTTATGTGCAGAAGTTTTCCTGCTATATTTTTCACTTGTGACATGAATATATGTACGTCATTAAATGTCGTTCACATAATTAAATTTCTTATTTTTCCCTAAAAAAGTCCTCAAGCCCGGAGGACCTTTACTCGAATCCCACCTCTGTGGTCAAAGGAGATTTATAATGTACTCGTGCGGTTCGGTTCCGACTGATGCAAACATTCAAATCTAATTATTGCTTTTCATTGTGAACGTGCAATTTTCAATGCTACTCAAAACTACGATTCATCAACTTACATCATCGTAACTATCTCTTCATGTAAAACATAATAATGTATCTATTTAAGTAACATATATTTGTGCATAATTAATTATAAAATAAACTTGGTAATGATCAATTATCGTTCGGCCTGATTCGATATACATTATAAGAAAACGAAAATTTGTTTCTACATATCTTTAAACTTTGCCGAAATGTTCATCCAAGCACTTTGGTTACCTACATGGCTACCTAATAATATTCAATTTTTCTATCCTAATGTTTTTTCTTAGTTTGGTAAGCCCAAGGGCGCCCTGCTCAAACTAATACACGGTTACCGATCTATTTCCTCACTTTGTCCATGCTATCCATCTCCTTTTGGTAATTGTGGTTTATGTGGGTTAGATCCTCTTCATTAAATATCTCTCCGTAACGCGTGGTTGCATGTTATCTGAAGAATACGACCTGGATGTTTATACTCAGTTCCTGTTGTATATTTTGCGAATTAACCTTCCACGTGTTGTACCTTAAATGATATTTGACCGAATTTATTGCCGGTGTATTTTAATTGAATAATGTTTAAATTTAGAATAAATGCATACAGAAACCTCCGACACTTCATATATACGCATATTGCGGCGCTTTCTGTCAATTAGATATGTTTCTAGCATTTGATATTTGATTTCCACGCCTTCCAATTGATGATTGTAGTACACCACGTAGATTGGTTTTATTGTCTTCCTTCACACCTTTTTGTTTTATCAATGTAAAAATTGGAGTCCATTGTTACAATTTTCATATCTCTTCATTTCATCACCGTCGCCGGAACCGAATGCTGTACAATAACTTCTCCGTTTTTGAGGCTTATTTCTATCACGTAATTCGGGATGTTCTTTCGATTTAATTCCATTATTCCGGCCCTTGCGCGCATAATTTCAATTTCCGATCGTTCATCAGCTTCATTATCACTATCAAATGATGACTATCTTGGTCGAGTAATGAGGTACCCTCCGATTCACCACCTAACAGGGCTGCCGTCACACCATTATTCGACAATTATGTTCTTTTCCTGCTTGTGGATTACATTACGACTTCTATGCGTTGGGCAGAGTGAAATAAAACTTGGTCATCTTACACTGCAATGAAAATCACATGATAATTCTCAGTATTCACAGGCTGAACTTAATTAGGTTTACGGCATTTTATATTGACTGAAAATAACGTTTTTATTTCGTCTGTGCGCTCTCGTACCGCTTTTCAAACCTAAAAGCTCAGCAAAGTCAGAGAAGATTACGCAACTGGTTCACTCTTTGGGATCCACGATCAACGCAGAAGTTTGCTTACTCCTTTCCTGTTAGGACAAAGGATGTTCTTCTCCTTTCTATCGGTCAAATGGGTTCTTCAATCATGAGAGATTCCGCTGAGTCACTCAGAAATATAGATGTAGCATGTGGTCGAATGACGCACCTAGCTTTATGCCCAATGGGCATATATCCCGCTGCATTTACCTCGGAAAGTGTTTATTGGTAATTTCGATCAGATAGGCGTTCTTTAACTTCCACATAACTTTCGCTCGGCACGTAAATTAAGAGAAGTAGTGATTGCGAAAGCGGGGGAAGAAATTGATGAATTCGTTTTTCTCTGGTAAACAATACAATCATTAAAAAAGTCATTGAATAAGGATCATAATAATTATCAGGTAAAAGAACCTGGTATTTAAAGTATTTGTGATAATATGCCTTCCAAGCAAAATTGGTGACGTAAAAAATATGTGCGTAGTAATAAGTCATGAGGCAATGGTACGGCGGAATGAGAAGATTCCTCTGAACTTCACGTCACGTGAGGTGGCAAGTTAGGGTTAAATTCAATAGTGACAAGCCTGTGTCTTAAATAAATAGCCAAGATTTTTAAAATTTTATATTTTCAAACTGCCTTACACAAAGTGCTACCATATAATTTTGGTAAAGTTCCAGATGGGCTTACTTCTCCCTTCCATTTTTATTTTGATTACAAATTACATATTATCGTTGTCGTTTCGTACGTAAAAATACTCTACGCATATGATGTGATTTTCAAAACATTTCCCGTGTTTTATATTAAGTTTTTGTCTCTTTTTAATATTTTCTTTTCTTTTTCTTGCCGGAAAGATTCTTATCCGTCAAAAGTGAAGGGAAATTTCAGTTAGCGACACATTCCGTATTAGTCCTTAATTTGTTAGGTTTGCGGAAAAGTATTTTGGCTTCTTTCTTACTTTTGCGAATATTAGAATTTAGGCTGTGCTAAGTTAGCATTCCTTAGTAGCGCTCGTGGTAGGTTGAAACATTCCCTGCTCCAGTCGACGAAACTGCATTGGTCAGTTTTGTCGTAAATTCATTTCAATTGCCGTAAGAGAAACAAAAATGCAGTTGTCCACTAGGTACGTTTTCACCAATTTACGTAGAAGAGCTAATTATCCATCTGGAAAAACTCCCTTGATCAAGAGTGTAAGTCACGTCAAACAACAATCTCAAAATGTAAAAAGTATTGTATATTATGTATATCGACTTACTGTTGCGGCATCTCCCGCAGTTTCTTTCAATTTTGTGCAAGTCTCATAATATAACTAAAAATAGATTTTTCTACTGCAGGATAGCTATATGAAGATAAGCATGTTAGAAAGCATTACTCATTCATTTTACAGCTTATTCTATAACGACCTTTACATCGAATTATTTAACCATGTAAAACAACTAGGGTAACCATAAATACCTAAGGCGTAGGTGGAGGTGAATATCCAGGCGGCGGGGATCGAACACACGATCTTTCGTTTAGTAAATCGATATTTTTGCTCTAAATCCCTAACTTGGATTTACAATGACTCGATGCATTGCAAATTCAGTCATTGTGAAGATCTTTTGGTTAGTAGCATGGGTGTGTTCGTGTTGGATTGAATTGGAATGTGACGGGTGGAGAGAGGGACAAGAGACGGACGACGATTCTCTGTGTTTCCGGGCGGTCAGATCACTTTTTTTCTCCAATTCCCAGAACCCTTAATTCACGTCTTCTCCTCTCACCCTACTCCCTTTTTTCCCGCCATCATCCTGTCCAGTTGGGGTCGGCGAAGGGTGATAAATGGAGGCGCGGCCGCGGGAACGCGGATGGAATGCTTCCAAGACTCGGGAAGGCCTGTGTTTTATTCACTCTAGCGTTCGGTCTTTTGCGCGAGGGCGCGGATGGCTGCTTTGGGAGGAAATCGTTTCGCTGGAAGGAAATTCACGTGTTCGGGAATCGCGCTTCGTTTCGAAGGTGGGGGAGGTGACGGAATTCGCCATGCGAGATTTGATTGGATGGCCTTTAAAAAATGAACATCATTCACCTCGCTTTTTAAAAGTGACAGGGTTCATATCTTATTATACTTGAGATTGGCATCAGTTACACGTGTTTAATGTAATGTTTACACTCCATCTGAGGTTTGAGGCGTGTCTGAAAAATCAGAATGTATTCAGATTTTCCAAAAAAACAGTTTTTCTTAGATTTATTTAGATTAATCCATTTGCTTGCTCCAGAGATGGCCGATGTTTGATATTGTCACTATCAAGTTCTCTACACTAGTTTTCCCTGCTGTTCATTTGAAAATTTTTGAAAGGCTTTGATAATTTTGTTGAAGAAAGGTAGGTTTAAAAATATTCGGATCCAAATTTGTCTGTTGTGTATTTACGGACATTATCAGAGACACCTCTTCATACTTTAAATCTGGTACTTCAACATCTGATTAGATCTTACGCGAAATTTCTGCTCATTTTCGGTGTATCCATAATAATCGGTATCACAAGTAACACTTGATATTTATTACTAAGAGTAATAATGAATATCCTATTTTGTTGTTCAGAACGTTGATCTACGAAGGTTATTTTAAATAGACACTAGACCAAGCTCAGTCTTCGATAACGTCACATCTCCTGGTCAAACGTGACTAGAATTTCCTTCCTCTCGAACCTTTACTGTGACTCAAAAGAAGAAATAGAATAAGATTCGGAAATGAACGATGGATTTTGCGAGTTTAACTCAGAATTTTCGGATGATCCTGCTTGCACCAGTTTGCACGGCTACTATCATAGCAAAATAGGCATAAATCTCCGTCACGATGTTTCACGAAATCTAAGGAATTTATGCACAAATTAATTTTTAGGTTCTATGGGAATGAAAAAAAGCATTACTCAATAGTTTTTACTGGCGTAAACTCATTGTCGCCCATTTGCAGTATTTAATAATCAACGTTAGCTCCTAGAATTCTGGACCCGAAGCAGCAGCTAGATGCTGAACTTAATAGACTAATTAAATAGTAAAATGAAAACTTTCTTAAGTCTTTGATTTGTCACCATGCTTCACTAAAATCAGTGATAACTAATTCAAGATATAAGTTTTTATACTTATTTCTACTCATTAATTATATCATCACTCAGTAACATTTTATTTATGCATGTTCAAGAACTGCATGTAATTTCTTTATCAAGAAGCCAACCGATGTACAGATCACAATTTGGATGTTATTAAAAGTAAATTTTTTAATTACCGTGATATTCCATTCTTAATTTCCTCAAGTTCGGTTATAATTTATTAAAATTTTATTTGTGAAAAGCTATGGGAAATGTCGCGACAGTACTTCAACGGAGTCACTCGCTGGTACGCATACAAATTCAAGAATTACATGGTAAAAATCGATTGCCTTGACCCGAGTGAGCGAAATTCTGTCCAAGGCAAATTATTTGACAATTGTGATATTCTCGTGTTTATATAAGCCGTGTTTGGATCTCAGAACAAATATTTAAATACATCAAGCAGTATTTAAGCATTTAGTCAAATTACGATTTACGGAATGAGTGATAATAAATATTTTATTAATAAACGCTTGTGATGAAATTATATGCTCATAGAATTGTGAAGCCTAATTGGCATAATGTATACCATATTAGTGAAGCGTTATGTCATTGCTCGAAAACTCGTAGATTAAGAATATCACCCTTAAAACGACGACTCCAAAATTCTGGAATTTTAATGGGGTGACAGGGGAAAAATATACGTATTGCTATAACTAATATGATGGTATGTCGATCACTAGAGGATGCTATTCCGGGCTTTGACGAGAGGGTAGCTGCTATGTTACAAAGCAATGTATTTTCCGATGACATTAGTATGGATTCAAATGACAGACCAGGATCAGGAAGAAACGTGAATGCCTCACTACTACTAATTAAATGGAGTGAGAATCCTTTGGTGTTGTGACAAGATATAATTTCAGAAGGGAGCAGAGGGAAAATGAAAGACAGATGGCTTTTTTAAGGAGAATGCATAGGCGAGGAAGGGTGAAGAAAAGGGTCTGTATTTTAGATTTCACGAAGGAAAGTGAGCATAGTAAAAGCCTCTTATCACGAGGACTCAGGCACATCGCCATAACCGTGTTGTGGAATTTTCTTTTATGATACGGAATATTTCGCGAATTTTAGGTCAAGTATATGATCAAACGTACTAGAGCTTTCTATTTTTGATTCCAATAAAATCGAATTGTGGCTGGGGCTGTCGTTCATTTTTCCAGGCGAGAAATTTAATTTTAAAATCAAAATTACTCAGACAAATTCCACCGGCGCAGTTATTGGAAATGTTCTGGTGCTATCACGACACTGATACATGCAGGTGAAAGTTATTCCAAGTGAAACATTATTACTTACATTCACCGTATACGCCATTCCCCGAAAGTTGGTGTGTGGGTGGAAATAGGATTAGCGAATGCCGCTCCTACTCTTCAGTTGTGTCAGCAACGTGAGGGAATAAATTGTAAACAAAGGATCGATGTGCAACAAATCGTATGAAATGTCTAAAACTGACCAGTTACACCAATTTGCATACTTGCATTGTAGATCATACAATATTTTTGGGTATTTCCATTTTTAATTTCTTGATATTTCATCAATTTTAATTGTATCCATTTCGTTAAGTCATTGGATGAAATGTGTTTTTTGAACTAATCATTACAATTTGAAGTATCTACCGTCTTTGGGTAGGTTTTCATGGACCCTGGTGCTACATTTTGTTGTAACAGTAAGGCCTAACTAATCATTAATTAATTAATAATATCAAGCATAATGGTGGTAATTATGAGGCGTCCTGTAAAACTGTCATAAAAATTAAACATTTTAATGGGATGCTTCATGTAACCATAACCAGTTAGCGATATAAGTTAAAGGAGTTGAAAATAAATATTAAAAGAGGGAGTGCACGTTAAAAAGTAAGATGTAGTCACTGTGCAGATGAGAAAAATCAAATGGCTAAGGGTGCGCTTTGAAATAGCTTCAGGAATATTATTGTAATCATCGATAATCTACCGGTCACGGTGGATTTTTGAATAAGCACAAGCTGCCTAACGATCCAGCAACCATTCTCATGTCTCTATTGACACCACATAACCTGACATCCAACATTAAAACAAGTCCATCTTCAATTTCGAGGATTTCCTCCCTCTCCTCATTCAGTCCGACATCCGTATCCCACTCCTGTTCCTTCCTGGCTTGGCTAACATTCTCCCCTTATCATAGTCTTCAGCATCCCATTGCCAATTAAAGCGTTGGGTACATTCTTTTCTACTTTTCTTTTTGACTCCTTCTTACTATGCCTAGTACTTCCTCGATTGTTTTCCTTTCTGTCCACTACAACTTCTCCGTACCTACATTCAAAAGCATCTAATCAATGCCTATTAACTTGCTTCAATGACCATGTTTCTTGACCGTATAAAACCATGCTCCATATCAAAGTTTTGACGAGTCTTATCTTAGTAAACTTTCTATTTGTCCCTATTCTTTTCCCTCCTCCGTGTGAAAGCTTCTTTGCCCAACGCCATTTGTCATCTAATGTCCTGACTACTTTGACCATTTTGGTCCAAAACACTTCCGAGATACGTTATACTGTTCCCCCAGTTCTAGTTTTTGCCCTCCTATTTTAACTTAGCCTGTCAGTTTCTCGAAAACCGCATTACCTTCATTTGATCTAAATTTATTCTTATCCCATATCTATCGCACAGCATTTCTAATACACTCACCAATGCTTGCAACCCTTTGGATGACTGGCAAGCTAAAGCATGATCATCGGCAAGCCTAAATGATTGAATGAATTCTTCGCCGTCTTTCGATATCCCTCATTTTTACTCCAAAGTACCCAACCAGCTCCCTGTCTTCACTCATAATTTTCTCTAAAGTCTGCTGATACTTGATTGCTTTTCGGTCATATTAGGGCTTCTACGTTCCATTTCCAAAATCGTTTTACCTATTTTATCTTTTTAAATCTGACTCTACCCTTCATTATTGCTAAATTAAAGTCTTGAGTCCGCATCTAACCCTGGGAAACTGTCCGAATTAACCACGGCGTTCTTAAATTTATATGCAAGAATATAATAAAGGGAAGTACTACGGATGGGCACTAAGAGCGCAAAGAATAAGTATACATGGACATTAAATTAATTACCTATCAAAGGCAGTGTGAAGCATCCAAACCAATAGATATTAAAGATTTTGAATTGAATATGGATCGATCTTCAATCATGAGTAACAATGGTGGCGATGGTCTAGAAACCTGACAGCAATCCGAAATGGTGACTGGTGTGATGAAATAGAGGGGAGGAGAATGTCGCGGGGCCCGTTGAATGATTTTAAAATTGGAAAAATCGTCGAAGCGTTCCATCTTTGGCGAAGCTCGCGGAGACAGAGATCCTTTCGCCGGCTGACTTCCCACTGCTCCGCGAAATCAGGGCAGCGGGCGTTTCGTGGGCGGGTCGGGATTTTAGAAACGGGCACGGGGCGGAAGTGGAAAGTTGGAGGAAGGTTGAGAGAGAGAGAGGGAGTGCGTGGGAGTCAAGGCATTGGCACGGGCATCGAGGGTGAGGACGGAGAGAGTCGGGGAAGAGGGGGGCGAACGAGAGGGGTAAAAGGAAGGGAAATTAAAGCAATGGGGTATATATTTTTTTGGCCACGTAACTAGGACGTGGGGGAGGAGTGGAAATGGAGGAAGCGCCTGAAGCCGCGGTCGTTTTTAGTTTTCATAAAAATAAAAGAGAGAGAAGCGTTCATACCTACTCCTATCCGTTTATTTATTTTTGGCACGTCATGTCCAGGGTGTCAGAGACAGCCATAAAGGAGTGGGGATAGCAGGATCGAAGTGGCGAAGAGGGAGGGGTTGAAGAAAGGTGGGCTGGAAGGGATAGGAGAGAAGGAGGGTTGGAGGGATGGAAGGGGGAATAAGGATGGAAAGAGAGAAAGAGCGAGGGTAAGGGATGAGATGAAAAAGCGTGTCGGGCGGGCGTGTAATAGACTGAGCCAGATGTCGTCGCCCCACGTAAGTAGGGTGCTCTTTCGATTGTCACGGGGTTCCGAAAATAAAGGGGGGAAAAGACCAAGGCGAGGGGAGCGTGAATGAGGGGTGGAGGAGAGAGAAATAAAAGGATGATTGGGATTTCGTTGGGGAGGGCTTGTGGGTGGGGGCGGTGGAAAGCCTTGTGTTTGCGTGTGGCTCATTCCCCAGCCCGCCGCCCTCCATTTCCGAATTGAGATGGAAATTCCGGGGCAAAGGATTTCTCGTTTTGAGGGCCAGCCGAGGGAGGTGGGGTGCACTGCGACGCCGGAATTCGGGTGAAATGAATATCTAGTGTGCAGCAGGGATTGATCTATACACGAATGAGGAGCTCGACTATTTCGAATTAAATACATTGCGCACCACTCTGAGGTTTCAGACGTGGTTACACTTTCATATGTATGAGCATATAGGCTGATTAGATGTAACCAAATATATTTATGCGCGACACTTGCTTTGCGTGACATTTATCGTTTAATTTATGTTGGGGTATCTTTGTATTCATCAATGAGAAACGAAGACTTATGCAGAGGTAATGATGCCTTAGTTTTGTATTGCTTTACCACATAGGTTTGTTACGCTGAGGAAGAGGGAATATCAACTGTGTACTTGGTTTGTAAATAAATTAGTTTAGTATTTTGCACAGTAATTTAATCGTGGAAAGTAATTTCATAAATATGATAACATAATAATTCATATGGCAATGTTTTAAATATGATTTTCTTAACACCGGGGAATCAATATAATTAAGTGACATTATCGACTTTCATCAAAAGTGTAGCACAGTTTTTTACCGGGATCATTATTTCCATGACTGTGCACAGTAAAACTTCTGAATCGGTAGATTTAAGGAAAAGGAAATATAGCCTATTACTTTAAAAAAAATTTCTGAAATATCTTAGTCTCAAACTGGTGTTTTATAGATATTTCATCTATTCATTGGTATATTTGGGACAGTCCCTAAAAACTGCTAATATGCATAATGAGAAATGTCTCTTTCTTTGCCCTACGGTATTCTTTTTCATGTTTTATTGACTTCTGCCTTCCGTCATGCTGCCTATATAACCTACCATCTACATCATCAAGCCTGCCTCTACATCGTATATTCAACGGCATCCCCTCTGTCACGGCCTTCATCGCACCACTACCTTTCAGTACTTCCTCCATCCAGTTTCTTTGACTTTTCCTGATATCCACCAGTAACTTTCTCTCGTCGCCCATCCTATGAAATACCTCAGCGCTTGTCGACCTCTCAGTTCGGATTATTTTCACCATTCTTCGCCACAACTGCATCTGAAAAGCTTCCGATCTACGCTCATCCTCTTGTCACTAAGATCACATCTCACATTCCATGAGCACTGCACTAAATATTAAAGCCTGCCACAATATTCTCTTCCCATCTTTGCTCAGTGTACCAATCAGTAATCATCTTCTACTTAAATATAACTCTTTTGCTCACTCACTTTTCCTCTCCTTCTTTCCTCTGATCAAAATGACCCTTTTTCTTCTATAACCCTGCCAAAATATATTCCACTTTCTCCAGATTAATTCCTCTAAAGCTAATGTCCAGCTTGACTTTTCTACTTCTCGAGTATCTCATTAGTCTTATTTTCCTCTGAATAAAATTTATACCCGTCGCATTACTTCTGAAAAGCACTCAATACCAACTTCAATCCCTTGTCTGATTGATTCATTATTGTTGGATTATACGAATATGTATGCAAATATAATGGACTTATTTATCTCGCCTCGCGCTTTCCTTCCCAGCTCAAGCAATTCCCATGCTACCCTTAACATTTCCTCAAATCCATTTCATCATTTTATTTTTTTGTATAAGAAGCATAGTGATAATGCGGGGTAATTCTGTCTGATTCCGTTGCCGAACGCTGCCGATCCCGACTGTTAATTGAAACAAGAGTCTTAAAAGTGCAGATTTGGAAATAGATCGCACGAAGTTGATTAGCTAATAATACAAAATATTCTGACGCAAAAATGTATTTTATGTTTTTGTGAAATGGATTTGATTTCACCTCTTGAAGGCCTATCAAAATAAAATTACGACTTCATGTGTGCCTTATGATCACCCTCACCATCTTCAGCACATTACAAAATTTGAATACACGTGAAACGTGAGCATAACAGTTTCAGGTTTAACTTTGTGGAATTCATTCAGGATTCCTGATGATGATGCGCAGCATCGAAACCATGGTCGTGAAATATTAAATCTTTACTGTGGAAGTGTGAAGTTTCTTTTTTACCCTCATCATGAAACTTGAAGGTTTTGCCAAAGAGAACTTTTCTCTGAAATAACATATAGATATCTCTAGTATGCATCAATTAATAGGTGTTGGTCATGAAATTTATTCAACTATTTTCCGTTTTTTCGATTAAAATTTATTCTATTTTTAAACATTCAATTGATGATAAACCTAATTCCTTTTGGAAAACACGTCCCATCATAAATTGCAGAAGCTATGTGTTAAATTCCTAAACAAATTTATTTTTGTTTAACTGCTTTTATTATTTTTCTGGAATTATTGATGTCATGAATCGGATAAATGAATTTCTTGATTTCATTCTTTGTCCTCAGTTCAGTTTGGTGAGTGTTGATATTGAAACGAAAATGCCCTAATAGTGCTAAAAAAAAACTTGATCACTTTGGGTATCTAGGCATTAATCTAGTTGGCTGTTTCATCCTCTTGGTCTAATACCAATGCGAAACACAGTAGCAATGCTGACAAAACCTGTTTAATATTTTTGGCATATTTCTTTTCTCACTGTATTCCATCCATCATGGAATGCTGCCATTCGAAAGAAAATCCTTTTGGGAATGAAATTGCATAATACAGTCGGCAGCAGTTGGCTTTATCCCGTTTTACTCCTCTGGGATAATGTTGTGTTTAGCATTTAAAAATAAAATGAAGTTTTTGAGAAAATAATTCGTTATTATGTGCATTTAGATGCTTTCAAAAGAGAAGTTCTAAAATATGTCACGGGAACTACAGCTTAATTTAAATCACATTGCATTCTTAATAACCTTAACATGTCAAATGTAAAAGTTTTCTTTTTTCCCTGTTGTAATTTCCAACAAGCTGTTAAGCTCTGTATAGTTACAGTATAATGCTCCATTTTATTTGACCCAGACGAGTGAGAATGATGATATATAAAGGTGAATTTTATTCACGTTTGATATTAGGTCCTATTTATTACGGCCATCTCTGCCGACTAAGCTAGTAAGAAGACTAACGTGCCCAGCATAAGACCTTGGGTTTCTAGCCCTCTCCTCGAATATAGGTGCTAAATTTGTGTATAATGAGGTTAACGGATTTGTGGTTTACGATGCAACATGGTTGAGGAGATAGAAAACCTAAGCAAACCAAAACTGCAACTACTCCCTAGAAATTTTGGAAGTGGCCTACATTTGAGGTTAAATTCAACTAGAATCGTTATGAGGATTTGGGACAAGGGAATGCTTGTTTGGAGTGCTCGTTGTGGTGCTTGATTCGACCGACTCGAGCAAAACGGTGCTTCTGACACGATTCCGTGCTCTGATGGGACGGCGCAACCGAGACGGAATCTCGAAATGATGACCTCACCCTCACGTCGTCAAGCCGCAAAAATCAACGTGCGGGCGGCGGCTCCGAAGATGTAACCGCGAGACTGAATTATTCATGGGGCGTGATTGCATCACCCGATAAATCTCTCTATAAATCTCCCCCTGGGCTAGTTGGCTGTACCGACCGCTCCAAGCAGTGCATTCCAGCCCCCCGCCCCCCTCCCCCTCCTGGAAACGCTGGCACCTATTCGCTGCAGATGGCCGAGGCCATCCGCCGCGAGGTTGACTCGGCACTTGGATAAATAGAGATGTGGAACGAGAGAGGTCGTTCCAGCTGTGGCAAATGTGAGGGCAGGGGGGGGCACCGTGTTACCTTTTTAGCATTTCTGTACTATATCCGGTGCTCTATGATTCCACGAGGCGATTTCTGCCTTAATATCACCATTATGAAGTTTTCCACAATATCTCTCAGCATATTTGGAGAACCTTCTTGATCGGTATGTCTCGAAAAGTATTTTCCTATAATGCTTTGCAATATTTTGGCCGACCTACCTACTGAAATGAAATTCTGAATTACCGAGAAAAACTGGTGCAGAAGTTTTATTGTCCGTATAAAATTTTGCCTTGCCAAATGGTTGCTATCATTTCGGTCAAAATTAAATAACACTGGGACATATCTCAGGCTTGCGATAATTTTTCTCAAACTTGAGACACAATTATTCGCTGATAAAAATCTAGTTTGAAAGAAATAATAAGATAATAAGATAAAAACCTTTTTTGCGCCAGACAACATTTTTCATTTTGATTGCTGGCCAAACACTGCTGTTATTCTTACGGATAAGTCGAAATAAAAGTTGGATATTTATTATCAACCCCCAGGACTGCTTTATGGCACCTCTTGGCATGCGAGCATCCTCTTTTCGATATAACTGCTTTGGTGAAGGTTTTGTCAGCCAAGAACACTCATCTAACATGTATTTTCAATCGCTCCACCATCATTAAATCTGTTTGATTTACTCTTTCCAAATGACATGTGTTATAATATAGCTACTGAGGAATATCTTCATTAATTTATTCTTTCCATTGAGGTATTAAATGTAAAGCTATTCATAGTTTAATCCGATTTGAATATTTCGAGGGCATGCATAACGGTAGACCGGAAATACGTAACTCTTAATTAGTGTCGTCCATGCACGTTGCTCCTGAAACTGATAATTAATTATCTCCGTCCATCGTGAAATGAAGTGTTAATTTTTGTTATAAAGGCTCTAAAGAAGGTTGATGAAGCGGTTTGGAGAGAAAGGTTGTTAATTGGCCAACCTACTATATGTCTCTCCATTAAATATAAGGGAGATATTGTAATTTTATAATCCATGGAGCATAATTTTTCCATGGATCAAAACGAGAATTTTACCGAACGAGTCTCTCAAAGATTTACTGCATTGTTTTGGTTAGGTAAACAGAAAATATTTTGAACTTTTTCCAACATCGTGGAAAATTCGATGAATTACGTAGCTCCTAGCATCAAACGCGTACAGCCTATGCCGTTCTATTTTGTAATACCTTAATAAATTAGCTCAACCTTATCCTATGTAAGACTTAAATCAAGATCCATACTTCATTGTCTGCTTCTCATTACATAATTTGTAGAATACAAGCTTATGCAGATCAAAAATTCTTAATTACGCAACTCTATCATATTTTTAATTTTTGAATTTGTTTCCACGTTAATTATAATAACTTTGAATTTTAACTGTGTATAGAATTAGAGGTTATCGTTGTTTTGTACTGTAAATAGGCAATGTGTATTAAGCCTCGATTCTCTATTAATTTTTTTTTTAATTGATATGTTCAAGAAAAAAAGGATTTATTAGGAGAGGTTCATAAGTATCCTTCGGCATCGAATATGTAGAGTAACCTTTCTACCTTTGGGAAATCAACGTTAATATTGTTCACAGTATTCGTGCGTTGCCCTCAATGGATGCGTCTTTCACCAAGGTTATGCCTTTATTTAGTTAATTCTGATAGATTTTCTAATTACTTGGTTGGTTTTCACAATTGTACCTCTTTGAGGTTTAAAGTGTGTTTGGACGGTATTTCTTGTAATGAAATGTACAGTTCCACCTCGGAATAGAGCTTCAAATTTCAGCTATTTTTCGGATTGTCTTTCTTTCTTTTTAAAATTACTTCTTTCTCTTTTTTTAACTCCACAGTGCCGAAATATTTGAAGAATCGCACAAATTTTATTATATTTATTTCAGAAGGAAATATTTCTTTCATGTGCCGTAGATGTATCTAGAGTTGATGAGAAAATCCTTCTCTCTTTGGGCAATTAGTGTAAGATAAAATGAGCGAATAAAACTGGCATTTTTTTAAGGATTATTTTAATCTAACTAGATTTATTCAAGCAATTAATGCATCTATTGGAACACCCTTCTGCAAAACAGTCAAATTTGAAATTTCATATTCACACGTATGTGCCAAATTTAATCTTGGTGATCCCTGTTTGCTTAAAATGTATGAAATTGGCTAAAGCATGATTAAAGGTAATATTGGTTTAAATTAAAATTTTACTAGAACCCATGTTCGGAAGTTTAATAGAAAATCTTATAAAGCGAATGCAATAAATTTATGAAAAACAATCACAAATTTTTGGTCCATTATTTGGCCGCTAACTCTCATAGCAGTTCTTCATTCCAAGAGCATGATGGAAGGTAAAAAATATTAATATGTA
Source organism: Hetaerina americana (assembly GCF_022747635.1). Lineage (NCBI taxonomy): Eukaryota > Metazoa > Arthropoda > Insecta > Odonata > Calopterygidae > Hetaerina > Hetaerina americana. The sequence continues at coordinate 87,865,405 of NW_027286985.1, forward strand.
GGGTCTTGAAATCTTCGTTCCCTTGCGCATTTGGGATAAGGCGGTCTAGGTGGAGGCTCAGGAGTACTCGCGAGGTTTTGCGGGCCGTAGACGTTGATTTCCCACTGTAGCCACGTGAGTGAGTATGAGTCGGCTCTCGGGTGGGCGCGATCTGAGGGACGGGTGACCCAGATACGTCAAGAGGGAGTGCCGGCCAAGAGGCCGCGCGGGGTTGTAGTTGATGGCCGCGAAGGAAGGGAGAGGGCGCGGTCGGTGCCAGAGCAAGAGTTGCGGGGATGTTCTGTTTGAAGGGCGGGCTTTCCGTCGGGTGAATAGAAAAAAAACGATCTCATTGGCGCCTTATTATCTTTGGAAATATGAAATTTCTTTCACCTGGAATTGTTATTTTACACCTGTACCCTTATGGGCCTTGATAGGCTTTGTCGTGGTTGTTATCTGTTTCCCCAAGATATCCATAATATTTATTGAAAATAAAGTGTGGAAATGTTACGACTTGAATTAATTAAATAAAAAATACCCCAGTATATGTAACACTGTTTGAGAAAAGTATCTGTGTTTAAATTAATTTCAGGCGTATGAAATCTTAGGTTCCTTGATCTTTAGTTCCAGTCAAAGGTACCTGACGTTACATCTCATTCTATCCAATTATTTGGATAGGCTGCTGTCATTGGTGTTTCAAAAAAGTGAAAATGGTAATAGTTTTCTGTCTAATTGCATTATCTGATTAATATTTCCTCTGGAATCACAACCACTTCAACAGCAATGAAATCGCCTCCACGACACGATTTTTAGGGTAGCAATGTTTGATTTTTGAAATAGTTGATTGTTATGTTCAATGAAACCTTGCGACGCTGAGGAATTCAGCTCAGCCAACTTACTCCCAACGACGGACTATACTCAAGAAGTGTACTTGACCTTGGAATAAACAAACCTATTCCGATGGCAACATCCTTGTTAGGAAACTGTGGACCCTTTGCGTAAAATATCAGAAGTGCAATCAAACGTGAACCCTCTTTTCAAAACCCTAAATAGCATTTCAATTCTTTATTTGCGTAGTAAAATGGGCACATTGTTGGATCACTATTGCGCAAGAAAAAATGATTAATTAACGGAATGATTTACCATTTTATAAATATAATTATTTACATAACTTGGAAGCATGATATTATACCCCTACCTTACCCTCCATTTCATTAAGGATGAAGAGTAAACATAAAATCGATACTTTTATCATTTGGCCATTTATATCATTATCTTATGCATGACGTGTACATTTAAGAATTACCGAGACACTGAGGATCTCTTTGAGTGGTCTCAACAACGAATGTGCTTTCCATTGGCAGTGGGGTCTATTGCGAATTCGGCAAAATACTTGGTAATGCTTGTGTGGGAAAAGCGAGTTATAAATTCTTATATCTCTCAGAAGTTCGGATATAAGGTTAATGGACCAAGTGAAATGTATGCCTCGGGGACAAGAGTTTCGGATATTGGGGAAATGTTCCAACGAAAATGTAAGAAATGTGTATTTCACGATAGCCCTCCAAAAGCGTCCAGAATTGAGGATCTTGCGTAGTAGAACCCGATCATTAAATTGAACAAAATACGGAGAATAGCTACCCTCTTCTTAGATTAAACTAACGACGAGAATTATTGGCAGAGATTATTAGAAATCGCTCAACTATTGATATTTGTATCAGACCTGCATGCTAGTACGGTAGTTATCGTGGTAGGGTTAATCTACTGGAAATATACTGATAATTTGGAAATTAAATACTTAAGCAAATTGAATAATTTGATTCCCACATTACGTTGTAAGTTGATACCACAATCCAAAGCCAAAGTGAAAAAAAATATAATTAAGATGCTCTTTTTTCTCACGTACAATATCTGGTCGCCACATTAGGAAATAAGACATTCGAGCAATTGAAGTTGCTGAAATAAATAACTTGAAAATGAAGTTTAGCATATGCTCTTTAATTATGAAATCACAATTACCGTAATTGCTGGTGACCTGGAACACCTTGTCCCACGACTGTGGCGTCTGAAAGGGTAGTATTCAAGTGAAATCTAAGCCTAGCTTCCCAAGTCGATCGGAAGAAACAGCGACTTTGACGATTATTCATTGTTAGCCAATGAGCACAGAATAGGTGTAGAGCAGCCTCGATCATTTTTTACTCTCCGAGGATTTATCTATACTAGAATTTATTATAGATACAATCTGTCTCAGAATACTGTACTACAAACGATTACATTCTTATTCCATTGCTTCCATAATTGATGCTATTTTTGGTCTTCTTTACCATTTTTTATTGTTTTTCCTGTCGCGCTATTCTATAAACCGGCATACTTATTAGCATAAATTAAGTTTGGTTTTCCATATAGTTTAAATAAGAGTACGATGTTTTACGGTGTCAATGAAACTTGGGATACTTGATATAATACATTTACTCTCTATAGGAAGTTAAAATCAGTAAAATCAACCAGTAATTGAGTCAAGTGTCAGGCTCACTTATTATGTAACACTCCCTGGCAAAAAAATTCGCTTGCGATGCCTAAAGTTATTTACGAGAATAGTATCTTTCTATTGACCAGGAAGAAGAGTGCGAAGCAATGAGCGAAAAAAATTTCATTAAGATTTTACGACTGACGCTACAGCAGTTGTAAATGCTAATTTTTTTACGAGTTCCCTCCCTCTAATCTGCAACATTTTTTCCTACTTTAGTCCTAATTACACCCAATTTCAGCCGCAAAAATATTGGCAGAATTCCAGTCACACGTTACATTTACTTTTGCGACACCACTTGGTCGAGATAATTACGTTATTTCTGCGATTTTTTTTAAAAAGGTGCTTCACGAGTACATTTTAAATTGCACATGAATTGGTGATTATAGTATATGTTGTAGGCTCAATGCAAATGCCCACCTCGATTCACTTTAACTCGTAATTCCTAATTGACTATATTTTATCCGGGTGTTTCGTTACCGACTCCACTGCTCAGTGGTCAATTTTATAATGTTAGGGGGCAAAACCTCCATTTTTTCTTGCATATATTTTATGAAAAGTGTAAAAGTGATTAAAAGTGATTATTCCCCCGTTCATAACCGCATAAGTCTGTTTTATGTGCTTTCAACTGACAGCATTGCAATCCATCACTTCAGTTGAACCCCAGTTTTCCATGAATAGTGGTGTCATTTGCATTTTTTTAAAGTTGAATCATAGGCTTTCTGGATATCGTGTGTGACTTACAAGAAATTTATCTGTAAATATTACCGGTTATTTAATTCATAATCGCATTCATTGCAAAGCTTTAATATTCTGTTTATTTTTTTTGTTTCTGAGAGAGAGAGATTTCGTATGCGAAAATTCCCTCATGTGAGAGTAAAGATCGCCGCGTCAAAGCCCACCCATTTCCTGGGAAGTCATCCAGTTTTTTGGAGAGATAGACGTCTTAAATAGAGTGGGGCATATGAGTGTGAGAGAGAGAGAGACATTTTCTCGCTGTGGGGAACATCCGATTTTTGTTCCAGTTGGTACTTTTGCTACGCGGATGCACACTATACTCGCTCCGCAGTAAGGCGGATGAGCTCACAGCGTTCCATTCACTCCGATCCACCCGCGGTTCTGTTTGGGCCGGCACGTGTGCCTGGTCTCCAAGCTACGCACGCGACAAGAGGGAGGTGCCATTCGCTGTCCATTCCGTCCCTTGACCGCGGGGGAAAATTCGTTAGTGTCAGATAGACACAAGATTTCGGACCCCGCGGTTCCAACCTCTAAAGCTCTCGGCATACAGTTGAACCGTGGAGACGCTAGACAGACGCGAAACCACCAGCTCGAGGTTGTCGGGGGAGAGAGGAGGGATACGAATTCGTCTTACGCCCCTAACCCTTCTTTCCAAAAAAATTATTCCTCGCATCATCAACCGATTTTCCTCTCCAAGAGTTTCCGCAAGATAAGTTGCGCCTTGCCTCAAGACGAACCCGTAAAAACCTTTCCGTACCGAACGTACATTTATGCAGGGAACGGCGTTTAAACGGATGGAACATAGAAGAGTTGCCTTTTATATTTTCAGCCAAATAATTAGAAGACGGTAATTTATTGTTTGAAAATGGCTTTACCGAATTGCTTTTGAAGTATTCTCCATAATAATCAATTCGTTTTTGCATGCGCTCGAACCAATTTTCGTAACAATTTTTCCACTCCGATTGAGGTACCTCCTAAACATGGTTTTTTAATGCATTAACGGCTTCTTCAGGTGCTGAAAAACGTTGGCCACCCAATTTTTTTTTGATAAGCGGAATAGCAAGAAGCTATTTGGTGCTGAATCAGGACTGTGTGGAGGATGACTCATCAATTCGACGTTTTGGCCAGTCAAATAGGTAGTTGTTTCAGCCGACCTGTGAGAGCTTGCATTGTCATGATAACATTCCTTTGTTGCCGCTTCCTGTTCCATATTTCACCAAGCACTTCCGGGAAACAAATTATCGTGTACCATTCAGAATTTAAGTTTCTGCATTGCGCTAATGGTACGGTTATCACATAAGCAGTTATCCGAAGAAACAGACGCGCATTTGCTTCGATGTGCTTCGTTCACGAATCACTTTTGTCCGATTTGGCTCGTCTTGGAAGACCCATAAAGTGGATTACTGTGTTTCACATATATCCAAGATTCGTCACCTGTGTAAATGTTATAGGCAGCTTTTGATGTACCGCGATTGTATTTCTTGATCATTTCTTGGCACCAATTGACACGAGCATCTTTTTGAGCTTTTGTCAAATTATGCGGGATCCAAAGCGAACAAATTTTTTTCACATCTAAATGTACATGCAAAATCTTATTGATGCTCGTCATACTAATCCCCAAGGATGCCTCAATCTCAGGATACGTCACATGACGATCTTCCTTTCCTAGTTCTTGCACGGTATCAATGTTTTCTGGCAGAAACGGCTGATTTTGGTCGACCTTCTCAACTTTTGTCGCTGAGCGAACGGTGGCCATGATGGAATTCGTTATATTAGCGTTTTACTGTGGCAAAGGATGGGACTTAATCGCCAAAAGTGGAAGGAAGTTGATCGATGCACTTTTGTCTTGATGATCCGCGTCGAAAATCGTGAAAAATCGTCGCACGAAAGTGATGTTGCACGAAAGTTGACGAGTTAAATCAATTTTTTCGCTGAGACAACATTTTCGAGTCACTGTATGCCACACAAATTAAGATCAATCTCAAAAATGTTCTGAAGAGTTAGCGTTTAAAGGTTCAACCTTTCAGATGGAAATATCTGATGACGCCTAAAGCACTGGGTGTTGTCAGGGCTCAAAGTGTAAATTGCAACCCTCGTATTTCTTTGTAGTGATTGAGTTTCTATAGAGGAACCAATGCTGTCCTACCTGGAGGAACACTCGCGATGCTAGACTGAGAAGGTCGCGAATACTTCTTAGAAGCTGAAGAGCCTGGACGTTTTGTAATTTTGCTGAAAATATTTTTTGTCATTCAGCTATCATCCCGTACTTTGAAGTCTTTCGTATTTTACTTTATTCTCAATCTATTGTGGTGTTCATCTCATTAGTTCACTTCTATGTAATATCATAGAAATTACCCCTACTTTATGAAAGGTACTCTTTAACACCTTATGGGCTGTATTAACATCGTATAAGGAGGTGAATCAATAATTTTATTTCTTAAATAGGGGTGAAATTTGCCTACAGCTAGAAGAAATGCCACCGTAACGAAAATGTAATATTTTCCACCCATTGTCATTGTAATACTATATTTTATAATTTTCATAATGAATAATATTTTAAAAACTATATTTATATTAATGTCAAACTTTTTATTTAGATAGGTACTAAAAGTTTCGACTGGAAAGTGAGGCAGTAACATCGATAGCTTAAAAAAACAAAGAGACCATTTCAAATTGTATGAATTTTCCGATACCATATCTACCTGTGAAATTGCAGACAATTCAGATAAAGGAAATGGCCCCCTGGCGTAGTAACTAAAAATTAGGTGATCTCTAGCCTCGCTTAACCACCTTGCATTCTGTGTTCTTTATAATAATTTTTGAAGTGGAGCCAAAGTCTGTTGCCATTGGAGAGTTACTTTAAAATAAATTTTTGGGAAAAGTCCTTGGAATAAGCGATTGGAGTCAAAGTCACGATTCTAGAGCAGTATCCCTGGTGTTATTTTGTTGGCCTCCCTTTTTGGCAATTTGTTTATCGTGTATTGTTATCGCTTGGGTTCCTTTGAGCATATTCATTAACCTTAAATATAGCACAGATCGTACAAAAACCGTTGGTTTCTGTATCCCTTTTGTCATCTAATGCGATTAAGTAAAAGTGTCAGCATGCCCTATGACTTTTATATCCAAAAACATTTTCCAAAATATTTCAGCGATAAAACTTTCCCCCTGGATGTTACAGAAATACTTAAACCTCTCTTTCTAATTTTAACTTTCAAGCTGTGTTTGGTGGGAATTACATGTACCAAGAAATATATAAAGATGATAATGGACATTTAATGGTGTCAAAAATACACCAACAGTACTTACACAATCGGTACCTAGCAGATGTCACGTATTAAAAGTGATTCTTGGGTATCCATAGTAGATATTTGTAGGAATACCCCGGAAAAACATTCAATTTACTACTTAAAATTTCATCCATAATCTCCAGTGTCCTTCTGCTGTTAGGAACTAGTTTCAAAATCACGCAGGAAAAACCTTATGAGTAGTAATTAATCGTAAACACTATTGTGTTGACAACAAATAACCGCAATGGCAACATACCCTACAAGATGGTGACGTTATATCTATTATGCGGTAGTTTTTGAACAGGTATATCGAGCAATATCGATTGCATAATCAGAACACTTACTTCATTATGCCACAAACATTGCCATATTGACGATAATTATCGATCAACTAAAATTTGTTTGGCAAAATAACTCATATCCATGTAATCCATATGAAAAATATGGGCATTGGATCGATATGTCGGCATATCTCACCGTCCTATTCTTAGACTCCGAGAATTAAATATAGACATTGCTTTTCTAAAATGCCTACGCTAATATGTACGACACGTAACTGGTAAACCAACAGCTACCCCATCAACTAGCCAAAGGCTGCGCCCCAGGTTAGAAAACCAAAGGATTTGTTTATACACTGGTGCCGCATAATCCCCAGAGTCTTACTCATACTTCCGCCCGTTTGTTGTGATACCTAGTGCTTTCTTTTTGGCGTCGGGGACCGCACCACCTCAACGCCACTCACGTCACTCCGTCCCACCCTTGGGGTATCTGACTCGGCCTCGAAGCAAAACTCCCTCCTCCTCCTCCTCTTGAATAAGGCGCCTCAGATCGCGGTGAATCCGTTTCTCCTCCCGCGCTGTCTTCTGGGGAGGATTCCCTCTTGATGGATCGCGGGGGTCTCCTCCCTTCTCCCGAGAGGTGCCTTTCTCTCTCTCCTTAGAGATCCTCTCCGGCAATTCCTTTCCCTGCTCCGTCTAGAATCTACCCGGTGAGATATATCCTGGCGCCTTTCCTCCACTTGGTCCGCTGAAAATGTTTTCTCACTTCCTTCCCCAAGTTCTGAGTGCATCCCTACAGGTATATTTCTTAGAATCCTTCTGGAATCGTCGTCACTCTCGTTTCACGGGTGTAACTTTTTTAATCCATGTTATAGATAGTGTTCCGCCAAAGCATATTGTAAATGATTTCTTATATACGTGAATTTTATTCTATGCCAGAATGGTGGAGTTTAAACCGATTCAGCATGAACTATGATCTCAAATGGTTTTGTCTTAATTTTCTGCAAGTTAAATGAGACGTCATACTCTTACTGTTGTGATTTACCAGTCAGCGAAAGACAGAATATCATTTGTTAATGGTATTAAAAATTGAACTCCATTGGCTTGCTTTAATTTGCATCTTAATTCCTCCCTTCTTCAGCGATAGTAAAGGATGGAAATGAAAAATTTGTTGTTGGAACCTAATAGCACCCTTTGTGGGAAAACTCAATGTACTCCGTAGGTCTCACCCAAGAATACATGGGGGAGCATAGAAAGTACTCCTGTTTGCATGTAAAATCCCGCCGTTATGCTCTCTTTGCGGTATAATGGGTAGAAATATGCAAGTGTTTCCCGGTGTGCAATAGGGTAAACTAAATTACCTGTTGTACACCACAATTTATATTTCAATCAACTGATACTGGGTTATGCTTTTCTGCTGATCATAGAAATGGTGATAACCTTGTGCGTCAAAATTATATTGTTAAGCAGTGTTGAAATCCAAAACTCCAATTCGTTTCATTCCCCTGAAATCTATATACTTTAATTAGCTGATTTAAATCATAAATGCTCATCAAAGTTCAAGCAAAGGCATTAATGACAATAATGTATATGTGTATATATATATATATATATATATATATATACACATATATGTATATGTATATATATATATATATATATATATATATATATATATATATATATATATATATATACTATATATATATATATATATATATACTATATATTTCGACGATGGACACTGTTTTGGATGGGAAGAATTTTTTTCGCCTGATGAGAACGCAGAAGAGGAGAAGGCTACAAATCAATGTTGCACGGAGGGAAAGTATCCCCAGGTTGACTTTACGCTCTTTTAGGGCCATGAAGATCGACGTCCGATTTCTTCTGATCTCCTTTCCCTGTCCCGGAGGACTGAGTAACACTATCTCCCAATCTGTGCGGCACTCGTATCGTTGGCCGCAAATATATTTTCCCTTTTGCTCCATCCCACCGAGCGCAGCGATTGTTTTCGCCGCAAAGTCGTCCTTTAACAAGAAGAAGAGGAGGGTCGAGGCAAAGAGGTCGCGCGGGGGGTGAGCGGGAGAAGTAGGAGTGTGTATTCGGGGGGGGTGCCGAGAATAGTCTACCACATTTCCGCCCGAGTGATCGTATTTAGACGCAATATCATCCATCGTTCTTTTGTGCCACAAAAAATGTATAAAAAAACGATCCCTTTTTGGAAAGTCAATTTCCTTTCTTTGTACCATCATCCGTTTGATGCCATGTGTGGGGAATATGCCTCGATCGGTAAAAATTTCGTGTGATCCTTGCAGATCTTGCGGTTTAACCTCAGTGATGAATGCCTTTCTCATATCTGATGGCTAACAGTTCACAACGTAAGTTTTTAAAATTGGCCGAGGGGTTATTCTCTTTTTTTTAATTCATACAAATAGGACTGACCAGATTTCCATGAGCATAACAAAACTTTGTACTAGGAGCACTGGTAACTCTGTTTACGGAAGGGGTGACTTTCACCTGATGATATTTACTTTTGGTGTACTAGCTCAATATTTTCTGCTCTTTGCGAAGCTGAAAGTTTCTATGGTTTTTATGTAGTCGTTCCTAGCAGATCTGTTGAGATAACTTTTACGGCCATATGAACTTCTTTACTCTAAAACTGAAGCTCTATCGGATATTTATATCTTGTATAGCGTTTTCATTACCTTCATAAGTACTTCAATGAAAGTGTGTTTTTGTGAATCATAATAATGGCTGATGCCTAACGGAATATAATGAGATTGAACATATTTTTAGTTCTACGACTTAATTGACTTCTTAAGGACATAAAGTGTTACGAATTTCCTTATTGCTTGCCATAAGAATAATTGTTATTGTGAAAAGTACAGCATTTGTAATTATTGATTCTTTTATTTATTTGTATTATTAAATATCTTTTATATAAAATGGTGAAGTGGCAAGTATTGGCAAATCATTCTTCTTGAATAGCCGACGATTAAGGCTATGATTAGAAAGATTTATGATTAGATATTTCTTAGTTTTCAACTTGATTATTCTATTAAAATCTTCTCTAGTGCAAGCGCTATACATATATCAAATTTTCACTGAGCTTATTGGGAGTCTGTCTGTTCTAATGTTCTCTATGTTATTTCTTGTACTTTTACCCGTTTTTCTTATTTTATTCTACCTGATACACGCAAAAATGAAAAATAAACCTCTGTAGAATTTGAGAGTTGAAGAGTTGACATTTTTTTCTTCACTCTTCACTACACTTCACGCTTAATATTTTCCTTCCAGTAAATTGCTAACCGAAGAATATCCCCTCTTCCCAGTATTCAAAATTGTATTGCCGCTCAGAATGATCTCCAACCAACTTTCCGATTTTCTTCAGCTTTCTCCCTAAAACCTTCTCCCTTTCCCTGCATTCGAATGAATTTTTCATTTTTTTTTCTCTCTTCCATTTTACTTTTTTTCATTCTTTGTCACCCACGTTTCATGAGCTTAAGTCAGCGCTTATCGCCTTGTCTAAACGACTACGTTTTAAAGCCATACAAAAATATATTCCAGAACAATATGTTCACGAATATTGTCTTTACATATCTATTAAAGTTCCTGCCATGAGCTCTCCTCTTTTTAAAAACGCCTTTGCCTAACGCTGTCATTTTTTTCTCGTTTTTGTCGATTTTCGTCGAAAATACTTCATTGATAGGTGAACTGTTATATCTGCTCTAGTTTATGACCTCTAATATTAAAGTTTAACTTAAGCTTTCTGCTCTTGAAAAACTCTTACTTGAGAAACCTAAGTTGTTTAATTGGTATTGTATCTCATCCGTTCCTACCACGCCGCTTCTCTGATGTTCTCAGCAATATTTATCATCCCTTGGCTGGCTGGCTAACTAATGCTGCACCATCCGAAAATGCAACAAATTTCATTTTATACCCCCTCCTACTTCTAACTCGACCGCTCTCTCTTTCTATTCATTACTAATTATTTTCTCATCATACACATTGAAACTAATGGGCATTAACCCACATCCCTGTCTTAACCCTTGTACATCACTGTTTCTCCATTCAGGGTTCTCACTTGTGGTCTCAAAAAAATATTGGTTTTGAATGAGTTGCCTGTACTTCCAATTTAAGCTTATATTCTACACTACCTGTATATTGATTGAGAGTGCCCAATTCATTCGATTAAACCCCATATGGAAAGCCATGGAGAAAACAAATACTGCTTTAGTTATATATCCTATAACAAGTACCTATCGCTTTTGAATCAGTACTTCATCATTTGCCAATTCCATAGTTGAATGCATTCTAAGTAGATATAGAGAAGATAAAATAAGAATAGACTTCAATTTTCAAGAAAATATTTTACGAAATCTTCCCTAATACCCCGGAGTACCTCACTGGAAGCGGTTGTTTAATAGGGCCTGGAGTAGTGAAATGAAAATATTCTTCAGTAATCTATAAATTTTATAGAATGCCGATTTTATCAATTTTAAACTAAATTCGTTCCAGTCAAGTGTTATACCCTACGATCCAGAAAAAAATTTCCTGTATGTAAGTTGGCAGGAGTTACTTGTCAAGTGCAGTACAAGTAGAACTATTACTACTCGCTTCATGCTAATCCACATTTATGAATGCCAATTCTGATTCTATTCCGAACCTTCGAGAGACTGTGGAAAAGGGTCTTGACTACGTTCGAATATTGTCATGGATGATGTTGGGAATATCTCTCGTTTTTCTCCGTTTTCTCTTAGACGGTAGGCGGCGACGCTTCCTTCTTCCTTGGATGTAAATGTTGAAAGTTGTGGGTTTCCCTCGGGACTTTGGTCCTTCCTATAGATCCCTGGCGGCCTTGAATCTTCTTGCCATTTGCTACCTCGCCGTCAAACTTGAGAAGTTTTCCTATCCAGTTTGAAAGCACTTGCGCCTTAGCAGTGCCCTAGTTTCTTTTTCTGCTACTTTTTCGAAACAATTCTTCCAAGAAGGCATTATTTTGGCAATATCCGCAGATCAGTTTACTTTTTTATGCTCCGTTAAGTTAAAATTATATGTTTTTGTTTCAAATTGAAATTTTCTTCGCAAAAGATTAATTTTAGATCTTAATTATAGAATATTCAGGTTTACTTAGCTGGTATACTTCTATTTTACAATCGTTATAACAATTTTAGGCCAAAAAGTATATATCTTTGTGTGTTTGATACCTACAATTTGACGGTGCCTTTTAAGGCAATTACTCATCTAACTCTGCCTGGGCATAATATTTTTTCCAATCTGATGTTAAAGTAAAAAACGTTTTAAAAACTTAGCCGGCCAAGTTATCCACCCTGATTATATTTTCTGCTCTGAGGAAATTGCGAAATCCCTATAAAAGTGTTTTCAGGTCAAACACCTTGAAATTCTTTGTCATGATGCTCATAATTCCTTAGGATGTAACTTCTTATCATATTATGTCCGAAAAAATTTTATTCGTATTTTTCAAAGGGAAACTCTTAAAAAATCTCTCTTTAAACTAAATTTATATACAATCTGAGACTAATTGTTTTTACACAATAGCCTGGCGACCATGGTTTTAGCATGGTTTTCTGGTTGACCTGAAGACCATTGGTTTAAATAAACTCAGGAATTCCTCTATGAACAAACTCAAACTGCGCATTTTTTTATTTACCACGTTTTCCTGGGAGACCGCAAGTAATATGGACATTGGAATCCTACCCATGCCTAGAAAACGTGAATAGCACACATCAGAGGTATTAATGAGTTCCTCTTCAACAATAGCTCGGGGCAATGGAGGTTTGCCATGCACTATACCATGACGTTTACAAAAGTATCATTCCAAATTGCAGTAAGCCATTTTATTTGCAATGCATAATAGCCTTTTTTATTACGTCACTGGTGGAACAAACTTGAAAAAGAGCTCCTCTTATCCCAACTTTCTCTTTGTTAATAATTGAGGGGGATCGCCATTCCCACCCAGAGGGCCCGGGTTCGAATCCCGGAGGTGGAAAATATTTTTCTGTGGCATCCCACTCCCTACTTTCCAATTTGTGGGGAGGCAATTTGTGGAAAATACTATGAGTGAGTGCGCCGTTCGTGTGATGGGGCGCTAAATTGCAAACCCCTTCGATAAGATTATGCTAATGCCGATGTTGGGTTCCCCTACACCCTTCCTCCTTTCCCATCCATCCCTAATGGCGTAAATGTCCTCAACTGTCGGTCGCCTTCCATAAAAACTACTGCTACTAAAAATTGAGGGCTGGACCATTGTACTTAGTTCGAACGGGCATTGGTGCGCATTAAATTCGAGGAACTCTTGGGCAAAGAGGAGTTCTGCTCCACTGAAATCTTTTGCCTCAACTCTCCCAAATCGAGATTTATAGACCATCTCCGGATATTGAGGGGTCCCCGAGATTCATTTCTCAGTGTGTGACTGTCTGAGTTTTCCTCGGAAGGTAAACTTGTTTTTCGGCAAAGAGAGAAAAAGAGAGAGACCGGCGAAAGAGCTGGCGTCATCCAGAACGTGGACCAAAGTGAGTTGATGCCACAAAAAAACAAAGGAGAAAAGAATTGTTATCGCAGGATTCTGGCCTGTTTCTTATATGCTTATAGTACGATAAGAGATGTGAACAAAGAATTCTTGATATTTCCAGAAAAACACGATAAATTCTTGTTTAATATTTAATGCTTCTGAAACGGTGGTATGGTGGCTGTTATAAAAACAGGGATCATATTTCTCCTTACAATTTGTTTCGTAATGTCTTGCCATATTTGTTAGCATAATATATTGAGTGTATATTTGTTACAGGTGTCATTGATGTGATTAGCGTATTTCGTCATTAGAGGGCGCAGAAATGTTTAGCACGTTCATTCAATCTAAACCTGCTTCTAATGATGAAAAATACTATCTAGGAAGGTGTTTCTTCGCATTATGACACAGGAAAAATCACATTTGGATAGGTCTGGACAGTTCAGAAAATGAGAGCATATCACTTTGATTTTCGCAAGATAAACGCCATCTGGCTGAACCAACCACCCACAAATACAATTCATGCATAATATTTCTATTGCCAATGTATAGATGACATCCATTGAAATTATCAATACTTCCGATAGTCCTATTTAACGCTATTTCACCATATTCTCTCACAGTGGAAGCAGAGTGGCTAATATTTACATCTGTAATAACGGTAACTGAAGCCTCAGGTCCACCTGAGTTTTTAATGGATTGTCTCCCATCTTTTAACGTTTTGAAAAATCTTATACGAGGGTGAGTCAAACGAAACCTTAAAAATTAAATATTTTTTTATTTCGTAATTTCTTGAAAACTTAGGGTTCTCATCAAAGAGTTTTCATATGTATTCCTCTTGGTATATAACCGCAGTGATTCGCCACTTCGAAGGGTCACGGATACCTTTAGAAAAACCAGAGGTTAAACTGCTTAGAAAGCCTCTGCTGTTACAATGCAGTGTGTGCCTGAGCAGTTCGAGGGAGCTGATACGGAAATTACACTGTTTATGAAATTCTAGTCTAGGCGTCGTTGCTAATGTGAAATAGGTGAATCACGATTCCCAACTTTTATTGATGATGAATTTAGATGTGTTTCACGCCCCTTACTACTGAATAAACGAATCAACGATTGCTGTTTCCCTGTATCGCAAGTTGAAAGTGGAGTGGCCATGTATTGTGTTTTATGCTGCCAGTTGCAGGCCATTCATAAAACCATAGCGATTATTTACTATGAGAAACGAAAATCGGTATTGGTACGGTGTTTTGAAATTGTAGCGCAGGTGTAATGCGTCCATTTGATTCACCCTCTCAGCTGTCCTATAGGTAAGTACTGCCCTAAATAAGCCGCTTTTAGTGTTGTATGTATAGATCGATATTGATGGTTTCATAAGGTGAAAGTAAAACTTGCAGCGTAGCGTTTTGTGTACCTCCATCGCCGCCGGAGTTAAACATAATTTTTTTGCAGTTTCAAATTACAATTGCTGCCACTAATGTAATACTGTTGTAAAATGTGCTAACTTGTACGTACGTGTGAAACGTGTAAGCGTACAAATTGTACATTTTTCGAACAATATTGTTATTTTTTCCTTGTCTGCAGTTTAAGATCTACTCTCTTATAAATAAATCCCTTATATTTCTTAGTCTATTTCTTACAAGATGGAACGCTACGCACTACAATTAACACTGACATTACATATACTTTCCTCCTCATTTTATTACTTCAACATGGCTAGCCTTTTCCTTCCTTACCTAACATTCTCCCCTCTAGTGACAATGTAATATAAAATGAAATGCTTAAGCAATTTATTTTGGGATTAAGAAGTGTATGATCACTCGTAACTGAAGAACGTTCGTACATTTAATATCCAATATTCCTTTCATATTTTCACTGTGAAACAAGGCATCACATTTTTTTGTGCTGTAGAAATCGCGTCGCTTAGGTAATTAAGCGCCTCGGAACCTACGCAGGATGAGGCTGTGAAAACAGAACAGGGGGCGTGGAGAATTAAGTGGCCATTACGGCTTCTTTTAAAGAATCGAGGAGAGAAATGCCTTGTCAGCAGTGTGGCCAGGAGCACATACAAGTTGCTTGTAAAAAATGAGCATCTTCCGTAAGAATGTTGCCGGAATAACGCTCGTTCCTAAGGGAAAATACATTTAAAACAAAATCATCACTTTTTTCCTTAAAATAAAACATTTCCTTTTTCTTCAAATTGATTGAAAAATTAGTAAGGCATTGATTATTTCTTTAAATTGTTAATAAAACTAAGCTTTTTGAAACTTTCACATATATAATAGTCCACCGCCATATTTAAAGAAATTACACATTTTTATTAATGCAAACTATTTTCCACCAAAGCATCAAATATTATATTTGTCTTATTTTGTTCTTCCCATACCTCTTTAATCCTTTCCTCCACATATATGTTGAAAGAAACCGGTGATAATGGGCAATTCTCCCTTACAACTCTTCCCAACATTGCCCAACCGGACTCGGTTCCCCACCCGCACCCGAGCAGTCTGAGACATGTACAGGTTTCGGATTAGCATTAACTCTTGAGTTCTGTCCCTCTATTTCTTGATAAAGGTGGTCACGACCACCGAAAATTCGAAAAATAGTGAGTCTCTTTTTTGTGTGTTTCTGTGTTTTTGTCGGTGTCCACTAATGCTAAGTGTTAATATATATATATATATATATATATATATATATATATATATATATATATATATATATATATATATATATATATATATATATATATATATGATGTATTGATGTATTGAATTGGGAAAAGCTAATTAGTATTATGCAGAAGATAGGAATATATTGGAAGGAAAGGAGGCTAATCTGCAACCTGTACTTGTCTCAGACTGCTCAGGTGCGACTGGGGAACGGGGAGTCCGGATGGGCAGTGCTAGGAAGAGGCAGTGCTAGTAAGGTTGGGTTTCCCATTATCACCGCTAGCTATGTACGGCGCGGAAACGTGGTCGTTGAAGCAAGAGGATAGACTGTAGGCAGACGTAGACTGGAGGCTTTTGAAATGTGGGTGTGGGGAAGAATGGAGAAGGTGAAATGGACAGAGAAGAAAACAAACGAGGAAGTACTTGGTATGGTGGGCGAAGAGAGGGGTTTGTTGGGAGAAAAATGGAGGCAGGAAAAGTGGATGAAGGGGGTATTGGGCGGCAGTGGGATTTTGAAGACTGTAATAGAGAGGAGAAAGTTAGGTAAACGATGAAAGGGAAGGAACAGGATAGGGATGTTGGACGGGATGAAGGGCGGAAGAAAGTCCTCAGAGATGAAGAGGGGCCTGATGTAGAGTAGGATGCGGGATTTTGTGTTTTGTTTGGAGTCACAAAATATTTAATTAGTAGCTGTGTCTATCCAAAAATCTACCTTAACCGGTATATTACCTAATAATAATAATATGGTGTATATAAAATTGTTTGAATATTGTCGTTTGCTAGTAAATAAAAATAAAAAAGAACTATATCACATTCATAGAAATATTACGCCACGTAGTGTATCTACCAAATAAAACGTGTCATCGTGAACAATTATCTTTTTGTTTATTTTTATGAGGCTCTTTCGTCAATTAAACATTTTTATTTTGAATTAAAAAAATTATTTCAAAAACAAGTATGAAATTTCACACCCACTTAAGCCATCTCATTTAGTTTAATGATAACGTTAACATACTCATTTAATTCCATAATCTTCTTTCAATGTACGGCACTATGCTGAAATAACAGTCTCAAAAATATTTAAAACTTTTTTAATGACTGAATGGTTTTATTTTAATGTAAGGTGTTCAACGTTCATTCATTAATCTTTAAATAAATTAACTCGGAAGCTTTCTACTCTTATAACTTTACGTATGTGCGTCATGACGATTTAACGAGGAGTTAGTGAAGTGAAGTCTTGAGGGGAGATATTGTTTTCGGTACTTCTGTTATTGGCGAATAGGTAGGTTACAAGTATCTATTTAATAACATAAGTTTAACAACCGAATTTTGCATCGAAATATAATAATAGTAAGACATGAGTGGAGGTAACGAGTGAATTTTAATTCTCTTCTATTTACATACTATCAATGTTATTTAATTTTCGTAAATATCAGTTTCATATAATTATAAGTTAAAAAAGTCGTTTACAGGGACTGCATCTACTTTAAAGCAAAGGCCTTGGTTGAATTAGTCGTTGTTACTTTGAAAAAAATTATTATTTAAGCATGAATAAAATAAAATAAAATGATATATTTTTTATGTGAATTAACGGAATCGTTATGCCATATTTAAAATGCTTTAAGAGGCGTAATTCTAAAACTTTCTGAATATATTTTTTTAATTTTCGATGGCGCAAGAATATTTTTTCGTCATTTTCTAGAATAGAGCAAGACCAATAAATTATCTTAAACTCAGATTAAGATATCGATCATGTCTGAAATGGACTCATTCCCTTAGAGATATTCTTTGCTGTCGAATTTCACTCCCTAGGGCTTTTCCTCCAAATCAGTAAATATTGACAACGGCGGACGCCATTTCGTTCGTTTACATTTCCCTCAAGAAGTTTGGCCTTAGATACCCTGATCTTGAAATACCCTTCAAACGGCACGCAATAAAAGGGCGAAATGTCGCTGGAAAATACGTTCCCTCAAGATTATGGCCTTTCAAATTTTAGAGAAACCGAAAGAAGTAAAGCTCCATATGTAAAATTGCTTCTTTAAAAGACCTTTATGCGTGGCCATGTTGTTAGAGTAATGAGAATAAGGATACCTCACCGAATGAAAAATAGTACTTGTATAAATGCCAAAAGTAACATCGCTCTATTTGAGGCAAATCTCCTTCCTGAAGGTTTAAAAATATATAATATACCTGTATGACTAGCAGTAGTCAACCGACTTACTGTAGGTTTTTGATGGATCTGTCACAACTACTCATTGCTGTATTCAATAGCCCTGACTAACATGTCACAAAAAATTCGTAAATTTAATATAATATATTAAAATAACTTGTTATGTAGGTCTGTAACTTTCTACCTCACTTAATTCTACCCAAAATGCCTATTATATTCCTCCGTCTCATTACTTTTTTTTAATTCTACCCTCTATTACCGTTTCCACATAAGTATGACTCGCGGTATCTCCTGTATTATCCATGTTCTCTGAATTTCTCCCAATATTCTTCTTACTTCTTCCCTTAATATGCCTGTAACTTTATCGTTGGTCTTTTCCGTCTATTTCATTTCCAAATTTCTTCCCCACTTATGCTCATCCTCTTGCCGCAAAACCAAGTTTCCGAACCACTTTGAAATACGCTCTGTATTTGAGTTTTCACTTTTTAATTAACCTTTACTTTCCTACTTAATATCAGGCAGATGCCATTTAATTTTGCTTCTCTGTAAACGCTACCTTACCTAATACAACTCTTTTTTGTGTCCCAACCAATCTGCCCACTCTTCTTCAAGTCACGTCTTAAATTGCTCAGCTTTTCAGTTTGTTCTAGTTGTGTCCCCCTAATTTAATGTTGATATAAATATTCCTACTTCTTGAGAATTGTATTATCTTCGTTTAGTCCATATCTATCATACTTATTCAGAAATGCGCTGATCAATGAATTTTGCACTTGGGATGAGTGGCTAAATAGCTTTTGATGAACCACCATTTCATGTGATTGAAAGAGTCCACAGCTATTTTCATTAGCCCTTACCAGGCCTTGCTAACAATTTCTCTCATATGTGTGAAGAAAAGTATAGGTGAACATCCCTGCCTTACTCCCCTGAGCAGCGCTGCCCATCCCGACTTTACATTCGCTACCCGCACCTGTGCAGTCTTAGACATGACCCGGTTTCAGATAAGTCGTCTGTAGTGGATGTCCAGTGTACATACACGACTATTTTCTGCTCATTGTTCTTTTATTTTGCCCAGTTTACTCCGCCAAGCACCTCAAAATCTACGAAGTATACAAATGAATCCTGTTTTTACTATTTCTACTCTTAATTTCACAATCACTATGGCTTCGCGTGAGCCCTTGCCTATTTCTAAACTCAAACTGATCTTCTTCTAAGCATTCATTTGTTCCCTTCTCCATACTTTTGCTGATTATCTTAAGCAATACCTTTTCCGCTTGTGAAATCAGGCATAAACTCTCATGTACTAATTGTTTTTCCTATAACGAGATGAGTATCAATTAATAACACAAAATAAAAATGCTGATCTAACATTGTCCTCCGGCCAAGTTCATCTTTTATAAATGCAATAAATGGGTCAATAAAAACTCTTGATATACTTCCTCGTTTTCCTAAATTCTTGGGTAACTCTTCTGGCACAGCCGTTTTCAAATTCATTTTCTTTAGTGAATTTCCTATCTTGCAATTGGGTACTTTTGGTCCTGGTTATCATTTTTTTAGTCGAAGAAATAACTTAATTTAAAACTATAGATAGAGATGTGATGCGATGAAACCATTCCATAATAACAGATACCAAAACATTTGCAATTTTCCGCTTAATAACGATAAACTATTGACTAGTTTCAATGTACTACATGTAAATTATTGTCATGGGGTATATCAAAAGTATAAAGGTCGATGATAAATCTTTATTAAGAGGAAGTTTGCAAGAGTATTAGTCTGTGCTATAATTTTATTTTGCTTAAAACACATGACTTTTTAAAAATTTTATTAAGTTAAGTTAAAAATTACTTTTAAAAAATGGGTGAAGTACTTATAAATGACGTGAAGAATTGAAGCAAAAGGTGTAGTTCTAACTGAATTAAAATGATAAATAGAATAATTATATTTTCAATGTTTAATTTAACTTCTAGTGTGTCTATTATATGCAGCCGTATGCATACCGTTGGGTAATATTGATGTCGGAGTACTCGTCAAAATTTATTAACTTAGTCTTAATTTAGTTCTGCTGCGTGGTAAAATAGATTAAAAGATTAAAACGAAACATTGAAATGTGTATTCGCTATTGATTTAAGCTCCATTATCCCATATTCAAACACGATACCCATGAGGGAAGCGGCTCTTGCCCTCGTATTAGCATGCTTAGCAGGCAGTGTTGGCTTAGAAGTCCACGAATCTCCCCTCGTTCAACCTCGTCCGCAATCACGTACAGCCCGATGCAGCGGATCCACAGTGCAGTATACAAGTCACCCGGAAGGGAGTACCGCTTTGGGAAATAAAACTAAACGCCCCAGTGCCTCTCGCAAACGATCGTGTCCTTGAAATCGGCCTTGTTTTTCTCCGATGGGGAACAAGCGCCTGCTAGGCGGCGCTCACACAGTACATAGCAAATGCCTAACAGAGTGTGTTTTTGTTTCATTTAAGGACTACCGAAAAAAAATATGCGAGCCCCACTTATTTTTTCGCTCTCAATACGTACAGGTCTCATCCCATAAAGCCTTCCTCCTCGCCTTTGCTCGCCCTGAAAAACGTTAGTGGTGGTACACATATATTTGTGTGTGTGTGTGTGTGTGTGTGTATATATATATATATATATATATATATATATATATTTATATATATTTATATATATATACTCGTATATCCATCCCACGTAAAACCTCGAACGCCCACCGCGATAACACTTCGCAAAGTCCACTTCAGATTTATTGGCTGTCCACGTCGGAGTTCCTCCCTTTCGCCCCCATGTGCCCTGCTGTTTCCCCGCAGGGTCCGCCACCTCCGAATGCCCCTGCCCCTCTAACTCCATCCTCTCGTAGCCCCACTCCCAACGGAATCCTAGCGGCGAACTTAAATGTTTTTATCTCATACTTCGTCCCGTTAAGGGGAATTCCCGCGCACTAAGTGGGTGGTTTATGAGTTGAGAAATGATCCTGAGGAGGGAGAAAAAATAAATGAAATTGAAGGGGAGGTTAACATTTGGGGGTGTGGATAAGAGGAGCGTTCTTGGAGACTTGAGTCCCGCTGTCCGGGTTCTCTCCCGTGGTACATCAGATGGCTTTCATGGATGTTCTTTGGTATTGTTTTGTTTTTAAATTTGTCTTATTTTTCTTGGACCCCCGTGCAGGGCAAGGAGGGCAATCGACATCACCGGATACTAAATCCAAAGGCTTCATAAATGGGTTTATTGCTCATTCATAAATTTTATTTCGTCCTTTGCGCGTTGTTTTTGATAACCGGGAAAGGAGTGGTCTACTCATTCATCAGCCAATCGGCCAGCCGTACGAGGCGCGTATTTTAGTTGATCAATTTTCTCAATCTCCATTTATCACTTCAGTGACTTAATTATTGACATTCTGGCACCAGATCAACTTCAATAAAACTAATGGCGTTGAAAATATTGATGGAAATTATGAATTACGCATGATCGGATCATAAAACAACAAATTAAAAGTATAATACGCCCATTTGGCCCTCGTGGAATAAAAATACTTCGGCATAGCGTTATTCTAAAGACATTCTGCGACGATTAGTATTAAGGACATAAAAGTGTGACTACTTGAAATGGCCGTTCTGATGTTAAACGCGATATTTTTCTAATTCTTTACTTTAAACTTATTTCTCAGACCGACATTTTAAATTTGTTTTCTATATAGATTTACTAATTAAGTTTCGCATCATAATTTGGGTCCATTAAATATAGTTCAATAAGTTTTACTCGTTTGCGTAACGGTTGCAAGGCATTGAGAAAATATACCTGGATTCATACATTGCCTACAAGTTGTTGTTTGAATTATTCTAAAATCTTTCTCAGTAAAATCTACCATAGTGAGCCAAGAGTTCATTATATTGAAAAGAGAAAAAACAATATATATTTCTCTTCAATTGCATTTTTTGTTAAAAATATGGGCATCGATCTAAGATTCTTTGTCGCCGTAATCCATCGTCACGGTTTTCTCAGTTTTGCAAGTATATTTATATTTTCATTACTATTTCATGGTTTCACTTATAGAATGTAAGTTCCGTTAAATTATTATAAAGAATATATTTTAATTCAAGTCAAATAGTCCTTATCTCACATGCCATACTCAAACCACAGTCAAAAAGGGCATTTTCATTAATGAACGGGAATTTTCGGACGAAAAAATTATAACGGGAGCGATTAAAATACAAAACCTAATGGCAGATGACAAAGAGAAAATATATATATATATATATATATATATATATATATATATATATATATATATATATATATATATATATATATATATATATATATATATAAGAAAGATAGAGAGGTTATCCAAATGAATGGAGAGCAATATCAAACCATTCATACGTATATTGGCCAAGGAAATGATGATTATTGAGCTGTTATCACAAGGAAATAGACTCAGTGTGACGAGTTGGTACTGGCTGTTTGCCTAATTGCTTTCTAAATCCAATTAAATGTGGTGGCATTTTAAAGTAATGCCAGAGCTAGATTGATTTCTAGGTGGTCACATTTTTTGCATTCATTTTTGCCTTCAATTTTTTCTACGAATGCATGGTTAAAAGTCATGTATTTAAAAAAATCTAGAGTTAGACGATAGTTTTACTTTCACTCTTCATGAGATAAAATTTAACAACTTTTTCAGCGGATATAATGATTTAATTCAATGAACATGCAACGGGTGTAGCTTATCTTGTCTTGTTATCTAAGAGCAGAGAGAAATAACTGTCGCCTCGTATAAGAAAGCAAATATCGCCATCAAAATTGAAATATTTAAATCAGAGTTTATAATCAAAAATGACAAGAGGTTAGGCTAGCTTAGCCAGAGAAGTTTGCATAAAAATGAAATGAAAAATTCCTAATTTATATATGTTTGTCCATTCCAGGATGTGCGTACCTATATTCATCCGTTTTGAAATTCGAGTAGTAATTATTTTTAAGATGACGTGATGTTTAAACGAATCATATTTAATACTCACAAATAATCGAACTATATATAAATATTCAAGACAATCATGTATTACTAAATTAGCTAAATAACTGCTCGTGGCTAAACGATTTGCAAAATGCTATGAATAGTTCATAAAAATTGGACCAGGAAAAGAGCAATTATTCAAAGTATCCCATTACAGTCCGAATCTAATGTATGTTATTTGATCCAAATTATTAATTTTAACGATCATTCTCCACTAATCTATCATTTTTAGTCGTAGAACTATCATTTTAAAATGTCATTCAGATTTTATAGCGTCAATATCTCAGTTTTTTTGCAAAACTATTCATTTAATTACTCAATGCCTATCTCATGGGACCAAAGAGGTTCAATAAAAATTTGGGTTTGTGCAAAAAGAAAGAAAAATTCTCTCTATTGTTGGCATATAAATATATGATTTTCAATTATGCTGGTCTTCTTCAATTTTCTTACCTTCGGAAAATCCATAATTAAATGGAGAGTAGATCTGTATTGGTAATTCTTCACTATCATTTACCCCATTACGGTATTTACATGTGATGTCACAAAATAATAGGACTCATGCGCGCGACTACGATTACTTTGGGCCTTTTTAAGGTAATCTACCGGTTAAGTTAGGTTTTTGAATGGACACAACTACCAAATAAATATTTTATTATTCCGAACATAACACAAAATCCCGCATCCTACTCTACATCAGGTCCCACTTCATCTCCGAGTACTTCCTTCCTCCCTTCATCCCGTCCAACATCCCCATCCTGTTCCTGCCCCTTCCTCGTTTGCCTAACATTCTCCCCTCTATTACAATCTTCAACATCCCCTTACCGGTCAATGCCCCTTCATCCCTTTTTCCTGCCTCCATAGGATTTCTCCCAACAAACCCCTGTCTTCGCCCACCTTCCTCATTTGTTTTTTTCTCTGTCCATTTCACCTTCTCCATTCTTCTCCACACCCACATTTCAAAAGCCTCCAGTCTATGTCTATCCTCCTGCTTCAATGACCACGTTTCCGCGCTGTACATAGCTACGCTCTATATAAAAGTTTTTACGAGTCTTTTCTTAACGTCCTTACTCAACGTCCCTGTCATCAACTCCCTCCTCCTTGTGAAAGCCTCTTTGCCTAGCGCAATTCTTCTCCTTACGTCCCTACTACTTTGACCATGTTGATCCAAAACACTTCCGAGATACGTAAACTGTTCTACCTGCTTCAGCTTTTTCCCTCCTATTTTAATGTTTAGCTTAGCCTTTTTCTTTCTAGAAAATTCCATAACCTTTGTCTTATTAGTATTGATTCTCAACCCATACCTGTCGCACTGAATTTCCAATTCGCTCAGCAATGCCTGCAACCCCTTGGCTAACTGACAAACAGCTTGGTCATCAGCAAACCTAACTGATTTTACTATTTCCCCACCCACTTTCATTCCTGCCTCCAATTCTTCCCATGCCTCTTTAATCATTTCCTCTCCATACAGGTTGAACAGCAACGGTGATAATGGGCAACCCTGCCTTACACCCCTTCCTAACAGTGCCCATCCGGACTCCCCGTTCCCCACTCGCACCTGAGCAGTCTTTGGGCCTTTGTTTATTTGAAATAATGTGCGATTACATGTACAGTAAATTGCCAGGAAATCTTGTTATTTTCAAACCTTAAAAAACTCGTAATGTAACAGAACGTCTGTGTGCTTGCTTGCTCGGCCCGATATCGAGGGATCAGGTGTCTAACTCAGTTGAAGGAGAATGCCATTTACGCTGTTAAATACTCGCATACAATGAGACACCGCAATCACAAATACGATTGCTGCTGTCTCTTTGCTTAAATATATCATCAGCCGAGGCCTTTGTGTTACAAAAGAGGCTTTTCAAGCCTGTACTTCCTACGGCATAGTTAGTAAATGGTTTAAAAGTTGGGTAGACAATCAATGTCAAAGGAAAGCGGACCTTCACCAATATTCACTGTTTGTGCGAAAGTAAACATTGGCAATTCTGTTGCCATTGTGAGTGGAGATTGTCGACTAACATTAAAATCAGCATCGTAGACATTTGGTCATAAAAAATTTTGGTTTCACCTACACGTCAACAAATTGCGATGAAACTTGTTTGTTGCTCGCAAATTGCACGCGAAACGTGTTTGTACGAGATGAGTACGGCTAAATTGATATTATCTCGCCAAAATCAAAGTGAAATGTATTCATATACTTCATATAGGGCATACGTAGCCATGTGACATTTTACTGCTCCCCGATGTGAGCAAAAACTTCTGTGGGAAGCATTTGTCAGCATCAGAAGCAGACATAAGCAAACTCAAGATGGTTTTCTTTTACAATAGCTGCTGCAGACGTAATACTAGAGTAAAATCAATGAAACTTGTACAAAACATGCAACGCTATATTTCAACATCAACATCTTTTGCAACTAAATTTTTGAGCAACAAATTCTATGCATAAAGGCTTTTTGTTCGCCCTGTATTAGAAATGAAGTTTTGAAATAGCCTTAGTTCCCGCATAAACACCTATAAATACCTATAGTGCACCGTCAAGAATACCAGAATAGAAAGTGTGGGCACGATTGATGTATAGGCGATACGCTCATTCATTACCTCTTCTGGGTGAAACATATACTGCGAATATGTGGGCATTCTAACAAAAAATTTATCTTTCGCTGGTTAGGGGGAATTTAGAATATACTGGTCAGTATGGGATTCTCTTGAAGTTGGATTGATTGCCAAATTGAATCGCGTGAAACATAGATGAGCTAGATTTTCAAAACGTTGTTATGATAAACTAAGTGGCGTATCAAAGTTATTGGAGTAACTAGGCTGGGAATCACTCCCTCCGCTTCGAAGGTTAAATTACAGAGTCCATCTTTTGCACGCATAGAAAGGTTTGGAAGGATCTCTTAGGAATGATATTGTAAGTGTATTAATAGTATTATGGTAGGGGCGACCATGAAAGTAGTATTTTGCGTCGATGCTGATCTAGTGTGTAATCATTCCCTGACACATATTCTAGCGTTGACTGGCAGTGTACCATGTATCGTGATATAGTGTTGAAAACCCTGAAGTACGCGTATATTATCTAGAAAAGAATTTTTTACTTTGCACTAAATTTTAGTTACCACTTTAGTTATTCAGAATATAATTTCATATGGCGTGCTGAATGTTATTATTTTTAATAACTGTTCCTATTGATATGGAAGAAGTTTAATATTAATTTAAATTTTGAGAAATTTAAAGACTTCAGAGAATTTTCTACGATAAAATTTTGTATTTCTCAATGACCGAAAGTTGTAAATTAATCTATGTACATTTCGTGCTGTTTTCACATTCGGAAATCAATCCTTTGAAAATCTTTCCCATAAACGAAGTTCATTTAATAGAATCCTTTAGGACATGGCGTAAATGTTATTAAATATTTGCATTTTTTGTGAAAAATGTGAGATTACGAAGATTATTCTCAACAAAATAGTAAATCTTATCTGTTAGATTATTTTTATCATATATATATTGTTATTCAAAATAATATGATGACCATTTCCGGAAATTTTTCTTAGGCTGCGCATATCTTTTGGCCAAAATTTTTAAGCAACTCCAGTGGGAATTTCCAGGATCACTATAAGGTTTGTTTTTCTCAATAACTGTATTCTGGATCTTTTTCTTTCGGGTATTGCAGTGAAGCACATTATCCTTTGTAAAATCAGCCCTGTATTTATAGTATCTAATTTGTTGACAGTGACTAATTCCTCTCACCGGTCGTACTTGACAACAGGCGCCAGGAATGTTTACGTATTCATATGTGTCCGAGCAAACAAGAACCCATGGGAAAATCAGAAAGCTTTTACGTCTTACCATAAAAGTTTCCCCAATGAGTATGGCAGGAGGTGTTCGTTCACCTAAACGTGGCAGATGGTGCAATTTCCGTGGTAATTTCCAAACTCACAATCGGGTTTATTTTTTCTGAGTCATTGGATTCTTGATCTTTGCTTTTCAAATATTTCTGTGAGGCGCAATGTCCTTTGTGAAATTAGCCTTGTATTCGAAGTATGCAGTTCATTGACAGTGACTAATGCCTGTCTCCGGCTATACTTGACAACAGGCTCCAGGGATGTTTACGTATTCTTGTGTGCCTGAGCAAACAAGAATTTATGGGAATATCAGATATCGCCTACGTTTTACTGCGGAAGACGTATCCTCGCCCCCCCCCCGTTGGTTCTAGTATGGAGTGATCGTTCGCAAATATTATATCATAGGGTGATTATCAGCCCTACGTATTATTTTTCTTATCTCGTTCAAAATGTCTTAGTCAAAGTAAACAGTGTTTTGCTTATCCAATTAATTATAGCACGATATAATTCCATGTACCAATTTTTCAGTGATCGATTTCTCAACTGATGAATACTGAGAAGGAATCAGAATCTTTGATCGAAGATTTGTATCCTAGAACGGGCAAGTTCTGTTACCGTCAATGGTATTATGTAGGAGTAACAAAAGAGTTGGGGATTTTTAGAGTCAGTGATAAGGGTCTCTTATTTACTTTAGCATTATAACTACTCATTATTAATTCAATTTTCTAATTAGTGAAATGTAACTTCATACTTATCTGGGGAAAAAAATGGGTCTTCGGATTCCTTTTTATCGCCCTCGGTAGATAGAGAGGGAGTTACCCTCATTGCGGCGCCCCCATCAAAGGTCACATGCCGAGGCGCCGAGCTCGTTCCCCATGAACTAGAATTTAGGTCAAATTTATGACTGAGTTTGATGATTGAGGAATCGCCATGGACAAAGGGGTAGATAAAAAAAAGAAATGGTAAAGGAAAATTTTAATTCCTAACTAACGCAGTATTATCTTCGGAGTGCAGTAGAAATAATCGCTTTTTTGTTAAAAGTTAGAGTGAATTAGTTAAATAGGAGTTATTATTACAGCATACAGAGGACGGCTTAAGAATTAATCTTCTTCTCAATCGGCGTTATTTGCATGCTAAACGAGATCCCAGTATTTATTCCCGCATAGCTTAAATTGCCTATTATTTGTGGCGGCCGGGGCTGTCCGGTAGATGGGTGATGCATTTAATGGCTGTGTCAATCGACCATGGAAAAGGAAGTAATGTTGATTATAAAAGCCAAATTTTCCAGCAGAGCTGCGACAATCGAGGTGGAAAATATTCTTCTGGAGCGGAGAATGGCAACGGAATGGCGTCACGTATCTCAGAGAACTTGGAAAGAATACAACTGCAAGAAACTTCCCAATTGATTTCCCAAATGCACTGAAATGAACATTCGGTTTGCACTTTTTATTAACAAGAAGTGTTTGTTCACAAAAGATAAGGCTACCAGGTTTATGCTAATTCCTCATCCTCGACATACGGGGACGACTCTTTTTCTGTCTCGCGCCTATTGACTGGTTTAGCTTGGGTGACCCCACCAGAAGCTCCCGCTTGTATAGCACCCAGGCTAATGGGAATACACTAATCTCCTCAACACGAAATGTTGTTGTTCCTATGTATAGCTCGGTATTTAACTGTACGCAGTTGTTTTTAGCGCTATGAGTTAAGGGAAATTCAATTGTATTGTAAGTTTGACCCCGGAAAATTTTCGGGGGTTTCTGACCGAGGTAGGCATAATGAAATAAGGTGATTGAGCGATACACATTCCTTTTTGTTTTGATTGAGAGAGAGAGAGAGATAAACGGAGAAATGGCGTGGGTAAAAAAACACCTGACTGTGATAGCGGGTCCTGAATAAAGTTTTTTCAAAACCCTCACCACTTTTGACCCTTTGCTGCAGTGTGCTTTTAGCGGAGGTTAATGCTCCGGCCCGCCGCTTGTCGGTCGAACGGCCGCCGCTGGTCTGAACGTGTGAGCCTCGCACCCGGGAAGAAGTGATTTAACGTGCACGTGTGCGCCACGCACAAGGCTTTGTCGCGTGTCTTAAATCAATTAGCGACGACAAAAGCGAAGTCCCGAGAGTCGATGAGTATGAGGTGCACGCGAAGGGACGGGGGAATGGGACGAAGTTTCGACGCCGCCGGGGCCGGGAGGTGGAGAGCGGTTGAGAGGGCAGTTGATTGAGCGGAGTCTCCAACAGCGTGCCCCTTTAATCCGTTTATCTTAATAAACAGGCGACAGAAAAGGTACTGGCCGTCGTGTGCTCACTGGCGGGGCAGGATCGAACATGACGGGGCGGTGGTCGACATGGACGCGATTGGGACATAGCGATCGTCCCGTGCATTCGCAAGCGTGGCGGAAGGATGCCTGGCGAAATTCCTGGGGTGCATTTTGAAGGAGAGGTCAGGGTGGCGGTCGGATAGTAAAGTGGTCCGAGATCCTCCCAACACCCGCGCGACGTTTTGAAATCGGAAGGGACCGTATTTGCGCGATTCTGAAGGCAGTCGAACTCGTCGACTGTTTTCCTCCTTTCAATTGAGCTATTCGCCAAAATTATGAGTTGGCACAATGAAGAGTTTCCACTCTCTAAGTGCAACTGTAGGGCTCTCTTGTCCGAATGTATTCGTTGTATGTGTCGCATATGAGTAAGTATGCTTTTATATACCTATTCTTCTCTATTTATTTTCTCACTGCTTCTGCCATCTTCCTCCTACTTTGGTGATTAAACAGGCATTATATCCCGTAGGCTTTTAAATGGCAAGATAGTAACAGTGTGTGTGGGCAAATATGTTAGAAAAAAATTTTTCTTCTCTCCAATTGTCAGATTTAATGGGTATTTAATCCTATTGTTAGGAAGATACCAGTAAAGGTGGCGCTGTTAGATTTTAAGCCCGTCTTTTTAATGAATAAATGTTTTGAATCGTGAAAATATTTTAATATATGAAATTACATTTACATATTATTTTAATATATTAAAGTCTTTGAGCAAGATATTTACTTGTATTACTGGTAGTCTACTAGTCAAGTAATTAAAACCCGTCCCTGCAGAAAATGTTTACATGGTAGAGACATTTTTGAGACGAAATGTGTTTCTATTTATTGCGTAAGAATATGCTCAGTTCAATTTAAATCAACGGTATACTTTTGCAACATGTTTCTTTTTTTAAGGCTAAAATCTTAAAGCTAAAATAAAATCTAAAATTGTCCCCCCTAAATAAGGATCACATATATTAAAAATTATCCATCTTTTAATAAGAATGTCATCTTTAAAAGACGTAATTTTGAGAAAACTTGTTCAATATTTATAAATACTTCCCCATTATCTAATTTTGAGTTTCGATATGGGTCAATTGCATATTTCCGATATTTTTTACAAAATTGATTCGTCGCAGATTTATTTTTCATACTTTCTTCGGTAAAACCTACTCGGAAAATTCTTTTTGATTACGCACGGAATATGAACAGGAAACAACGTCATTTTTCTTAGGATATTCATGTGTGAATCAATCAAAAATTTCAAAAATTGTGAATCACTGGACGATTTTTTAAACTATGAAATGCATGTAGGTCTTTTTGTTAATTATAATATCCTAAAAGAAATAACCGTACATGAATATTTCTTTGGTAAATAGCAGCAATATTCTTCGGCGATTAGTATGAGTAATGTCCGCAATAAATACATTATACGAAGGTTTTGTGATAGGCGTGTGGAGACATTAACTAAGAATAAAACTCTCTGAAAGTATAATGACTATAACTAATGAATACACTCTAGGTTTGGTAGTTGAATAGAAATAATACCAGATATTCCAGTGACTGGTGCTTAGGGGCAAGAGCCATCATCGAACGTAATAAAAGAGCCAGTGAGGAAATAAAAGTAGTTTTCTTCGCCAAATTAATTCGGTTGCCTCGATAACTCACTAACATTGGAGTGAGCCGAGTTGTGATATGCTGTAGAAAAAAATTATTTGAACACTTGTGAAAATGTTCTCTTGAAATTCATTCATTCCTCGAGAATAGCCAACAGAGGAATGCACATGAAAAAGTAATTGGGGTCATATTGCCGACGTAGGGACGTCTTAAAAGTCAGAGGAATGAATGAATGAATAAATAAACAAAAAAACACCTACCCTTCACATTTCTCTCTCTCAAACAAGTGGCGGAAATAAAAGTGCGGACAAGGGGTTGTTCCTGTCGTTTAAAGAATTGCGGTCGGATTGCAAGTGAAAGAAATGTCTATCCAGAAAAGTTTTATGTATCTTTTCCAGAGGAAAATAAAAAAAATGCTTTTCCTGAGTCACGAAAGTACCACTGGTCCAATAGAGTGAATAATTAACCTTATACAGGGTCGGCACATAAATTTCATTTTTCAAACTCAAAACCTTTTCAAAAAAGGAAGTTATGTTGCCACACCCTCTGGTTGAATTACCAACTCTATAATACTAATTTAGGTGCCAGGAACTTTTTAAGCCGCGAATCGGATATTGATTTTCATATCGTGTATGTAATATAGTTGCGTAGAAGCCTGATTCAAATGCCAAGTATAGTCAACCCTTGGGGAATATTATTGGTAATAATTAAATTAAATATGTTATTTATATGCCAAACACTTATCTTATTAGCTGCTATCCCCAGATAGGTTTATAGTTATTTACTGCTTGGTACAAAAGGTCTATAAGTTGGAAAATATTGTGATTAATTTAAATTTATTAAAAGGAAGAATATTGCAATTTTTTTTCCTATCGAACAAATATCCTCCCACTTCCTTTTAAAGGTTTCTAGATCTGCTATGAGATGAATACCTCGTCGGCTCACTCATTATAGCCATTCCAACGTAAATGTATTTTTTTATTACTCCAAATATATTAAGTGTAAAAAGAATCAGATTTTTCAATGAATCCAC
The DNA here is from genome assembly GCF_022747635.1 of Hetaerina americana. NCBI lineage: Eukaryota > Metazoa > Arthropoda > Insecta > Odonata > Calopterygidae > Hetaerina > Hetaerina americana. The sequence continues at coordinate 87,897,374 of NW_027286985.1, forward strand.
TAAAAATGCTTGTAATAATATTTCAATATTTCTTGTACATTAAGATTTATCTACATAGGCTTGATGCCCTGCAAACCACAGCGGTGTGTGGCAGGGGGTGATTCAAAAATGTCATTAAAAGAAGATGCTGGTGACAGAAGCGTCCCGGGTTCATGAGATAAGCGCGGCAGAAATGCGGGTAGGTGGAAAGGGTGTCACTACTCCCACTTCGCTCAAAATAAACAGAAGGGCAATTGTTGTACACATTGGGAATATATCATATATAATCCGACTGATAACTTGCTAATGTGAGTGAAAGTTAGTGTTTACGCCAAACTCGCAAAACGAGTGTTTTTGGTGAAAGATATTTGCGGAAGACGCTACCTCCTAAGAGGATTGAAATATTCACACGAAAAATATGTTTAATTGATCATATTCCCGGTGAGAATTTGATAGAATTAACTTTTAATATTGGAATGGTGAATATGAATTGCCGACGGCAGCTTTGGTTTACATATTTAACTTCCTCAAATCCTTTAAATCAAAATATAAACAAGTATTACCATACTTTTTGTTGAAATGTTTGCAGCTTTCAACTCAAAGAAAATACTAAATATTCACATATGGTAATTCTAATGTAATTAAAAAAAATACATTGCAATGATGAGTTACTAATAATAAAATTTGTCATCATTAATACAATTTCCTTTCTCATCCTCTTTGTTGCAATTATACTTTCCATACGTTTGAATTAAATCATATTTACTTTCACCATTTCAAAGCTACCCGAAGTAGGTACACATTTGGAATCGCAAAATCCAAAGCAAGAATCTTTATCATTTTAAAAATATATATTTTCCTAATGACAATTGATCTCTTTGGCAAACTCCCGTTAAATTCAAAATGCAATATCAAAATGGATTTGTTTATTCTTTGAGTGACGTTCCATCTCCAAATAACCCAACTTCCATTTATTCGGTAATAAAGTTGTTCTCAGGATCATAAACAAAAGGATAGAGAGTAGGGCAAATGATTACTTATCGGATGATCAGTTTGGGTTTTGGAAGGGGAGAGGTAGTCTGTCGGCCAAAGGGTTGCAAGCATTGCTGAGTGAATTGGAAATTCTGTACGCCGGGTATGGGATGAGAATCAATATTAATAAAACAATGGTTATGCGATTTTCTAGAAAGAAAATGGCTGAGCTAAACAATAAAATAGGAGGGCAAACACTAGAGCAAGTAGAACAGTTTACGAATCTCGGAAATGTTTTCGACCAACACGGTCAAAGTAGTAAGGACGTAAGGAGAAGAATTGCGCTAGGCAAAGAGGCTTTCACCAGGTGGAGGGAGGTTATGACATGGACGTTGAGTAAGGATATTTAGAAAAAGACTCATAAAAACATTGGTATGAGCTTAGCTACCTGTATGTCTAGCGCGGAAACGTGGTTATTGAAGCAGGAGGATAGACGTAGATTGGAAAGGGCGAAATGGAACGAAAGGAAAACGAAGGAGGAAGTACTTGGTATGGTGGGTGAAGAGAGGGGTTTGTTGGGAGAAATCCTATGGAGGCAGGAAAAATGGATGAAGGGCGTATTGATGGGCAATGGGATGTTAAGACTGTAATAGAGGGGAAAATATCAGGCAAGCGAGGAAGGGGCAAGAACAGGATAGGGATGTTGGACGGGATGGAGGGAGGTAGGAGGTACACAAAGATGAAGAGGGGAATTAATGAAGAGTAGGTTGCTGGATTTTTTGTTTTGTTGGGAGTCACAAAATATTTATTTGGTGGTTGTGTTCATCCAAAAACCTACCTTCAACAGTAAATTACGTAAAAATAAAAAACAATAATAATTTTTAAAAATAAATAAAATAATAATATTTGTAATTATAATAAATATTTAAACCATAAACACAGTAATCAACGCTAAGGTCGGTTTGGTAGGCGAAGGTAGAGTTCACCCAGTGCTAAGCCCGACGGCGTGTAAAATTCACGCATCAGGGTAGGGGGCCAGTTTCTTTCCCCATGCCGATTATGTTTTCCCGGGAAGATCTCTTACCCGAAATATCACATAGCTTGGGTGGAGTTTCAGGTGCCACGAGAGGCCTGACCGGGAATCGAATCCTTGCCCTCCGGTCAGTAGTCCAACAGTCAACCCTCTGGACTACCGCGACTTTTATCAAATAGTAATATTATTTTGGAATCTTTAATTACCCACGTAATTAATGAGAGCGTATTCATATTCTGCCAATTTGCATTTATCATACACATCGATGTCTAAATAATATCGTATTTATGCTTCCAGCCACGTATATTATGAGTTGCATGCGTAATGAATGGGCACAGTTTTATGCATGGAAATATTTCAATTTATAATTTCTAAATTCCGAAAGAATGCCACTTCATAGCTCACGGCTTGTAACAGTTACATTTTATGTAGATTTTCACTATATTTATATAGCATCAAAAGGAAAAATTTAATCAATAGAAAATATTGAAAATTAGTCATTATCGTTTGTAAAAAAGAGTATGATATTCTTCCATGGAGAAAGTTTTGCTATAGCAAAAAAATACGTCACTAAATACCCAGAGGGTTTAATTATTATGTGTACGCGTATGACTTATGGAGGAATTATTGAGTATCTCGCTCACGGTTCACAACTTGCCACAGACTAGCCAATTGCTAAGCTATATGAGTTTTTGTGAGTGTATCTATATATATATATATATATATATATATATATATATATATATATATGTACATGTATTTGTGTATATATTAAGCCAGAATATCCATATATGTTGTCTCCATCACCGTTTGCTTGCTTGTGATTGGACATCGATAATATCTATACTTAGATTACCTTTGTGTGTCATTTTGCGCCTTTCATGCACCAGTATTTTCCCTCGCCTTAGGGACGGTGCTTTGGTATGATAGAGGGTGAGGTATTCAGTTGGCACGGGAGGTGACTTACAGGGTTTGGTGGTGAGAAATACGGGGAAATGTATGCGTCACTAGTGGGGGGTGGTTGTGGGTGTTTATAGACGGCCCAAGGGCGCAGGGGATTAGCTGGTTGGGCCCTTATCCACCGAGGGCAGTAGATGGCAGTGCAATATCATCGGTCCGATTCGTGTCGTGTTTCCTTTTTGCTGTGGATTTGGCTTTTGCCGCCGGTCATAAAGTACATTTCCCACCGGCTACCCTCCAATCTACCTTAGAGTGTGTACTGGATGGCGAATTTATTTAGTACTGGACCTGTAATTTAATTAAAAAAAAAGAATATTAGCTCCATTCAAGGTTTTTAAATGATACTTTACTTTCAATAATCATGGTAATATTTTGAGATCTGCTTTTTGCTATTTTTTTGAGTACATACTCCGTCACTACAGTGTTTAAATGGACAAATTACCGAGAGACTGATATTAGGCATAGGAAAAAATACAAATTACCAGTAGTCTTTTTTACAATATAAGTTCCTCTGTAGCGTAATGAGATCATTTTTCAAAAATATCTGACTATTAAATATGAAGACATTTGAGGGCATGCAATTTTTCAAAATATTTTTTAGTCTTATTTAAAATCTATAGTAACAAGCAGTCTTTCACGCACCTTACCTAATCGAAACTCTTCATGCTCAAAGTATTTTTAGTACTGATGCACCCACTCCTTGCCACATATTTAGACGTGTTGTGAGATGTGAGGATGGTGGGTATTGCATTTTAATTAAAGTAACAAAGAACTTATAAGTGTAATTGTTTCATATATTAAGTTAATTAACTTTAAGAGAGCTAGTATCTCTTTCCTGATTTATGAAAAACCATGCTATTCATGAATATTACATTTATCAATGCCACTCCCTCGAGCCCACTAAAATAATCTCTAATGGAAATAGTGTCATTGTATACCCAGCATTCTATTTAATTTGTGGTAATTACCAGACGACAGGAAAATACTCAATGCCTATCTGAGTGGAAGACGGGGACATCCAGTTTCAACAAGGGAATAGTGGCCAACTGAGAGATCCTGGTGCGGCATTGTTTAAATATTAAACTTTAGAAGATCCCGTAGCATATCACAGAGTTACCCAAATGAGAAGGATTGTCAAATGGATTATAAATTAACAAACATACCGAGTTTGAGGAGGAAGAGATAGGAAGAGTTTCAGATATACTGTAGAAAATCTTGTGGAATAATGTAAAGAGTTGTTTCTATAGAGCAAATACTCACCCCTTTGGGATAATTGCCTGTTGAACGTCGTGATTATAGACTTAACCCAGATTGATTAACGAATTCTATTGCCCTGCTCCCCATGTCTATTATCACTATACTAGTTCATTTATCATCCATGAATTTGAGTTTAAATTTACAATAAGGTGGCACGTGTGCTACAGCGCGTTCGATATACAAGAACTAGAATCTCTTTCATTGCCCTCCATTTGATTACAAATTTTTCGTAATGGTGGCATTTTTTTTCATAAGTCTCTCGAACAAATGCCTTTGTGCTGTTTTAGGATATATTGGATTTCAAGCACGAATTTAGGTACCATTGAAAGTCACATAATGCAATTGATGTGTGAGAATTTTCATATTTCTTCACCGTATTTTTTACATCACATCAACGGTTTTCATACTTCTGGAAGAATTATATTATTTTTTAGACCACCGGTTGCCATAACGATATTCTTAATACCCGTCTTCTGTTTAGCATGGTTTTATTTCAACTGAATTTCTTCCCAAGCTTCCTGTGGATTTCACGTCGTAATCCCGTATCTGAAGATGTTGGCGAGGTCTTTTTTTTAATCTGCCATTGTGCGAAGAGGAAAAATGGATACTTACATTTGTCTTGTGAGCACTAAAACAGGATAGACCTTTTAAAGAGGACCTCGACCGATTCCAATGAAGTTGAAGTTCAACCAAATAAAATTCAATCTGCTGCAAACAGTTGGCGCTTTATGATATCCTAACAAGATTATTACAAAATAATCTCTGTAAATCTATGGAAAATCTTACTTACTGACTGGCTGAGAGCTTATCTATAAATTGAAAAGCTCACAAATATTGATTACTCCCATGACAAGATTTTTAAGTTATACATTCATTCTAAATTTCATGGAAGAATGTCCACGGTGGGAATAATATTTTTTCCGTTTGAACAGAAATCTGATAGTGCGACTGCTCAGAGGAATGGATGAAAATGAATTATAATACAATCTAAAATTAGAAGAAAAATCTTTAGATGGAGGCATATTAGTAATCAAGGAATGATTTTTTTTGATGGGGTAGGACTACTGCCTGTGTACATAAATGTATTCTCCTGTTCTAAAACTGTTAATGCATGTATTAATAGTTCCAAATGATACATGATCATTAATTAAATAGTAGAAACATTCACATAGAAAACGTAAAAATTATCCAGTCATCTTTCCAATGTGTTTTACGGACTACTTGCGGATATGTTACCTAGTGAAAAACACTCGAACCAGGATCTTACTGACAACCGGTTGAGTGACATCGGAGTAATCTGGTCTCCAGTACGGCTTCAGGCAACTTATTTTTGTATTATTGAGATGCTACTGCTTTTCGGTGTTCATCAGCGGATGACTCCGTAAAAGGTAACTGTCTCGCAGTATCTCCCACAATTCTTTGAGCGGAGGACTTGTAGATTTTCAGCACAAATTATTATTAATGTGGAATTTTTAATATTCCACTTAAGATATTCAATGAGATTTTTACATGAAACGAAAATAAGGCTAATTAATGCATTTGGAATATATTGACTAAAACATACTCTGCCAAATGATGACGATAAATATTATACCCATCTAATTATATTTTCCCAACAATGGATCATACAGGTAGCTGTAGCTTTTTCAGTTATTTAGGTGTACTTTACAACTCTAATACATATAATATTCCTTAGTTTGTTGTAGCTTTTATTTGTAGTCATTATTGTAAATAATTTATTCTCTAAAGTCAGGCATTTCATATCAAATATTTTAGGTATTATGTTTATTCTAAAATCTAGTTTGAACGTACATAATTTATTCTCTGTTGTGTCGCGAGTGTCGTTTTGAAATGTCATATTTTTTTTGCCGTGACTCTGATACATGGACCCGACATGGATGGGTTCGCGTTTTAGAAGAAAAATCGGGCACTGTTTTTTTTTTCTTTCAGTTGGCATTTAAAAAAATCGCGTTCCACATTTATAATCCCTGATCATACTAAAAAGCATGGAGACGACAGGATCAGAGAGTTGACTTATTTTTTTCTTTTGATCCAGAATTTCTTCTGCCACCGTGTTTCAAATGATCCCGGCAAAAGTAATCAAAATAAGGCGGCGATATTTGTAAAAATACTTACTTTTAATGTGCCTCGCCATCCTGGATAAGTTTTATAATCTCCGGCACCTACCTCTGTGCTCTTTTAATTCCTCAAAGTGTTCTTTCGTTTATTCTCTCACCCCCTCCCCCTCTACTACAAGCTCCAGGTTTTACTGTGCGGTGGCGAAAGTTGTTATATCGCTGGTGACCGCCGAGACCGCAAAGAGCCGCTGCCGTTCGATGGGACAAACGCTCATCCTTCATTTTTCGAAATCGCTTTCAACGTGGATTCCGACCCTCTTTTCTCCGTCCCACCCTTGAATATCTCTCGCTCTTGCTCTCCTCTTAAGCTCAAAGTTCGGCATCACCTTTCACCCGGTAGGGCTGCGTCCCCTTAATCCCTTCCCATCTCCACCCCGTCCCACTGCTCCCTTCCCCGCGGTTCTCGCTTCGTGCACTCCGTCCTCCTCTAATGTCACTTCCCGACCAAGGAACCCTCGTCCCGCACTCTCCTTAACCAAAACCATTCGTTTAGCTTCCCTTTCATCTCCCCCCGACTCCACAATTTCCAATACCATACGGCCAGTACTATATGATTTTTGAATATGAACATCGCCCCCGCATTTGTATCGTGCCGCGTCAGCGTATGAGTATCGTAGTGGTTTCAACGCGGAAGGCATCTCTCACATTTGCAGTATGACTGAGAGATTTTTTGTGATTTTCCATTTACCTTCACCCCTCGCCCCCTTGTTCCTCTTTTTAAGGATGAAGTAGGTCTCAGAAGATATCATTGGTATTGCACCTCTGTTTTTTTGTTTTTTAACAGCACATACTATATATTTTCGATTTAGTTCTTTAATTCCCAGTCGATTTTGCCTAAGCATATAACATTTGGCAGTTTATTCGGAAATATGATACGTAATAGCATCATAATTGGTGATGTAGAGTGACTCCATAGGTCTTTCCATTCCAGATAATCTCTTAATCCATTCATAGGTCTTTCTTCTTTCATTACATGCCTCGTCCTTGGTCGTACTCTCTGTTTATTTAATTGCATGCTACTATAGTCTTCAATAAAATAAGTATGATAAACAATATTATCCGTTTGAATTTCAACTCGATTCTTCTCTTATTTTTTTCAAATTTACACAGTGAGCTTCACTCTTCGTAGTACTTCCTCTTCTTTTAAAGGACGCACTTCAACTCAACGACTATTTAGATCCTCTTTATTATCTCTTATTTCGTTTGTTCACTTTATGCTTATTACATAATTTCTATGTGTGAATTATTCGCACAATTGCGAATAATTCACATATAGAAATTTCAGTGGCCGAATTCCATGTATTGTTTTGCAGCATAAAGGGCTTTTTAATTTCATATTTATTGAATGTATATATTCATAAAATCGTTGTTATGTAGCCTGATGATGATATATTTATATAAAGTGTCTACAATTTGGAAATTGAGCATGGTACATCTCGTATCAACATTAGAGCGTCGTATTAACATCGCAATTCGATATAATGTGTTGCTTAGTGTTTCAAATTGGTAATGTGACAAGCATCAAAATGGCTCATCATATTCGACATGCTGAAAACGCATATCGTGGATGTACTCGACTTTTCGCCGCCAGAGAAATTCCAACTCTCCTGTTCTCAGTTATTGCCAATCTGACTTTCCTTTCCCCCTCTCACTCCCTACTTTTGTATCTCTCTCTTCGTATCTCCCCTTCCTCCGATCTCCCCCCATTCCCTTCCCTCCTCTTCCGCTTACTCCACACGCACACTCCCCAGGGTATCCCATCCATCTCCGGCCCCCGTGATAAGCATCTCCTGGTGTCGTCCGTTTTATAATGGACTCGTCCCATTCGGCGACCATTTTTCGTAGTGAACCGGGAGTTGGGGCATTTGGTATAAAAGAGAGAAAAAACTGGAATACATTCCAACCGCTATCTCGTGGAGAGTCAAATGAGACAGTAGCGGTATTCATTCTCCGTCCATCGTCAAACCATTGATCCTCCCCCGGAATTTATCTCCATTCATTTCTGAATTGGTTTTTGTCTTCGGATGCAATTTGTTTCTCTTCGCCCGGTTGGTTAGTAGCCGTTTAGTGACACGGGTTTTGCGGATGAGCCAAATTTTTCATGACTCCCGGTCCTCTGTGCCGGGGCAGTTAAAGCCAAATGTTACGGCGTCACTTGGAATAAGTTAAACGGACATTGGGGAACTGTTTTCGAAACGTAGCTTCGTCCTCATCATCCTATTCCTCACTGCCCTTTTCAACTCTCCGCGAGTGAACGCAATGAATGCACGCGGTCATGGTCAACCTACTCAAACATCGCCATATGCTGACACTGCACCGGTGCCCCATATCCCCTTTGCTCTCCTGGGTCAATCGCAGGTGACCGTAGGCAAAGCTCTCCACTTGAAGTCCTCTACGGGAATGAGTGGTCCAATGGCAATTATGGTGATTCGGATAGGAATGCAGCTGTTTAATCCCATCACAGTAAACAGCTCAAACAAAACCAACTCAAACCCGCATCGTTAAACACTCGACGAATATTCAACCCAACCATTGTGCAAACACCGTGGAATTGAAGGCAATTGATCATTTTTAAGTACGTATCGTTTTCCCTACCGATTGAAAATAGTTGCAAAGAAGGGATGAAATGAATAGTGAGGAGGCAGAAGTCTTAAATAACGGTACCGCACTAAGCAAGATGCAATCTCTCAGAGTAAATTGTAACACAAATTTAAGTAGTAGTGGTATTTAGGGGAGGCGACCGACTGCTGAGGTCAATTGCGCCATAGAGGATGGATAGGAAAAGGATGAAGGGTGGAGAGAAACGCGGCGTCGGCATTAGCCTTCTCTTCACGAAAGGCGCCAAGGGGTCCGAAGTTTAACGTCCCATCCGACGGACGGCGTACTCACTCAAAGTGCCCTCCACAAAGCACCTCAAGTAGGGATCGAGATACCTCTGAAAAATATTCAACACCGCCGGGATTTGAACCCGCGCCCTCAGGGTGGGAAGCCAGTACGTTAGCCACCTCACCATCTCGATCCCTGAAAACACAGTGATATCTACTTTCAAAAAGTAGAGTTGCTATTTAAACAGTGGCTAATAGTTTAAATGCGGAATAGCAAAAATATCACTGACTAACAAATCAATTTATATGAACACTTTTATCCGATAAATAGCTCGGACGGATACAAAAGAAAAAGCAGTAATTAATTGAAACATGATTGTTTATGATTTTAGATGAAGCTACTTTTGAGATTTTATACAATTATCGATTTTACTATCACCATCACCACCTCGATCCCCCACAAATTTAAATGCTATAGCATTCAAGATAGAATTATAAATTGGATTAGAGACTTCGTTTCAAATCGTAACCAAATAGTAGTCATCGATGGGTTGTGCTCAACAGATATAGATGTAACTTCGTGCATCCCCCAAAAGGAGTGTAATAGGGGCGCTTCTATTCTTAATATATATTAATGACTTAAGCTCACACGTTATTAGTAATCTCAGATTATTTACTGACGACACAGTGGTATACAGGGTAATAAGGAGTCAAGTAGATCGCGGTCTACTCAGTTGAGACTTAGACACAATCTCTGACTGATGTAAGGAATGGGGATTAATACCTAAGATAGAAAAATCCGCTGTTTTGAAATTTTGAAAAAAATGAATTGGCCAACGGGACATTAACTATGAAATAGAGGGTTCAGTGCTAACTGCGGCCAATCAGTTAAAGTATTTAGGGGTAGTTTTTCCAGCACGCCTCTCATGGGGAGCACACATCAAGACAATATGTGGATCAGCTTTCAAGAAACTCGGCTTCATTAAACGGGCATTGGGGAAATGTAATGAGAAAATTAAAGAAAGGTGTTACTTTGCACTATATAGACCTCATGGAATATGTCGCAAGTATTTGTGATCCTCAGGAGAAAATTTGGCAAAAAGAATTAAATTAAGCTCAGAGAAAATCCGCCAGATTCGTTAAAAATTGTTCATTATTAGAACAGAAGTGTGTCAGGACTCTCAAGGGAATCAGGCTGGGAGCCACTCGAGATACGAAGAGGTCAAGCGAGACTTTGACTTTTAGAAAAGTTTAGAACAAACGAGTTTAACAGTGACACTAAAGGAACTACGAGGGTCATCCGGAAAGTAGTACCCGTTCGTGAAATAAAGACACAAAAGTAAATATTAACAAACATAAAAAATTTTATTTGAAAGAGGATACTTTAAACTACTTCTCAACATAATCTCCAAGCAAATTAAGGCATTTGTCATAACGTGTGACAAGTTTCTGTATTCCTGCTGCATAGTCCTTCGCCGCCAGCTCATTGAGATACGCGAGGGACCCATCTTGCACAAATTTTTGCATAATGCAGATGGTGTTTAACAATTTCATGAACAATTGTTCGAGAAACATTGGGAAAATGCTCACAGATGTCATCAATTGTGACGCGCCGATCGTTCCTCACGAATTCGTCAACTGAGCTCACCAGTTGGTCTGTAATGACAGACGGTCTCCCCGAACGCTCATCGTCGTGTGTGTTCCCCCTCCCCATGTTGAAGTTGCGACACCACCGCCGAACAGACGACTCGTCCATTGCATTGTCTCCATACACCTCCTTTAATTGGCGATGAATATCACATGGGCGAACGTTTCTTGCATTGAGGAATTTAATCACTGCCCTCACTTCACAACTGGCGGCGTTCTCAATTTTTTTAAACATTGTAAACAATCACAGAAACAACACAGGCAATGCTAGCGTCACGCAACTTGGCTCAGAGAAGGCAGACAAGCCACTGAAGCTATCTGACCTCGTCCAGCGGCTACTCGCGTCGTCAGCACTTCATGCGGCACGAACGGGTACTACTTTCCGGATGACCCTCGTATTATGGCTCCATAATACTTAGGTAGATCAGACTACAAACATAAAATAAGGGAGGGAAACCGAAGTCACTTTAGAAATACAGTATTAAAAGCATTTAATTTACAAGTTGGAACAAAATTAAACATTTCTAAGATATCTGTTATATTTGTAGGTACATGTGTATGTTAGTTGGTAGTATGTGTGTTTGCATGTTTGTGGGTTGTGATGGTTTTTGCATGAATGTTTACCATGTTTTGCTTGTGGACCGTATAAATTTGTGGTTTTTGCATGCGGTTTTTTTAAAAAATAGGTGGTGCCCTAACACCCCCCACCATACGCACTTGCGGTGGCTTCCGATGTATTGAGTTGATGTAAATGCAGTGAATGCTAATTGTTTCTAATCCCACTGGAAGAGCGGAGAACTTAAGGAAAAGAGTTGAAACAGGCGGCACAAAAAAGGTCACGGTTGGCAGAGCTTCCCACCCTAAGGAACTGAGTTTAAGCTTGTAGCATGCACCATATTTGAACAGATCTGTTCACAGAATGAAATATATTCACATGTATTAATCAAACTCACCAGAATATCACGGAGAGTGACACTTCTCCTGAAGTTGGTTGGCCAAAATACAATGATTGTCTCTGATTGGCCGTAGAAAGTTACAATAACGGTTTTATTAAATTTTCTTATGCCATTTCTGTAAAATATGGGAATCATTGTTTTTATAAACTGAAGAAATAACATCCCCAGGTTATTCTTTGTTATATGCAATTCATCGCAGCGCGGAAATTCCCTGAATGGCTTCATGAGGAATGGATATAAATTCTCCTGTAGAATTCAAAGTGACTTAAAGAAATAATTAGCATTCCAAAAAGTGACGGGAATAACACTTTTCCACACAATTCGTTACAGAAATGCGACCGGTTTTACCTCAATTAGGAAACTTGTGGCCAAATTATGCCTTATTAAGGTGAATCTGGTCCTTTTTGTTTCACTAAATAGTGTGGAAAATGACCAAATCTGCCACATCTCTGATGATGCATAACTTTTACAAATTTGCACCAGAAACTTGTGAGTTTTTAGAGATAATGTAGGCAAATAAAAAACAGGCGTAGGAAAGACTTGGGTTTTGCCTATCGTTTAACGCTTTTCAGAGAGCCACTTCATCAATGTACGGTTATATTGTTGGGTTAAAGGATTCATTTGTGTGTTATTTTAATGTGTTTATACTACAGCGATTGAAGTGAGATTAAATTGAATTTAAATGGCAGCCTTATTTGCTCCTCTTTAGTTTAGATATTCACGCGAAGCTACCAAACACTTGCATGTTTAAGAAAGTTGTAATTGTTTTCATGAAGTACTAGCTTTTAAAAGCAAATTAATTCGATTGAAAGGTTTTATTCAAAGCATGTTAGTTATTGGATTAAGATTGAAATTCATGGCCTAAATGGTTTATTGTGACAGCTCTGGTGTCCGCACGTGATGTTCTGGCGTCCATCTGCGCACAGAACTCACGAGCATTAACAGTCTTGTTGGGTGAAAATGTGGAGCTATCTCCATTTATTTCTGCCTTTCACGCAATATATTTTTAATCGCCCCGCCAATCTATCTGGTATGATTACACTCTTTCGTTTCGGTCTAAAAACAAAAGACTCGTAGGACCTCATCTCGCAGGATAAATATTTTGACGGCGCTCTCGTAAATAGCGAGCGGGGTGGGGGATTGCATAATTTTCATGAAATATCCTCTCTTTATTTTTGAACTCTAAGGAGACCCAGACGTATGCGAAAATGTCAGAGTTCGTCTTTCCATTTACGCCACCGGCCAAGGCTAAGGTTGTTTTTGGAGCGGCGTGTGCACTTCTAGTATCAAAAGAAGATTTTTAGTTCCCCTCCCTCCTCTTTTTTGAGAAGAAAAACTGGCGCTGCGATGCAATCGCCCGCTTCTTTCACTGCCGTCTCTTCATGCGAGAGGAATTTTTCCAGTCCTCTCATCCCTTAAGGACTGTGTTCTTTCCCTCCCTTCCCATTCCCAGTTATCCTTACCCCTCCGACTCTGCGCTGCTGCAGACTTAGCCGCCCCCTCTGCATTCCTCCGAAAGCCCCTTTGTCGAACCCTTTTGCCCTCGATCCCATTATTTTCTGCTCCCCGAAATTTCTCCACTCTCGACCCCCTTCGATGCCATTCCTGCGGAAGGAAAATCGATTCAGGGAGCGTTCCTCGATTGCTCTAATAACTCTAGAGCAAAGCAAAAAAAGCACTGCTTTACACATCTGCTGGCTTTGAGAAGAAATGGGATACGCAGCGTGTTTTCGGGTTCAAGTTTAGTGCTTCTAAATTGCTGTTAAAATATTATTTGCTGTACTGAGATTACCTCCGAATTGGCGGGGATAATTAATTTCGTAAACTACATCCCGGTAAAGCAGAATTGCGCTGTTTTGTGGGTGGAAATTGCTTCAAATTTACGCCCTCATGTATCAATTCCTTGTGAATTAACCCTCCTTACTAAATACAGTTATTTAAAATGCTAAAAAAATTACGAAGGGAAAAATTATTATTACCACCATTCCTGATGTTTTTATTAAATTTAGCTTCCTTGCCGTTTCTGGCGTATTAAAAAGATACAGAATGGTTTAAATTAACCTTTTTAAGTTTTGAAATCAGTAAGTTTAGTCATAAAAATACGTCACTGTTAATTAATTGAGGATCATAAATTTACATATGCATATATTCTAAAATCTATTGATCTTTTCCGAATGACGCCATTGATCCAACTCTGAAAAATATACATTCCTATCCGCAATCACCTCCTCGTCTGAATAATATCTCCTTGCTGCAAGTCATTGTTTCATAGCTGAGAACATTAAGTAGTCCATAGGGGAAAGTTCTGAAGAATAAGGAAAATGGAGAACGAATTGGAGTCCATATAACATCTCAGTTTGGCGGCTACAACAGCAGGGAAGTGAACTGCTTTGTTGTTGCGTTGGAGGACTTTTCGGTCGGCCAGTTATGGAATTTCTTCTTCCAATTCAGTGTTCAAACGATGAAAATGTCCGTGAATACTATTCTTCTGCTATAGTTTGACACTTTTTCAAATAGTGTTCGAAGATTATCCCTAGGAAAAAGCTAAAAAAAAACAATTACCGTAACTTCCCAGCTTAAGGAACGTTCTTCCCCTTCTTTGGTGCTGGGGCTCCCTGTTGACAACTCATTCCTTGGTCTCTATCTTGTTTTTATTAATGGTGTGCAAATAATTCTCTCGTATTTACTAAGTGATGCCTAAAATCCTTTCGATTTCAATGAAAACAGGTACAAAACAGCCTTGAAGTACGTCACAAAATTTTGTTTTTGAATAGCTTGAGTTCAATCGCGGCACCCATCTTGGGGAAGACCTATCTTGACTTTCATGTTCAAATATTATAGTAAAGAGTTATGTCCCCTTTTAGTCTATTTGCCTACAGCGTTAAACATCTCACGGATCCTCACACATCTAATATACATCATCTTACAATGGGTTTGAAGAATGATTTTTGAGCTAATGACCTCGACAGTATGCTATAAACGTTCAGCGTCACTGATATGACCACTCCGAAAATTTTGAAACCATTTATGAGCCATGAAAATCAAAGGCACGGACTCACCATAGCGTTAATGGCGTTACTCTTTGGTCTCCTGAGGCAAAGTCTCTTTCATGAAATAATATTTGATCAGCACACGAAATTCTCTTTCATCCATTTATTTTGAAAGTCACTTGACTAGATCTAAACACGGAGTAATTAACCCATCTGACTGAAACTTTGTGAATGTTCCTTTAGGGATTGTTAATAATGGAAAATAAATTAGTTGCAACCCTTTTTTGTTATCTCCATGCCTTTACACCAATTTTCATACTACTCTTGTATAAAACAACAAGAAATTAGTTCAATCTAAACTATAATGAATGCAAAACATGATTAATGGAACCATTTCCTATTTACCTAAGTACTTATTTCAAGTCAGTTTTACTTATTTCAATACGCGATGCTTAAATACATCATTTGGGAAATGTAGCGCGCGCATTTTTCAAAAATATTATCTCTCAGCTATCCACCCTGAAATCGATTCACAGCGATATTTTGTAGCATATTTGTGTCATTTTATGCTCTTACTAAATGCGCTTTCGTTTGCGTAAGCTGGCTTTTCGCCAAATTAACCACTGATTCCCATAACTTATAGACTCAATACGTTCATAATTAGGTTAAAAGTCATGTAACTTCGGGAATTCTTTTACGAGTTTACATGCAGTTAAAATAAATCAATTGCCTAATTCAAGATGGGTTGATACTTGCGCCCTATTTATACACCAGATTATATCCGTACAGAAGCAAAAGCCACCCGGACGTAGGTGACGACAGACAGATGATCGGAATCGGCCACAATTTAGTGCCAAATGGCGTGCTATCTGACATTTATGAAGCTGGAAAAAATAATGAGCACTCAACGAGAGCCAAACAGATCGAAGGAAACTGGCCTGCGGTTGGATTACCAGCCAGATATTGGACGATTAATTAGAAAAGTATAGAAACAGGGGATCGTGTTGAGTAATGCGACACGTAATCAAAATTAAACTTCTAGTAGGAAACCGTGAGGAAAACTGTAGACTGATAGAAACTTTCCAAATAAATTATTAGTTACTTGCAAAAATGTTGATGTGATAGAAGAAAGAGGAAAGCACAAAAACTAAAGGACTGAGGATGGGCGAATACGTTACAGAAGGTAGAGATTTGAAATCAACGGAAGAGCGAGATTAGATAGAGAAAACTAAATGAAGACTGAGGAAATGCTGTTAGAACTTGTTCAGAAACAGTGAACAGAGATCAGATATTATTACCATTTGACTAGAAATTGCAAGAGGAAATGAATAAAAACTCAAGAGATGGTAAGAATTTTTGTTGATGTATATGACCGGAAAAAATTTCATATAAGAACACTAAAAAGAGGCAACAGTATCGATGATGATGAGAAAGGGTACTACTATATATCTAAAACTGTAATTTTGAATGCTGCCGTAAAGAACTAAAGGGCAAAAAAGGCACTAGATATCGATGATATACCCTTCCTTGAAACTAATGACACAATGAAGAATTTAGAATCGAAGACAACGTAGTATGTGAAAGGATAGCTATAAGGAAAGAAATACTGATTATCATTAAAAAGAATGTAAGCGTGCGTATATTAACAAAGATATTTAATGTGTATACTGAGGAGGGAATTAACGATACCACGTAAAAGATTAGAGCCCGGTGCTGTACATATTCAGAAAGAAGGACAAGTGTGCTGCTGCAATATACGGATTACATAGTTGTATCTGCAGATAAGGAAGAGGGTATTGTCGTGGATCCTATTTAGGATGGAATAAGTGATGAAAAGGTACAACCTCAAGATAAACAAGATTTAAGCAGGGTCTGCAGTGGAAGTAGGCGAGATAATCTCAAGGAAAGACAAGGGAAAGACACGCAGGAATAATTGGAAGAGTATTGCTCTTAAGGAAGTAGTATCACTGAAGAAGCAAAAGGGATATGGCAAGCAGCCTATGAGTGGTGAAGAAAACTTTCGATTAGAAGTAGCTAATAATACCGGCAGATGGTACAAGTATATTCATAAGAGAGCGTCCATGAAGCCCATGTAAATAAAAGTTAAATATTAAATCTGCCTTTCTGCGGATTTAAGACTTCAACAAGGAGAAACAGAGAAAAAGATTGGAAAAAATTATTTCGATGAGTCAGGGTATAGAGAAGCATATTACAGGGCCCCAAGAAGAAGAAGAAGGAAACAATTTTGAGTAATCCTGTTGCACGATATCTTCCTGATGGTCATAATTGAAGGACACACAGAATGGATAAATTTCTGAGGAGAGGATGAACAATCAGAGGCAAGTATTAAGCACATGTTGGCGCTGGGAGCTATCTAGGATCAAGGGAATAGAGAAGTTGACAGGGAGTTTGAATGTTTAGAGAGCTACTGAAAACTGAACATTCGATATTAAAATTTTCAGTAACGCACACATATGTGTGCGTTGTAATATTTCACCGTGTTGCATAAACCTGAATTTTGTCAACCAAGAGTTTTTCTGCACTGTTGATGTAAACCCGAAAATCCTGAGTAGCTCCTTTTTTATAAATTAAATACCTGAACGGTTCTTTGTTTCCTTGGCCAAATACCTATATGAAATGAAAATAGCTGTACAAAATGTGTGTGCTCAAAACCAGCTATTTCACGCAATTGCTTTACGATTCAATGAAATTCTGGAAGGCCCAAACATCGTACAGTCGGGAATTTCCTTGTCATTTCAATTTTTAAGATCAAAATCCCATATACACGTTTGACGAGTATGCTTCTGTCCAATAAATACGCGAACTTAGGCCATAAAAACTTTATTTTTCAAAATTAACTCCACATCGACTTTTTTCCCCTTCAAAGTACTCTCCATTCGTTGGTTACTATGAACTTATTTTATCTCCTTTTCCACTGTTTAGAACACTCTTGTAAGTCCTCAGCAGTTAGGCTTTATAGGTGTCTCATCGTTCCTTGCTTTATTGTGTCCACATCTTCTCATTGATGTCCCCTCATCACATTTTTGCATTTTGGGAATAGGAAAGAGTCGCAATCACCAAAAAACTTCATGCTGATTCGTTGCTCCGGGATTTCGTTAATTTCCATTTTCGACAAACAGTAAACCCAAGGACAACAGAAGGTAACATAACTGGCACCATACGCACAGCCCGACGATCCGCCAAGCACAGACGGCTAATTGGGTCTCAGGCAACTAGTACCGCTAGTGGGCGGGGCATAGTCCGTAGGTATAGTCCGCGTCATGGCCGTCAAATTGAACCAGTTCGCTCATTTACTGCACAGGCCACGTAAGTTATTCCTCATTGAGCAAAAAAAGAAATTCGGAATGAATTTTTTCCAATGCAGATGCATTTTTCGACTTTTACGACATAAAAATAAGCTGTAATTGCAAATAAAATTACTTTATTTCGTAATAATATGTATTGCCTCAAATTTACGCCAATTGCTATTCTTTTTAATGTAAATTGGATATTTAAAAATTTTACTTGAACAAATAAGTTCTTTATGCAGATTAATTTGATAGATATTTTGGCTCGCAGGAAGAATTTCAAAGATTAATGTTGTCTAGTAAAAACAATGCATATTAGCTGACAAATTTTCAATAATGTACATAGAATGTTGATAGCGTGACAATATTAGTTGTAGCACTAGATATTATGCATATTTTAATTGGTATAATCGAAAGGTGTAGCATGCTAGAGATAAATTACGAGTACTATAGAGAAATGGCATTGCTATCATCAATCTCATTTTTTTGCTGTGATTGTATTATTCGAAGTTCGTCACTTTAATTAGGTTTTGGAATGTTAAAGACTGCACAGCGATATATTTATTTGCCTCTCCTAACAAATCATAATGCTATAACTTACACCACGTTGAACTCTTATTCAATACCTCGTACATACTTCCTTCCTCCGTCCGACTTGGCTCAGCTATTCTAACCGCATCTTAACTTGCCGAAAGTTCTCCCTTCTATCAAAGTTTATAAATCCCATGTCTCTTCAAAATTCTCCTCATCCATCTCCTGCCTCCAAGGGCATCTCTTTTTCCTGCTGCAGCTGATGTATAAAGGTAGTACCTTGTCCAAGGTTTATATAAATTGTATACTCCTAAATGCATTAAAATTCGATGAATTTGTATCATTTGATTCTACGTATGTTATATTTTCCCGTGGTGTTACAATGATATTGAGTGTAGTAAACAGTGTTAAAGTCTAATTTAATTTAATGTAAGCAGCTATTTATGTTAAAAAATATTCCATTTTTTATTTCGATAGTAATAGTTAAGCGTACAGTTATCCATTAATTCTTGCATAATATGAGTGTGCGTATTAATATAACATATAAGAACATGCGTCGTACCTCACGATATACGTATGCGACTTGGTTGTTTTCGAGCCAGAGGAATTTCCCGCTTCCTTATGCAGGCATAAAAAACGAAAAAAGTAAAATTAAAAAAAATAGAGGAATAGAATTAATACCGGATACTGATGTTTTTATTAGCGATTTCCGAGCGAGTCGACCATATCGGTGAAAATCTGGTTCGCCCTGGCTCTCGGCCATGAATCAACGCGTCCTTGTTATTTGCTTCATTACTCATAAATTTTCATGCAACGATTTAACACTGCATTCTACATGACAAAGAAAGTTTTTTCAAACGATTCTGTCTGCTGTGGTCAAACACCGTTGTGGAATCTGAACTTTCCCTGGTGATGAATCGGTCATATCATGCTTGGGCGAGTAATACTTCACGAGAAGTAATGGCACTCGATACGTCGGACACATTTTTGTCTAGATTGAGGACTCAATTATACTGCTGTATCTGTTTGAAAATTTTCCTGGCCAAATTGATTTGAGGATTCTCAGTGGGAGTTTAAATAAAAAAGGAAGCTTCTCGATTAGAATGTCATATATACAGAATTATTATTAAATCAAGTGTTCAACTAAAAGCATCGATTATTTCCTGCTGATTTCAAAGTTATCAGCAGGATTTCTCGGAAACTCCGAATGAATTATTTTCTCTGACACTCAATTAAACAAAAACTCACCCAGAGTAAATCATTTTAGGGTCATTGAACTTTACTTGTAAAAAGTTTATGCGTAACGAAAATTTCAACGTCTGGCATAATGATATGTAAGTATCAGTCAATAAAATTACCCCTTAACTTATGATATGCTTGTTTGAGTGCATCTATGCGTTGTAATTGAGATCTACGCTATACGCCGACGGATAGTCCCGATATGCTGTTTCAATGCTTTTCGAAAGTCAGTTATAAGTCCTATTGACCAATATTAATGTGTTTCAGCATGCTTATCCAAAAGAACTATAACCAGGTACAGAAACCTCTGAGTATAAGGACGCCGGTCCATTCGGGTTGTCTCCGAGGGATTGATTGCGCGTTTCAGAGGGAAAAGTGTGGTTTGGAATCACGGATAACGTGAGTGATATTTCAGCATCCTCGATAGAAGATTCCGGCCGAATATCCCTTCATTACATTAAATGGATTTTTTTTCTTCGGCGGCCATGCATAGATAAAAGCATCTCTTATTTTTGGCAAAAGGCCCCCCTCCATGGGCACTCCCTTCGGTGCCCTTGTTTTTAATATTACGCATCAACTGGCGGCGATTTGGAGAGTTTTCTGACTTGGGTCGGGGCGGGAGTCTCGCCGATCGATTCGCCGGTGAGGCGAAGCCCCGGTCGAGGGAGATCGGGAGCCGAGCGTGCGACCGACCCGGTTGAGGGGTGGGACTGTCCCGGGGGGAGGGACAGAGGAGACTCAGGGGTGTGGGTGAGCTGAAGAGTTGAGGAGTGTGGGTAGGATGGATTGGGAGAAAGCGAGATGGATGGTAAAGGAGTCGAGTATTTTGTAATGCCACGTGTGACAGTGGGAAATGTTGAAAAGTGGGAGGAGGGAAGAGGTTGCAAAACTTTGGGGATTGTGACTCGTAAAACTTTAACTGCAAATGGAAAGAAACCCCGAAACGCGGTGATAGAGATACATAATTTTCAATGGTGGTAGATGGCAACAAAGAATCTCACAAGTCTGAGCTTTGTGGATCCTTCAATTTTCACGTAATCGTATTCGAGGAACCGGAAATGTGCTGCAATGCGGGTCCAAATCCAGATATTGCGAATTTCCAAGAAAACTTCTAAGAACTTTAACTCAAGGTTTCAGCAAAAATTGCTTTTAAACAAAACGTCTTTATTTGCTATTTGAAACTATTTATCTATCTTCTGGGCATTGTTTTAACAGCAGAGAGTAGCAAAATATTGGTGCTTGACTCCTTTTTTCTCAGTAAAAAATGTAACTCAATTATCAATTTTCTTAGGTGATTCTCTTAAATTAAAGGGCATTGAAATCAGAAAAAAATGTGATTGGAAGTTTAAGTCCTAATGAAGTATTGTATTTTGAATCTACGCCGATTGGCAATTTTCCAGTGTTGCACTTGGGTCAATATTCCCGCCAGAGTTTACCTTATGGCACTTGAACATAGAAAATGAGACGGATAATTAGCGGGAATGCTCCTTGAATAGTTCGTTGGGCGTGAGTTTGATCTTAGACTTCTGGGCACAGGTGAAATCACGCTCCCGTACCTTTTAGTACGGAGGTGTGGTTTCCCCTGTGTCCAGAAAGACGAAAATAGGACGAATCCGTGATAAAGCGGGATTAGCACCGGCTCAAAACTGCCAGAAGTAGCCTCAAGTGAGAGGGCGAAAGTTTTTTTTGCGCTCTTAAAGCAGCGCGTAAAAACCAAAAACGTGGAAATAATCTCTTGGAAAAAACCAAATGCGTCCTCCTGCGTTGTTCCAATCCCGATGACATGCACAGTCGTGTTTCTGAAATAATATTTTTTTCCAAAAAAAACACCAGATCGCTTGGGCATTGCCATTTTTTTTAAATGATGCGAATGTTTCTTGACAAGCTGCGACGCGAAATGGGCACTCTGACGCATTTTTTTTAAATTGAGTATGAAAAAATATTTACACTGGTACCGACGATCATCAACATTGAACGAGAACAATGACTGTTCGCATCTCGTAGCCGATTCAAGGTCAATTTAACTCAATCCTAGCGGAAAATAATGAGCTACATGTTCACCTAGTAGTTGATGTGTAACAATGTCTATGGATTGTCTTATGATAGTGAAAGTAGAATAATAAAGACTTGAAGTAGTACTGTGACTCGAGTGAGAAATTCATGTTTTATGTGTTATTGCTAGGGCTATAACCACAGAGGTTGAAGCGCAATCTCAATTAAGGGAATTACATAAGAGAATTCCTAGTATGAACAATCATCATTCTATTCTGGCGTCGTGCTATAATGCCAGTTAGGGGAGTACCTTTTTGCGTCTCTTAATTGTTAATATATATGTTTTGATGGAGGAGTTATTTCAAATATTTTGCCGAAAATATTTCTTAACGTACCTATGGATAAAATACGTTAAGGAAATTACTTGAAGGATGTTTTTAGAATTAAATGTTTACAAATTTGGATATACGAAGCATTCGATATGTTCTGATAATAATTATATCACTAAAAACTCTTAAAAATATCCTAAATAATCGGGTAAAAATAAAAAATAATTTTTTTTCCAATTATTACTGTTTCATTTTTGGTGGCTGATCAAATAATGTGGCAAGGATGAATGTAACACGAAGACTATTGGCGATGATGCATGTGAACCAACTGACATATTTCTCTGTATCGAGTTTGCGAATTCTTCTTCTGCTTTTCATCCCATTAAATCAATACGTTGTGCTATATGCTCGCAATAATGTAATACATATAATTTTATCATATATGTATACGCACACATATTCAAATTTATATATATATATATATATATATATATATATATATATATATATATATATACACACACACACACACATATATATTCATTCACGTGGAAATAGATGTAAAGATAAGCGGTAGGAACACATAAAAAGGACGAACACAGGAGAGGGGGGAAGACGGAATCGAGCTAATTACAAGCTCAAAAATATTTCCTTGGCCGGGAATCGAACATCGGATCTTTTGACTTGCCGGACTAATGCTCTAACCACTTGAGCTATGATTCAAGGAAATGTAATTTTCACTGAGATGTACGGGTCTAAATGCAACCAAGTGCCCCGATTCTTTTGCCAAGCGATGGCTTCAGCGGGCTGTTTCACCCCCCAAAAGAGAAATACACGACACACAAGAGGAAGGACAGGAGGTAAGCAATCATACAACATCAAAAAGGATAGTAACAGTGATATACTATATATATATATATATATATATATATATATATATATATATATATATCACTGTTTTATCTATTGATTTTTCTTTTTATGCAACTTTTTATTGATAACAGAACAGTTTTCAAATCGACTGAATAAAACCGTCGCTTAATTTTAATCAAAATATATATTCATCAAGTATAAGTTTGTAAAATTTGGGTAAGTTCACTCCTTGATCAGTCTCATGATTAATATCTAATTTAACTCACATTTTGTTTAATACAATGTGTTCGATATGAACACTTAGAAATTAACAAAACTTCATATAGTTTATTGCAACTTCTGGTAAAATTGAATTTTTTTCTAGTCATTAATTACGCTGCCAAAGCTTGATACGTGATTTAAATCAAATGCTAATGTTAATTTAGTTATTGCATCACTTGAAGTACATAGTCATATCGAAAATACGACCATTAATACAATTCCGTAGGACTATCATCAAGGAGTATTTTCCTTTAGAATTAATGCCAAAAATATGTAGGAACATCTCTAATACAGAAAATTTCAATATTTATATTTACTAATAAGAAATTCATCATACATCAATATCTCGTAATATAAAATGGCGGTTTTATGCATCGCATCAGATATTTGATTAAATAGCCGCTTTATTGGTTGTGTTGGATTGCTTGGCTTTTAGTATTGATTCCAAACTTGGAAAAATATTTTAATCGTTGTATTCGGGCGTAAATCAACAAAATGAGTAATTGTTGCAGAATACCTATATTCTATCTTGATTGGTGGTATATTCGGTACACGGATGAAAACAAATGTATATCAGTGAAATGTAAATCTTGTATTACGTAATTGTAATTGTTCAGCGAACTATTTCTCCTCTCGCTGTTCTCAGCGACGTTCTAATAATTATCGGCTTGCACATGTGCGAGTGGACACAAGAACTCAGGTGCAAAAGCGCGTAAAGCTCACTCACACCACATGTATACGAAGAGCAGCCAAATGCGAACCCGTTTTGGACCACGGCCATAAAATTGGAATAGCCCCTGACTAGGAGATTAAAATTCCTCTGCCGAGTGTACACGGCTCTTTGCATTTGATCTCGATTACGAGCAAATAGTCAGAGGCGCTCTTATCATGTAAATCATATTCATTGGACCTCCTGGAGTGTTATGTTACATGATTTGAAAGATCGTATCAATCTAGCTTTTCTCTCGTTGTTTCACTGAGAAGATATATATCCTCTATCTATTGCCCCCAACCTATTCATTATCATTTATTTATGTGGTAATGTCACTTTGTATACCCTAGTTGAATTCGTTTCACCTGAAATGCTTCCTTAATTAAGTTTTAGAGGTGAAATAGGTATTAAATTTGACTGATTTATCTAATAGTTTTTTATTCTAGCTAATTATGATACCAGAGCGTCATTGTTAAAAACTAAAATACTGCTTCAATGCAATAATGATTAGTGCAAAAATCATTCGCCTTGACCAAGAAAATGATTTTTACACTTTGCAATTGGTAAATTGGTAATGCGAATGACTCCGCTAAAAGCTACTGTCGCGGCCTAGCTCGCAGTTTATGCATTTGCCAACGACTGCATGACAAACCAACCTCACATTTCTATGAATGTCAATCCTGGTCTCTGTGTAAATTTAGCTGCGGGTGCCACCCATGTTTTAATTTGTTTACATGATTCGAGGAAAGCTATAAATTGAAAAGGCATTAATATTATGCATCAACTTAGGGTTAAAGTTAACGGCTCAGGGTAATTCATTAATTTATTTAATTACTCAGGGTAATTTATTGTTGGGCAGTTGTTCCACGTGAGCCATCCTCTTTTCATGTTTTTTAAAGAATAGAAGTTTTAAAGCAAGAAATATATTGTATTACAAACGTTGAAATAAACATAAATATATAACTTTAAAAGAAGTACAGCGTCTAAATATAAAATTATTTTGCTCTTCACACCAAACAAGGTGCTAGGTATAGTCACGTAAAAGAGAAATGCACAAATAAGAAGTCAATATGTTGAATACAATTATAGGCAGGGAAAATAATTTCTTGATGAAACATATTTTTGCGTGGGCTATTTCGTTAGAATTTTCTTGTCACATTGTAATTAGTAAACAAAATGGCAGTCAACTCTTTTTGTTCCTTTATTCGTTCTTTCTTCTGTAGGGACTATGATGCCCGTAATGTGCTACATTTTGTGCTACAGTCTTACATCTTCTCAAAGAGAGATCTCTGAATAAGTTACATGTGAAACTTTGAACTGAAGTAGTTGAATATAACCGCAGTTTTCCTAACTTCGTAGTCGCACCGATAACTTTGTCAGAATGTCTTTCCCTACATCTACTTTCTCTTCCTCTAGTTAGTTTAATCCAAAAATAAAAACCACAAAGTAACAAAGATACATCAGGATAATATGATACTGAGCTGACAACATATCAAAACTGAAAATATTTTACGAGTGCAGCTCCAATCACGATTAGAATAAGCCAGGTGATGGTATTTAGAATGGTACAGGACCCAAGGGTTTACTTTACTCGGGGGAGATATGAAAGACGAACGTTACACTGAATCGGAAGATAAGATCACCTCGCTAAAATCCAGGAAAATAAAAATTGATAAAGGTCGTCTTTCTCGTACATCAAGCCGGGTCGAAACAAGATAATAAAGCATTGAAGAGTTCGTTATGTTATTGATATTTATGGTTTTATATACGTTTGTTTATTTCGTATTAGACACGATATACACTATCACAAAACTCACAATGTATGCCTACATCTAAAAGTGCTTATTATCCATCTCGTCACGTGGAGCTTCGAATTGGTATCATATGGTGCGATACTTCTTCACTGCGTCTGAGACAGTACAATTTTGAGCATGTGGTGGAAATCATTGATTTTTTGCGCTGGCTAAATGATATATTCGTTTAGCGTCGCACACCAGAAGGTAGTGGCCCAAGGCAAAAGAGACTTCGTGGCATAAGCTGCAGATGCGGTGGAGGGTTATGAGTATTTTTTCCTCAGCCAACTCATTCTCTCCGAGGAAAAGAGGAGAATATGCGGTTGGCCTATGCGGTGCTGGTAAAGAGCTCCTGTCAATCCTCCGGCTCCCGCAATGGATTCCCGGGAAGAAAGAATGCGTATTAGAGAGGAGAAAGGAGAGCACTGGGTTGGCTGATGGGGAAGAACAGAATGGGATGTCCTCCGCGAGACTGGAGAGGAGGTTGTACGTTCCTTGTAGGTTCCTCGGGATAAGGGTTGTGTGCGTCGGGGGATATTCTGGAGAGGGACGAGAGGCGAGTCGGAGGGAGGTGGGGGCGGGAGGAAAAGACTTGCGACGGCGGGTACGGTCTACTGAGCACGGAACCTCGAGGAGAGTTTTTATTTTTGCTCTTTCGGTAGGAATTGAGAGAGTAGAGACAACAACAGAGGAAAGGTGAGGGACGCAGGATTGCTGGGAGAGGAGAAATAAAGAAGAGAGAGAGAGAGATGGAGGGAAAGGTTTTTGGGGAACAGACGGAAGGACGGTTCCATATCTCCGGTGAGATATATCTCTCCTCGCTCCCCATCCCACTCGCCCCTCTCCCTCCACCCACCCCCGCCAGAGGGCGTGGAGGGAGCCACGTCTCCCATCGCCGCCGGGCCTAATCGAAATATCCCGGTCGTTGACTGAAATTGAGGATTCGTCCGAGGGGCGCGGGAGAGGGTTGGAGAAGAGGAGAGGCGTGGGGGAATAGGGCAGCGGCGGGGGTGGAAAGAGAAAGAGAGAGAGATAGAGAGGGAGGTAGGGTGATAGGGGTTGGTCGGTTGGTTGCGGGTGGGGGACGACAGTAAATCCTACTAGTCACGGGCAGAGGGAGAGGCAGCGGAGGTGAATAAACTGTGGCCCGCCTCAACGAATGGCACGGAGCCGACCGACCGTTATGATGAGTAAGTTTCCCATTACCTACAACGTCAACCTCCCACTTGAGGTGTGGTGGTCGGAGTTGCGCGATATGCATTTGAGCTATTTCCTTTCGTGGGGTAGGTGGACCATCTTGCAGTGACCAGGATGTTTTATTGTTTGCATTCACTAAAATCAAGACGTCGAGTGTTCCGTAGTTTTAACTCTCCATCGTGGAGATGAATTACTGCGCTCGAAGATATCTTCTTTCAGTAAACGAATAGGGATGAAATGCCTGGAGGATGGTTTAAACCATCCTTAGGATTCAGGAGCCAAACCTTTGCTTCCATTGTTGAAATTTAGTGCGTGAACCACCTCAGCACCAGTCCTTTACCTCTACTACGCTGTGGTCTTACATAAGATACGAGTATAATAAGAATACTAAGATAAGCCTTTGTCGGCTTCCATAAAACACGATTCCTTAGGTAAATTACAGATTCAGGTTTGATGTTGTGGAAGTGTTCCATGATAACAGAGGCGAACACCGTTGCAATTTTCCAATCAACAAAGAATTATTTTCAACTAGTTTCGATGTACTGCATCATTTTCAAGTAACGAAATGATGTAGTACATGATATGGTTATGAAATATGAGTAATGAAGTGGTGTAGTAGATGATGATGTAGAAGATAATACTTGAAAATTATGTAGTACATTGAAGCTAGTCGAAAATGAATCTTTGTTAAGCGAAAAATTTCAAGGGTTTTTGTCTTCGCCATTACAAACTCCTAAGCATACGTTTGCGAATAATGAGCACCTCCATTAGCCGAAATATTTTCCTAAAATTCATATATATATTTTTCGGACCTAATACCAGTATTTATAAGTAATTGGGTATTTGATAAAATGGCGGCTGTTAATTTGCACACTGACTCAGCTGTAAAGTAATATCGTAACCACCCTATACTCGGATCTTAGACGGGATTCGAACTAAACTAAAGGTATCCAGGCAGCGAGATATATTGTTTTTATCCCTTCCGATAGGTCGTGTGAAATATATAATTTTTTTCTACTTCGATCTTGAGTAAATCTCTTGAGTTGTTTTAATTAATTTCCATGTCCAGAAATAAAACATTTACAATAATGAATTGCTTTAATTTTCATATGCATTCAATGAACCAAATTTAGTACATACCGTTTTAACATAAATACTACGGTATTTAAAACAAAAGTAACCGATAAATCGATATAATTTAGTCTTTATTAAAGTATAATATGCAGATATGAAACAAAATATGCATGGATGTGTTGATTTTGCATGTGGTTTTGTTCTCTTTTACGGGTTGTGAGGGGGATCGAGATGGTGCGGTGGCTATCAAACTGGCTACCCACCCAGAGGGCCCGGGTTCAAATCCCGGCGGTTTTTAAAATATTTTTCAGGGGTATCTCGATCCCCACTCGAGGTGCTTTGTGGAGGGCACTTTGAGTGAGTACGCCGTCCGTCGGATGGGACTTTAAGCTGCGGACCCCTTGGCGCCTTTCGTTAAGAATAGGCTAATTCGGACGCCGGGTTTCTCTCTACCCTTCATCCTTTCCTGTCCATCCCCTATGGCGCAAATGCCCTTAGCTGTCGGTTGCCTCCCCTAAGTACTACTACTATTACTACGGGTGGTGATCTTAACACCCCCCTGCCTATGTTATATCGTATTCTTGGATCAAATTTATTGTTTAAATCTATTCAAACGTATTGTAATAAAAATAAATTGAACGAAAAACATTAATCAAATTATTAGCGCCATGAAATGCACATCGCAATGGACACCGCCATAATAATCCAACCAAAGTTGGCTTTTGATTAAGTAAGGTAGATATTACGCCAAACTAAGTGATAAGGCGTGAGAATTTCATACATATATATTTAGTCATTGAGTGGCAAGTATCCTATGTCATCACCCAGCTTCCCTCGAAGTCAATAAGTTTAATTAACTAAAAAATCAAATCGCTTGGATAGCGTAATTTTGGATGAGGTAGCACAAGCGCATTACGCGGGACCATTTTTTATGTAGCCGAACACTCTACCAAATGGACTGCCTCACATTTATAATTTACTTGATCAAATTAAATTTGTTCTTGAATGAGTACAATGTAAAGTAATGCGGCACGTCACCCTACTCAGCAAATTCGAAGGTAGTGCGTCAAATGACAATTTAATAGTCGATTTTCTTGTCTAAGGAAAACGCTTCAGTAATGAACGGAATACTCGTACAATTAAAAATATACGGACGGGGAGAAGTATCTCCGCTGTAGTCATACGACAGTAGAACCTTTTCTTAAAAATAGTAAGCCTATGGATGGGGGAGGGGAGACATTTGGGAATAGGAAGGTTGGGAAGCATGTCTGTGGTGGAATTTGATGCGGGCGAAAAATTTCCGACGGGCGTAATTAGTCGGATGAGATTTAACTGGGGAATAGTGGAGCGATTGGGCGGACCATCGAGAAAGAAGGTAGTTTTCCTCGGTGAGTAATGGGAAATAAATACGGGTGGGTTGTGTTGGTGTGTGGGTAGTGGAGGCCGGGAATGAGGGACCTAAATATGGCGATGGGGAGGGGGAAGGACGAGAGTTGTTCTATTGCGTCACAGGTCGGAGTTCCGCTTTTCGACCATGGGGATGTGGACTGGGAGAGGAGAGGGGGAGTAAAAGTAAGGCTTAGGAAGGAGGATTAGGGAAGGAGAGAGAGCCTTCGATCGGTTTACCTTTTACGTGTCCGTTTTGTGCCATCCCAGCGTGGTCACAGCGACGCCCGGGTTCTTTCACATACACAAGTTCCGCCATCGTGGGAAGGAGGGAAGGCGGAAGGGTAAACTCCCTTAGGGCGAAAACGGCTCAAAAAGGGAAGGGCGTAGTCACGGGCGCATTTCCGTGCCTATGTGTGCATTACGTACGTGCATATTTTTTTACTCAAAGGCGGTAGACTCACCTCGCGTGCCCCACTCTGTGCAATGGTTATCTTCCTAATTAATATCTCCTAGAGATGTCGGCACACATTCGAAAAAGAAAACAGGTCGCGACAGAAATAGTTTAAATAGACTTCTACCCAAAGAAAATTCCTCGCTGACGTCGTTTCTACACATTTATTGCATGGAATTGACACTGTTTAACGTAATTACTAAGACACTGCAGTTCGTGTAGTCAAGATGTCAAAGAAATGTTTGAGAATGAGAAAATGACGAAACGGGAATTGATTGGGAGAAAGAAAGAGCCTAGAATGGAAAGGCGAAGTGTGATTAAAAGTAACCTTATATATCATAGGCATTAATACCGATTTAAGTTGCCAAGAATACTGCGTAAAATTTATGAACAGTAAAAAGTCTTAAAGATGACCAAAAAAAGTTAGTATCGCATCCTTCACGGGCGATTAATGAGTTTTGACATTTCAAATTGAATCAACTTATAGTATGTTGTCTAACTTACCACTTCTTTGCGCAGAAGAGCAATTAAAGCTTTGGTCTTCGTTCTTATAATGCGATGCTTCCATTTGAATTTGGGCTTAGAGGCATTAGTAAACTTGTTGTGGAAACTTAAAATGAAACGGCGCAATGGCCGTAGAATATGAAGGAACTTACATGAATGTGTGGGCAGTTCTAAAGCTCACTGATTGTTTGTTGGACATGACAACCAATGAATTTAATCCATTGCCATGAAAGTGATTCGTTTTACTTTGCATTAAAATGCCTAGTACTGAAATAATGCGCCGTTAAAGGCGCATAAAACTAAGGCCGACTGGGCTGAGAGGCAGGTACATGTTTGGTTGACTAGGTTATACGTGTGCATCGGGATTTCGCAGTGTTACATTCACTAGTAAATTGATGATCGAAACCGAGGGACTCGGTTCTTATGCTAACGTTCAAACATATTCCACTTAAATTCCGATTCCTGCTTTGTTGCATTGTGGAGAACATATCGAATGCATGTGATGTCAATCCAAGCGATCTGGTGAAATGCATTAATGATTCAATATCTTGATTATTAATTAACTTTAAACTTGAAGTCGGGTTTCTTCCAATCCTTTATCCACCTTCTCCCTTATAATTTATAACTTGGTATTCACCTAAAAAGACAAATGTTCTAAGCTAACTGTATTCTCTCTTAATGATAGAGAATATTATTCGCAGTCTCTCCCTTATTTAACTAATATTGTATTTATTTTGTAATACAACGTAAAACCTAACTGAGCTGTATATTCATAGTCGGACAGAAAAATGACTTTAATTATGGTGAAAATTACGTGAACTATTGTCGTGAAAACACTGCTGTAATTGCTTGAGAAAAATAAAGGGACTTATTGATTTAAATACACACTGATATTCATCTTCATAATTTCCGGAAAAACACTATAAATTGATCACAAAAGTAAGGCAATGACAGGGTTTTAATTGATATAAAAATCACAAATTTTATTAATCACTTTGAAAGCTGGGTCTCATGGGTGAGAGCTCCGATTTAAACCCTTGGGCGTTTGTTTTACGAGGTTTAAATTTACCTCTACGCTATACTCTGCCAACCGCCCCGTGGGGATGTGGCGGCAATTTCAAGAACACACCCGTTCCCACCTAGAAGGAGATGAACAGGATACTTTCCTAGGAGGAATCACAGATTATACGTAACTAGATTCTTGGATCATCAATAATGGGGGGTTTTATTTTGATCAGTCATTACTTGAAACTGTCCGTGTGGGAGTCTTTTTGTTTAATTTCGTTCAGGTGCTTTGATTTCCCGTAGGGTCCTAATAATTCTTTTTATGACACAAGTAAACTTGGTTGTCCATTTTCTTTTTAAAAAAACTGAATAGAACTTCCTATCTTGGTTTTTGAATGGACTCCCATTCTAATTTTTCAATAAAATTTGTCACTTATAAATGTTTTTCGTCGTAGTATATAACGAATCAGGTTTATCTGGATCATCTCATTTCCTCCTCCCTAGCGTTTTCTCTAATAGACCCGAATACTTGCCACTTGTCTTTTATAATATCAGTTTATTTTTCAGCTCTTTTTATCCTTCTCGTTTCGTTTCCTCATTTTCCATTTGTCTACGGCAGCTGTTTCATTAATACAAACCCGTTTTTCCTTCTGATGTACGCCCTCCGTGGTAAAATGAATTCAAATATTGAAGTCTTTAGTACCTAATCCACTTTACTAAATTCAGACTACCGCATGATAAAAGTTTTCATTTCGATTGCGACTCATCTACATCTACATAATACCCTGCAAATCGCCGTAGGGGTGTGTGGCGGGAAATGTTAGGTCACCTCACGTAAAAGGGAACAAAGCCACATGCAAAATCAACGCATCCATGCAAACCTATACTCAATGTGGCGTATACATTCATGCACAGTAGTATCAAATAACAAACAATTGCACGTTAGGATGCAGTAAAAAATTGATTGTTATTTGATTTGTTAGTTTGTTCTGCTATTGGAGCACGCTGTCACAATAATTTTCTTTCTATCCTGCCTAGAAAAAATTGATAATTGATACATTTTTGAGAATGTTTAACCTGTCATCGGTGAGAGACGATACTTTATCGGGTGTTATTTCGCCCGTGAAAAATTAATCGAATTTTCTGCTATCATTCTAAGGGATAAGTTTTCTTCAACATAATTGTAAGGGAGAGGATATTGGGAGTGGCATGATCTCAATTTTAAGGGATATTCTGTTGTTGCGTTTCTCCTGCAGAAGAATTCGAGGACGACCACATGAAATAAAGCGTCACGCGTCATTGATAAACGTTATCGTAAAAGGATTAATGGTGTCGACGATCAATGGAAAAACAGGAAAATTAGCGATGGAATCATTCACCTCACCTGGAATTCGACCCAGGACCTCAATATAGGGCAGAATTAATGACGCACCGATTTGTAGTTCATTAGCAGCGTGGTGGCTCCACGCACTCTGGGTCAGGAATAGGTCGGATTGTATTTCGGTGATTTGTGCTTCGATAAAATTTTGGTGACGCCATAGTTTCTGTCATAAATAAAATCTAAATTCGCCTCACTGTGGACGCCGTACAAAATTTTTGTCCTGGGGAAATCTGACCCCGCGCAAGAAAAAAAGAGCCCCGAAACTAGTGTCCATGTGAGTAAAACAAGTGCGCAGCATGACGGCGTTGTGACATCGGTGGAGACAAACGATTTCATTAACTGCGCCATCGGACGAACGGAGATATTTTTTAATGTGGGGATGAAAATGGAGCGGGGTCGAAGATGGGAACAGGCGGAATGAAATAAGAACTCACGTGACTGTTTCAGTGTTTCGATTTTGAATCTCTGTGCAGGAACAATTTGTGGGGCAATCGTCGTTAAAAATCTCGTGATTAATCGGTCGGCGATGCATCGCGAGAAGGCCAATTTGTCTCGCTTGCCACTGGGGAAGCAGAGTGCATTCAGTGGAGGAAATTAGTGCGTGGGAGAGATGGTGGTCTCTTTTCCACTTTAGGAAGAATCCTGCGTTGTATTGGCAATTTAAATTTCGCTCACGATAATAATGGCACTGCGATAATCGAGTTTCGAAACGGCAGTTAATTAGCGCTTCAGGGGTTCAAGCATTCATTCTTCGAGAAACACAGCTGCAGTCGCACTTGTGGGCAAAGAGTGTTATTGCAGCTCTATTTATTTATTTGAAGTTTTTGCCATTGAAAAACTAGATGTGTGTTCGCGGAGAAAGGCGGGCGAAATGTGTTGGCCGCAGTAAAAGAAAAGTTTTAAAATAACATCTGAGGCTGAGATTGTAAATTTGTTGATTATCAGGGGAAATAGGAAGATCTCAATACAACTAAGAGGTCAAATATTAGTGTCAAATGAAGGTCATGGAGGCATTAATGATATTTCATAAGCGATAAACACATGTATATTATTTGCCCTCCACCTTGTGAAAGCGTTTTTACTTAAGGCTATTCTTCTTCTTATGCCCCTACTACTTTGGCCATTTAGATCCAGAACACTTCCAAGATACGTTAACTTTTCCACCTGCTCTGGAAATTTATTTCCACTGTCCACATGGACTCCTATTTTAATGTTCAACTAAACTCTTCCTCGAAAACTGCATAATATTTATTAAATTTACATTTATTTTTATCTCGTGCCTATCGCTCTGGCTTTTCTAAGCGTTCAGAAATACTTGCAACCCCTTCGCTAACTGAAAAACTCTGGCTTGGTCCTTCGCCAGGTTAATTGATGTGATTATTGGTCCACCGACCTTCATTCTTATCTCCAATTCTTTCCGCTTCTCTTCAGCAATTTCTTTCAATAACACTGGTGGTAACATGTGGCCCAATCTTAATCCTTTTATTTTGTTTGCACTTCTTCTCATTCCATAACCTTTAGGCTATTCCTACAGGCTATCCATCGCACAGGGATGTCTTACTCGTCTTCTTAGCCCTGCCGACCATGAATCTCTTGCCGCCACTCGTACTTGAGCCGGCTGATACATATTAAGGTTTCGAAAAAGTCTCCTGTCCCTACGAACTACTCAATTCTACAAAACCATGATTAATTGTACCCAATGAACTCTATCAAACGCCTTTTCGAATTCTCTGAAGCTAAGAATTACATGCTGGTTGGGTTATACATATTTTACCAAGTGTTTTTTTTACCAATTTACCAATTACTCACGACCTAATTACTGCAATGGCATCAAGCGTACTTTCCCCTTCCTGAATCCAAACTGATCATTTCCTGCATACATATTGATCTGCTCCCCGTTCTCTTATTGATTCTGTGAACTACTTAAGCTGCATGAGAAATTAAACTTATTGCTTTGTAGTCCTCACATATGGCTGCCATTCCATTTTTTTGGAATATGAACTAACACTGTTTTGACGAAATTTTCCTCTCTCAAAAATGTATTACAAACTAATTAGTATACAAAAACTCTTCCTCCCTGGCTTTCCTAAACCTCATGAGCAGAAAGTAATTCCGCAATATTTTGTCTACCACCATGCCCTTATTTAATTTCAAATCCCTTAATGTCTTTTCCGTCTCAGCATGATTTATAATCTGACCTAAGCTATACTCATCTACGTCCTACGTATATTCTTCCTATATCTAAGCTTACTGGTGTAATGTCTTCTCCATATTGTTCCTGTATGGATTTCATTCATGTCATTTGAATCTTTCCTTGTTCATGTAATAATATTCTTGAGTTATCTTTCGTTTTTTGACCAGCTAAAATAATAATTACTAAATTATAAAACTAATGTTTATTCACATGCATTATGTCATTTAATTTCGGAATGAATACTATCAAAATAGTCGTAATTTCTTCTTCACTTATTTCTTCCCTCTTTTTGCATACATCGACCCTAGTACATGCATACGCCGTTTCATGCATGCGTTTCCGTTTCTAGGGCTTCTTATATTTCTTGTCTTGCTAATCTCTCTGACTGCATTCACCCTCGGTTTACGTGATTCACCACTTTCTCCCAATGTAGGTGTACCCATGCCTTTCATTTATTATTTGGTTGATTTGGCTCCCATTCATTCCCTATGCATAGGTATACCATGCTTAGTTTGTGTATATGTCAAATTTCAAAAAAATCCCATAACGGCAGTGTGGTAGAACACTTGTTAATTGCAGCAGCTAATTGAACGAAGGACATTATTATTTTTTCTCGTGCCTTAAAATCCCAACTTGAAATCATTTCTTCCGTTGAATTCAAGCTCTTGCGTTAAAATGGAAGGGTTCCTATTCCGGTCGGTTTACTGCCGATAGCTTAT
This sequence comes from Hetaerina americana, assembly GCF_022747635.1. Lineage (NCBI taxonomy): Eukaryota > Metazoa > Arthropoda > Insecta > Odonata > Calopterygidae > Hetaerina > Hetaerina americana. Next base: position 87,933,083 of record NW_027286985.1, read on the forward strand.
CGCTCCACCTCCGCACAGACCCGCCGCTGTTTCACCTCCTTTTCGTGCGTGGCGGGCATAAGTGCGACAAGAATGCAATGTAGAGCCTGGAGAGTTATCGCTGTCGGCGAATGACGTCACTGCACCGCATTTAAACCTTTCTCCAAATAGAAAAAAAAGGACAACTTTATTATTTTACAAACCTCGCTTTCCTCTGATTTTAGGATCGCGTGCTTTTCTTTTTTTTATTTCTCCAGCCCCCCGTCCCCAAGGTGCTCGTTCTCACCTCCGCCCACTCCTCACAGTTCTGACGCCCTCCGACGCGTCGCTTACCCTCCCAACCCACCTCTCATTCCCCTCCTCCGATTCACTCTCCCCGAGGGGGCGCACGTGGTGGTGCCCTTCCCCTTCCCTGCCGACCCTGTCACTCCTACTCTTCTTAGCTCCATTCAATAACTCCCTCCCCCCCATTACACCCCTCCTTCGCTCCCGCCTCCGTGACGTCAACTTCCACCCACCCTCGCTCAACCTTCTCCCGCCCCTCTCTACCTCCTCTTCAAGCCCTCCACCCGAAAATCGCAACCCTTTCGGCCCTCCCCTCCCCCCTTCCTTCATCGAACACGCGGAATCTCCTGCGATGTCTTCCACTGGCACAGGGGCGTCGAATACTCAGTACGTCTAGTCGCCCATGTTTCCTCGTTTTTCGCGAATTAAGGCTCAATAGAGCGGAAGTCTTGTAATTTGGGTGCTGGAGACAAATTGCCTGCGTCCAAACATGTGCGATATTTTGAAATCCACCTCGATTGATTCCAAACCACGCGTGGTCTATTCCCTGTGAACATTTTAAATATAATTTTGTTAAAAATTTGATGGGTTATATGATAAAAAAATGCTTTGCTGTTGTTGGTTTGGATATGAATAGAAGAGAAAAGAATTAGAATTAATGAAATGGGCGGACAAAGAAGTACTTGGCATGGTGGAGGGAGAGATTGTTTTTAATTGGGAAATACGTATAAGGCGTGACAATTTGATGTATAAGATACTGATTATTAATAAAGATGGTAATTTTAGGTTAGCAATATGCGTAAAATTTTCGTATTAATCGCGCTAAAATTTTATTGAACGGTTTTTTAAGTTCCTGAGTTTTCTCAAACCCAGCATTAAACAAATTTCATTTAGGGTATTGTATTCTACCGTGTACTATCTTGTTTTTCTTTATTTCTTTGAGTACAATTTTTGTTTTAAAATACTTCATCAAGCAATCTTTATATTTTTATATCATTGTATTGGCTTTAGCGGTGCGAAATTCTTAGAAATATTGCTTCCATGAAGCTATTGGGATCCTCTTGGAGTTTTTGTGTACATATTTGCTCAAGGGATTCTTCATTTATTTAAGTATCCACTGTGCCTTGCTTGTGGATCATAGATGATGATGTGAACTATAAATTCGAACGAATTAATCATTTATATCCCAAATTGAGTTATTTTTAAGATGGTATCCCTAGTTTCACCTTCAATACAATTCTTCGGGCTGACAGCTTCGGTCATTATCGTTGGGCTGCAGGTAGATAAAGTTAAAAGTTAGTTTTGTTAACTTCTTGTCTTCTTGGCATTGATACCAATTTCTAACGTGAAATTTAAAAAATACATTAAGGAAGCTCGATCCATATCTACTTCCATTTGTAACACCGCAAGCCATTGCCTTAATGTGTGGTTGGGATTGACTCCAAATTTGGCACACAACACCACGATCATATTTCCCAATGACCAGTTATATAAATATAATTGTGAAATTAAATAGAGCTTACTGAACTACGATATACAAGTTTCAAAAACATTTCTACACATATGAGACTGATATTTATTACGGGGACAAAAAAAAATATTTTCATGATTCGGTGATAGCAGGCTGAGCTAATTAGATTTAAAAATTTTATATATTAGATTGTTTGTTCGTAAGTATGATGTTATCTTATCGTCAGTGGTAAAAATGAAATTTAAACAATTTCTGTTCAAGAGTTTATCTCTCATGACAATCTTAATAACCACATAGTTCTTCTAATGACCTGCATACGCAATTAAGTGTATCATAATATCGTCACTATGTCTTCGTGAATGGTCGTGCGGTTTCAGTGGGCGTATGATGTCCTGAGCTGCCAGTCTTGCAGAGGCATCGATGGAACGCAATAAATCACTCACTTTCATGGAACGCTCCTTTATTTGCACATCGCGCTCATCGGGCCTCACTTAGTGCCAAACGCCTAAATATTCGTGCTCTACGAGAAGACGACTCATCGCCTCACGGTGTGTCCTTTCCTCCGCGTCTCTCACATGATCCCCAGTCGAAATCTCAAATGGCTCCCTCGGCACTGAATTAAGGAAACTTGAGTTCATCAAATCATCGGACCGTGTACCAAGAGTCGAATACATATTTTGTGGGGAGATGCTCCATTTGCATTGGTCGGATGCTACCTTGAAAAAGTACGAGTGTTTGTGACCTGCGCAAAAGAGCCTAGTTTTCTAATAAAAATAGGTTACGGAAGAAAATTACCCGTTTTGTTTAAGGACATTATGAGCTCACGGAAAGCGTCATGTTTTGGTTAGATAGCCTAGTTTGTGATCCACTGGAAACTCGTACATTGCATGCTTCATTCTAACTATTTGATAAGTACATATCATTCACTTCAAACGATGAAGAAGACAAAATAATACTAGCCCAGTATCATATTCCATAGACAAGAGGCGACAACAAGAAGGGAGGATAGAGGCTACAAAGATGACTGCACAGCTTGACATAATGGACGTTTTCCAGTCGCACGTTTGTCGTAACATCAGTAGAAAATTCACGTGCACTACTTCGAAATTTGAAACTCGTAATCGTACTGATTGCCTATATTTATTGGTCACGAATGTATGGTGAACTAACACTCTCTACTCTACATTCTCGTGAATATTTGCAGGGTAAGATTTAGTGTAGTTCCTTGAATGTCAAATGTAAATTCAGGCGTTGCCTCAAGTGGATTTTTTCCGGGAGGAAAAGTGCGGGTGTGAATTATGTCATATGATAATGGGAGGGTAAGCAATAAGCCGATGGGAAACATGAAGGAAAAGGGTGCTCTTGCCAGAACCACTTGCTACGACGACCAAAATACGTCTACAAAAATATCCGGGATCCGCTTATTCAAACACTCTATCGTAAGAATGCCATTAATTCTTGAACATGTTTATTCTTCGCGATCCATGATAGGAATACGTCGACGTTCACTGTTATTTTCACGTTTCTCTAGTGGTAAATTTCCATCAACTGTCATAAATTCGCGCTAAACTGGTAGCTTTGCATGTATGTGGCCTTCTAGAACATTTTTTCCTATTTTTACTTGGATACGATACCATAGTCTCTGCAATTGTTGATTTCAACTGCAAGTGTTCCCGGGCAAGCTCGTAAATATGCAATACTTACGTATAATTGAAAGCGTGCTATTTTTGGCTACCGCGACCGAAGGAATCAAGCCACTTTATATTGCACCAATGGAGTCACGATACTGCAAACATCTTTTAAACATGCGAATAATATACATAGTGTATTTGCAAGGTCTACGTGTTGAATCCCCGTTAAATCTTATATATTTACAAGAAATTAATAAATTTAGACTTTTTCTATGTTTTTTAAAAGTACATGTCCTTGAAAAAATTCACACTTTTATAACTGGCACCCGTCAGAGGAAGTTTTTGGCGATTGATATTCAGTGAGGGTAATGGCGCTCAGCGACGCTATGCGGGAGACCGAGGGAACTCAAAAGAGCTGCGGGGAACTCCCTGTTACTCAAAGGCGACATATGCTGCAAAAATGGCCGAAAATATACTGAGTGACACCTGCCAGGACTTGAGTGAATCATTTTAATGTTAATGACGAAATACACTCCCAACTCTTACATATGCTCCTGAATACCACGTGAAATACGTATTAAAATGTTGCATGTCCCTTTGATGTCGTTTTTATCCTTTTACTGATAAATTCAAATAAAAACTTCACGATTTATAGCTTAAAAGAAACCCTTTGCCCGATAAATTAATGACAAAATCCTTAAAATACTAACGCTAAGCTTCATACTTTTTGCAATATAAAATAAGTTGACCTGGGATGTTGGACAGAGTAACAATATAAATGTAATTTTATCGATGGAGGCATGCAATTGGGTATTAATAATTTTAGCCATATAATTGAGGGCTATTGTAACAATAGGCCGTTTGCTACTTTCATGTAAAGCTGTAATTATTGCTATGATGAGCTTCTAAATGTTCTCACGATTACAATATTTTTCTTCAAAATAATCGATTCTTTCGGCACGCTAAATGAGTAATATCATGTGGCAAAAGTTATTTATTTTTAGTTTATGGTAGAATATTGATCAGTTCGTCCGAATTTTACTGTTACAAGTTGAAACGTAATGTCTAAAAGTAAGAATAATAAGCCATTACTTCCCCAAAATGAATCCATTAGTCTTCTTGCAGAGTTCATTCATTGAAGGTACCATTACTTACCACACTTCACTTTCTGTGCTTTTTTATTTTAGTGACAAATAATAAATATTGAAAACCTTCGAAATAATCAAATTTTTCAAATTCACCCTTGGCTAAACAATTGGATGATTGTTTTCACAAGGTTTCATGAATGCAATGAGTTTGATAGATTCTACTCATTTCTGCCCCACTGATCTGCTTATTCGTGATGACATAATCGCTCGATAGCGAAAATATGAATTCTTTTGCGTGCATATACGTATGTTAAGCACTTTATTTTATTTTCGGAAATTATTGTTATTTAGTGCGTGACTGTTCTGCTAGATATGGAAAATAAATGGAATGGGAAGGGATAGATCTTTTGCCCGTTTAGTGAAATCGAAGTGGTATTTCCATCGTTCATTACACGATGGTTCACAATCCCTATTAATCATCAATATCGTTCATTGTAATGAGCACGGAGTAATTTAAGACCTAGAATGGGTCATTGAGTCCATATCAGTGGATAATTACGGCATTTGTTGGATAGCCGCTCGAGTGGGATCCGGGAGTGCTTTACACAACATGCTAAATCCATCACCCATACGGGGTCTGCCAAGTTCGATGGTTTCCGCTGCGTGCTTTTAGCTCAATGCTTCTTCATTGGCGTTGCGGGAAACCCTGGAGTCAGCCTACGATAGAAATTAGCCTAGTAGGTTGACTTTATTCAATTCGAATGATAATCGAAGATGTTATTGGACGCTTCCGATGTATTATTTCTGAAGCGTAGGTTCAATGCATCAGAGTTAACATCGAATCTTTTTGTTATAAACCATTCCCAGGCACGTCTACGTTGCCTCATCTGGGCAGCGTTGACTCTGGAGGTGGGCCACAAAGAGGCGCGCGACGGATTATCTTTGACTTTGCAAATAATGAAGGGAAAGCGAAGTTGAGAATCATGGGGATATTCATACCCACCCCTCCCCCCACTCCCAGCGGATTATCTCCATTATGTTTGGCCCACATGGCTGGATAAACCACCCCTCTAACTCCCCGACATGTTTTCTGCTTCCGACCCGCTGCTGCGGGTCCTCGACACTTGACGTCGTTGTCTCCTGGCGTCACACTTCCGTTGCACACACCGGCCCCCCCATCCCCCACCCCCGATACCCCTACGCCGACCTTGCATGCCTTTTTTCGTCTCGGCCTCCACCGCCCTCAATACCCACTAAGCCGCAAAATGCCCCACCCCCGTCTTCCTCTACATCCCCTTATCTGGAAGGCACGGGCGAATTAGGATTCGTTATGGACCATTGAGATCAATTTGGACGCTCTTAGGCAAAGAGAAAATTACGAGAGATTTGTTTCAATTTTAAAGACTTCCGACATTTTTTATGAATATTATTCTGCTCAGAACGCTCACAGGATTTTTATCTTAAGTCAGCGCACGTACACCAATGAAGGTATTTTTGTCTTCTTAACGTTTACTGGATCATATGGAATTGTGGATTTAAATATTGGTTCGTTTTTTATATATTATGTATTATAATATATACACGCACTCACAAAGGTTCAATATTTTATTTATAAATTGAGAGTTCAAAAGGACAGAGTCGCTATCAATACTATTACTAAGGGGTACGCGGTAGTCCAGGGGTAAACGTAGGAATACTTACCGGAGGGCCCAGGCTGGATTCCCGGGCAAGCCTTTCTGTGCACCTGCAGCTTCACCCAAGCTATGTGATTTTTCGGGGACCAGAATTTCCTGTTGCACCCTAACCGGCATAGAGATAGGAACTGACTCCCCCCATCCTGATGTGTGAATTTCACACACCGTCGGGCTTGGTACTGGGTGAACTCTACCATCACCTACCAAACCGATCTTAGGGTTGATTACTGTGTACATGGTTTTTACTACTACTTACTCATTTTCAATTCTCAACTGAAATTTGTTGAAGTGCTTTGGGGTCATCGGTCAGTAGTGCAATACCATCATGAAACCTATTGCAGTTTTTCTTACTCCCGCAAAACTCATCCCTTTTGTTTCTTCCAAGACGTTATTTAGAATTAAATATTTGCATTTTCAATCGCTACACTCCGCGTAAGCCTTCGCAGAAAACTATTTTTTATAATATCTTCAATATAAATATTGAATTAGATTCGAGGTCTATCAAAATGTAGTTTCATCAATACCCTTAAATGGTGGCTGTTCATGGAAAGGTGCTCTGATATTTTCAGTTGTTTTTAAGAATTTAAACTGTCGTGACAGCCGTGTAAGCATAGATTTCTCCTCAAGTTTGACGAATAATTAGGCTTGAACCTTAAGATTTTTAATGGTAGGTTCGTATTCATAGTGTTATCAATGCTCAAAGTAATTAAGGCAACTTCAAGATTTTTTTCGCACATGAAAAAATTAAATTTCATTAAAGAAATCACTTCTATTCACAATAATAAAGTTTTATCAAAGCATTGTAGAATACCATTACTGCAAATGAAATTGTCAAAATTATATTGCTTTGTGACCAACATAATTTTGCCCTGCTGCGACCTGAATTCCTTACTTATAATCTAAAATAAATTATGAAATAGGCACACATAATACATAAATCCAGTATTACGATATCCCTATTTCATTGCCACATTAATGCTTTCATGACCCTTTCGCTTGTTATTCTGTCGAATTATTTCATTTATTGCAATTTCGGTAATTACTATGCTAATTCAGCTTATACGAGGGTCATCCGGAAAGTAGTACCCGTTCGTGCCGCATGAAGTGCTGACGACGCGAGTAGCCGCTGGACGAGGTCAGATAGCTTCAGTGGCTTGTCTGCCTTCTCTGAGCCAAGTTGCGTGACGCTAGCATTGCCTGTGTTGTTTCTGTGATTGTTTACAATGTTTAAAAAAATTGAGAACGCCGCCAGTTGTGAAGTGAGGGCAGTGATTAAATTCCTCAATGCAAGAAACGTTCGCCCATGTGATATTCATCGCCAATTAAAGGAGGTGTATGGAGACAATGTAATGGACGAGTCGTCTGTTCGCCGGTGGTGTCGCAACTTCAACATGGGGAGGGGGAACACACACGACGATGAGCGTTCGGAGAGACCGTCTGTCATTACAGACCAACTGGTGAGCTCAGTTGACGAATTCGTGAGGAACGATCGGCGCGTCACAATTGATGACATCTGTGAGCATTTTCCCAATGTTTCTCGAACAATTGTTCATGAAATTGTTAAACACCATCTGCATTATGCAAAAATTTGTGCAAGATGGGTCCCTCGCGTATCTCAATGAGCTGGCGGCGAAGGACTATGCAGCAGGAATACAGAAACTTGTCACACGTTATGACAAATGCCTTAATTTGCTTGGAGATTATGTTGAGAAGTGGTTTAAAGTATCCTCTTTCAAATAAAATTTTTTATGTTTGTTAATATTTACTTTTGTGTCTTTATTTCACGAACGGGTACTACTTTCCGGATGACCCTCGTATCTGATGTAATACCTGCTTCAGGTGCATTTTGTGGCGTTGACATTGAATGAAAGTTCGACATTTGAGAGCGCAGGCATCAAAGCTTACAGTCCATATGAGATTTCGGGAATATCATGCTCATACGTATGTGTAAATATTTTATAGCAATAGGTTGGTGAATCTTTGAGGGTTTTAGATTTGAGCTGAACTTGGATCTTAATTGACTCGTGTTTGGGTGTTAAAATATTTCCCTTTTGAAGAAGCGTGGCAGTTCCATGTTTACTGAAACCAAGGAGAGGTATCTTAAAGGCTTCCAGTTTCATTTTCATGCCATGATTTCAAGCTGGGTAATCAGCAAACATCAGACGGTTACCGTAAAATCTCTACTTTGAAATACTAAATTTGCTATAAATTATATTCATTACTAACTAATACCATTAATTGGTAATATTGCTGATAATTAGTAACTACTATGTAATAATATTAATTAAAATTGCTTAACTATGGCTTTTCTTTGCTTTCATTTTTCAAATGAAATTTTCAAGATATTTGTTCGCCTTAAATGAATTTTCAAGTTCTGTATTAATGCACAACAGAAGTTTAGCATTCTTCATCGCCGATTGCGTTGCTTATAAGCTGAGCTATATCGTAGGAAAGCATGCATGGTATCTCTATTGATGTTAAGTCAGTTGTCATTTATTATTTGTAAATTTATGTATTATGTGAAGTCTAAACAGTCACAAAACGTTTTAATCCACTAAACACCTTCTTACCTTAATCGACAGATAAAGTATATTTATTATTGACCAAGCGGTTGTAACCTTTGGTTGATAGTGAGGAAATATAATAGTATATAAATGTAATAAATTGGTCAATATTGATAATTCTTTCCCTTAAAAACTTTATTTTAAAATAATTTGCTGTCACAACAGAAGAGATAACTCAAAGGTAGCACTCGTATGCTTCTTAAAAAGTTCGGCCCCTCATCATTATGTAAACGAATGGAACATCAGGAGCCCAGGGTTAAACGTGGATACGTTTGAAGAGCAAAAATATGATGGCCTGAAAAACTCTATTGTAATGCCTAATTGAATGTGGCTCCATAATCAATTATCCCCAGATGCTTCAAGAAAGTTTCGCAGGGCTAATAATAATATTTAGCATATTTATTACGAAGTGAGTATATTTACATTCCTGTATCCTGCTAAGTTAGAGGGTGTGCCTTAGTGGAAGGTGCAGCGGAAGAATTTTTCTCATATCGACCCTTTTTAATTCCTTTGAACTCCTCTTAATTTTTTATTACCTGGATTACTGCTTAAATAATTCAATTAATGCTCTGTACTTAAAGTAAGCATTAATCCCTCTAATCCATGTAATGTGATGCGAAGTTCTGGATCGCTTATTCAGAGTAAAAAGTAAATAATTCATCATGAAATGAGCACTTTCAATTTATTTTCTTCTTGCTAATGGAAGTTTTAATTCATTATGACTTTTTCCGTATGACGTTCGCGTTTTTAAGAACTATAGGTTACAGCTTTGACGATGAAATAGGCTGGGTGGTAGCGAGGTTAATTGTTGTTTTTACATCTACATCTACATCAATACCCTGCGAGCCACCAAAAAGGTGTGTGGCAGGGGGTGCAGCACCAGATGGAAAGGGTAAGGGATGAGGGGGTAAGGGTTTTTTAAATGGATGGGGAAGGGTGGGGGTAACCTGCAAAAATATATAAATATACTAGTTTTATGGTGTGTTCAAACTTCGGCTGTTCCGGTGATTGATTTTATACTTTTGATAATATATTTCTCGGGTTATTTTATAATATTACATGCAATGGAGTATAATTATTAGGCTCATAGTGAAAAGGAAATGCTCCACAAAAAAAAACGTGTGTAAAATAATCCTGTTAAAAGAGGCCTCATCTGTGCGCATATAACAATTATATGAATTTAAGAGTTATATGAATAGAATAAGGCTTATATCATCTCAACTCATCAACCGTCCGACCCGCAAACTTGGATTCGAATGAACTATAAATGTGTATTTATGGGTATTGAAACAAATACCGAAATGTGGAATCATGAGACCAACTCATTTTTAGTTTTAAGTGGTCTATGAGATATACCTAAAAATTTAACATAATGTCTTATTTTATTGCTCGCAGCGTAGACTAAAACTATATTGTAAGTAAAATCTTTGGAAAAGCGACAACTCTTTTTTAATGTAAAAATCAAATTTTATTCATGCCTGTCCAAATTTCATTGGAAAACTAAATCTTTATATTGAATCTATGGTTCAATAACCATAAAAGTATTCAAATCAGCAGTTAAGTAAAAGAGAGGTAATTATTTAGCCTGAGAACATGTTAGCATAAAATGTGTTATTTCCAAAGGGGTAGACTTGTTGCCAGTCTCCTTTGCTGAGTGATTTTCCGTGCATTTCTTGTCTTGTTGTTAATTAAACTTTTGGCTTCTTTTTAAGTTCTGGATTGGGCAATGGATTCCATCTTATTATGTAATTACTGCATTTGTAGGATAGCCGTACGAAAGGGACCCGGTAGGGTTAAATCCATGCTAGAGAAAAAAACCTTTTTACTTAGTATGGGTTCGGTATTTATTTTGACTGGTACGACCAGCCCTAATGCTTAATACATTCTATTTATAGATGCACTATTATTAGTTGTGATTTGCATGCATCATGTTACACGTACTTGTTCCTGTTAAATTAATACTTCTCTTTGTCATCAATTCGTGTTTATCTTTGTAGTCTTTTCTTCAATTAGTCAAAAGCTTGAGAGTATAGCAGTCAGTATTGATAATTTCTTATCGAATTCCTGCTTTAAATAAGTAAAACATTATTCCATCCCACTCTTATAATATTGACTATATCCTATGAACACAATAGACTATATTGCCTTAAGTCTATATTCAGGCGGCTACCACCAATTCATCAGGTGGCCATCTACTTTTTTCTTTGAAAGTTATGGCTACTTTCGTCCAAGATGATAATGCAAGAATGTCAGATTTTATTGCAAGAGGGATTTTGGGGAAAATAAAAATTCACCAATTTAAAGCATTTTAAATATTAGTTGACACCGATAAAAATAGTTACGTTGGGTGCCAAATCTCAAATTTAAATGTCTCGGAAGCTAATTGGACCATATGCTTAATCTTTTTTTGTTTTTAAGCTCATGAAGTGTATATTCTTTAGTAAATATTTCTAAGTATGACGTATGGCCAAGAAACAAGTCCTCTGGCAAAAAAAATGTTATGTTTTTCTTTTTTGTACATTCTGTTAGTTTTTAAAAAGTAGCAGAAATAGTTAAATGACTTTGTCCTTCAGTTCCCTTTTTAGGTTAGTCCAGTTAGTTCTACGAATAATATGTTCTCTGAAATAACGTACATTCAGTTCCGGAAATTGATCATCAAAAGTTGGCGAACAACTATGAGTAAAGTCACTTGTAAGTCAATAACTATACTTTATATTCGATTTCTTATTTTTAGATAATTCTAACTCCAACTTAAATAGCTTTCTAGAATATATTAATCTGGATGACTATTCAATGAAAAATAACGGAAAATATAATGCAAAATACATATCAGCCGCGGACACGTTAACTTTTCGAAATGTGGACATTAATTTGGACTCATTGTTAAAACCCTTAATCATGGAATTAAATAAATGAAACACATTTCCGCTGATTTTGTAATTAATATTTTAACAGAAAAATAAGTGTTATCTGGTGGTATGAAAAACTAATATCGTAGTTACTCAATTAAGGCACTGGGAAAGCGAATAATTATAGTAGTATTCATATCAGATTATCCGGATAAAACAATAAAAATGGTAAATGGTACTGCAGGATTTTGACTCAAATATTTAGATAATCTTTTAATTCACGGTTAGAGAAAAAAGTACGCAAGTATCCCGAAAAGTGGCTTCAAAAGACCGAATTACCAATCCGATTACGAACGTATCATGTTCACCTATATCCACACAATTAAGGATGGTGTCCTGCCATCAATCCCATACGCTCCCCTGTTGGCTTCTTTATTTTGCATCCTCCAAAATCTTTAGCTAGAGATTTCTTAGGATACGGGAGAAGAGAAAAGGGCTTGCATTCCCTTCCTCGCATTGAGCTTTGTCCAACTCCGTCCGACCATCCGAAGGGTAAGATGGTATTTTCACTTGACTTTTTTTTATTTTCAATCGTACAGAAAGTTGTGTTTGACCAAAGTAGACCCCGTTTGTTCCAGTGCCATATGCTTTGGATTCTGTCTCTTCGAAGTCTGGGGACGAAAGGGTTCTCATAAAGAGATGTCGTGCTAAAGGAGCTTGCGTCCGCTCTTTGGACGATATTTTCGGACGTATTTTTCAGTAGGCACCGAATGCGGCTTGCGTATAACGATTTTCGGAAGTTTCGGAAGGCGACCCGGGAAGAATGTAGGGACGCCCTTCACCTCTCTCCTCCGCCGCGTCAGGCTGCTACGTGGACTTTACTCCGGTCAACGACTGTTTCTTGAGATTCTTATTTGTTATTCCCGATTGTTTCAGTCTTAACATTGAGGTTAAATCCCTCCCTAGCATCTGTTTTTATATTTACGAAAATTTGAAGGATATCCTTATGGTCAACTGGAAATCCTGGAATTACCTCCGAGCTATTTTTCCGTAGTGTTTTTAGCCTCTTCCCGTCAATACCATTCCGCAGATAGGGTATCCTTTTATCGATACTTCAGTTAAACTCCTGACCTCGCACTCTCACTTGAATGATTTGCGCTGATGTTATTTTTCTTCATTAAGACTGTGATATTCTATCCTGCTAGCAAGGCATGGACTTGCATAAATTCTGGAATTACAAAAAGCAAGATGTAAAAATATGATGCTGTACAGATAATAATTATGATCAGTTTCGGGTTATATTGGGCCAGAGTTACCAATTTTTCATCTAAAACTAATTTATAAACTCGAAAGCTTATATTAGACGATAAGATTAGACTATTTTGTAGTATATTTACAACTAGATCATATATTGAACAAATCTTTGCCATTGATACGATCATAACTAAGTCATACGATCAACCAATACACCAATCAAATTCGGACCACCCCAGCTCGTGCGAACTCATGTATGTTAAAGATACCTCTATAGCTATTTTAGCGTTTGAAACAATTTAATTCGCGACGCGATTAATTAATGAAGTAACGTTAATTGATTCAATTGTTCAGTTACAAATAATTTTGGCATTTCCATCAGCGCGAGAAATGAATTAAAGACATGAAATGAATGCATAATTGAGTTCAAAACACATTCGCAAAGCTTTAGCGTTGAATTTGAGGTCTGGGGTGCATTCAAGTCCTCAAACCTCTTGGTTGTGAAAAATTCCATTAGTGATTGAATACGTTTCTTTCTTGTTACCCATTTAATTAGATCACAGATATATTTTGAGCACTGCTTATCTGAAGAGACCTCGGCTGCTATCCTCATTACATTATTCTTAAACTTAAGGGTACAGTTGCAGGTTCATTCATTTGAACCCACGGAGATTTTGGAAGGCGTGCGCACGGGAAGAAGGAGGAGTTAATCAAAGGTTTATATTATTATGCTGTCGCGTGATCGAGACTTTCATAGGCGATACCTTTACCTTTCCGCTGCGACAAAGTTTCTCATTCGCTCTCCGTGCTCCAGCGCGACAGAGGATCCCTCGCATTTGATCGAGGGAACACCTTTTCCGCTTTCAGCCGACATTAAAAAGAAATGGGAAGAAATAAAAAATGAGGAAAGTCCCCCGCAGTCCCGTAAAAGTGGCGCGCCTTTTCAACACACGGAGGGGAAACTTCCCACTCGGGTTACTTTGACGGTGAACACGGCGGAGGAAAAGATCTCTCGCAGACCTACTCCAAGCTGCCAAAGTGCTGCGCTGTTTTTTTTTTATATTTCCCTCTCCAGTCCACTCTTGCTCTCTCTACCTCCTTTCTTCTCGCGGTAACGAGCAACCGACCCTGTCGAATTCGTTGGGAGGTGCCGGGGTCCAAGCCTCTCCCCTCGCTCCTCCCTCAGTCGCCTGCCCCACCCTCAGATTTCCCTCCCCGCCAGACTATTCCCCTCCCCCATCTTGGCCGATTATTAAGCGGTAAGGCTTTTTGAAGCAAAATCCCAATATACGAGGCAACTTGCACAGCCTCCTTCCCTAAGGCACGAGGTGGGTGCGCAATGACCCAAATTACCCACAGTTGTTTTTAGAAAAGTTTAATAAAACCGTAAATAATTTATTTTAATATTTCGGAGACGCCAGTTACCTTCATCGGAGTACGAGGCGTTACTCTGATGACCAAAATTAAAGAGAGTTATTTTCAGTTTTAATAATGTTCTCTTAAGATAATTTATCCATATATATACTATACACATGCGTATGCATCAAACATTGGTGAACCCCATAAGCGCGATATATATATATATATATATATATATATATATATATATATATATATATATATATAAAATGTATAACACTTAGCACTAGTGGACACAGACAAAAACACAGAAACACACAAAAAAGAGACTCACTATTTTTCGAATTTTCGGTGGTCGTTACCACCTTTATCAAGGAAGAGAGGGACAGAGTTTTGTTATGTTTTGTTGAGTTTTTGATTACTTCTACATCTTCAGAGGAAGACGGATTGTTTCCGTCGAAATATCAAGAGAATACGTGTGAGTGTTCTCTTTTTTTGTGTTTCTATATTATGTGTTACTGTGTATTGTACTATTCGGCACTTCCGTGTTACGTCTATGAAAGCATATATATATATATATATATATATATATATATATATATATATATATACATATATATATATACATATATATATATATATATATATATATATATACATATATATATATATATATATATATATATATATATATATGTATATATATATATATACACACACATTCATACATTCATGAATATTTGTAAATATATATATTTATTTATACACGCGCACGAAACATCCTACCTACCTATTGATTCACTTTTAGCACCACTGCCTCCTTCCTTCCTCCCCTCTTCTGCGTCAGTCTTTCTTTGCACCAAGTCGCCCACCTGAGCGAGCTGTTCCTTTAACAGTGCCCTCGCTAACTACCAACTATCGCGCTTCCTCGTCGCATCCTTGGTCCCTCTACCCACGGTCACACCAGATCCCACAGGTCTAGATTCAAAAGTTAATGAATGGGAATGCATAATGCAAAATCTTTTGAGAAATGTTAATGTTCGGCCTTCTGATAAATATAAGCATAAATAAAGGTCAAAACTGGCAACACAAAGTAATATAGATAAATAAATAAATAATTACATACACACTCAAACACATGCGCGCGGACACGCACATGTAAACACACGCACGCAGGCGTGCGTATGTTTGTATATAGCTGGTTTACACATCATACATTTGCGTTGGTAATTATCGTGATGCAGCATCAGTACACTTTTGCTTTGAAAACTGATTTTTCCGGTTGGTATGGCCTTGTAGACTCATTAGTACATCCTTCTTGTGTACCCTATTCAGAGCTGTTAAGCTGCTTTGATAAGATATGCTGTTACGTAATTCTCTGATTATCAAATAATGATATCCATATCCTGTCCTTCACAAGACACACAACGCTGTGGCTTATTTGTGTTGGTAATGCTGGGGATTTCCACAAACAGCTGTATCGCTCGTTTTCAGGATCGAGGTGATGTACCGAAAGGACATCTTCAAAGATAAACTTCAATACTCCTTATCTGCCAATGACGTGAACTTCAACTGTGGACAAAGCTGTGCGCGATTGTTCCCTTCATCGATTTTGGGCATACTAGAAACCAAATTCCCACAAACACCTGTCATATGTACGCTCTTAGCAATGTATTTGTGTCACCCAATGAAAATTTCAAAATTTTTTCGACGGAACTCTTAATATTGCTTGAGGATCTTATTTTAAATTGGAACCAGAAATGTAAACATTTAACGTACGTGAAATGACTTGAACCTCAGGATAATCTTCCCTCATAAATGATAGTCTACCCTCTTTATAAACCTTAAACACTCTTCGAGATTCGGGGAAGAAAAAACTCTCCCTAAGCCTCCTGTAGCATTAAAATATTTTGCATTAGATAATATATTAGAAAATGTAAAATTAAAAAGCGGCGTCGCGTATGCGCTGCATTTCAAGTAACAAGGTTGCGTAAAATTTAACCTTGCAGTAAATAAATCGTATAAAAATTATTTGGTCAAATCTTTACAAATAGACCCTGTCAATACGAGTGCATATATATGCGAGATAAACATGAAAAAGTTGAGAGTAAAAATGTATTAAATGTTAATAACTTGTCGTTCGCCGTATATTAGCTGAAAATGTTTCGTCATTTTCATAATAAATGTTTATCTGCATAGGTTCCCTCAGGTATTTTACCGTCGAATTTATTGTCACATAGCATTTCTCTATTGATGTTTTGGAATTTATTCGCAATATTAACGTTTTAGTGGAATTATATCAATTCACGGTGGATATATTACAGATATAGATGTACGTATTTTTAAATGATGTGCTGTGAACATTAAGGGAGACTTAATCAAATACATCAAACATTGATAGCTTTATGGTTAGAGATCCACCGGCCATGCGAGTCGAAGATGCGTGGTTCTATTCCCTGACACGGAAACTTTATCAGGTTGGTAGACATACCCTCTTACCTTCTCGATTGAGCTTGTACTGCCATTAGGGAGAGAGAAATCAAGCTGGGTGTTTCTCCGATTTTTGCGATTATATTATTATTATATCAAGACATACGCATATATAATATATATATATATATATATATATATATATATATATATATATATATATATATATATATATATATATATGTAATTAAATGGAAATAGATATAAGGAAAAGGGAAAGGAACACATATGAAGGACAAACACAGCAGAGGTGGGGAAGGCGGAATTAAGCAGGTCACAAGTGCAAAAATATTTCCTAGACCGGAACTTGAACTCCGGATATTTCCACATGCCGGGTGGATGCACTATTTTTGCACTTGTGATCTGCTCAACTCCGCCTTCCCCTCATATACTGTGTTCATCCTTCATGTGTGTTCCTATCCCTTTTCCTTACATCTAATTCCATTATATTACATTTATATGTCTTTATATATATATATATATATATATATATATATATATATATATATATATATATATATATATATATACACACATATATATAAATAAACACACTTCTTTTTATTTATAAAACGATATATAAACATATGCATGAATCGTTCCAAAAATTTGTAAGTAATTGTGTATATAGGTTGAGATAAAATATGGTCCGACATTTTTTTCTTATGGATAAAGTTAAGATAAGTAAAGATATAAGTTATAATAGGCATATATGAAATAAATAACTTTGGGAAAATCATTGTAGATATATAAAGCGCTTTGAAATATGATGGATCCGTTTCCGACGTTATAATATATCTGAATGAATAACTAATAATGCGTTTCAAGGGTGTATTAACGTGAAAAGAGTAATGTGAAGAAAACATTTATACTCGTGGAGCACTTCATTCAGAACCTATATGTTAGCCTCAGCGAAGACTCAGTAAGAGAATGAGCCTGTCGGTCAAGGACGCTTTTTCCTCACTCCTATACTCTTGCTTCCTTGCTTGCTTTCCTCCCTTGCTGTAGAGACTTAGTTTGCCACGCCCTCAGTCACAAAGATAAATTGATAGGATTATAATGTGGAGGCCTGGCCGCTGTCAGATCGTGAGTCAAGGAGTAGTGAGATGAGTTATGCATATGCCTCTGAGAAACGCCCGTTATTTTTCATTTTTCCTTTCCTCGCACTCTTCCCCCAACCCCTCCTTCTCTCTCTCTTTATTACGAAAAGCTAAATAAATAAAAGAATGCAAATTCTGTGAAAACCTCTACATCTCGAAGGAAAAGTATGCGACGCAGCGGGCCATAACGTAATCTGAGAAACGCATTAAGCATAAATCAGAAATATAATCAAAGTCATTTAAATGACCACCCTATTTGCACACAGCAGGCTGTAATTGAAAATGAGGAAAAGTTAATTGGTATTTCGGAGCAATGCTTCATGTGCACCTTCAAGGCTAATTTGCAAAACGTGGTCGTAATTACGGTCTTCCTTTTGTCTTTCTCACTACCGTAGTTTTGCACTTCCAATCATTTACCCCAGTGCCTTCGCTTCCGTTCAACCAACCCCTCTTTGAGTGAACCTAACGTACGTCAATACTGTGAATCGTGGGCGAATGAGAACTTTCATTCTCGCTAGTGCTGGGATTGTATATACCCTATTACAGTATTTCACCCGGCTCAATATTTCATCTTCCACATTCCGTGTTACATTGATGCTCGTTTTTATAGAGCCATCTTTTTTTTAAATATATTACTCTTCGCTACATACATAATAATTCTAAATAATTGGGGCTTACCACGGGGAGTTGAGAATAATACTGGTTTGGAAGTGTCGTAATTGAAAAATCAAATTAGGTACCTAAAAAAGAATTATTTTTCCTTTATTACTATAGCCCTTTGGCTGCAAATGATTGGACATTTAACGAAAAGGAAATGCGCCACTTACGATGACGAAAGCTCAAAAAGAAGCGTTATAAAAAGAAGGAGCTGGATAGACTTAATGCAAATATTCGATTCTAATGAGGAAATTTACGCAAATAGAGACCTTTTTAAATTTTTAAATAGCATTATTTTTGTATTTTCTCCTTGATAGTATGTTTTTGCCAGATGTGAAATGAAGGTAATATTTAGCCCTGTGAGAAGAAAAGGGAAGAGAGTATTGATCCAGAAACAATTAAATTAAAATATATTAACAAATGCAAAATTTAATACCAAAAAACCAGATAGATAATTGTTCTTTGATTACCTAAGTTTCATACACCATACTAAAATGATTTTTTAGATAAGGAAAAAACTCATAAGGACAAAGTCATAGTTTTACTGACTCAAAATACAATTAAGGACACTTTTTTCTTGTAGTATTGAGACTCAAAAGCCCCATATAATCATAGAGACAAAATTGTGTACAGAAATGTAAATAAAGATTCGGGTGAAAATTCAGATACACATTTTGCCCAAACTTGGAGTAATCAGCAGAAAATATTGTTATCCCTTGATGAAAATTATTATTTTAATATAATAAATTATAAACAAATTAAATTATATCTTTTTAAATAAGAAAGGAGCTTGTACTATTTCTAGATGAAATCGGTATAGTTATGCGTCTGGTATGATCATTTGAAGCACAAATTCACTATTTTTTCATTACTTATCTGTGATAGCATCAATCCTTACTGCAGCAATCTGTAGGGCAGCAATGGAATCATCAGGAAGCGGAATATTATCAAAATTAGTTTTCCCTGGGTTGAGATAATTTTCTCACATAACTATGCTAATTTGGAGCATCTTTATGCAAATAATTAATTATTGATCAAAGGAATGAAATCATAATATACATCGCATCTTATGGGCTAAAGTTATTAGGGCATGGAAATAGAAACAGATTTATGGCTCGAGATTTCGTTTTTTATCCGACCGTACAATAAGACATAGTGGTATTGAGCCATAACTTTGGTCGGCAGACATAAGTTTATACTTCAGCAACTATCCCTTGACTACGCGTCAATAAATTATTACAATGGGCCAAAAGTTTGCCCTGGGATCATAAACGAGGCCGATTTCCACCCAACCTACCGACTTACGTAATGTCCGAACCGGACTCTATTTAGCCCTCCACAGATTGGAGTTTAAGTATGCTATAAATACAGAAAATCAGGACGACGCGTCCTTAAGTGAAATTGTACCCAGGGCGTAGCATAATTAAATTGTTTTGACCTATGGATGTATTTTTAAGCTCCTAACGAATGGGGATGATATAATCTAAAACGTGATTGAATCGGAATCGCATTTTTCATGCTACAACGAATTTGAGTCCTATTGTTATATCAATTTTAATTCAAATCCAGATTCCATTGCAATGATTCTGACTGTTCGGCTTAAAAGATTTTTTCAAATTATTTTATCTTTTAGTTTCTCATTTTTCTCCCAGTGAATTTGATCTGTTAGTAAAATGGTTACACGCAATTTCAGTTTTAAATTAAATTATTAGTTTGTTGCTTTTATACCATTGCTATTGTTTATCCCATTAATGTCATTGTTTCACACGTATTCTCTGTAGCCATAGGCGATGCACATGTCTAGGGAGCACAGGACCATTGAGTTTTATGAGAAAGTATTGTTTTGAGTCAACCAAGACGATAACAACAGATGTATTTACAACAGTAACGGTGGCAAGACCAGTTCCAGACTCTGTTACAGATCGTATATATCTACCCCTGGCTATCGAAAACCTTATCAAAGTCGGTTTTAATCATGGTCAAAAACTGGGTTCGATGAATAGGAACATTTTCTAGTTATTCCAGAGTTCACTCATTCTGTTTCAGTGAATAGCGTCCCCAACGGATAAATATTTTTATTTCTTCCAAAATAGCGTTGTTCAATGAAATGAAATAAGTAATAGTTGGGAGAGCTGGACTTTAAGATATGAGCTCTTAATTTTATTTCTGAGAGCAACTATATCAGCTTTGTAGTTATGCAACCTGCGCTATGAATACATTTAGTTCTAAGGAGCAATGTTTCATGTAGATATTCAATGACAATTCGTCGGCAATGGTGGGAAGTTGAAATCAAATAACATTTCAGATTTGTATTTGTCCAACTCGTATCGTAGTTATTTTGTTTGGAGAGGTGGTTTAGTTCATCAAATTAATATTTATGCTGAAAAATAACTCGCAAAGTGATAATCTGAAGGAAAAATATCAGGTGTTGGCTCGAGTTTCTCATAATATTCCGCGCAATTTCATATTTTCCGTGCAAAAATCATGATGATTATTTACCGGATTGTCGACCATCAATCTAGTCCTAAGGAATTTGGTTTATATGATTTCCAAATTAGCGTATCTAATTTCTGTCACTATAAATTTTAAATTGAGGTATTCTAAACTAAAGTTATCTGTAGATATTTACGTATTTGGCAGCGTGCAATTTCTTCGACCCAAATGCAATATTTCGTCAATGTTTTAGTATATCATACTGCCAGCGTTCCTGCCTCTCAGACTCTCGTGTCCAAAAACTCATTTACTCACATTTATGGTAAATTGAAAGAATCAAGCGAAATGTTCGAATTTTGGATTAATTATGAAAGAGAACATTATACCACCAGGAAAGAATATTCAGTGCGCATTTTTACCCTGAACTTTGAGTTTCTAATTATTCTAAATTACCTAACCTCTGCCTTATTTGCCAGTAGTTTCGAGACTTGGCTACAAATATGCATACCATTAAATCGAAAAATTGGTATACAATGAAATATTTATTATTTATCACATAATGGAACATCGAATATCCATTATTAATTTATTGGTTGCGTGTATCTGAGGTTGAAGCACCTAACCCGGGATAATATTGAACCCATCACCTTAAAAACTCACAGAATAACCACTTACAGGGCATAACACCTGTATATGTGCATATTTATCATTGCAAGGTAACATTTAATTGAATTTAATCCTAACTGATCCTTTCTCTATAGCGATTTTTATCCATAAATTACACCATTTCATTATTTACACCGTGTGCAAAATAGCATTCTTAGAGGGCGTCAGGGGGGAGAAGGGCTGTGGATCAGCCCTTCTCCCCTCCTGACGCCCTACCCAAACGACCTCTCCCACCCGGACGCCATACCCAACCGCCTTCCCTCCCTCCCCCCAAACATGCACAATAGTTTCCCTTCTCTTTCCACTCCTCCCACCTCTCAAACACCTTCCCCCTCCTCTTCTCTGTCTACTTTATAAGGCTCTGTGTCTTTCTGTACTTTACCTGATGATGACTTTATAAGTCGAAACCCGAGTTGTGTTTAGTAAAAAATATATGTGGAAGAACCAAGTATTTATTTTTCTGAAATGAATCACTTCCACAAAGTGACGCCTGAAACCATTCTGTAGCATTCTTAGGGTTATAGATTAACAAAAGAGCCACGATGGAACTTATATCGTACATATACCAGCCCAATCCAAATGCAAGAGTTTTCTTATTATTCGATAATAAAACTATACGTAGCCACGTATTTTAGTTCATTTTCATAAAATAGAAGTCAATGTTGAGTGTTTAATTAACCCAGTGACAATTACGAACTGCACAACTTGGATGGGAAATATGATTATTGTGAAAAATAATTTTAAAATATTAAAATACCTCAGGACTTATATATCACATGCAAATCTTTTATAATTTCTCCGCGTATTAATGCCAAAAAAATTCCGAGCACTGCGAAACCCTAAAAGGCGATTGCGAATGTATTTGTCGGCACGCCCCAAAAAATCCACTATATGGTGAATTTGCTGTTTAAATCACGAGGGCTTATAATTTTTCCAAATCTTCAAGGAAACATTACAAGACATGAGCGATAAAGATGGGTTTTCATGAAACGTTTATGATACCTCTGCGTTGTTCCAGTTCTGAGACGCGTTCTCAAACGAGACCGCCACCATGCAGAAGGACCGAAATACATAATCGCTGTGTTTCAAATACAAATTTAAAAATGTGATGAAGTAACAAAAACAGGGAAATAGAGCATATTCTTCAACATATCTTTTGTGGCGGATATCGTCATTAGGGAGCATGAAAACATTTGTAATCTCTAAATAATGCATGTAAATTGAATTTGCTAGTACATTTTACGATCTTGCACATGAAGCTAGGAGAGTTTGTCGGATTTACCAAATTAGATTCTGTCTGGAGTTAAATAGGAATTCAGTAAGCATTGCATCATCCTATACCAATTAAAAATTTCATACTAACTTTACGGTAAATAGTCGTGTATATCACAGGCATTAGCAAGGGATGACCAGTTCTTTGTAAAACTCTCCAATTCTATATGAACTGCGATCAATGTACACCATGCAGTCACTCTTTTATTTCATCAATTCAATGTATATATTTTGTGTAGGTGTGTATATTTATACATATATTTAAATAAAAGAAAAGGAACTCATTAGGTTTCGAATTTCCTGTGGTCACAGACACCTTTCTCAAGGAAGAGAGGGACAGATGTATCCACTAGTGCTAGCTTTTATACGCATTATATGTGTGTGTATATATTTATTTATTTATTTAAGGAAAAAGGATAAGAACACACGTAAACGTGCAAAGGTCAAATTATCGGCCCGTGCTAAATAACAGGGGACCTTCACTTTCAAATAATTAATATTTAAAAAAGTGTGGTTGCGAAATAGTAAAAAGCGCGAAACACAGTAACTTTCAACCAAAAATTCTAATTGAAGTCGTGGCAGGTATTGATTTCCGTTCATACTTAAATGCAACAATTTCTGAGTGTAAAAATCATTTACCTTGACCGTGATTCAAATCCCGCATCCCTCGACGCCGAGTCGACTGTTTTAGCCAGTTAATCTATCGAGATATCCTCTAAAACTGTCAAATTTTGGGGGCTTTAAAGAAACAAAGTGTTGTGATGCAATACCGCCCATTCTAGTCCCGGTCAAGGTGAATAATGTTTTCACTCTGAAATTATTTTATTAAAATTCACACTTGGGGATGACTCCGATAAAGGTTATTTTTGAGGCATCTTTCACAGTTTCAATCCGTTCGAACGGTCAGGGGATGGGAATTACTTGTCCACTAACATGGTTATTTGAGAATCAATTAATTATATTTATTTTTGTAATAGCGATCAAAATTAGAACTACAAAATTTGAATTTTTAAACTAACATTAAAGATATATTTTTCCCAATTTTTCAATATTTGGCAGACTCAAAAAATGCTAGAAGAGTCCTTGAAGTTCCCTACAGAAAGCAACGATATTTGAGTGTGATAATGATAATGTAATGAAGAGTAATGCTTATTGAATCATACTGCATGAGGTGGAAATAATTGAATTGTTAAGGATTTATATATTCTTTCCAGTCAAACCAAGGTGACGGTTGTATGGGAATACCAAATGAGGATTTTATAGATGGACAGTTGAATTGATTGTTTTTTTTATTGCTTTCAGTTGCGTTTCGTTTATCTTTTTTTATACAATTGATGCCAAAATTTATTTTTCCGATAGCCTTTGGTTAGTTTAATCATTGGTAGTACTGCATCCAATTAATCTCGGAGTATAATCAAGTTCTGTATGAAGGAGACCAAGAGATTCCCGTTGGAGGAGGACATTTATTTGCCTTTTTGTCCCGGCAACAATAAACCGAGCGAAAAAATGGGCATCGGCACGCATGTCGCAAGTGACGGGGGAAAATGAATGCCCAGGGATTTATTAGCCAGCTCCGTATTTTTCCCGCCAATCCCACCCCATTGGCCAACCCTTCGTGTACCCCGGAATACGTTTTCATTAGGCCCTGTAATCCGCAGCTGTCAGCAGACTTTAGCGTTTCTCACGTCTGTTGTTCGCGGGGACACGGGATGTCCCGGGGGAAGGTTATGTTTGCCCAGGTTTGGGGGTGGACGAATTGGGACGAAGGAGGCGGCGGGAGGTAATAGGGATGAGGAGGAGCGACAGAAGAGGGCACGGGAGGAAGACACCACCCTTAAGCCTATTTCGAGTTCAGGGTTCATCTCGGAGGATACGCCTTCATCCTACGGCCCTCTAGCCTTTTGCTCCCTCGTGAACCCTCTCTGCGGGGCGAGAAGTGGCTCCACCAAATCCCTCGGCAAAGAACCCCAGGTCACCCCAGCGACCGCACAAGTTTTCGTTTTGCACTCAGTAGTTCATTGCTACACCAAGGAATACCATTAAATACCTATATAAAATAAACGGCATTGATCCTATGGAATGTTCGTTTATCTCCAATTTTTACGTAATGTTATGAATGTTTTCGGTTTCATATTTTTGAATTAATTACTTTAATTGAGATAGAGTGGACAGAACTATTTTTATGCCCTTTATAAAATAACAAATCCATAGCATTACAATTTATCTTGGACTGTCTGAGCGTGCACCTTAGCGTTTTACTTTCTCTCGATTACACTGCGCAATTTCGGTGGAGCGCCCCTCCAATAATTAATTATGCGCATAACTTTTTCCAGAAGAAATTTGTCAAAAGCGTGATAAGGAACTTCGCGTTTTAAATAGGAATGCTTTCACCATAATCTGCATTACAGCGTAAAGAATTAGTTATATCAATTTATGCCCTATGATTGATCAAAACCTTAAAGAATTTAAAAATGGCTAATCTGTTGGCACAAGTCGTTTTAATGTTACTATCCTGATAGCTAATTATTAATTGTTGCTACGTTTATGTACCTGTGATGTTGAAAACAAATTATTTTCAACCGTATGATATACATGTATTTATTCATAACCACCAGCCAAAGATACAAACGTAATTAAATTGATGTCAAAGAAAGTGGAATAACTTCGACATTTTCTACAAGTTTTTTATTGTTTTTGTTACGTTCCCACTTGCGTTTCCAGAACAGTGACTTGAAATTGGATTCCCCGATTAGGAAATCTTTAGATTGGTGTATAGGTTCTCCTCGAGGGACATTTACGCGGAAAACATTATTTTACCCCAGAATTAAGCTATGATCAATAGATATTACCCATCGGAGTTGGCCTTGTTCCAACCACTGGGCTCCGTTATTGTCTTCTGATCTGGCGTGGTTTTTATAATATTTTTTCTATATGAGTGTGAAATTATCATTTTTACACAGACTACTTTGTAAACATTACTATTTTCCTCTCGAATTGAAAAATATAACACCCGTTTACCTCTGCATGGAGGAATAACAATTAATTCATTCATCTATTTTTCTTCGTTGATCCTATTATGCAATTTCGCATTCTCTTTCTTCTTTCTAGTTTATGTAATTTGGGAGAAACTCTCGTAAGCTATACTTGAGTATAATAAAGGCACAATCCTTTAAAAATTTGCGCGCAGGACTGTTTCATTGCATGTGTATTAACTTAAATTTGATCTGCATCTCTAATTATTTCCATCTATATTTATTATCTCTATTTGCTTTGTATTCACCTTTCGGGCATTCTTTGGATTTATTGAAAAAATTTGCCACCTTCCCCCACCCATTGATTTATTTTCTTTCCTTATATTGTAATTTTTCAATGCTTCTCTTTACTTTTTCAATCCCCATGGCTAAACGTCCTCCATTTTACGCTCATCGTCTTGTTTCATCCACCCTGTTGAGCATGGATCGGAAACTTATAAGTTAAGGCTATGTAATTGGTGTACATTAGAGGAGCCTTTTAAGATGCGGGTGTAGAAAAGGATGAAAAAAGTAAAATGGATGAAAAAGTAAACAAACAAGTACATAATGGGCATGGTAGGAAGGATTACTCTATGTAATTCAAATTGGGAAGGTTGACGCAGAGCATTTTAATGGTTGATAGACTATTGAAGGCTGAGATAGAGGGAAGAAGTTAAGAAAAACAGAAGAGGAAAAGGGCAGGTGTTTTGGATAGAATAAAGTGAGATTTATATAATGTATGGCGAATTGAATTAAATGGTAATTGTAAAGTAGAATGCCAGGATTCGTCTTGCTAGGTGGGGATACGAAATGTAGGCGTGCTCAGTCAGAGATTGTCCAAAATCTTTAAGAATAGACTTCTAAATAATACTAACGGCCTCATGATAGATTTTATAATTATATCATCAAAATGAACTAGTAATTTTTCTAAGAAAATAATTATTTTTAATTGATGGACTAGTAGGCATTTCTTACAATGCAATAGTGTTTTATCCAATCTGGTCGTTAATTAGGTGGACTAGATCGACAAACGTACGTTCCATCTAATATTATTAACTATGAGTTGAACAACTTTTTTCTTGGTGTGTTAATGGTTCCTTTTGGATGAAAATCTGTAGTTATCGAACATTTTTTTCATGCCTTTATGACTAGTAATATAGAGTGGTTAGACCATGTCCAGAGTTAACTAGTGAAAAAATTGCGACTGCGTTCCTGGCGTACAGGTTTTACTGCGCTAATGTTGCCCGAGGGAAAGGATAGAAACCGTGGAGAGCGAGATAGCGGAAGAGGAAACGGCAAGAGGCGAACCATGAAGGTGACCGCGGCACGTATCCCGCAGCCCGAAGGGACGATCCCTCGAGGGCCAGCAAAGGCAACGGAGGAGGCATCCGGGTTTCTGTATGTTACTCGTGCCCCCCATGCGAATAACGAGAAGGCATGAAAGAGGGACTTGGAATTTAAACAGCCACCATCAAGAACTGCATCTGATTCCCTCCTCCGCCTCAACCCTTCCTCGCCCGCGTCAAAATAAAAGAGCAAACTTTTTTTGACGCTTCTTCGTGGAATCTGGAGAAAGCCTTAATGAGATCGCGTGCCACCCTCCCTCTCGCCAACAATCTTTTCTTTATCCCCTCCATCGCTCCTCATCTCGACATATGCACGTTCGAATTCACGGCTGTATCCCTTCATTAGCCCCCTTTCGCACCCCCCCCCACCCCGAGGGAGGCTCTCTTCCTCTCCTAATCTTATTTTCCTTCAAATCCCCTCCACTACTCGCGACGCCTTACCCTATCCATTGTCATATTCCCGATATATACCATCCCATCCTCCTTTCTTCGCCCTTCGCATCCGCAACCAACTCTCCTCGGAATATTAATGAAGAAAGTCTAATTACCCCTTTCCAAACTCTAGGAAGTTCACGCCGAGAATACCTTATTCTTCTTATTTTATTAGTGCATAGCATGCACGCCTTTATCTTGGATCTTTTTTTTTATCATTTCCCCTCGTTTCACTCCCTCCGTCTCCGCCACCCTCTGCCGTAAATGCAGGTGGGCGTCTAGCTTCTTAAACGAAGGCTCTAGCGGCTCCGTATTCTTTCTTGTTAATGTTCAAGTTTGGATTGGTACCTCGCTTCAACTCAGCAGTTTTAGTTTTTATTGCGCTTTAACGTCATAGAAGGCGTTCTGATGATGTAATTGTGGATAATTTTAAAAGTTATAGTCATTTTAATTGTTTCTATTTTTCCTAGATTCTGCATATTTGTTCAACTTCTTAGAGAACATGTTAAAAAAGCACAACAGTTGAGTCTTGTCCAGTGATTAGCGCTTTAATTTTCATTTCCAAGTACTAGAGCTTTCAAAAACGGCTTGTACTCGCATACCAGACTTAAAACAGAATAATAAAACATTGTCTTATTCGCGCAATAATTAAGACATTAACACACAACTCGAGTTTTTATTGATATCGAGAGCTTTAAAACTGTCGGAATAGTGTAAGCGTATTCCCTTCATTACTATTGCTAAAAGTAGTCTCTCAATTGGGGTAGTTTGCGGTTAAAGTCAAAATTTTCATGAAATGGCGCATTTGAAAAAAAACGAAGTTTATTTTTCTTTGGATTTGTATTCCGGTTGAGTATATTATGCTCACCATTAAAATATGAAATAATGAGATGCCTTCTTGGTAATTAAATCACAAAATAAAATAAGTACAATAAAATGAAACCTTGCCTATCACTTTAAAATTTTGAAAAGGCTCAGACGTTAGTCGTCATTTAGCGCGGTCTTGTAGATGGAAACCCCGAAGTTGTGACCGATGGGGTTTTTCTCTGCCATGCAAATGCACAAGTGTGGCTTTTTGAGTTCCGAATATGATTTTTACAAGTTCTATTCACTCTGTAGTAAAACTGTGCGTTACAGAAGCTTTTTATTTTTAAATTAAAGGAAATCAGCTTATGGTAAGAATTCGAAACTATGTAGTGCCAAAAGGACAAAGCCGTGCGAATGTAAACGATTGTGAAAATAGATAATAAAAATTGCTGGTATTCTTAGTTGATTTGTGTGTTGTGAAAACATATTGTAACGTTTCATAGAACATAAAGCGCCCTCCCTGACAACTTTTCTCAAATTGTAATTCGAGCATTGTGCCTCTCATGGCAAACAGTGTTTTTTTCAGCTAAACATTTCTTTGAATATCCTTCCTCGCGCAGATATCTCTTGGGTCTGATTGGTGCATTGTGCAGTACAGTGAAGCGTTCAGTGCACAAAAAAGGGAATGGAAAATGTGAAATTGGAAGCGATTCTCGGGAAATCAGACCGAATGGTCGCGCAGAATTTAAGCGCCCGTAGAGGCTCTGGAATATATATCATCCAAACGAGCAACAGTGGTGGTTTGATTGGCCCGAATCATCAGTTCAAACTCAAACTCCTACCTTTTCCTCTGATTCCACGAATTCTCACAAATGCTGATTTGGTTTGGACGGCGTGGTTCATAATTACATTTAACACAAGAACGGTAAATCCTAGGTCAACCGTTCAGGTCGTGCTGGTAGACGCAATTGATCCCCGCGAGTCAATTTGAGGACATGTTTAACAATGGCTACGGTTGAATCGTAAAATGCCGTGAACGTGTCTCTACACCACATCAGCGTTTTGTGACCTGATACTTGCATGGGTTATAATTTTAAATGGATGTGAAAGGCAATCTAAAAAAAAACCCGTGCCTCTAATTGGACTCTTGAGGGCGTTAAATGCGAAATCTTTATTTATCTATGAAATATTTTACCGTAATTGGTAGTGCTTAGCAAAAAAAAGAAGACGTGATGAAAATTTACGGAAGTAATATTCCATTCCCATCTATAATCAAATTAGGTCAAAGTTATTCCCTCGGCTCTCTCAATATTATTCCCTTTGCTGGTGTAAAATTTTTGAAGAGCATGATATGGGAAAAAGTTTAAATTCTGAATTTTTTCGTTCATTTAATCCTTTGGGATATAATATCCCGGAGATATCGGAAAATGCGTTTGCAGAGATTTTGTCTGAACCAAATATTCTAAATTGTAGATAATTTTGGAAATAACATTAATGAGTTTAGTTCTCACGCTCGTAACTATCCAACACATCCTAACCAAAAACTAAAATTCAGGGGTAATGGCGGTTTTGTAGGCTTAGAATATACATAGAGTATTAGATTGAAGGTTATTCCAGCTGATTCTTTTGTACAACGTCATCTAAGACCTCCCAGCGGTGCTTCATTTCTGGTTACTATTGCCCCCTTGGAAACCAAATGGCGAGAGAGACACTGGGAAGGATTTGGTGCCCTTATTCCTAAATGTGCGTATTTCACAACCCCTTAGTTTGTCGTGAGCTCAAAACAAAGTATTTGCTATGGTTATAGAACCAAGCATTGCGTAAGGTTATCTAAACAAATCATTGGATGGATTACCTGGGGGAAAATTTTCGTTGGCGTAGCTGGAATGCGTACTTTCCAGCGAATAAAATATATGTGCGAGGAGAACGCCCTAGCGCAAAGTGTTAAATAGGTGTTAGACTTCAGCTCTTATGCAGAAATCAGGATCTGTATCTATTTACTAGAATTTGAATTAAAACTTTGCAAATTGCTCGAAAATTATTTATTTACGTACCCGTAGACTGTCACCTACGTAATTAAACCGGTTTTATCATAAGATAATACTTTTGCGGAATTCACAATTTTTTTAAATCTCCAAGATAAAAAAATCACATATTATACCCTGAAATATTCATTTGAAGGATTAATGTTTCGCCAGAGCTGTTAGGTTTTCCCGACATATATGGTACGGTATAGAATTGACTGTTAGTGGAGTAGTTTTTGAGGTACTCTTAAATTCTGTCCTAGGGATTCTGATGAAATGCAGTTATATCACGTTTTCCAATTTTAGAAAGCAATCCAGCTGGCTCGATCTTAGAAAAACTAATTGAAGGGGGAAGGGTACTTAAAATCAACTAAAAGAATATTTTTGTTGTTTTTTATTTTAATGAAAGACATTAAATAAGGTTGAGATATTGATGGCTATTGTTGAATAATCCTGCGTTTTACGTTCAGAAAAGAGTAACGTATCATTGGGTTCATGCATTTAACCTGTCGCAAGCAAACTACACCTGTTCACATGCAATTTTTTCAACTTTTATTTGAATTTGCGTGAGATTCGTTTTACATTATTGAGTTAAATGATTGTCATTTATCATTATCCTTTTTGGAAGTAGCTTAGCAAAATATAGTGGTTTTTGCAATTATTAAGGCTTACCCTCCGCGTCCCTTTACCAAGCAATAGTCATTCTTCCGGGGACTCTTCCATAAACACAATGCGCGCTTCTTAGTAAGGAAATATATTTTATTGTGTTAATTTGAGCTGATTTTAATCATAACGCAGCTTTTATGTCCTTTCTCTTTTTAGTCTTATCTTATTTTTTACTACTGAAAATAAAATTTTAATATAATGCGGATTGTTTAAATTTAATCAAAATTAAATACCGCATTTTTAAATCTCCGTACAATAATATTTCGTTGAATGCTAATATTTTTTTCGAGACTTCTATCAATCTTCCATAAGTAATTCTGCCATGCCGATAGTATGTCCATATCAGTTAACGCCCAAATACTCATTTTGATGTCTATTGCGTGTCGTCTTCAGATTCATGACGATGCCGTGCTGCCAAATACGTTAAGATTCTTATACGTCGGTGGATCAATGAATGCTGAAATAGCATATGTTTTATTCTTATTTCATGTATCCCTGAATAAGTAAATCGTAGGGTGATAATTCACAGTCTATAAGTAAGTTTATTAAGATATGAAACTTTGTCTTTATTTCTCGTATATACCAAAAAACAGGAGACCCAAATTTGTGAAATTTATCCGAGGCATCATTTTTCAGATAATTATTGCTCCATTTCCACTGGTCATGATTTCCAGGTTGCCGTTATTAATATTTTTATGCTAAAATTATCGTGTATAGTAGCCTAATTTGCATGCATTCAAAAAAATGTCAAAATATATGAATTAAAAAAAAATATTTTACTCGGGAAAGGGCAGCATATAAACAATAAGTGAAATTACGATATTAAAAGATTAAAAATTTAATGAATTATTTATTTGAAAAAAATTGAATGGGTAAATAAGAAAACTATAAATAAATCTAAATTTAGAAAATGTTTTATTTTAAACTTAAAAAAATAGCATGGTATATTTTCACTACAGTTTTACAGCTGCATTTGTTGGGACATTTTCTCATAGTGTATGGTGTCGTGAAAATTAGTTTTTCCAAATTGTACCATATAGAAGCATTCATGTGCCGACTGAGAATTGGTGTTGCCCTAAACTTATGCCTTGGAAGAACCGGTATAAAACCATAAATGTTTTTCTCTCCGGCTAGTAACAATATTATGCTTTTTTAGATTTTTCTTCTTTCATGATATAGCTTTTTATTGGTACTCGAAAATGTTTTTATAATTTTGAATACACTATGAATAAATTAGCCCTGTTTTACCATATTATTCTTCTGGACGCAAACATTTCTTCGACCATAACACCTACTTGATTAGGTTCTGAATTTCACCCCACGACTATCTTTTGATGCACCGCAACGTGTTCCACTTGAAGTTTTCAGTCAGAGAACGGAGCAGAGTCCTGAGGTTGGAATCCGGCTTTGCGGGAAATCAGACCGTAGCATGCTAAACGAAACTTGAATCTTCGGGAAACCAAAGTCACCCATTACCTCAGGCTTCTTGCACTCAAACTCTGGAATGAAATAAGAATGCGGGGGAGGGTCATGGTACAATTTAATGCATGTTCTCCGGCGTATTATGCAGTGAAATACTTTATTGCAGTGGGAATCATGAATTATTGGAGTTCTAATGTAAGACATTGTCATATTTTGGTTTGCTATGTCAAAAAAAAACAGTCGAATTGAAGATAATATTTTATCTTAAAAGACGAAAATCGCACATCTGTTACAGTTGTAACATACATTTTACCTCATACTTCCTTCTCTGATACTAGATAGGAGGAATATTTATTCTAAATTATTACATGTCATGCCTCGGAGATAATAGATAAGATTTCATTGGATTCAACTTAGTAGAAAAAAATGGATGTGTTAGTTTTTTAGCAAAAATATGGAAAAGAGATCTTGGGAAATGTGTCACAAAACATAAAGGTTGAAGCTAGTTTGTAGACTATTAATCAGGTTTTTTGGGGTTTTTGGATGCCGCGCCACATATTATATATTAGTTATTAGGGAATATTTAGAAAAAACTGCTCTGACAACATGACCGCTTCCGAGCTCTGAAACTGAACAGATGCAGAAGAAACTTCGCATATTTTGCTCACCTTTCTTGCAGAATATACGGCATGTTTTCACGGAAGTAGGTTCATCCACACCACAAGATGTCTGTCCCATTTTCGTATCGATCCAGATCAGAATCTCAAAATGTTATCCACATAAGTGGGTTTTCGTTATAATTGATATGACGTTTTCTTTAGCTGTAACCTTTTGACAATAATAGTATTTGTCTACTTAGAACTCAGGTGGATACATGAGCTCGGTTTTTTCCGGTGCTGTCGTGATGCAGGCCTGGCCAATCGAAATGGAACGGAGTGCCAGTAGCGGGCGTAGTGTAGAGTATTCTCAACACGTAAAAATACCCCTACCACCTCCCTTCCCCTTAACATGAATCTCAATTCTCGTGACACCCTTTCCATTTTCGGCCGCGCGAGAGCGAAAGGCTGGGAGGACGTAGAGCGATGCGGAGAGGTGGTTAAAGAAAGAAGGAGGAGGGGCGTGGAAGTGGTCGGGTCTCTATCCCATTTCCTCTCTGACCGCAGAATTAGGCGGTGACCTTTGTCCCTCCATTCCGTATGGCGAGAGTGGACTTACCTCGTGATGCGGTCGGCCTCGGCGTTGCCTACCGTTGCGTAAAGTTCTGGCGACGGTGTGGGCGAGAGACGGAGTTTCAGTTAAGAGAGAACGAGTAATGCGTTCAAGAGTCGACAACTTCGCCTCTCCTTGGGCGGGCGGAAGTACTTTTCTAGACTCTACCCCCTATGTCTACTTAAAAGTGGTGCAAACTTTGACATTGTTTTGAACTTCCGGGCTAGACAATGTCAAATTTACTTGGGTAGAATATGAATAGAATTTATTATAAATTTCGTCTTGGTTTGATAGGAGTGAAATGCCAAAAATATTGAAAAATAATACTATATATTGCTCGGTGAATATTTTCTAGGTTATTACTCTGAAAAGTCAATAAAATATGCTGTGGCCTACGAATTACTTATATCATATGTTTTCTTTATTTAATTTCTTTATTTTTGCACCACATATTGAATTATGCATGAAATATGCGACCACCTCTTTCGTTACCCACAAAGCAAACGGAAGGAATCGTCTCGAAATTATATCCTTTCGTCGTTATGCTTGCATAGTTTCCTTTAGTAAACTTACTTCAGGTTGGAATGGATTCAGCATTCGTTCTATTATGGGAAATTATTCCGATTGTAAAAAAGGGGTCTCCGTGCATTTCACGTTAAAAAGAGCCAAATGAGCACTAAAAATCTGCGTAAGAATCATATTTTATCAGTCAGTCGCTGTTTGCTGGCCGCCGAGTGAAGTGCTGTCATAAATGTTCATTGCTTTTCGACGTCTCTCAAGATGACTGCACGAGATTATTTTGTTAGATTGTTCATATATTTACGTAGAAACTAAGGATCGGTGTTCGCCGTGTTCGGCTGATTCTGTAAGGAAAATAAGACATGGGTGTATGGGTACGACCCGCCAAAATCGACGCGCTCACTCATCTTGAGAGAAATCGATGAGCGATGAACACGTATGTCAGCTACTCGCTCGTTGACCAACTCGCAGCGACTGATTCCCTCGAAGGTGGAGAAAAAATTCAAGCATGCAAATGAAGCTGCCTTCCTTCTCTGTACTGAGTAGCACCGCCCTAGAATCACTACTGTGCGCCGGAATGGTTGGTTCTTTCTTCGACATGCCTCGTACTCTCATTTCTCTCCGGCATTTAATAATATAATGGAGCATTTGATATCCCTAAGTAGCTTTTGAGATTTGGTCGTAATACAGATACATCCTACTGGAAACGTAGAGAAACTGCCACGGAATAGTATAAAGTTTCACAGGCATGATAGATAATGTGGGAGAACCTTGGAGGATACGAAAACTCGCAAACAAAGCCATAAGTATTGTAAAATGTGGGATAAATATCTCTGACCCTACCCCGACGGTATTTCGGGAAACAGTGAAAACGTTAGAGTAATATAAGGCAGATTCAGAGACTCTTTCTACCATCACATATTTTGTAGCCATTGCACTCTCAGTACCAAATACTATCCTAGTAGATTAACATATTATAAGACAATCACTTTGGAGATATTTATCATTTTTGCATCTATCACCATATCTCACTGCCCTCAATTCCTCACAGCATTTCTGTCATCATAAGTGACTCATTATCACCATATACCTCCAGGATTTAATTCACATACCCTCCCCCCTTAGAGGTCACCCTGCATTCTCTTCACATTATATAAAGCACCGGGAATGTGCCAAGATTATCCGTTTGCCCCTGAAGATGTCGGTAAGCTTCAGAACACATCGTGGATGAACGGAATACTTTAGAGTGCTGAATTACTTAAATAGTCTTATTCCATTTAATTTTTAGAAGGAACTTTAACCTATTAACACACATCTTCCTTGCACAGACTTCTCTTTAATGTGCCCTATTAAACCCTACTGGAGGTCCTCAATGTCGCTTTTGGGATATCGTGTAGGGATGTAGGTGAAGGCAAAGGGTGGGAAGGGATGGCGGCCCGTTCTCACCCCCGCTTGCATGTCAAGGCTCCACTATTCCAACCCCCATATTGATCCTCCCCACGGCTGACCCGTCTCCCTCGCGCCCACCAACCCCTCTTCCCTTGCCTCTGTCCCCCTCCCTTCATCCCCCTGCGACCCACCTCATCTCGCCCGCGCAGCC
This sequence comes from Hetaerina americana, assembly GCF_022747635.1. Classification (NCBI taxonomy): domain Eukaryota; kingdom Metazoa; phylum Arthropoda; class Insecta; order Odonata; family Calopterygidae; genus Hetaerina; species Hetaerina americana. The sequence goes on from NW_027286985.1 coordinate 87,968,911, forward strand.
TTCCAAGTCCCGTCTTACCCTCCTTTAGCCTCTCCTCCTCCACACCCTCTCCGCTCGGCACTATCATTCTGAACCATTTCCTCCCTCTTCCTTTCGCTTTAGGACTCGACGCTGAGTGAGAACCATCCATTCGGAAGCCCTCGTAAGCGCAGGTGATTCGCGGACCGAATGACGTCACCTTTTAGTTTTCTGCCAACCGCGTGAGCGATCCTACTTGAGCTTGTGAATAAATATTTGTGATTTCTCGAAACAAATAAGTTTTTCACCCTCACCTAATTAAGAAGCGATTTCATTTAAATCACGTCAGATTCTACTACCAATAGGTAACCGGGCTCAACTTGTAACAGGAAGATTTACTCAAAGATTTAACTATCGATACAACTACGAACAGGTTTTAACATGATGACTGCTTTTGTTATTTATTCAATTGAAACATGTGAGTTTGAATGTATAGAAATGGAAAACTGTATTTTGAAATCTTACGTAATGTGTATCGATGCCTTTGAACTGTTCTTATCATTTTTTTCCTTTTCGTGAGTTCGTTCTCACCAACGTGAGGGGCATGGCGAATCAGAAGTTCAGATATAGATGACTTTCATCTTTCATTAATTTCAGATGTGTATATTAAGTTTATATTTTGTCTTCAGTTTCGGTCTCACGAGTCCTTCTTTAACTCTAGTGGCTCAATGCAAGGAAAGAAGTCACTGAATGAAATAATTAGTGACCTCAATTGAACCTAGCTAGAAAAAAACATTATGCAAATGGGCGGTAACTGTTAAAAGCATTAATTACGAAGGAAGAGCAATCAAAAATGGCCATTAAACTAAACAATAAAATCAATAGACCTAAAAGCTTGCTTGGAAATCTGCATTTTTTTGTCCAGGCAAAAAATAAATAAAAAGCGCGATTCCACAATCTATCAGTGATTCCGAATCGGATTGGACATTTATTGGTCGCATTCAAACTCAACTTCATGTATTATTAATACACCCGTGGTGATTAAGGGCATTGGGAGCTTAATAATGCTCGTGTTCTAGCAATGAACCAAATTATCGAAACATTTCATTTATACACGAGAAATATGTCTGCATATCATTGATTTGACATTTAACCTTTGAGTACAGTTACAATGGTGAATGTATTGACTTTAAATATGAAAATCACTAGAATGTAATGGAATGGCATACACCTGTATTAAAGCAGAAGGTTAAATTTAAAATTACGTGTTAGGTTCCAAATCTGGCAAGCGCGAATTTCGCACATTATCTAAAAATGAATTATATGACTTCCGAGCGACAATATTATCTATCTACCTAATCACCTCACATGCTTGACAAAGCACTCCTATTTTTGTGATATTTTGCGCTAGCCGTTTTCAAACGATTTTTTCTTTGAAAAATATATATATTTTTTATCTTAATGCGTTTTAAATGGATGTGCACTGTAATAGCACTCTATCATCATATGTATATTGCTTTTGGTGATTATATAATACGACGCCGAACATTGACTAGCTAACTCCTCAACGACCATTAACCTAGTCTAGGTTATCAGCTAGGTGAGGTGCTTGGAGCCTTCCTTCTCCAATCCATAATTACCCATGTATTTGCCATAGTTTTCATCTATGCATTAAAATTTTTGCTTTAGTTGATGATGCTTTCTTACCAAATAACAAACGAATATAAAACTTCTTTCTTCAATTACATTGGAGTCTCGTTCAGCTTGACTTTCCTCCTCATTTGCATAACATTTCCTGTCCTTAATGTAGTTTGATACTCTTCCATATCTAATTTTCTGGTCCTGCGGAGTACGTAGCTAGTTTTAACGGCAACAGAAACGGTCTCCATCGCTTCTGCACGGCACCTTTCCATCGTGACCTATAACACATAGTTCCACAATCTTTTATTTTCCCTTAGTTTCGTCTGTCGCGTTCCCAAAAATATATCGTAACATAAGAATAATGGGTTTCATCGTCGTCTACATTTTCTAAAGCAATATATAAGCAATACGATACGGACGAAGTGGATGATGAACGAACTGGCTCTCCCCTATCGTTCGATATTACTATAAGGGATCACTCTATCTGGAATGTACATCTTTTTTCTTGCTTGTCCATAAAGTCGTAATAATCATTGTAAAGTATTATAACTGGGTTTAGCTATCACTTGAACGTGGGGCAACAAATATGCAACGATCATCAATAATATTCTCTCACTCGCTTAGCAATTGCTATCGATATTCCATCTAAAATGTTTTCATTATCTATCAGTCTTTCTATTAATACTATTTTCAATAAATTTTTGGTCCAAATCTTAATACCATCTTTGGTTTATCATCTAACACGAACAGTATTTATTTAAGACCATTTTTTCCTGTTGAATACACAAAGTCAAGTAAATAGTTTCCAACATTTAGCCCAAAGCAAGTAGAACGTTCACAATGTGATGGAACTCATCATTTCTAATTAATTTATTATAATTCGTTTTACCAAAAATATATCAATTAATTATTATCTCATTTCTCAAATAAACTTCATGAAATATTAACAAGTCTATCAAAACCTTCACAAGACAAAAAATCATGTAGTGCGACAAGGTATATTTGGAATTTGAACGCGTATGAATGTGAGAACATTATGTATTAATGAGAAAGAAAAGTCAAACAGTTCCATTTGAGGAAAAAATATCTAATTTCCTACAGTAAATCAAATATGTACTTAATAAACGTACTAAAATAATTTAAGCATATGAAATAATAGTTCTGCATTAACTTGAATGATAATTTATTGCAATGAAATACGATGCGAAGGCAATCTATACTACCTATGGAGATAACAACAGAATGCAATAGTTAACATGGTGGAGCAGGTGAAATATATGTTTGAAGTGGAACCTTATTCCATTATAGGCTGTCAATAATAAACAGGAAATAATTTATTTATTGATTTTATTGCTTTGCTTTACATAAAATAGGATTCACACGTTACCTAGACCCCATTTTTTTGGACGTTATTCTCCAATTTATATTTGCACTTTTGTCGCTCATATTCTGCATAATTTATCGTTTATTAGTTGATGATATATTAAAACGTCGTCCTTAATGTCCTGATTCATGGTGAAACATTTTGCGGTAATTGCGTTGAATAATGTAATACAGATGCCGTACCTTTCCTCTGATAACATTCCATTCGTCTAGGACTTCACTGCGTTGCGTGCCTTTGTAATTCAATTTGTATCTTTGCATTTAAGTGATGACTTGAGGAGGCAGGCCAGCAGGCATCTTAATATAAACGTAAATTCAAACATAGTGCTTATATATTGAGTAAATTGGACTCGTCCTAAGTTTTACTTTAATTTTAGTATTATTTTCTTTTACAAAGGTTTCCATAAATATGGAATATTCAATGCTTTTTGAGGGAAATAGTCAAATACATAATCATATCATTATTTCAATATCTCTTGATGCAGTTTTAGTTTTCATCATTTAACTCTAATCTGCTTCAGTTTTTAGTTACCCGAAATGTCTTCTCCTGGTTAGCTGAGGCAAAATATTTAAGCTATTTATATTATTATTATATTTTTATGAGAATAGTTGTTTTTAGCGATGAAAGCTTTTTAATATACAATATTGTAAACGATAATGATCGCCTACACTTCCGCTAAAAACTTAATTACAGGCTGAAAAATACATTGAGCTGTTTTTTATTTAACATTTTTTTTTTCAATTTGTACATTGGGTAAAAAGTGAGTAGAATATTCTACCGTTGAGTCCGGAGACAAAACCCAGGTAATGCTTTCGTATGCACGCGGCGTAATCGAAGGTGTTTAACTCTCTGAACACCAGAGCTTCGAGGAAACCATAGAATGAATTGAACAGAAACTACCAATTGATACCCCATTCCACTAATAGCCGTGATTAGTCCTAAACTAAGTGACAGATTAACTGGGTCCCACTAGAAAATTCTACCATAGCAACTTATTATTCCTCTTCATTTATTTATTCAAGAATGACTATTTTTTCGTTCCAATGATTTTTTAGAATAATATAACGTTGTATTGTGCTACTCGTCAGCCAGTCTAAGTTTGAAGTTATTTAAACTTCAATTCTCCTATTCTGCAGCAACAGACAGTTGTGGCTACGCCTGAGTTATGAGAACAAAAAATTAAATTTCTCTGGAGAAATGACAAATGCCTAGATACCGTAATTTGGATGTTGTTAAGGGCGTACTGATAGATAAAACCAAACATCGTAATCAACTCGAAAGTTCGTTTGAAAGGCCTAACCCATAATATTAAGTACTATGTGCATGTCGCACAAAAGGGTAATGATACCAGTTTCTTTCTCTGTTCCGATTGTAGTTTCTCAGGAACATCTGGTATGCTACAAATCACGCAGCATAGACGCATATCAATGAAAATTCCAATAGATAAATGGAATCGATTCTCTTCAAGGAGAATAATGAATTTTTTAAGAAAATATTTACCTTGACCATCTGTTAAGATTGAATTGAACGATCGTGGAAAAACGTTTCGGGTGTAATCAATTCCTAAAAAAAATTAAGCATACCCATTAAGTTTTTGGAGTATAGTATGAATGAATACTTGCCTAATACCCATAGGGTCCACACTTTCATATCCCAGCCGAGATTCGAATCCAGACCAATAGGGTTGCAAGCCATACTAGCCACCGTATCAACTGTTTTTACTAATTAATCGTAGACTGACGTACAAGTATTTATGATAGGTTTTTCTTTTTTCAGTCCATATTTTCTCCCCAAGATTCATTTTATCGGTTTTTTTATTGAATGTTTAGAATTATATTTAGATTGATAAAAACTTCATTTATTTAAAGTTCTTATAGTTGAAACTATTATAACAACAACTTGTACAGTATTCCAAATAAATAGGATGAACTAGGTTTCAGGAACGACAAATTATGTACACTCAGGGCTGCCTATTTATCAGGTACGAGTTCATTCTCACGTTACGTCAGTATCAAGTAAATTTAATGGGCACCACGATATATGTAGAATTTCAACTATACGAATTTCGATATCTTTTCGACTAATTTACTATAGCTTACATTAAATATTGGTTAGAATATCTAAATGACTTATTTAGACGCTCATTCGTACCTCCTCAGAGCCTGAACATGACATTATTCTCCTCTTTTTCTTCCAAACGCCCACTGCTGTCTTTCACATTATCTTTGACTGTAACTTGTTTTCTTTTCACTCACCGTTTACCTTTGGTACGTACGACCTGACTCCGTATAAAGTTGACGTTCATTTGACTTTACGATCCCTTTTACGGGGGGCTAACTTAGCTCACCGCTTTCCCCTGCAATTCCCTACATTCCGAATTCACTCGAACATCAACCTTGCCTTCTATTTCTTGTTTTGAGATCTACCCTTGGATGGATAAATAAACAGACCGCCTCGCGACCAGCGCCAACCGCCCAAGAAGTAGTATTCCCTTCCACAGTTTCGCTCCATTGAGATACGAGGAGAAGGAAAACAGGGCCCGAGACGGAAATTATTTTTGAAAGAAACGCTCCTTAATCAAGGGTTACTTATAGGTCACCGGTGGCGTATCCTATTCTCGAATAGTACCTTCGTTTTGTTTTTCACTCGCAATTTCGTGTAACAATGTGTCATAAATTACATCCTGCTAAATACTTCCAGATTTGTTTTTTTTGCCTTGGAGTAAATATAGCATATATTATTTCCATCGTTCTTGCTTAGTACAGTTAGTTTCCCGTTTTTCAAGAGTTATCACTTTTCAGCTGGGTTAGTGAGATGTTCGTCAAGATGAATATGTGACGTTGAAACTGCGCACAAGTATATTTAAAACAAATTTTGCGTCAATAATTTTGTCATCATACAGGGTCGCACCCAAAAGTGGTAGGACTGATTTTCTCTGGAGCGAACGGAGCGGTGGAGGGGGGTCTGCCTGGCAGGGTAAGGTGGAGGGGGCTATTAGCAACAGACCGACACAACCTCAGTTGCCTGCGGGCTGTCGTTGAGTGAGGACACCGTTTTTAGTGAAGCAAGTTTTTTGTCCGTGTCAAAAAACAAAATGAATCGGAATTTAGAGCAACGTTATTCCGTGAAGTTTTGTACGAAACTCGGGAAGACGGCAACTGAGACCCTCGATATGATCAAGCAGGCTTATGGGGACACTACCTTAAGTCGTTCCACAGTATTTAAGTGGCACAAGTTGTTTAAAGAGGGTAGGGAGCTCGTTGAAGACGACCATCGCTCAGGACGTCCGTCGACGGCAAGAACCGACACGAATGTGGACAGTGAGGACAGTGCTGAACACAGACCGACGCTTAACCAGTGAAGAAATTGCAGACCAGTTGGGTCTGTCTGCATCCAACGTCCAACGCATTATTTCACAGGATTTGGCCATGCGCAAGGTGTGCGCCAAGATGGTGCCGAAAATTCTGAGTCTCCTGGCCAAATACGGCGTTGCCACGTTACCGCACCCGCCCTATTCTCCCGATCTTGCACCACCGGACTTCTTCTTCTTCCTCCTGATGAAAAAACAGCTCAAGGGACGACGTTTTGACTCGATGAAGGCCGTTCAAGAAGCTTCGACGAAGTTCATGACGGCATCCCCAAAGAAAATTTCTAGCGGGCGTACGAGGAATGGGAGCAACGTTATACTAAGTGTGTAGCAGCTCAAGGAGCATACTTTGAAGATTATTAAGTCGATGTAAGTATATCGTCAATAAAATTCTTGTAAAAAAATCAGTCCTACCACTTTTGGGTGCAACCTTGTATATTACTATTAATTTTAAGTGTTTATTTCGGATATCGTTAAAGGAAGGCACGAGAAGTATAGGTGAACACGGTACTAAATTGTGTGATTTGTGGGATACATCAAAGGTTTATCCAAAATATACATGCTTAAGATTCCTTTTTCCTTATCTATTCCACTTTATGAAATCGTTTACCAAATATATGCTACCACTTTGCTAACGCTGCGTAAATTTTGAAATTAAAATGATTGGCTACTCTAACCGTTTCGATTTACTTGGCGTCTCATTGAACTCAAAGATAATTATAATACATATCAGGCTTGAACTGAATTCAACAAATCAATTAATAACTCGATTAAAATTTATTTTCTCCCCAATTAAGAGTTTTTTTCTCAAATGCGGTCATCCGTTATCAAACGATTTTAATTTTCCCCTCCCAATCCCCTTGGGGAACATAAATTGTGTACCGCGGGATAGAGAGGCAGGAGGGCATGGATTTGCTACCCGTTTAATTCAATTAAAATACTATATACAATGTGTCGAGCCGCCGCATCTACTGTGGCCGTGCGCACGCTAATGGAATATTCCTCCCCGCGGCGCTTCCATCGGCTCATTCCCGGCACTGCTCACTCGCACGCATTTTTCGATATACCGCCTCACGTCGCGCCAGTACAGCTCCCTTCCTCTCAGGACGCTGAGTGATAGAGAGAGGGAGACCGCAGGAATGCCGACGTAACCTGTAGTGCAGAACCACCTTTTGTGAAAGGAGTCATTTGTGAAAGTGCCGAGGAGGCTATGCAAGCTTTCAATAGCGTTAGCACCGACGCGATGCAGCATCCGCCCGGGTGTCCAAGGGCAACGGGATACCACGGATTTTTTCGGGGAAGAATGTGGAGGCTATATTCTTCGAAAAAGGATGCTGTTTTGGTGAGAATACAGGTGTACCAACACACTAAACACTAAACGAACGCCAAACTTGTGTGCTCTTTACGAGAGTAAGTCTCGGGAAAAGGAAAGGGGATGAGCATAGATTTAGAGGTTTTTGAGATGTGAACATGGAATAGAAAGTGAAATAATGAGTTGAACAGAGGGGAGTGATAACCACGAAGTTGTAAATATGGTTGGATAAAAGAGAAAGTTGGCCGAGGAAATCCGAAAAAAGGTAGAGAAAGTGAATTGAGTAGAGACAAAAGGGTAATGGGGTGTTAAAGAGGATGATAGAAGGAAGAGCGTTCTGTAATAGAGGGAAGAGGATTTCAAGCCTTTAGGTAGTATGAAGGCTGGCAGAAGCTGCGAAGAAATGAAGAGGAAAATAATGTTGGATAAACAAAAGAAAGTTTTCGTGATACGCAGGAGATCGTTAGGGATTAACTGAAACCTTCCCTTAATAAGTACGTAATAAACCTTGAACCAACATAGCCAGTAAATATTGATCATAAACTTTTCCCATGATAATGTCCGATAGACACGGTTAAGCCGGACGATTTGTGTCAAATCTCATTCTGTCATCTCAAAGAGCTGAGTAAAATCTCTAAAATCTTGAATAATTTGTAGATTCGCCTTTTGTTTCCCAAAGTCTTCGTACATTCTTTTCCCCTCAGGATCATCCTCTTTCATTCTCCCGTTTTTTATTACCTCTCATTCCCTCAATCCCATAAATATCCCCGGATTCAATTATATGATATGAAGTACTCACTTTCAGAGAATTTGATTTGGATTTTTCTCTTCGTGTGCCCCCGTTGCAATCGCGAAATCGATTTTTAAATGAGGAAAATGCCAACGTTCGTATGAACGTCAAATCATTATTCCTTTTTTGATTTATTTTGCGCTACGTAAACACGTCAAAAAGAAAAATGTATTCAATCGATGCTGGGATTTTGTATTGTAATAGACTTAGGCGAAACTTTTTGGTGGAAAACATTCACATGAGATTGCATCCTTTTAATGCAAATCAATATTAACCTTTGTGCTTTTTTAAACGGCCTTGCCGATGGTGGAATCAAATTTGTTATGTGGAGTTGAGCGACATGATGTGTCGTAATGATACATCTTCTTAAAAACTAATTGAATTACTCAGCTGAATGCCACCATTGAAGTTTCATCTCGAAGTCTTACTTTATTTGTAATAAATTAAAATTTTCGATTTATCATGCAATACAGTATGTACGGAGCGGTATCTTTAAAACAGCACTAACGTCTTGGTGAATCCATAGGTAAAAAGCCGTTGAATATGCCGGATAAATTAGTTTATAGTTTTTCCAGTGTACTTATGCATGCCGGGTAATATAATCTATGTTAAAACTGATGAACATAGCATTCATTTAACATTGTCATTTTATCTTTTCAGGTATGTGTGAACTTCTATTTGGGTTTTGATATGAAGTACAAGTACATGAGTGAGTATATTCATCCTTATTTTTCTATTTTTGCTGCATTGACAAAGCCATGAACTGTGTTCCATGATAAAACAAAGCCATCTTATTTAATATCAAAATTTCTAATCAAGTGTCAAAATATGGGAGTATCGTCATCACTGCAATTGTCCGTTTAGTTTTTATAATTCCTATGTCGATGCAATTAAACCACAGCGTTGGCGATTTTTGTTGTTGATAAGCTATTTTACGTCACTTTTTGTTTAACCTTTTAACTTTTTGTTAAACCTGTTTTAAAGGGATATGTATTCGGACCAAGCCATTACCTTATATACATAATCTATTTAAACGTAATGTGTAGGCATAGGTTATTGGTATGGTAATGAAAAATCAATTCAGATCTAATTTTCAAATGGTGCGTGATAGAAAATTGTGTCGTCGTTCGGTTGACTCGAGCAGGTAGAAAGGTCAGACTCTTTCTGTGCACGTGAATTTCGCACCTTCAGATTGATTAAGGTCGACGACCACAGTAGCTCCTATTGCTATCGACAGTAGGTAATTTTATTAAATTTGATGCAGCTTTCCGTTTGCAAGTCTCGTTTCGTTTATCTATTCACGACTTCGTATTCCTTTGTACCCTTGAGCCGATAGTTACTTTCTTCATGATTATAATATACGATTTCTCCTGTAGTTCTCTACACTTTCATTATTATCAATAACTATTTTGAGTTAACAGCCCTATTATACACGTTATTTATGTCGTCTTCTTTTAAGTGTTCACGGTGTAATTTTTTACTCCTTGTATTCATTTCTTATCCTCCATTAATAATTATTTCTTCTTCTACATACATGCCTAGGGTTTCTTCATTCGTCATCTTATTCAATTTAAATTGTAGTAGGATCAAAACTAGGCAAGGGATAGCATTCATTTTTTATTTTTGTGCGCTCTTATGACTCAAAAAGCTTGCATGAGAATGCTTTTTATTATTCAAAAATTTCTCCTTCGTTTTGTGTGCCAATGTTTCTCCATGTGGATAACTTCTAGGATTACGTGAACCTTACATTTGATTCCGATAACTCGTTGTTTAAAAATAGCAATTTTTCAAAATATTCCGGCTATCATTTTCCCCAATTTGTACTCAAATAACCGTTAGTCCTTCTGCCAAAGGATGACAAGTTTTTAAGAAGAGGCGTTTGACGGTCCTTATCAATCAATACAAATTTTGGATCACCTGGGCATTCTCCAATGTAACACTTTTCTGGCAAATTATGAACGTCTCCAAACGAGCGTTTTCTTAGCATTTTAACTCAACGTTTTAGCCATAAATTCTCTTCTTCTTTGAATAACACAATTATTCTCCTTACACCTCAACCACTCTGATAATTATTTTCGAAAAAACTTCAGAAAAAGGTCAACTTTAATGCCTGCTCTGTTTATAAATACCCATTTGAAATTATACTTAATGAATTAGTTGCAATAATTATTAGATACATGTATATTACAAATAAATATTGAATTTATCATTCCATCTTTCATAACTTAAATTAATCCATCGTATGTATTTATATGTGTATGTGCAAGAATGTCCTATCCCCCTGTGTCTGTGTTTAGATAAGTTTTAAATGAAATTTGTGTATATATGTATACATAAATGCATATATATATATATATATATATATATATATATATATATATATATATATATATATACACAAACATAATATACAAATTGATTCATATCTTAATGGGCTCTTTTTTATCACTTACTTGAATTTGATAAGCGTCCTCAACATATTTCTCTTTTTTAACGGTGTTAGCTTTTTACCCTCGGAAGAAAACAACTGTTTGATGTCATTTGTGGGTTTGCACTCCAGTAGCGTGATAGTTTAATCAATTTTCCCCCATCTGATGAACTTTTGAAAGTGATCAGTGAAATGATATTGTTTATTGGAACAAATTCCTTCGCGTTTATCACCTGCCTTTTTGGGAGAATATTTTTAGTATGCTTTGAAAATATATCAGATTAATTCAGTTATATTTTTATTTTGAGGCAGAGTTTTTCAAACTCTGTTAGTTTTCCAAATGGAATTTTCGACTCTTAATATCAATCAATGTGAAGCACCTCGCACATTACGCCAGTTATTTTCTATTTTGATGAAATCAAATCTCATTTTCGACTATCTTTGTTTCAGTTTCGTTGTAAATTTGTTTTTTTACTCTTACCACATCTTTATCTTATTTACTATATATTATTTAAGGAAGTGCTTCCTGGATTGGTTCTCCCTATTCTTAAGGCTGCTTCCATAATTTTCATCACACACTGGTTGTTTTTGGAGTCCTTGGATCGCTTTATTAAACCATATTTTACGAATCACGTTTATTTTAATAAAATTCCTTATTCCTTCTGAAAGTTTCTAAAACATTTTTGGCAAAAGGTTGTCGTAGTTTCCTAAAAATAATAACAATTACCTTCTTTTTAACTCATTTTACAGTAAACAAAATGATTGGTCAACCTAGACCTTAGTCAACAATTGGGTGTTGCAACTTATACTTCTCATAAAACGGGCTGAAATAACAGGGATGAGTTGAGACAATTGGCCACCTTACCCATTACCTAGTGTGCCCTGCAAACCTCTGCAAACTTTTATTGACCAAATGGAAGGAAATCATTCACAACCAAACACAATTTGGTGTGTGCACTGTGTGGCCTAATAACGCTTATATGCACCCTTTATTCCACTACGTGTTAATTGAAATGAAAGGTATTTTTTTAGTTGAAAATTATAAAAGTTTGCTCAATTTTTACCTAATTTTCATCCATTAGCATTGCATATGCTAAAGCCCTGCGTCAAAGAAGGTGTACAGAATGGATGAAGGAGGGGAAGTTAGGATTGTTTAGTTAATTTTATTACCATATTTCTACCTCTTTCTAGTGTCTTTCTCCATGTAGAGCATCATGCAAAAATCCCACGGTCTCCCTTATTTAAATTTATGCATATGTAGATGTGAGGCTAAAAATTCATCTGCTGGAAGAATTGGCGGGCACACTAGCTCTTCGTTACTGTTTACTTCGTTTTATCTGCATCAGGAATTCCTCAACTGTTTTATTTAGAGTCAAAGTGTTTACCGTACAGGAATTAACGTTGAATTTTCAAATAAGCCCATCAAAATAGTTTAAATGAATGTGTTCAAACATGGCAGGGTATGTCTAGTAGTAGCGGTCACATTAGATAACTTTACGCGCATATATGTATAAAACGTTCCATAAAAGTTTTTGTAAATAATTTTTTTTTCTTCTTTCCTTGGTGGTACCGCCGCCGAAAATTTGGAACACGAGTTCATGCATCTCTTTTGTGCGTATTTCTGTATTTTCGTTCGGTAGTATGCTTACTTGGTGTGCATTATATATATATATATATATATATATATATATATATATATATATATATATATATATATATATATATACTATATATATATATATATACATGTACACACACCCCTTCCGCCTCCAGGGAAAGCTAATAATGGTTAAAATGCGGCGATGATCTGCGATGTTGGATGATTGGAAAGGTTGGCGCGGAAGATAAGCGAGTTCGCATGAGCATCCTTTTCTCAATATTTTTTTAAGTTTTGCGCCCTTTCACTTGCGATCCACGGTTTAATACCTGGAGCCTCTGCACCAGAGCGGGACTTCTCGGAGTAACTTTCGGCTGCACATAACGAGTTATTGGAAAACGCACGACACGTTTTTAACGAAATGAGATTTTTTTTAGGTGTAGTGCGATAAAATATCATCCGAATGTATAAAATTCTTACCGCATTCTTGCTAAATCATTTATGTATGACTTTTTTACTCCAGATCTTTTTACTCAATTTCTTATCTTACTCTCTTGAGTGCTGAGTCCCCCCATCAAGGCGATGAAGAGACGTCGACGCCCAATTTCTGACAAAAGACTCCTCATGGAAAAGCAATACATTTTTATGCGATTCCGCTTTATGAACCATCTCTCTTACATGTCTCCGATGCCTTGGATTGTGGATTCCCTATAATGGCGCCGGCGGGGCTCACAGGGTATCATTACTTAGGTTCTCCTCACGAGTGATTTACGTCTGGAGGTGAAATGAGGCCGAATTTTTACTTCTGTCTCTCGAAACGGCTCTATCTCCAGCAATTGCGATTCGGCAATTTTAGAGCACCTCTTTTTCAAATCCCTCTCCTGGGATCTGTTGCAACGATTATTTTTTAGCGGATACCACTTAGATAGGAGGAGAATTTTCTTGTTCTCTGGGCTTGGAATTGGCTTCCCATTGTCATGAATGCTAAGAATAAATAAGACAGTAAGAATGTACGTATCGCCTTAATTTACATTAATTCATCATCCTAGGAATTTTATTGTCTTTTGTTCCCATTTTCTGCTATTTGAAGCTTGTTTGCTTCAGTGATTCAGTTATTATCACAATAGACTAATTTTAGGCACACCTGTTCTTACTTAAAGCTAATTAGTATTATTTTTTCGCAAAGTATATTATTCAAATCCTCTTAAAATTACCAAATTAATTACTCCTTTGATTCAAAATATTACTCAATTTGAATTGAATGTTACCATTCTAAATGATGTTTGAATTAGTGGATAGTTAATTACATTGTATGGTAAGAGAAATGAGGCAAAAATTGGAAACAAGTCATTTACAATAAGCAAAAAGTGAGATATAATTGAAAGTGTTTAATTGGTAGCCAAAATCTAAGTTCTGCATAATGATATTAGCACTAAGGACGGAGCAAAATATTTTATGTGGTTATCTATCACAAAAGGGAATACATAATTCTTTTAGGCATTAATATTGAATCAAAATTGCATAAAATATGTTTCTAGTTAATATGTTTTTTGCGTTTTTGTAATTCAATTAAGCCTTAGCATTTCGAGCAAGTGAGCATTTTTATTTTAGAACCAGCCCCAAAAACTTAAGTCTGGAAGAAAGAATCATAATGGTAGCGGCAATTTTCACAAAAAGACAAAATGTCTTTTCTGTCCAGGCCGTTTCTGCAAATCGAAAAAATTAGGAAGAATTCCACGCTATAATACTTTTATGAGCCGTATTCTTGGTTGAATAAGAATTTTATTTCCGTTTATCGAATGTCGACTTGAAAAATTTTTTCTGAGAATATTTCAGGCTAAAAGGAGATTCTCTTATTTTTAAGATTCATATGGTCTCCGTTTTAAAGGGTGGAAAGGAGGATATAACGTTCCCTCTCTCTGAAGCCCTCTCTTCAGTTTCGCTTATTGCCTAGTATATTTTATTGGATTCACCACGCCTTCCGAATGTCATTTATCGCGGATAAACGAAAGTCGAATCTGTCATTAGACATTTTCCTTCTTGCTTCGCAACAGGACGGCACGGAATATTAACTCGTGCAGTTTTCAATTTTCAACTCGCTGTATTCACATTCTCTTTCAAATAACATGTCATTCCGATTTCCTTGATGGAATATGGAGGCAAACAGGAATTGAAATTTTTCGAATTCAGCCCTTTCTGTCGACATCGACATAAATACTCCGCAATCCACCAAACAGGTGTGTGGCAGGGGAGTCAAGTTTAATGCATATAAGGTTTCTATATAAAGTATCGGGAAGAGTTTAAAAAAAATGATTTATTTCAGATGTTGCTGCAATGCCTTAAAATGTTTTTAATTACATTCCTTGAGCGTCGACACACTTTTTCCAGCGTCTATTGTACGATTCCAAGGCTCAATGGAAGGCGGATTCCGGAAGGTCCTTAAGGGCAGGCGTGCAACCTTCTTTGGCGGCACTTAAGAATCCCTTGTTGGTGTCCTTTGAGGGATGCTTTCACTTTTGGGAATGCGAAATATTCTGTTAGTGCAAAATCGGGCCTGCAATGGGGTTGGGGAGTCGTCACGATGCCCTATTACATGTAAGTTAGTCATTTACCGTGGTGCCTCCAGCTCTCAAGACCTAAGCGACGAGTTTAGCAGATCTTTCGCATCGCCAAATTTTCAGTGTAAATGGTGTGCACTAACGCCTTATCAATGCCAAAACGATTATGTACATACTTAACCGTTGGTCAGCATGACACACACATCTTGCATGTTTGGCATAGGTTTTTGAAGTCGACGGCCATCCTGCGTGGAACTCGTTCTTTACACTCTCTTGACCGTCTTTGAAGAACTTGTGGCAATTAAAAACTGCATTTTGCTACATGCTTTCATTCTTTAACACTGAAAAATCATACCCAACATCTTTGTGTCCGATTTTCCCAGGCCAACACATAATTTTAAAGCGTTTCGCTAATCAATCGTTCTCTGCATTTTGCACTTACGGTCTAGTCTGAACAGGCAATTGGCGCTTGGCTGGGGATGAAGGTAAGACCCCCCACCGCCGAGCTTGTGGGAATTGAGTGGGCTGCGACGTACTGTCAAGCCAGGAAAACTTTTTTCCGATAGTTTTTATGCAAACCTTGTAGTGTTTATTGTAAAACGGTGTGATAATGGAGGATATTTTTTGTGGTGGTATTGTAGAATTATTTTATTAAGTTAATACAATTTATCATTGTCGCGCACGAATTGATATAATAATGAAATTCACTCTTGTGAAAATTGTAAATGTAATTTTATTGCACATTCAATTAAAGAGAAGGAGCGAAATGTTTGTGGAGTATAAATTTCAAGCGCGCTCTGCTGTGCTCCATAGGTGCACAATATGTTACTGGTGAGAGCACATTAGTGCTCTTACTATTTAATTAAGTCGATATGAAAAGTGAAAATTGGAAAAATAATCCCTTCTCGTGCACTCGCCGAGAGCCTCCTCGGAGACCTTAATGACTCTCTGTAGTGCCACTTGGCGTGAAAAAGACCTTTGGTTAGCCAGGGTTTTGGGTAATTAGGAGAGCAATATATAATCCAGTCATAGGTACCCATGTCAGCATTTTTGAATCCCTTTTATGTTCCTCTCTTTTTATGTTCAGTTTCATAAAACAATTATTCTTTTATTGCCTTCACTCTCTCACTCATCGCCCCATCGTGATGACTTAATTCTTCATAAGAAAGAAACTTACAGAACACGACTCTATTGCAGGAACTCCATATCATGTGATCCGAGTAGGGAGAAATATATTAGGAAATTGGAGAAAGCACAATGAAAGGCGGTTATGTATGGTTTGGTAAGGTATAAGAGGACGCAAAAGAGGCATTGAGGATATTGCGATGGGCTAATTTGCATTTCAGTGAAAAAAGAAGTGTACTTCGCGAGATGCATAAAAACGATTAGAAAATGAAGCATTAACGAACATTTTTTTAAAAGGAACAAATAGGAAAATAAAACGGAAAATGACAAACAAAACATTCACTGCTGCCTTAAACTTGGGGAATTATATATATATATATATATATATATATATATATATATATATATATATATATATATATATATAATTAGGTAATCTACCGGTTAAGGTAGGTTTTTGGATGGACATAATTACTAATTAAATAATTTGTGGCCCCTTGCAAAACACAACATCCTACTCTACATCAAGTCCCTCTTCAGCTCTGAGTACTTTCTTCCTCCCTTCATCCCGTCCAACATCCCTATCCTGTTCCTTCCCTTTCCTCGTTTGCCTAATATTCTCCCCTCAATTACAGCCCTCAACATCCCGCTGCCGGTCAATACCCCCTTCAGCCACTTTTCCTGCCTCCATAGGATTGCTCCCAACAAACCCCTCTCTTCGTCCACCGTACCAAGTACTTCCTCGTTTGTTTTCTTCTCTATCCATTTCACCTTCTCCATTCTTTTCCACACCCACATTTCAAAAGCCTCCAGTCTACGTCTATCCTCCAGCTTCAATGACCACGTTTCCGCGCCGTACATAGCTACGCTCCAAATTAAAGTTTTTACGAGTCTTTTCTTCTTACATCCTTACTCAACGTCCCTGTCATCAACTCCCTCCTCCTTGTGAAAGCCTCTTTGCCTAGCGCAATTCTTCTCCTTACGTCCTTACTACTTTGACCGTGTTCGTCCAAAACACTACCGAGATACGTAAACTATTCTACCTGCTCTAGTTTTTGCCCTCCTATTTTAATGTTAAGCTTAGCCTTTTTCTTTCTAGAAAATCGCATAACCTTTGTTTTATCAATATTGATTCTCATCCCATACCTGTCGCACTGAATTTCCTATTCACTAAGCAATGCTTGCAGCCCCTTGGCTGACTGACAAACTAAAGCTTGGTCATCAGCAAACCTAACTGATTTTACGAATTCCCCGCCCACTTTCATTCCTACCTCTAGTTCTTCCCATGCCTCTTTGATCATTTCCTCTGCATACAGGTTGAACAGCAACGGTGATAATGGGCAACCCTGCCTTACACCCCTTCCTAACACTGCCCATCCTGACTCCCCGTTTCCCACCCGCACCTGAGCAGTCTGAGACATGTACAGGTTGCGCATTAGCCTCCTTTCCTTCCAATCTGCAGGGTCGCACCCAAAAGTGGTAGGACTGATTTTCTCTGGCGCGAACGGAGCGGTGGAGGGGGGTCTGCCTGGAAGGGTAAGGCGGAGGGGGCTCTTAGCAACAGACAAACACCAATCTCAGTCGCCTGCGGGCTGTCGTTGAGTGAGGACACCGTTTTTAGTGAAGCAAGTTTTTTGTCCGCGTCGAAAAACAAAATGAGTCTGAATTTAGAGCAACGTTATTCCGTGAAGTTTTGTGCGAAACTCGGGAAGACGGCGAATGAGACCTTCGATTTGATCAAGCAGGCTTATGGGGACACTGCCTTAAGCCGTTCCACAGTATTTGAGTGGCACAAGTTGTTTAAAGAGGGTAGGAAGCTCGTTGAACACGACCATCGCTCCGGACGCCCGTCGACGGCAAGAACCGACACGAATGTGGACAGAGTGAGGACACTGCTGAACACAGACCGACGCTTAACCAGTGAAGAAATTGCAGACCAGTTTGGTCTGTCGGCATCCAACGTGCAACGCATTATTTCACAGGATTTGGCCATGCGCAAGGTGTGGGTGCTTCATCATGACAACGCGCCGTGCTGTGGCGCGCTCGTCGTCAGACAGCTCCTGGCCAAATACGGCGTTGCCACGTTGCCGCACCCGCCCTATTCTCCCGATCTGGCACCACCGGACTTCTCCTTATTCCCCTTGGTGAAAAGACAGCTCAAGGGACTACGTTTTGACTCGATAAAGGCCGTTCAAGAGGCTTCGACGAGGGTCATCAACGGCATCCCCAAAGAAAATTTCCGGACGTACGGGGATTGGGAGCAACGTTATACTAAGTGTGTAGCAGCTCAAGGAGCATGCTTTGAAGATTATTAAGTCGATGTAAGTATATCGTCAATAACATTCTCTTAAAAATTCAGTCCTACCACCTTTGGGTGCGACCCTGTATTCCTATTTTCTGCAGAATACTCATTAGTTTTTCTCAATTCACTCTATCAAACGCTTGTTCGAAATCTACGAAGCAGGCAAATACCTCCTGGTTGTGTTCTTTATTCCTCTCGATTAATAATCTCATTACTGCAATGGCCTCACGCGTATCTCTCCCCTTCCTAAACCCAAACTGATCATCCCCTAAGTAATCATTTGCCCTACTCTCTATCCTTTTGTTTATGATCCTAAGAACAACTTTAGCTGCGTGGGATATCATATATATATATATATATATATATATATATATATATATATATATATATATATATATATATATATATATATATATATATATATATGTATATACATGTATGTATGGATATATGTATATATATGTATGTATGGATATATGTATATATGGATATATGTATATATGGATATATGTATATATGGATATATGTATATTTATATATATATATATATATATATATATATATATATATATATCTGCGCCGAGGTACCTTGCTTGCTTGGCTCTCGTGTCTCGTTCTAACAAAAAATTACTCGCTTTGGTATCTTTCTACGTCCTCTTCCATGCGCATACTTCTGTCCGATGTTGCTGGTAGAGGGTGTTTGCCCCTGCAATGCTTTTTTTCCATAAAGTATTCTATCAGTACTTCTACGGCAGAGTTTCGTTTTCCCTATCTAAATTGTTTGCTGAAAAATAATGAGGGTGATAAATCCTCTAGGCCCGATCAAATACCCGCTCGCATATTTAAAAAACTAGCGTCAGAAATAGCACATTATCTAGAAATCATATTTTATAAATCGCTTGTAGATAACAAAGTTCTTAGTGTCTGGAAAATGGCTAATATACCCAAATTTCATAATGGTGACAAGGAAGGATCGAGTAATTACAGATCTATTTCCTTCGCACCAATTTCGTGCAAGGTCATGGACCATATGGTTGCCAGTTCAATCCTTAGTCACATTGGTATTCAGGAGCTTTTAAGAGGAAACAGCACGGCATCTGAAAGGGTAGATTCTGTGAGACAAAACTTACTCTTTTTGCTTAAGATATCCTTGTTTCAGAATAGAGCAATGTTGATGGCGATCAATGAGGGATCAGAATAACGTTGTCCGCCCGCGGTAGGGGTGAAAATAATCGGATCAAAATTAGTCTGGTGTGTATTCACCCCCTGTCATACACCGCAGCAGTGACTTACTGGGTACTTAAAAATAATTTAAAAAATGCTAATTTGGCGGTTCATTCAATTCGGATACAGCTTTATTTATTTGGAAGATGTGATAACTCTGCCTTTTCCAATGCTCCATGGGATGCTTCCCTCAGTTAACGGAAGCACACGGAGGCAATGCTCGCCCACCCTTGATGCATGTTAAAGTAAAAGGTGGATATGAGTATGCTCTTCGGAAAGCAAATTCCAATTAAAATGGATCGGTTGACGAAAATGAGGGCATTATCTTGCCCCATTTTAACTAAAATCTAGATCAATATTAAAACAAGGTGCCTTAAGAGGCAGTGGCAGTGCAGCTTTTATTTTAAATAAACGCACCTTAGCGGTAGCTGGCAGGGTGCTAAAAAAATTGGATGATGACGCATTCACCTGCACTTTTTCCGTAGGTTTGTCATCTAACTTCATGTTAATATTTTAATTTCATTGCCAGCAACATGCGACTCTTCTTGTCCATTTCTTCAATAGCATGATGCCGACTCGTTTGATCTTCCGGTCGTTTCATAGATATAAAACCTTGTATCCGTATTTTAATCCCTTGTTGGCCCTGGCCCTCTTAATCCCGCTCCCTCCCCGGCTTTTCATCCCCAGCCTGTTCGTCTTCATCTTAGAATTATCCAACTTCCCGCTCAGTTCTAATGACCTAGTGCTCCATATTCTTATTCCATTTCCGTTTGCCTTCATTTATGTACACCTACCAGCATTCACCACCCTGAGATCTAATTAGAAGATCAGTTTACCACGTCTTAGTTAAAGGAAAGACTCCATTTTCTAGGGCGATTAGTGTCGTGACCACCCGTTGCTAAACACAATTACAGTACTTCAGTCGATTTCGTCATTTCACGGTCACCCACGTAGAGCTGTGGCAGTAGAGCTGTGCCGAAGCGATTATCTTGACCTGAGCCAGTTTCCTGAAGCTGCTACCGCTGACGCTGCCCCTGGGCTACCTCTGTTCCCACTTAATTTAATATGGCTGTTGCATATTAATAGAGGTAATGATTTAGCGTTTGCAATCGTTCGACCGGAATATGTATTCGCACATGTTTTTGTATTGTTTATATTTGATATGAAAAACGTGTATGTATAACGATTCTCGTATTCAGATTGACTTGCTGATTAATATTTGCTTGTTACACAAAGAGAGCGAGTACTTTCTTTTTTCCGTGCCATTTGGCCATCTGTCTACCTGGAATTAATACGCTAAGTAAATAAAACGAGTCGAAGTCGGCAGGCGTTCTTGTACAGAGCTTGTGCTAACAGCAGGCGCTCTTAAGCAATGAAGGGAGGGAGCCATGCCAAAAAAAACGGATTTGGTCTAACTTCTTGATATGAGGAGAATTTACTCTTGTTAACACTTCTACCGTTTCACGATCGATTTAGTTCTAATGTATTACGCATTTCGTATCGTTTTTTTGTCACATTGCGTTGTTGTAGTCATGGGAGATATTAAGGACTTACTTCTTATGGGGCGATAACAATATGGGTATGGACCCATTCCCACAGGGAAACGTAATGATAAGGAGGGAAAGGATATGATGCTTTTTCCAAAAGGTAGAAGAAATAAAGGGTGTTGGGACGGTAAAGGAGAACATAAGGTATCTCGTTTCGGATGGTATAGGGAGAAAAAATATACTACTAGTGCGTATATAGCGTATAAAAAATAAGAGGATAACAGAAAGAAAACTTTTTTTGGTTTTAGTGTGGCGAGAAAATATTTAGGGATAACAAATAGTCATTCAGTAATAGCAGAAGAAATAAATTAACAATTTTGATTAAAAAATTTAACTAATTGTTTCAAAAGAATTAGTTTCAGCAAAAAATATATTTTAAAAGACTTAAATAATGCTTAACTTAAGTAAAATACAATAAATCCGCTTTGTTGTAAAGATGTATCACACTCTTTGTAAGCAGAAATCAATTCATTAGTGAATAGTCAAAAAAAGAAAGCCACGGCAATGATTTCCCTTGCCATAAAGCCGAAAAAATGGCATGTAATAAGGATGTATTCTGATTAAATCTAAATATGTTTAAAAATTAATTAACAGAATGAAAATGTTTAAGCCTTTATCCACATTTTAGCTTAAGTTCAAAGATCATACCTGTAGCTCGAACACAAGTGAATTTAAAAGAGACAAAAAAAAATTTACAGCGAAAAAGATGCTTTTCATAATTAATTCACGTTTGACTAATCGAGTGTCAAAACATTAACAAAAAAGTTGTGCAATTCACTATTTTTTCGGTTAACTTAGATGAAATTTAATTTAGTTGTCATGTATCAATTTACCAGCTGCAATCAAATGTGAAAGATTTGATGTAACTATGAAGTTATTTCAGATTACGGTACTGACAGATAGCGAAGTACATGGGCTTAGAGGCTGTCATTCTTTGAAGTCCATCGAACAAGTCTTCATATTTTAAACACTTCAAAGCATAACAGCCTCTTGAATCCCAACATGGGAGAAAGAAGAGAGAGTAAAAATTTTAAAGGGAGACCAAGAGCAAAATCAAACTTAGAGTGGATTATATGAGAAATTAAGAACCTCTGCTGACACTAAGGAACTAGCTGAGAGGATGAAGCTGACATGGTGGAGAGCTGAAGCATATTACGAGGGTCATCCGGAAAGTAGTACCCGTTCGTGCCGCATGAAGTGCTGACGACGCGGGTAGCCGCTGGACGAGGTCAGATAGCTTCAGTGGCTTGTCTGCCTTCTCTGAGCCAAGTTGCGTGACGCTAGCATTGCCTGTGTTGTTTCTGTGATTGTTTACAATGTTTAAAAAAATTGAGAACGCCGCCAGTTGTGAAGTGAGGGCAGTGATTAAATTCCTCAATGCAAGAAACGTTCGCCCATGTGATATTCATCGCCAATTAAAGGAGGTGTATGGAGACAATGTAATGGACGAGTCGTCTGTTCGGCGGTGGTGTCGCAACTTCAACATGGGGAGGGGGAACACACACGACGATGAGCGTTCGGAGAGACCGTCTGTCATTACAGACCAACTGGTGAGCTCAGTTGACGAATTCGTGAGGAACGATCGGCGCGTCACAATTGATGACATCTGTGAGCATTTTCCCAATGTTTCTCGAACAATTGTTCATGAAATTGTTAAACACCATCTGCATTATGCAAAAATTTGTGCAAGATGGGTCCCTCGCGTATCTCAATGAGCTGGCGGCGAAGGACTATGCAGCAGGAATACAGAAACTTGTCACACGTTATGACAAATGCCTTAATTTGCTTGGAGATTATGTTGAGAAGTAGTTTAAAGTATCCTCTTTCAAATAAAATTTTTTATGTTTGTTAATATTTACTTTTGTGTCTTTATTTCACGAACGGGTACTACTTTCCGGATGACCCTCGTAATTTCATCATTTATTACTTCGGACAATGATGAATCTGTGGCAGTGAGCGTAGTATTTTAAATCAAGATTTCTCATTATGAAAGATAAAAAGTAGGTAAATGCGAGTGGTCGGAGTTTAATTGATTGTCTTATTTTTACGAAGCTTTTGCTCATTTGCCTTATTTGGGTTTCGAGCAGGATCTAAACTTTGACGAGTGTTCCAGCGCTAATGAAGTTATCCCCTCTCAACTAATTGAAACCTGAGTTCATTAATGGTATTAAAAAGAAGGGAGATACAGGGTAATGCAAAGAATTGGATTAAGAGCCTCGCGCGCCCATGATTACACTTCGGCGAATGAGTGCGATCGATCGGAGGGAAGAGATCCAAAACAGTGTCGCCATAACGATTGGAAGGACCATCATCTCGGCGAAAGGGTGGCGGTTACCATGGTGACCGTTTTCGGATATCGCTACCCGGCATGTTGGCCGCGTAGGAGATCTTTCAAGCGTCGAGAATTTTCGGAATGATGCCGTAACCGAGTCTCGACTCCATGAAGGGTTATCCCATCAGTGTTCGGATAAATTAATGACAATTTTTTACGATCCATTTTAGGACTTCGTCGGATTTTGTCCGGTCGGGGAATACCTCTTTTGATGTTTATAGTTATTATTAAGTGTTTCACGCCCTCGGTTTTCCTGCAGTGTATGTGACTTTTATGTCGGCAGAAAAATTAGGGTTACGAAAGTGATAAATTTATTGACTAAATTGGGAAATGTTCATAAAGGAAACATTTCTTTCTTTGACACGATTCTTAGGTAACTGCTGCAGTAATATTTCATTCTCTATATTTTAAATATTTTGGCCCATTTGTAGCTAATTATCAAAGGAAAATACAGCCTAACTCAATTCTGATGACTCAAATGTTATCTTCTTGGAAGGATATACGTTTTCCTTTTTTTAAAAAAAGTGGCTTCAACAGAATGGGAAAGCCTTTAGTGAAAGAAATTGTTTGGAATTTTATTTAAGAGTTGTAAAACTGCAGGGAGATTAAATAAGGTGTAAATGAAAGACATTTGTCATATATGGTTACCCGGAACTTTTTAGAGCATTGATTTCTCTTTCCTAAAGACATCAGGGTAAGGAATTCATGAAAAATGTAAAAATACCTTCTCTTGAAGTTGATTAACGAGGTTTAAAGGCTATGTAGCATATTCAAATTTCGGCTATCAAAAATAGGAATTAGGTCTTAAGGTTGCCGTTTACGAGTGTAATCGTAAGTTTTTATACTGTTCAGATATAAATGAAAATAATTCTTGTAATATATGACACTTCACTCGATGTACGTAATCTTTTCATATGCCAAATTTAAGATGAACCAAACGCAATATTATTGGTATCGCCTCAGAAGAAGTGCAAAAGTGCTTAAAAAATGAGAAGAGTGTAAATACCGTTGAAATTCAATTATGATGGCAAATTATGTCATTACTCTCCTCTTGTTAGATAAGCAAACGTTTGAAACTTTTTAATACCCATTACTTGTTTCCATTTAAGCAATATGAATTCCGTAGTACACATTTAAGAAAATATAATGTCGACAACTTAAGAACAGAATAAATACTTAATTTATACTTCGGCTAAATTATCATGTGTAGTTCACTTCAAAATCGCTTTTGGTGTATTTTCTGTAGTGAAATACTTTCATCAGCCAGGAGTCCAGTGTGAGCCAATATTACCACTTATTTCTCTCCTTCACGTGGACAAGCAGTGTGTCTACAATTAAATTCATATTAATACCTCATTTTCTCTCGTAAATTACACATAATAAATGACCCGTGTAATCCACTGCGGAGTTCATTGGTTCCGCCTCGGAATCGATGTGACATGACTCTCACTCGTGGTTATTTCACCCGGCACGCATCTTTCTCTTTTTCGCCTAGGAGTAGTGATGTGATAAAGTACGATTGGAGAGTGACATCGTTAGGATATTCTTTTATGACAGCCATCAAAATGGTGGGGGGGAGTATATGGCGTTGTTATGACGGCGTGGGTGGATCCTGACGTTAGGTAAACACGTCCGATGAACCCACAAGAAAAAAACGAGGATTAGCTCCAGTTTTATTTTCGGCTTTTTTCAATATCCTTGCGAGATCTGCGTTATTTCATTCAAGCTAGCATAGCGGAGGAATTATAAAAAGGTAGAAAGGGCTCTTGGGCGATTATGCGCGAAGTGCATGGCTGAGATTTTAATCAAGATCCAAGCCCACCTCTTTTCTTCTCGTATTTAATTCAACGCAGCGCATTGGCTAGCCCTCTGAAAGCTGTTCCTCGTAGGGAGTTGTGCAGAATGGCTCATCTTTCATGCTCTTGAAAGAAACACGAGCAAAGGTGACGCATTACCCTTCTCTCTCTTCTGCGTTTTCATTACTTCAGCGCTCGGAAATAAATCAGTATAGAAGATGGAAATGATTGGCTTGAAGATTCCCATTGCCTCCGATGTTAGAGTTGAATGTTATGTACGGAATAAATCATTGAAATAAAGGCAATATTTTGTAAGAAATTCCCCCGAAATACAATATGATAACTGACCGTAGAACCTACCTCCCACAAACCCTACTGAATGTAAAATTTAAAAATTTTTTCAGGGTATGGGGCAGTTTCTTTACACTTGTTGCCTGTGGTTCCCCAGCAGTTCATGTGAACCGGGTGAAGTGTTCAAATTCACTGGGAATAGAACCCGGGCCTTTAGTTAGGTGAACAGCTCTCTACCCATTGCCTTCTCTTGATTTGAAAAATATGGAAGAGCGAGTTTTGAAAATGAATCAAATAGTTTTTGTGACATGCAGTACATTTTACTGACTATAATTTTAATAATCACGGAGATAATTTAAAAAATGGCCTCTATTCACTACTCTAAAATGTTAGAGTTGAATCGTAACTGTTATGATGTACGTGCATGTATAATGCACCCATGTAACGATTTGTGTACATATTTTTATAAGTACACCACTTTAACATTTAGTCGCCATAGTATAAAAATATTCTAAATGAAAAAATGATATGCATTTCTTTAACCACGATACGATTAAAATGTAGCTAGAAAGCAAGATAACGCCAGGTTAAATGTTTACTGTTATGAAATACACACAATTGTGTAATTTTCAAGCCTTTCTTTACTGAAAAATTTGTTTCGTTCTTCTCAAAATTTAAATACCAGACTAATTTAAAGTAATTATGCAGATTTTACCAGGAGAATATAATGCGCGTGTAGTTATCTTAAAATTCTCCATAATTTGGGACTGTTCTCAACTACATTGAAATAACCATTGCAGTCGTAATAAATAGAAATACCGCAGAGTTTATACGTGCTCGTAAAATATTTCTCTTCAAAGTGTTGGGTCACAGCCCCTCCTTTATTTGCATGCCACGGTGCAAGCAACCACTACAGATGGTTGACAGAGGGTACAGATGGCAGGCAATGGTTTCAAACCAGGCGTGCACTTCCCGCTTTTACGAAGAGGCAAGGAATTTTTTCGAAAACTGTTTTAAAAAAGCATTAACGTAGTATTGTTGAAAATACCCTTCAAACAGTAAAGCAATGTTTAATTTTTAATTACCTTTCGCACGAGAGATGAGACGCTGGGAAGCACTATAAAAACAAGGTGCCATTAAAATGCTTAACACTAGACAGCAAGAGGATTCTCCATAACTGTCTTAGAGGACAAACCAAATACTATAAAATATTTCATTCAAATTCCAATTTACGTTTTCTTTTTATGAAAATATGTCGTGAAGCGCCGCTTCAGAAAACTAATCGTCAGTGCTCTTTCATCCAAAAGGATGGTATGTCCAAATGAATTCCTAGAATACAGTTTTTGTAGGAGCTGCTGCCAGTAGAGTTCGGTAATGCCGCGCTTATCGCTGTGTACGGAAAAATAGAGGGGAATAGAGGAGAGACGACGCTAAAATGTTATCTAAATGGGCACCGCGGCTACAGCCGTTGCAGCCCAGTGTCAAAAGTTCCCGGGATCCGCTTGCTGAGGGACGCACGAGATAATTTCGAAATTTTGTGCAGCAGTATTTCACACTTTAGAAATGCTTTTAGTCCCTTTTTGAAATTTGATGGTCGTCAGTCCAGTGGAGGTGGAATAAGAATCACCACGGTTAAAATATTGGTTAAATGAATGCGTAGCTCCTATTTAGAGCAAGAATCACAGTGAAGTTATCGAAAAGGTGAAGGAGAGGGTGAAAGATGATTGTAGAGAGGGATAGAGTTTTTAAAGAGGGCTTAGTTATGACAGAAATCAAAGGCAATGAGCGGCAGGTGAGAGAGGTTATTTGAAAAGACCTGGGTCAATGAAACAATTGCGGAACGAGAAATTCGATTTCCGTACTTACTAGGGAGATTCACATAAAAACTTGGAATATTCCATAGTTTTAACCTCGTTATTTCTTTTATACAAAATATATTTCAGATATATTATTTTCTCTCCGTTGAGTGCAATAGAAATATTCCAGCACCTTGAATGTTCACGATAACTCAAGAAATACCATGACTTCAACTACTACTTAGGCCCAAGGGGTCAATACTTCGCGTGCTAGGCCTGATCAAGGGGACATCTACAATCTACACATCCATAAATACATAATACCCCGCAAGCCGACGCAAAGGCGTGTGGCGGGGCTGTTAGGTCACCAGCCATGCATTTACAATTCCAATCATGTCACCTCTACCCAAATATTAGTTTGAAAGGGGAATCTCATCATATAATATTGCTATACTACACTCATATAACCATGGCTATCACTATTGCCAATTAACAGGGTAGTGGGACAAAATTTTAAAAGTTTAGTGCACCTTCAAGAAACTCAACTGATTCACCTTCGTACTTTGATTATAATATTGGGATGGTAAAAGTCCAGTGGAATGATGTCATAATAATTAATTCTTAGTCCTTGCTAATCTAGCTAATCATATCCTTGTATGCCTGCCATCCAATCTACGCCCTAAAATGAGGGTTTGTACTGGGAGGGAAGGAGATCGAAAATAAGGATCCTGCATTACCAAATTGTGCGCTTCACAGGGATGTATAATTGGGCGCTCAATTACAAAGAGGCTTAGGGACTGGCTTGCATAGTTCATTCGGATTTGGCCCACCTACTTAGGTCCGGGTAATTGTACTGTTCCAGGTCATCAATGATAAAACACGAAAATGACTTAATGACGTGACAGAGGATTAAAAAAAATACACTCTAATGGGGCTTTAAACTTTGTATAAGGCTTATTTCACACACGAGGGCCTTTTATGTAGTGAATTTTATGAGTGTTTCACCGGTAAAGGATGGATGTCAAGTGCCGGAGACTTCATTCAACCCGTCTGATAACTTGAGAGTAAAATTCTCCAACAAATGGCCATACTAATCCCGCTCGGTAAACAATTTAGTGTTTATTTTCTCATAAATTGGAATCACCATGGAATATTTTTACTTTAACCTACCTCAATTTCTGCATTGTGGTAGAGTGATTAAAACTTTAACTTAAAATCTAGGATTATTATCTTCGAAGTTTTATCGCTGCTTGATTGTTTGGGACGTTTTTCTTCCGAAATGGTTATTTTATGAACATCGGTATATTTTGTCATCCCCTTGGGTTTATCTATGGTATGATGATTGGCGATAACAATTTTTGGTGTTTGTAAGCTTTTAGAAAATACGAAAAGCACCGATGCAGCACTGTACAAATTTTTCTTCCGACCTACATGTTTGACTTTTTGGTAAATCTGTGGAAGTATATATGTGCTCTTTAAACAGATTACATAAAGGGTTATGTGCGCGACTGCCATTTCTGATTTTCCACCATAAACTTTAATGAGAAATTGAAAACCCTATAATATCTAGTGGTGGAGGGCCACATTCTTATTCAAAATTGGTTTCTTCTATTTTCCAAATAAATAAAATGAATTTCCATGTAATTGGGGAAAATTCTTCTGGAGTGAATGCAACTCAAATTTTCCCAAAATGTCTTACTGGCTAATCCTTGGCTGGCCTAGGCCTCCTTTGAACGCGTTCCGTATATCATTGGTGCAGTAGTCATAGTTCACTTCTCGTTCTTCTTTTTGCGTCATCTGTTTAAGTCGGTGCTCAAAATTTAACTTTATTAGACATAACGGAAAAACCGCAGCCTTTGTCAAATTCAAAGCCGCTATTAAAAAGAAGTTGGAAAATGCATTACAGTAAACATTGTTTCATTTTTTATACTGTTCGTAATAATGCACTGGACTAATGCTACGCATAAATGTTCCAAATATTTGTCCGGAATAAAACTCGTCTCATTGCTTGATAATGTTTTAAATCCCTTTGCGAATGCATTTGCTTGAAAAAGTCACTGACACATGCCTATTTTATTTTGTTGAATACACATTTTTTTCTTTGAAGACTGACCAGGGTTGAGGTATTTGTCTGAAAATGACGTTGCTATTCTGCTGCCAATTTATATTAAACAGCTCGAATTCAGCGCTTTAAGATTTCTAAGAACGTCTTTGACCTAGTCCCTTGCTAAAGTTGCATGCACAAGCTAAGATATTATGGTATTAACGAGAAAGTAACCAAATGAATTAGAAACGTCTTGCTTAACCATTAACAAAAAGTAAACTTTGACGGGTTGAGTTCAATAGAGGCAGATGTGATTGCAATTTTCCACTAGTATTTCCTTAATCTCCTTGCTTAACTTCCCTGTTATCAATCCCATCTCTTTAGTGAAAACATCTTTGTCATACGCAATTTCTCTTCTTATATCTCTACTACTTGGACCATCTTCGTCCAAAATCCTTTCCAGTTTTACTGCGGTGCGGTTGAATTTGCTATGGTATTTGTCCTCCTATTATAACGTTTAGCTTAGATTTTTACTTTTTCTAACAATTGGGTTATTTCCATTTTTCTCATCTCATATATATCACACTAATAAGTTCAGAAGTATTTATAACACCTTGGTGTCCTGGCTGACTAAATTTTACTCGTTCTCAAACGTAACTCACTTCCTTAACTTTCCACCGAATTTCATTCCTGTCTCCAGTTCTCCCCATCCTATCTTTACCATTTCTTTCACATAATCAGGTTTACCAGTACGTTGATGAGTAATGGGTGATAATGTACCCCCAAAGACTTAATCGTTTTTCCAAAACTTACCCATCCCGGCTCTCCATCCGCCACACTCACCTCAGTAGTCTGACACATACAGATTAAAGATAAGTCTCCTAGACCTCCAGTTTACTCCTATTGTTTTGTATTGCATTGATTAATCCAGCCAAATTTACTGTATCGAGCGCCTTCTCGTAACCTATGAAAATAAAAATACATATATCCTGGTTTTACTCTGTACGCCTATCTTTTAGTGATTTCCCCTCCATTATCTTTAACATCATTCTTTAAATAATGATTTAATCTCATCCCCACCGTTTTATCATCTAAGTATCCCCATAGCTGCGTGTGCAACCAAGCTTATTGTGACGTAATCCTCATGTACGGCTACTTTCGCCTTTTGGGGATGGAACTCACACTGATCAGACGAACTATTCTGGCCAACTTCCTCCATCATAATGCTACTAATCATTCCATAAAAATCATTCGGTCACGTTTTCCTAAACCTTTAAGTAGTGCAGCGGGGATGTCATCTATTCTCACCACCTTCTTTGTCTTCAATTTCCCTGATGGCAGTTTTATCTCGCAATCAAATATGCCTAGTCCTACTCTATCCCCATTCTCGTAATTCTCTTTCCGCTTCTGGATTTGATTGTCTGATATCATTACCATATAGATCCTCTATTGATTCTCGCACTGCGTCTTTACACACACACACTTCTATCACCCTTTTTGTTTCCCACCTTAGTTAATTATTATTATTATTTATTAAGATAAGTGCATGCAGACATTACCAGGTGGACAACGCAGAACATAAAAAAGCGATAATTAAAAAATCGATCATTCCATCAATCATTAAAAAATCAAAACGAAATTGCTAAATGGATAATCTAGAAAAATACAAACTGATGCCACGCGTGGCCAAAAATACGATACCCACTATCACAGTCCAACTTCTCACTCCATCCGCATCACATACACACCAATATTTAACTTTGAGTTTGCTAAGCTTATCTCCCGTTCCTTTGCCCAGTGGCTGCCTCGTACCTAATTCTTAAAACTCCTAACATTTGATGGAAAGGACTCAAACAGCTATACAGGGAGCTGGTCCCATTCCATTATAGGTTTTATTAAAAAATAAAAATTTCTTCAAATTGTTTTGTGTATTATTTGAAAACTCTGGTCGTTTTCCCCATTAAACTTTGGTTTTTGTTTTCTTTTCCCTAAATCTTCCCACATTTTGTCATTTTTAACTATTTTATGCAATGCACCAAACCTATTTCTCTTTCTCCGATTTTGCACACCCTCCCATTTCAGAATACCCAACATATCCGTTCAACTGTGCTTTTTTACCTACCGGGTACGTCTCTCACTGCCTTACGTCGCACTTTTTCTAACTTTTTAATATGTCCCACACCATACGGGAATCATACTATGGACGAGTATTCCAAGGAAGGGTAAACCAGGACCTTATATGCTTTTCCTTTTGTGACTACACTGTTTTATTTTAAATTGCTTATTACCTGATGAAGTACCTTGAATAACTTCCGCGTCAAATTGCCCACTTGAACTCCCAATCCAAGTCCCTAATTAAGTAAACGCCTAGATATTTGACATTACTGCTACATGGGATTATATCTCCAAAGATAGTGAAAATATCTGGTTGTAGTTTATTTCTATTTGAAAACGTTTTGTCAATGCTCAACTTCCATATTATTTATTCATAACCCATTCGTCACGGCGATCGATGTCATGCTTATTTTTCGAGTCTTTCTATTTTCTTTTACCTAACTCTGTATTTGCACGTGCATTCTTTCATTTCTTCTCTTAACCTTCCGAGTAATCTCGTCAGTAATCCATGGCTTCCTGTTCATTAACTCTTCTTACATTTTCGTTAGGGGCTTTTAATTACGCTTGTTTCATATGTTTTCATTTTTCTTTTTCTGTATCGATCTCCCTGTCCTCACTCATAAATATTCCTGGTTGTTTGCTGGTACTCCTTTATTTTCGTCCTAGTTAATACTTATGCATTCCATTTTCTGATCATTTCTCCCTATTTTAGACTCTTCAAACTGATGTCACATATATTGGTACTAAATTATGAACTGAAAGCGAATTCGTTTCGAGAAACTGTGTGAATTGATCTACATAAATTCTTTTCTTGTCATCATATAGCCTAACTGATATCTTTCTGAAACCCGGGGCATATTTCAGGTTTATCTTAGTTTATTGTGGTGTTTGAAGTAAGTTTTGATTTTGATGGAATACCGTCACCCGTAGAGCTTCATTGCTTTCTCACTATGGTCTTTCCTTGACGACTCCTTTCTCCATATAATTACTTGTTGGCATATAGATCGGAACAGTGACCAAGTTTTATTGGTTCAGCTTTAACTCCTACTAATTAAAGCTATTAGTCGCTGCACCATATTTGCTATGGTTCTCCCTGCTTCTTTACAATAGATTTATTGCCACTTGTCTTGCTCTCTCTTCCCATCCACGGGATATCACTCTCTTATATATCATTACCGAAAACCAAGTGCGAATATATTTCCGACGAAAATATTTTATAAAATCAAAATATAATTTAATATTTTTTTAACAGCACTGTTGTAGCACTGCGACTAGGTATAAATCGGTGGCCATATTTTAATTTCCTTTGGCAACCATTTTGCATCATTTCAAACGGGATTGGTTTATTTATCCTCCCTCCTAATTTGTTTCCCCTGCACCACACCCGCCGTAAAATGGCCATGCAGAACGTAAGAATTCACTCTCCCGCAGCAGATATCTCTCGTGCGCGCTAATTGAGTTGCCACAAGCATAACCGCCGTGATGCGATCTCCCACATCGAGCCATTTGAATATGCATATTTATGCGGACAGAACGCACGTTTGCGGGAATGGGAATGTTGAAAGGGAATGATGAGATGGCCGCTGCCATGTCCTGTGGAAGTTCACAGAAGTTAGCGAGAGTCCCGCCGAGAAAAGAATCTAAATTTAATACCCATACGGTTCGTCTCTCCTTTTCCCTTGAATAAAAGCTTTGAAACCACCATTAGTGGCTCCTTTTTCGGGTACTAGCCGTGATTATTGTGTGATTATTGTCAAAATTATCTGCAGCTTCGCACAAGAGGAGTCATACATTTTTCAGCCATAATAATAATACATAGCTTTATCCTATGTTTTATTACGATATTCACCATCGAGTAACAATTCCCATTAAAGCTAATCTAAAAAAGGAAACCAAGTGAAACGTATTCACGCTAATACATATTAATTTTCCATAATTTAATTACGGAAATTTGTGTAACTATATATTGTTAATATTCAACATCGATCTAAAAGGTCAAATGGACAGGTGTCATTTCATTAACGACTTATGAATGTCGTTTTTGAGTGCAATTCTCGTTAAATGGACAAGCTAATTTTTATGAAAGCTTCCGTGGGATATTCTTGCTAAAAATATATGTGTACGAAATTTTATCCGTATATAATATCATTAGGACATCGGTGTCGCCGGATTCTCCAGGTGAAGTGCAATTTCTTATATTTTCTAACTTCGACTCGGATGACAGGGGCATTGAGCAATAACTTCTCGGAAATTTGAATGTTGACGCAGGGGGATAGGCGTAGATCGAAGGTTTTTTAGATAATTGGGTAGAGGTGCGTAGAAAAGGTAAAGCAATCGAAAATGTAAATAACGAGGAAGTATTATGCATTGGGGGTTAATAGGGAGTGTTGATGGAAGAAATCCAAAGGAGGCAGGAATAGTCGATAATAGGAGTTTTCGTTTGAGATGGGATTTTGAAGACCTTGATAGAAGGGACAAGCAAGTTATAGGTGGAAAAGGGTAGTCTTGTTGAAGCGAATAAAGGGAGGTACAGAGTACGCGGAGTTGTAGGTTTTTGCAATTTGACGTGTCAGGCCGTATTGTTGGGCGAGGCTAAGCAATGTGCGCGTGTTCATTCTCTGTCCATCCAGAACCAAACTTAAATGATAGACTGCCAAATAAATGAAATAGGTGGTCCAGTGTGACCTTATTTTCCCGTTTGTAATATCTCCTCCCTATTTCTGACCATTATTTTTCCTTATCACGTTTCCCATTGTGTGGCTTCGTGTAAGCGTCGAAAACGTTCTACTCTGATAAAATTCCTGATAGCAAAATATTTATGAATTATTATTTTATTAATTTGTTCACTTATTTTTTGTTCTGGTTTTGTAATCGAGTATCGTAGTTTAAGAAAGATACATCTACCACTGAATATATATTCAAATACTGATTGAGTTCTTTTAATATGTGACACTTGTGATTTACCTGATTCCGCCTTCCCCACCTCTATTGTGTTCCTCCTTTGTGTGTTTCTATCCCTTTTCCTTATATCTATACCTCTATGAATGAGTGTATATATATATATATATATATATATATATATATATATATATATATATATATATATATATAATATCTTCCGATGAAGACGGAGCTGAATTCCGTCGAAATTATCAAGAAATAACGTGCGAGTGATCTTTTTATGTGTATCTATATTGTTTGCGCTGCTGTCCAATTTATTATTCAACGCTTCCGTGTTACGTCGACGAAATCATCTATATATATATATATATATATATATATATATATATATATATATATATATATATTTGTATGGACTATGATATATGTATATGTTAAGACATAGTTATATACCGTGGTATATAGACATTTTACCGATTCCTTTTATTTCGCTTTTTAGTAATTGTAGTAAAAATGCCTAACTGGAACTGAAGACGTTCAGGAATTCGAAAATGAATCAAATGCAGGGAAGCAGGAAGAAATTCCAAGAAATGATAGCTCCCATCTGCGTTAATCCCTTGTGAGAATTTTCTGAATGTTCTCTTGCCCTAAAGGAAGATTTTAATTTCTTAAATGTGTTGCCGTAATGGATTAGAGAGCTTATTAAAATTCCTTTTTTCCGATCCTAATCTGACCCTTGAATGTAGAAAGAGGTGGAGGTTCCGAGAATTGAAAACTTTTTTAACCCTTTAATTTCTTTTTATAGTCTTTTATAATATGTATTCCAGAATATATGTCGCTGTGTATTACAGTTACCGTCCAGCGATTTTTCTTATAAATTTATAATTTTAATAAAATTTAAATTGAATAAAATTTTTAAAAATCTCTTTCTTTTACTTTCATTTTGTCTTGAAAATGTCAGGCATTAAGATGTTGTAGGAATTAATAAAAGTCTTGGGTTTTTCTAGAGAAGAAGAAAACAGAAGTGTTGAGCTTCGTCCATAGTTAGACAAGATATATTGAGCCAAATTAAATATTTGTGTATGTACATGCACGTTGGAATGAAATGTAAACATTCATTAGGGCAAATCAATTAACAATTATAAGATGCATGTGAATATGAAAATTTAATAAAAATAGCTATTGTCAATTATTATAAATTTTTAATACTCTTTTTACGCTGAGCAATGAGTTCTCTTGAGAATTTTCAGCATGAAATTTGATCTGTTTAGTATATTTAACGTATTTTTATGCACGAGTTTTTATATAAAAATAAATAAATATGCATATATGCATACATACATGCATACATATATATATATATGTGTATGTGTGTGTGTGTGTGTGTGTGAAAAATTACAAAAAGTCACATGGAAAATCATATACATCCAGAAGTGTATTAAACAGTAACGTTTTAAAAAATGTACTCAAATGTCAATGTATAAGTATACTGCAAATATGGAGGCATAATTGACTCTTTGACTTTATCGCCAAATATTGCTCATTTCATTATTTGGTAATTTCTAATCATATTAGCATTCATTGACACATTCATTGAGCCCGCGTATTTTCTTTATAAGATGCCTACTAATAAAAGATATTATCTCTATCGTCCAAGTTCCTGAAAATTCCTTGAGTAGTAAATTATAAATGCGTGAAAAGGAAGAAGAAGGGATGTTTCAGCTTTTTCATGTGGTTGAATTGTATTCTGCAAGTTGTCGACACTTTGTCATCGATTGCAATTCCCCCCTGCGGCGTTTTGATGTTATCCAGTTGCATAAAGAAAACGTCCAGCCTTGTAAGTAGTATGAACACTTGGATATGGGCAGTCAAAAAGTTGAAGGACACCCCCATTAATAAAGCTTTTATGAAAAAAGCTAAACGTAATGGAGCACATCACTTGAACGAGAGTTGTTCCATGTTCTTCCTTATTACCATGTTTCATGTTCTTCCTTATGGACAAACTGTTGCTAAGGGTTGAAGATCTGTGGACTCGTTCAATAGCTCTCGGGCCGACAGTCCATTTTCACTGAGTGTTCTTCGTGGTTGTCTCTTTGTCTAATTGGCCTCCCTCTTGCCCCGTTCCAAAGTTCAAATTTATTGCGTGCAAAGCGACGGCGCGGAGGAAGTGAAAGTGGTCACTCCTTGTTGCTCCCACCGGATCGTAGCCTTGCTTCCCTCCGACTCCAGCACCGCGACTTGACGAAGAGCGGCTACGACCTTTCCCACCCTACAGAGGTCAAAGGAGCTCCCCTAAGGTCGGTCGCTTTTTCGCATTCACCTCCTTTTGGACCTTGTAGTTTGTCTCACGGGATTTTACACATCGAGGGTTCCGTGAGCAATGCTCAACAATGTACACTAGAATGCACGACCGAGAATCGATTTCCATGCGGCCAATCGTCGGCACATATATCAACCTCATCCAAGGAAGACTAAAGTCACTTGTTTTCGTCGTGATATCATGCCCCATCTCGATATAATCGCGTTCAATGAAAAGTGATATGAAACATTAATTCTATATATAAACGGAGTTACCCCATAAGATGTTTCTAAGAGGTGGTGAGGCCAAGAGTTCCAGACAACAAATACACTTGAATTCCACCTTCGCAATATGATAAGCAATGCTCACTATATTTTAGCGGTCATTTTGGAAATGGAGCTTAGATTGAACAACTATGATCAATTTGATCTCCTTTGCTCTCCAACATATTGTAGTTTCATCCTGTGAAAGAGATTAATATCAAACGTAGTCGAAGTAAGATCTGGTGCTTTCCCGGCGTATTTGATTCGTGAAGGATTCTCGGGTCTTCCACCGGGTCAAGGGTTCCATATTGGCCGACGTTTCGAAGCCCGACTCGTGCATCGTCTTCAGGGTTGAAGACGATGCACGATCGGGCATCGAAACGTCGGCCAATGCACCCAACCCTGAAGACGATGCACGAGTCGGGCATCGAAACGTCGGCCAATATGGAACCCTTGACCCGGTGGAAGACCCGAGAATCCTTCACGAAACGTAGTCATTATCAAGGGAGTCGACCGACAGCATAGGTTATTCGCGCCAGAAGACATACTCGCAGTTGGCAATCATTTGGGCCAGAAGGGATTCAGTTGGGGGAAGGAATTCAGAGACTGGAGGATGGTGGAAACCCGCTGTCGGAATTACCCTGCTCTTAACAAAATGCACCATGGGGTCCACAAATTAACGTCCCATGCGACGGGTGGTGTATTCACTTGAAGTTCAGATAGCAACCTAAGGGATTAGAATGCCAATGAAAAATCCGGTGACCACTGTAATTCCAAGTCGATCCATCAGGAAACCAATTCCTAAGCCACCGTAGCATCCCGTTTCCATTGAAAGTGTTTATGTTAAGGACGCCAAAATAAAGCGCTAAAGCATTTTGAGTATTTCACCGTCTTTATGAGATTTATTCTACCGTCCGATATTGAATCCTTGGTTTTCCTGCGAAAAATAGATTAATACGAGCTACTTTTGTCCCCTTATTTACGATTTTCTGCTTTTTAACATTTCAATCTAGAGGTGTATTCGATTAGGGAAGGTTGGGCTCATAACTTCGTCGCATACAGAGCTCTCTCTATCTCCAGAAATTCACGCACCAGCCGTTTTCTATCATTGCTCCGTCTGTGACTTTGCATCTAGTGCTGATAATCACAATCAAGTTTGGAATTGAACGGAAACGAACCTGGAAACCTCCAGTGTGCATTCGTATTTTCTATCCACTATGTTACCTACCATCTTGCTGTCTACATTTGGAATATGAACAGATTTTTTTTTATTGAACCAATGGCGTACATAATGTTAGAATTCATTTAATGTTTTTCAGTAGTAATACATGTTCTTACTTGTGCGGCGTACTTTATTTAATCGGTGAATTGTAATTAAGTTCTTCTCCTCTACTCTTTTAGGTGTTTTATTTTCTACATGTCGATCCAAAACAACAGAGGAGAAATCGCTTAGCGAGAGAGAACTTGACAAACCTAGCCCACAGCTTTAGTCGCCGAATCTCGTGATTCAATCACATTTTCAACGGAGAATCCTCCAGAACTTTAATAGTACAGTAATGAACCTCAGAAGAAGTCGCACCAATATTTTAAAGTTACGCCAAATCTATACAGGGGCCCTGCATCAGTATTGCCCTTCTCGCAATTCCACTCGTACTCAGCGCGCGCGCGCTTCGTTCTTTTATGACCTTCCTTTCGGAAGCTCTCTAATTTATGAACTCGGGTCTCCCCATTCCCCTTTGTTTCTCCGTTCATTATTCACGGCTTCTTCTGTCTCCGCATTTCACTTTTAAATTTTACACCCATGCGTTTTATTCCTCAGCATGGTGTCATTTTTATTAACGCTCCATTCCAAGGCATTCGCCGGTTTTGTTCCGCGTACACGAGGTTTGGTTCCGCACATACATATATGTACTCGTATGTATCTTTGCACAGCCATAACGCAAGTAAGTGTGGGAACAATTGGTATATCCTTATGCATCCTTAAGTTGAAATTAGCAAAAAAATAGTCATATTGGTATGAAATAGTCTCGTCACTTTCCTTTAAATTCTGATTTCCTTCATCAAGGATTCATCAAACATTTTTTACCAAATGACATAGCCCAAGGTCGCAATCGACTGATTGATAAAAAAGTCAGTTGAAACGACGTAATATTCTTTGTTTTTCAACCTTAAAACATCTTCATCCTGTGGTCTGTGTAATAACAAGAGTGATAGAAAACTGCTGGCCATTCTCCACGTTGAGGTTTTGATCGCCAGCTCTAAATAACTGTCGGTTATTACATATACTAAGAAGTACCAACTATCAGCACTTTAGCCAGTATCATTAGGTTAATTTTTCTGAGGAGAAACCCCTGACAACTTATTAATGCCCCGTAAGAGACTTATTTTTCTTCTAATTTTGTAGATATATACTTGAAAGTATATATTTATTTTACGGCGTCGATTGATCGAAAAAGGAGGTAAAACTCTTCATTCATTATTATAATGCTATTGAAGAACAAAACCTATGATTCGTGAAAGAAAGAAAATCAGAGGCCATGAAGAGGCTATTAAAAAACGGAGCAGCTGATAATTAATTGCTTTGGATAAATAAAAATACTACTGCTGCATTTAAATAATGAAAATGCTGAAAAATCATCAAAATGTAGATATTTGTTCAAGAGTTATGAGAATTATTTTAACACTATTGTCAGACGTGGAACATTCCATTATTCAATTGTCTAAATAGATTAAACCAAACTATATTTCAACTTTTTCCTTACGAGCAAGTTTCATTTTTCTGTTGGTATTTAATTATCTTTATCCTTAAAAGCCTTTAGCATTTTATCTAAAAGGCATTATTTTTCCATCCACAGAAAGGAATGATAGCTTATATGATGCTATGAATACATTTATATTTGTATCAATTCTGCTGCTTTGAACTGCGCTGACCATCGATCCTAATGGTGTCTTTGTACAAATGATACTGTGCTTCATCAAAGCTTCCCTGATCGGATCTTCACTTCTGCTGGGAACCTTGGCAGGCGTATATATATATATATATATATATATATATATATATATATATATATATATATATATATATGTGTGTGTGTATATATATAAACATATACATATATATATATACATATACATACATATACATACATATATATACATATATATATGTATATATGTATGTATATATATACATATATATATATATGTACATACATATATATATATATATATATATATACACATACATACATACATACATACATATACACACACATAATTACATAAAGTGTTCTATATTCTTTCCATGCTTGAATATATTCGTCTGTGTGGATATGAATTGTCTTGATTTTGTTTGTTTTGCATGTGGTCACATTCTATTTTACGGGCGGTATCTTAACACCCCCAACACACGCTCTGGCTTTCTGGGTATTGTGTAGATATAGATGTATGAAATTGCTTTGCAATATATCAAAGCTATTTCCATCTCACCACTGAAAATGCTAACAAGTTATCTACATTCAAATATGGTCATTGTCTACCTATGCTGAATATATCATGAGAGTGTTGCGTTGATTCGGCGCTTTCATGGTTTGAAAACCTATTTCTGATGCCATATTTATCCACAAAGTATCCCGCAAGTCGCTGCAAGGACGGGTGGCAGATGATATTAGTGCACAAATGGCAAAGGTGCGCAAATATGAGTTTAAACATGCATGTATATCATCATCATCAGTATTTCAATTCTAAGTTTGGTTCACTGCAGCCCTCCATTCATCTCTTTTTAGTGTTAATTCCCTCACCCTCTGATAGGTACCCTTTTTTACGTCCTCATTAATATGCCCTATGTAATTGTCCTTTGGCCTTCCTCGCGGAATCTTTCCTTCCATTCTTCCTTCTTTTATGCTTCTATGTATAAAAATATTGTTTTTCTCATTTTCACAAAAACAGATACCTTTCTATGTACGTCATCCATTATTTGGTGTAATTGCCCAAATCATTAAATTTCGATTTTTAAATAGCAATTTTCGGGTTTTTATATACGATTTGTTTATGAATTCCAATGTTGGAAGGAATCCTTTCCAGAATAATAAAAATGCATGCATACGAAACCACTTATTATTATTAAGGTGAGTTTTGTAAAATGCGATGGAGGAATAATAGTTTTGTCCCTAGAGACAGTAACTTAACTGCCATAACCATCTCCACAGAGGCAGTGATAGGAAGATTCCAAGAAATCACAGACTAATTTTTAAATCGATCTCCAGCAGAATTATAGAATATAACTAACTGTAAGCTGTATGATAAATGATTTTTATGGTCAGCAAGAAAACAGTAGTCTAAACTTTAAAAAAGCTAATCATGTGAAACACAATGGCGCTTTTATATTCATGATACGAGTATCCTCGAATCGGGGGAAAGTAACAAAGAAGCAGATGTTGTAATTCTAGATTTCATGAAAGATTTCGAACTCTTCCCTTACGGGAAAGTGCTACACGAGCTAAAATATTATAGTAATAACGAGAACGTGACATTTTGAATTAGGGATACCTAACTCGTAAGCAACTGGAAATACTATAGTTGTAGTTGGGTTAGGTTTATGACAGGCAGATGTCACTTTCGGGATACCCCAGAAAAGTGCTATAGGGACACTTTTCTTTTTTATTTAAATTAACAACTTATATCTCGATGTTAGGGATTTAAAACATAAATATTGTATTTTAGAATGAATTAGCGTTTCGAGGAAAGCGTATATCATATTGTTCTGAGTAAAAGCGTGCACGATGCCATCTGTTGCAAACTCAACACAAGTGTAATTGATGTGAATGAGTGCAATAAGGGAGACTCCGTTTCTAGTAATATTTATAATTTTATATTTCAACGCATTTATTTAGTATTTCCACGCAGCGTGGAAATAAAATTTTCTTCAGCATTGGAAGCAGCAATCCAATTTGTAATAAAACTGAGTCTACATATGACCAAAAAACGTGAATAATGCCTCAAACCGAATTTGCTCTGTGCGGACCCCCTTTTCACTAACCATCTTTATGTTTAAATAAACCCGAAATTTGTTTGGAAATAGTCACCTTACTTATTAAGAATAATTGAAATGACCGAGAATTCTCGATCTTTTAAATCATCAGCCAAAATACAAACGCATACTATTTATCTATTTGCGCGACAAACTTTGAATGTGGATTCGGCCTAACGGACTATCCATTTAGCATGGACCAAAGGACTTTCAGGTTGCCGACGATAACTTTAGGTTACCCTTTTGGGAATGGTAATTCCGTCTCCCTCCGCGGTCCTTCCACTCCCCCTTCCCCTCCTCTTTGCCAAACCCTTTCTCTGCATTCCATTTTTTCGCTCCATCTTCCGCTCCGCCCTCCTTCGTCCACGTCCCCGAGATTCCTTCCCTTTTCCTCCGCCATTGTAATTTCTCGCCAAACATCTCGCCCTAGCTCAGTCTTCCCGTCCTCCTACCCGACTTTGGCCAACCAGCGCCCCGAGAGTGACGGAACGATGGGGTGGGGGAATGAGGAAAGGGGACTGACGGGTGGGGAAGAAGGCTTTTGGGTGTTTTTGGAGGAGGGGGGACATTTGTGCGGGTTTGCCTGTGCGCTACCGTGTAAACAAACAATCTCCGTCTGTTTATTTATTCTCTTCTCTCCGCGTTGGTTAGGACAGGTAAAGGGTGGA
Organism: Hetaerina americana; assembly: GCF_022747635.1. Taxonomy (NCBI): domain Eukaryota; kingdom Metazoa; phylum Arthropoda; class Insecta; order Odonata; family Calopterygidae; genus Hetaerina; species Hetaerina americana. The sequence continues at coordinate 88,011,678 of NW_027286985.1, forward strand.
AAGGAGGGTTTCCAGTGAATGGGGGTGAGGTGACCGTACGCTTGAGGGAGATAGGGATGCAGGGGTTATCGAACTGGATATGGGATGGTATTCGACTGGCTTTCGCCGGGGGAAGAAGATGCGAGAGGGTTCTCTTCCCTTCCATTTCGTGCTCGTTTTATTCCGTGTCATTTTGCCCACGGGCACCCACCATTCGCGCCCCGTTGAGAGACGGGGGCTGACCAGGCAAATTCCTTTCCGAACTTTCACTTCATTCCGTATGTTTTTTTTTCTGTTTTAATGGCGTTCGGTTAATAGTACTTTCCCTTTTGGAATTAAATGGTGTTCTCGGGACAAAAAAATCGTAGCAATCAAGAGATGGGCGGAAACGAGGTAAATAATCGAACCCTTCTCAGTAATTCCCCTCGGAATTTGCCATTTAAGTTCTTAACTCTACGGAATGAATACCGCTTCTAAGGCGGGACCCCACTTAAGTAACAAAATGCTTGCGACACGCGCAAGAGGCTTTTCTGAATGAAAATATTTTCAGATTCCCGACGTGACTTAAAGTGTCTCTCTCGAATTGATTGAGAGGCAAAAAGGAACAATTACATTCGTCTTTCATCTTCATTTTTTAATTTCTCATTGCCCTTCTTTCTCGCGATCTGGGGGCTGCCATCGAAGGTTCCTAAGAAACTAACAGACTTTCTTGACTACCATTGAAGCAATAGTCTTAAAGGGAACACTGATACTGTTTGCACTGCATTATGTAAGTCCTTTACTCCGCTCAAAACTTCGACTTTATATAAATTTGATACTAAAATAAGTGAACTAATTGATACGCTAGGAATCAACGAATCGTTTATATATTATCTATTTACTCAATGAAATTTCTTTGAATAAATCTAATCTTAGTTTATTTAGAGAATATTAGTGGCCAGAACCTCCTACTAATTATAAAACTGAGTTTAATCAACTGATCAAATAAGATTAACTTGAGATGCATTATTAAAGTAAATTGCTTATTGGGAATAAAATATTGAGAATTTGGTTACCTCTTGGCGAGGGTCAATTTCTGTTAAAATATGGTTTACTTGCAAGCCTAAACTTTTAAATAATACTGAATTGTATTTGTTTTAAGCATTGGCAGAAATTAATGATTTCTGTTTATTAATATTTTATGAACTTCAACTACTTCCGTCTCTCTATTGGCATTTATTTGCTGCCACTGTATTAGTAGCTAATGATAAAGTAGCATCTCAACTACTTTTTGCAAGAATCGTGTCTTTCGTGCCCACTGAATGGGATTTTGTGACTTTTTATACTAAACCATGATTAATTTACTACATATCCTTGTTTAATATACTGCCCATGTATTAAATTGTGCCAGCGTTGTTGAACCAATAATCTGGTGAAAATTTCTTTGCATGGTTAAATAGTTAAATAAAATGAAATTATTGACTTTGTAATACCACACACTTTCTTTAAAAACAAGACCCAGGTTTCGACGTTGAACGTCATCATCAACGACCTGGTGATAACGTTCAACATCGAAACCTGGGTTGTGTTTTTAAATAAAATGTGTGGAATTGCAAAGTCAATAATTTCATTTCATTTCAATATGTTATGTTAATTCCATAAAGTTACGCCGGAGACAAAAAAATTCTTTGTGTACACATCACGCAATGTTTCACAGTCTTCTTCCCTCTAAAACTCGTTCAAAAGTTTTGATCTATGACGCTAGTCATCACCTAGCTCTGATGGAGTTTCTTTAGTCAAGTACGAAGTCGACCATTCCCCTAAATTATTTCTAGGGAAGTGCAGCAAAGACATGTTTTGCCAAAGCTGCTTAAAGTTGGCGAATAGTTGGTGCTTCCTTATGAACTAAATTGATTTTCAGATTGTTTTCTCCAGTCCAAAATACAAATTCATTAATTCCGTCTCAACGTGGTGCACAGTGAAAAATGAATGATTATCTATCCAAAGGTTTACATTTCCAATTTCGTGTTTCCGAATGATATTTAAAAGCCTTTCTCACAAGAACCTGAAATAATACTCAGCAAAATTTTGGCCATTTTTTCTCCGACAAACACTCCCTCAAATTTTCACTCTTTCGTAATATTGGGCTGCGATTGTTTGGGCAATATCCTACGCAAACAGGACGAAAACTCTTCAAAGGACAAATCATAAAGGAGGGTTATTAATTCTCATTTAATTATTGTTCTATTTGGAGACATTCCCCGTCCTCTCTGCTTTTCCTCCTCCAAGCTCCTTGCGCTATCCACCCTGCCCCTTTGTCCACCATAATTCAAACTCATTTTGAGATCCTTTAGCTTCGCTTGGCAACTCCAATTTCTTTCCCATTCTAGCAAATGAATACGAATCCTTTCTGTAAACGGCTCTCTTTTATTCTTGAGCCATTTTATCCCTCCTGGCGCTTCCGAGATTGTACACTTTTCCGTGCCTCACGTTGTATTTTTTTTTCTCTTCCTGCTTTTCGAAGAGAGACCGAGGACTTGCTTAATCCACGGAATGAGTCGACTTCCCTCGGCGCAGTACCGGCCAACGAAATTCCGACCGGCTTGATCCTCGTTATCGTCTTCAACCCTCATCCCCGTCCCTCCCATCCCCTTCCACGCTCATATATCCACGTCTTGCCTGCCTTTTTACTCCCTTTACCTTGCTTCCCTCATTCTTTCCATCCTTTTCTCTCCACGAATGTGATTCGCCGTGGTCGACAAACGGCCTTCTCCCCCTCGAAACACCTATTTCTAACCATGCCGAGTTTACAGCGCACCTCCGCAGCGTCTACATGCACGCCTACATCCAAATAATCTCTCAAAATCCGCCGCAAGGACGTGTGGCGGGGGTCATTAGGTGTAACAGAAAGAAACTACATGTAAAACTAACAAATTCATGTCCATGTACCACAGAGAAGTATATATTCACGCAAGAACAATTTTAAATTACACGCGTGTGATTGCGTATACTATCAACTAACATTCACATGCACCTACGAACATATTTCATGTCTACGCAGCGTTTAATATCGTTCTCTTTTGTAGATCGAATGAATTTACTATTTCTATACTGACTTTAATTTGTTACTATTATGATTCTCGATTGCCCGGGGGAATAAATAATATTTTCATCTGTCCCTACTGGAACCTTTCGCCCTTCTCTTTTATTTTTGTTCCAACCAACCGAAATAGTGTGAGGACATACTAATTCCTTTAGTGCTATTGTTAAACTCTTTTATTATGAACCTTTCTAAAAGTCTAAGTCTCGTTTCTTCTCTTCACATGTCGAGCGGCTCCCATCCTAGTTCCTTTAAAAGACCTGTCACTCTCGTCTTCTTATGGCAACAATTTTTGACAAGTGTCAAGAATTTTCTCTGGATTAATAAAACTTTTTTAGCAATACTTCCTCACAAGAACCCCACATACTTGTGGCGTATTCCAAGAGCAAAATAGAACCCTTCCTCAACTTTCTCAGTACATTTCTTAACTAACCGTAAAATCAAGCCGAGTTTCTTTGAAGAGGATCCGCATGTTGTCCTCATATGTGCTCCTCATGAAAGGCGAGTTGTTAGAACTACCCCATGCACCCGGGCCGCGAAAGCGTAAGAATGGCACGGTGTGTGCCAGTTGGTAACAATAAAAGTAATTGAAGGAGTAGATCGAAAGGTGGATCATGAGAGTTTCGGCGAAGCATTCTCTTCTTGCTTGCTTAGCCTAGGGGCTGCTTTGAGAAACATTTTATCTAATTAAAAATGAAAGGAGTCATTGAAAATGATGTTATTTGAAGAATTTTCGTTGGAAATTTGCAATGAAATGGAACGTTTTTCAAGCTCAAATCCCACCATGCAAATTAATTTTATTCCTTTACCAGCTAAAAATGTCAATATTAGACCTTAAATGCGTACCAAAGATCAAAGTGACGTATAATTTTCAGCTTCAGTTACCACTGGAGTAGAAAATGGGATGCCAATGTCCCATTCAGTCTTTTAAACAGATTAAATAAATGAGAGACGGTGATATTGATTGTAATTTTTCACCCCTTACTTAACCTCTAATTTGCACAAGTAATAGATTCACAGACTGATAATTAACTTCACATGTCGTAGGAAAAGGTTGTAATTCTACAACTTTTCACGTGAAATTTCATTATAAGTACATTTCTCAACTTTTTTTAAACCAAATTTTCAACTATTTTCTATTCAATAAAATAAAATGAATTTTTTAGCATCAATAAAAAATACAAGAAGCTAAAGAAAATCGTAAGTAATATTTATCATTTTTCTATATTTTGTGACCTGTCTCTCAACTGTGCCAATGTGACTAGAGATTTTATAAAAATCATCGTTGCTGAATCATGTTCTTTACAAATTTTATATACATATGTTCTTCACTTTATTTTGGACAATTCGGTATAATTCTAAGTAAAAATATTTTATTATTGTTTTGCGTTTCTATTTCATTTGCGTAACCGGTTTACAAGTATGAACTGGGAAAGTCAGTATTGATTGTAATACAATGTGTCTAACTCACTCTCTGCAATCATTAATGCATTTTTACTTCAGTTCTATACTGGTTTTTATTTTACTTACTTAATTACCTATTTAACATTTTTATGCACACATATATAAATGCATGCAAAAATTGGCTTCAAAGTGATAAATATCAAGAGCAAACTGGCAACTTCGATGCAAGTGACTCTATTTTTTTTGAAAAATTTTTGTCATAATACTTCTTGGAAAACTTGAAAATATTCTCCGTTATCTTTGTCTTTCTAAAATTTTTGACTATACCTTATATTTAGCGACGATGTTAAATAATATTGGGCCTTTTACGGGTCACAGTTCGTAGATCCAACCCACCGCTTAAAAACCCATTCGCGCAAAAAGCAATCTCTTACCCTTTCCTTTTTCTAAAAATAAATGTACAGGATAAGCTGAATCCCAATCGGTTCTCCTTAATACTTCCGTTTCTCTAACTGATATACAAGTAGATAACTCTTCCCACCCGTGCACCGCCATGAACTCATCTTCTGCGTACGTGAAGCAAATCATCCACTTCTACTTAATACCCCGCAAGCCGCCGCAAGGGCGTGTGGCGGGGGGTGTTAGGACACCACCCGAAATAAAGAAAGAGAGGAAAAACACCGTAGCCCTCGTAGCCCAAAAATCATATGCCCTCGTAGCCCTGTGATATGTTTTATAATGATTGCAACGTCAAGATTATTTCCTGAAATACATAATTTGAGCGGATTAATGCAAATTTTTAATCTCATTTATAATTTCCTAAGGTGGTTCAGTATGGACTATGTGAGGTCCAAGGGGTACTCTCATGAAAATTAGATATTAGCTGCTCGCCAAACTATGCCGTCTCATACCAATTTCATTTCCTCATTTCGTCTCCTACCATTCATTTCATTTGCCGTGAAGTCCTTGACTGCGGCGTAAGATTCAAATCTATGAACATAGCATTACTAATCATCTTCGATGTCACATCTTCCTGTATTCTTGCATGCATTTCTTTTTGTAATAAAGATATTCCAAATAATCTTTCCATCTCTTTACTTTATCTTTATTTTCAGTGCAAGGATACCCAAGGTGGAGAATGTTAATTCAGTTTAGAAAAGGTTCAAATAAATTTGTTTGTTAAAAAATTACGAAAATAGAGTATGTGTGATAGTTGTGTCGGATAAATTAAGTTGGTAGGCTTTTGAACCTCAAGGAGAGCCAATAAAATATTTCCCCTTTGATATTCCAAATGGCATTGATATTTTTTTACAATGATTGTCTCTAGGTTCTGTAAGCTGCTTCAACCTTTCCCTAGAAAGGTCAAGCTCCGAGGGGGTTCACAGCTTAATATCCCTTCCAACGTGCTCACTTGAAGGGCTCTCCACAAAGCACCTCAAGTAACGGGACACCATTGAAAAAAATCTGCTGTTTCCAGCATTCAAACACGGGTCCTCTGGGTGGGAAGCCGGTAAATTAGCCACCGCACCATCCTGATGCCTCTGAGTGGCTCCCCGTTGTCGTTCCCAAAGCAGTGTGCTGCAGCCGTTAGAGTAGTAATTACTATCACGCTTGCGGTGAGATGAGTGCCGTTATGCCAACCGTTGTGGTCCTCATCTTCACTCTTATAAAAGAGGTCTGCTGGCCCCTCCTGTGGGTGACTGATGGTATATTGTTTTGGGGCAGCCACCACGGCACTTTCATGTGCTTTCATAAGTAATCTTGCCCTTAAATCCTAGTAATACCACTACTTCTCCTAGAATTCTTATTTGTAGAGTACACCTGCTTATTTAGATGTTTCTGTACAAATATTTAGAGATCGATGGAAAATCCGAAACCTGGTGGACACACTTGATGACTTAAAGCTTAGGCACGATTAAAAATACTGAAACAGTATTAGTTACTAGTGCAATCAATTATAAATAGAATATTTTGCAATATGTCGGAAGTCAGCCCTAATATGTGTGTTCTTTGCTTTATTTAGATATCTTTATTTAGATATAAACAATTAATATTGTTGTTTTTCAGCCGATTGGGCTCGAATCCTTTTTCCTTGGTGCTGGAGAGTTCAAAATCATGATAGAAGTTTCATTTGAATTAAGATCGATTTGTTATTGATGCCATAGGAAGAAAAATTTAAAAATATTAGTAATTGAGATAAATTGGGAAGGTGTCTCTTTTATTTACATAAACGAAATATTAAAGTGATCTCATACAATAAGCCTTACTCAAACTGGGGTAACCCTTAATTTTGTAAAGAGTGATATTTCCTAAATCATTATGTATCCTTTATAATAGCCCATGCAGTGGATGAGTATCATTGCGTCCACTATAATAGCCCATGCTGCGGATGAGTATCATTGAAGGATCGAAAACGGAGAAAAGGCTTGGCAATGTTAGATATTAAAAGTTCCAGTGGATTATGATGCTCTTAGAGAACGTTTTAAGATGAAATTTTCAGGATATTCGACTTGAGGGTGGAACCCATTTACATGTTAGGAATATCAAGTTATTTTTTCAAGTCTTAAAATCAACATTTTAAACTCGTTAAATTATGCACCTGCTCATTTCACGGACTTTTTTTCGATTGATATTAAATTGGGTTGCGAAGAGAAAATTAAAACCATGAACTGGTCCAGTTTTTGAATGCTTTTCCTCGTGCATTACGTCAATTTGAAAGGAAAAATAAGGCGGAATCCTTTCACATTTACCCATTCCAGTGCTTGAATTTGTTCCTGTCAAGTTTATTTAACCTTGTTCCACTCAGACGCAAGTGCACTTCACGGCCGATTGCGCCTTCTTATGGATGATTCCCTTCCATTGATATTTCCCCTAGTTTCCTGAATGATCGCTAATTATTCACGAATTGAATTTTTTATCTCTTTTTCTGACGATAATTTATTCAACTAATGCCAAGCAGTCTTGGTCGGTCGGGATGTTTTTGTGGACTCAATCTGGAAGCTTGCGGTGTAAAATATGGTGAAAAAAGAAAGAGTATTTTAGCCCTGGATCTTCATATTATTCGATACATGATTCAATTAGTATCTAGAGTCAATCTCTAACCATTTACTTTGTTCTACCCTCAGTCCTTATCGGCTGTTTTACTGCAATAGGTTTATCATTCTTTCCTGTTTCTCGTCTTATTTTTTCTTTTTGAATATTCAAAAGCTTATTTCCTTCTTTCGATAGATTTGTGTATACGGTGGATTATCCAACAATGTTTGGCCCCAAAACTTGGAACCCAACGCTGCAATCTTTGTATCGATTGGAAGGCTTCCCAATCGTAAGTTTGTAAAGCCATTTCCAAAGACACGTCAGCCAAGTGCGACCTATTTTCCGCAAAGACGTGTTTTAAAAATATTTCTCATCTGCATAAAAAATTGAGGAGGATGAGGCATTTTCCGACCCCTCTCCCCATTCGCTTCGTCATGCGAAGGACGTGCATTTGGGCTCCTGGTCTGAGGTACGTCGTTATTTTCCGAAACCAACGTCCGTAAAGCCCAGACTTGGAAACAACACAGGATGCACCGTGAATGAATTGCGCCAATTGCCCTCCACTTTGGCACTGGAGGTTTTGAGGAAGAAGTTGCCTTCTAGGAAATTCGCTCCTGAATCAAAAGCGGCAGATTCACCTTGGATATCGCCCCGTTTGCAGTAGAGAAGATTGCTACGATTTGCAGTTTCAATTTTTCAATTTTTACTTTGGTCCTTGTTTACCTATTCTACTTTCATAGAATTAAACAATGACAAGAAATATATATCATCGATGTCAATGTGTTCTCAATTGATTTGTTCTTTAAATTTTTTATATGATTATCTATTCATTCTGCTATCATTTATATTATACCCTCGAGATCTATCATTCGTTTTTGCTATGTAATTGGTATTTTTCTTCTAGTAGTAATGGTAGTATTAGTTAATGGGAGTGTCCGACAGTTGAGGTCATTTGCGCCATCAGGGATGGTCGGGAAAGGATTGATTGTGAAATACGGACCAATAAAGAAATTTTTGATCACCAAGTGTGAGTGGAGTTTAAATCAATATTGTTTAACTTAATGTGAAATATTTCCGATTTAAACGTCATTTATCATGATCGAGACGGCAACGCTCCCTGTCCAGGCTAATAAGTAATTACCTGTACATGGAGATTTCCTATATCGGTTAAGAAGGCTAATGTGACCGATAGAAATCACTTATATTTAAAATGTAAATGTTGATAATTATTAAAAAAATAATCACAATGAAATTAACCTTATAGAATATTGACGAAGTAATAGAATTAAAATACATTTTTAGTATCTACACATTATGCATCAACCAATTCACATATCTACATCTACATCTACTTAATACCCCGCAAGCCGCCGCAAGGGCGTGTGGCGGGGGGTGTTAGGACACCACCCGTAATTTAGAAAAGAAAAAAAACCGCATGCAATAACCACAAAATCATATATAAAAAAAACATGGCATACATTCATGCATGAACGCTTACACCCCATACACATTCAATCACTCAATCTACATCTTACCTATACATGCACCTGAAAGTATACCTAACAGCTTTGCAGTGTTTAACCATGCTCCGACTCGTAAATTCAATGTTTTCAATATTTCTAAAGTGACTTTGGTTTCTTACTATTATGATTTCTGATTGTTTGGGGAAAGAATGAGTATTTGGTCCTATCTGTCCTGGAATCTATCTCCCTTAGTTTATCTTTGTGGTCTGATCTACCTAAGTAGTGTGGGGCCATTATAATTCCTTCAGTGTCATAGTTAAACTCGTTTGTTCTGAACCTTTCTAAAAGTCTAAGCCTCGCTTGTTCTCTCCGCACTTCAAGTGGTTCCCAGGCTAAATCCCCTAAGAGACCTGTCACAGTTGTGTTCTTATCATAACAATTTTTAACGAATCTAGCGGATTTTTTCTGGACTTTATCTAATTCTTTTTGCCAAATTTTCTCCCACGGATCCCAAATACTTGCGGCGTATTCCAAATGAGGTCTAAGTAGAGCAAAATAACATCTCTCTTTAACTTTTTCATTACATTTCCCCACCACCCGTTTAATGAAGCCAAGTTTCTTTTAAGCTGATCCGCATATTATCCTGATATGTGCTCCCCATGAAAGGCGTGGTTTTGGAACAGCCCCCAAATATTTAACTTGATTTGCCGTAGTCAATACTGAACCCTCTATTTTGTAGTTTATATCCTGTTCCTCGCTTCCTTTATTCCAAAATTTCAAAACTGCGCATTTATCTATATTAAGTGTTAATCCCCATTTATTGCACCATTCCGAGATATTGTCTAATTCTCTAGAGAGTAGCGCTTGCGATCTAGTTGGCTCCTTATTTCCCTGTATATCACCGTGTCGTCAGCAAATAACCTTAGATTGCTACTAACGTGTGTGCTTAAGTCATTTATGTATATTAAGAACAGAAGAGGCCCTATTACACTTCCCTGGGGTACGCCCGAAGTTACATCTCTATCGGTTGAGCACAATCCATCTATGACTACTATTTGTTTGCGGTTTGACAAGAAGTCTCTAATCCAATTAATTATTTTCTCATTGATCCCATAGTATTTAATTTTATATAACAATTTATTGTGTGGGACTTTGTCGAAGGCTTTTTTGAAATCCAGGAATACTGCATCGACTTGTGTGCTGTTTTCTCCCCATCTAAGTATATCGTGAATGAAGAGACCAAGTTGTGTTTCGCAAGATCTGCTTTTCCTAAATCCGTGCTGGTTGTGGATTAGTATTTTCCTACTATCAAGAAATCTCATAATGTTAGTGACAATAACGTGTTCCAATATTTTACAAGAGATCGATGTTAAAGAAATGGGTCGGTAATTGGTTGGTTTATCCCTATCGCCGCCTTTATAGATGGGAGTTATATGGGCTAGCTTCCAGTCGCGAGGCACTGAGCCTTCTTCTATCGATTTTAGAAAAATAATATGTAAAAACGGGGCAATGTCTTCAGCTAATTCCTTTAATATTCTAGCAGGTATTTCTTCCGGACCAGGTGCTTTGTGTGCTTTGATACTACGGAGCAGATGTACTATTCCCTGCTTGGTCAGTGTAAGATCGCTCATGTGTTCCCCGGGTGGGTGTGGAGGATCATTTGGCGCGTTTGTGTTTTTGTTGTAGACGCTCTGGAAAAAATGGGTTAAAATATTTGCCTTTTTCACGCTATCTGTAATGATTTCTCCATTTTCCGTCTTCAAAGAGTGAACATAATGTATTGCAACCAGTTTCATGGCTTCCGCGTCATTTTCAAAATTTCTTTTCAATAATTACACAGACTATAATGAAGCTGACTCGTTGGGCACGTACGGGATGTATTCAAGGTACCCATGTAAAATTCAAAAGTTTTTTTATTTAAATAGTCCGTTATCCTCATTTCCTGCAAATCTTTCTCTCTTTATTTGCGTCAGCTCGTGATTACGCTTGCCTAAGTTTTTCTCTCATGTGCCTTGGAATGAAAATGAAATATCCATTGGGTGCACTTAACTATAATTTTGCTGAAGCAAGCTCTCAAAAAAAATATGCCTCTGTTTTCTTTCCTTCATTGCATTTATGCGTATGTGTATAGAATAAATTATTACTATGGAATTGATTAGTCTAAGATTTTGTGCTTTTTAGAATCGCATTCCAATCGCAGATAACGTTTTTCAGAATCGAAATATTTTTTTTAATCATTTGGGTGTAGATGCCTACTTTAAGATTTATTGGAATTAAAAAAAAACAGAATATCCTCTATAAATTAAGAATTCGGTTTGTTACTACCTCTTTCTGTGTGTTTGTTTATGTTAGTTTAATGTTATTAATGCCTCTCTTTCTTCGAAACATGCTTCTCTCTATCGTTTTCCGTGGAGTTTTACTTTTATTCTCTTCGTCCTACCATTTGCATAAAAGGCTGGAGGAGATGGGTTGGGGAATTAGTGCCTAGGGGTATAAAGGGGACCTTCAAATTGTGCTCCGGTTAAAACATTACGATTCCGGTTTTGAAATTGTATACTCCCTCTCTTATGCTGGGCGAGCATACCATTGCAGCATCCTCCTTTCGTAAGAACCTGGAAGAATCCGTGACGGTATCGTGCTTCCTGCAATTATTCCTTCGAAACTGGGTCAGCTGCTGGTTGCAATTAGACCTGTCCTTATTCTTGTGCTAGCATACAAATGGAAACTTAGTATTGTGTGTCATTAGTGGAATGGGGATTGGTCGTGTATAATGCTTCCAGCGAATTAACTAGTTTCAATTCTCACTACGGGATATGAGGAGCTGAGAGAGGGTCATCAGTAATGCAGTAACAACTTCCTCTGTTCATAATACTCAGAGGACTTTTAGAGACGAGGAGAAGGTCGAAGAGAGATCTAGTTGTAAACAAGTGGACGATAAATTCGGTGTGCAATCTCAGCGAAGGAATCCGTACGTAGTTATGCCTCGCTCATTCTTTATATTTCCTTGATATATAGTATGACCCATGGCGAAAACCGCATGCGGAAGATCCTACGCCAAGCATCCGTACATTTTCAAGTTGACGGATTACTTTGACGGAGTATGGATGCAAAATATTATCTCCTGAATTTTAATTAATTTTATTTTTTTTAATTCATTGAATCCTCTGTCGGGATATTTATGTTCCTCTTTATTCCCCAACGTAGAATAAGAAGTGCAGTGCTAGTTTGACTGGTCGTTCCCGATTATAACACTTGCATGATACAGGAGAAATAATTTTAACGCTGCACTTCTACTTAATTCTCATTTAAAAAAAAGAATTCCTCTTCGCGTAATTGTTTACTTAATAGTTGGTAGCGTCTCGGATTCAAATCTTGGTGACGCACCTGCATATTCCCATCCTGAAACAAACCTTAGCGATTTCCTGGGTGGCAGCTCTCTCTGGGAAACCGCAGGTGGAACATGGAAAAGAGCTTGCTCCCGTCAATTCTGATTGTGTGAATTTCACGCGCCAAAGGGCTTAGTATAAGGTGAGCTGTACCTACCCTCATCTATCAAACCGACCTGTGTGCTGAAGACTGTGATTGATTTATCCCACCGCTCTCCGGCGAGGGATTTCAGAATATGACGTGTATTTAGGAGATTGGAAAGCAGAATTACATGAGAATTGTCTATTTCAGTCATTCCATGCATTTTTACACATTCGCGCATTCAATTACAGTACAAACAAAAGTTTTTTGAAATCGTATTTTAGAAATATTTTCACTGGGATTAATTGATGAGGATATTTGATGACAAATAGTGGAAATGTTTATGGCTATGAGAAAATAAATCTTATCGATTCAGCATCACTAGTCTACCTTTATCACAATATGGTTGCTGTGTGGACAGCATTATTATCATATTATTACATGAGATTAATCATTATTTGCTTACCAACTTACCACTTATAGTTTCAATAAAACAAAACTCTGCTGAATTTATGCCATGTTTATTTACAATATTTTATTTGTTTTTTATTTTGTTCTGTGTTAAATATAGCGATTGACATGAAAATCATTTTTAGTTTGATTTCAAGTTAGTGTTAAAGTTTCATTACGCAAGCAAAGGGAAAGTGAATTATTCTCTAGCTTCACTAAAGCGTTTGTAAAATGGATCCTTGATTCTACGAACTCACGGCTAGTAAATCCTAGCTATTCTTTTTTTAAAATGTTTAGGAAATGTAACGTACCAATTCCTTGAAAAAAGTATGCTTATTAACCGTTTTATAGTTATATCAGATATTCATAAATACTAGTTACCCATTAATATGTATTTGTTGAATTTTGAATGCACATTATACCTATTTAAAACAATCCCATCTTCGTCCCCATCATATTTAGGATTTCTTCGTTTGGTTCCCTTTTGTCCATTTCACCTTTTCCATTCTTCTCCATAACCACATCTCAAAGATTTCATTCTTTATCCCTAACTCGTACGTATCCTCCAGGATAGCTATACGGTATATCATCTGAGCGAAGAAGAACATATATTGTTATATAAACGCAAAACGTTATAAAGTAAAACTTTTCCAGTTCATGACGTCATATTTTAACCGTTATCTTAGCTTTCCTCTATCTCTAAACCCTTATAACCGTTAACGCAAACATTTCATGATGTAAAATTCATTCGCCTTGGCCAGGATATCAGCCAGTTAAGCTGCCAGACGTCCTCGTGCGTTCAGGATTATGGCAAAACGCGCACGACTGCAAATACCTGTGGCATTGTTTATGCGTATTTCGTCAAAGCATCTTGCTCCTTTAAAGCTCCCAAAATTTCGGAGAGTAATAGCACGAGTCGGTCGGAATGCCAACTAAACCACTCTTCTGGGAATTTGGGGATCCGGTTAAGAATCCCATTCGAGGTGAATGGTTTTTTAACATCGAAATTTTGGCATTGTAATGCTCAATAGCCGATAACACCGTCAAAAGTTACTGTCAGGACATCTATCGCGGTTTCTTTGAATTTGTCTTATAACCATTATTTTTACATTACTATCCCCACCAGTTATTTCCTTGCCTCTTTAACCATTTCCTCAACGTAAACATTGGAGCTACGAAACAATACTTGAAAAAAGCATCTATGGGCAATGATATATATTTCACACGGTTTAAAATATCAGATATATGGTCACATGTTACTCCTTTGTATTTTATCTGACTAAGGACTTACCAGCAGACGGTTATGTAGGCGTAAATTAAAATGATTTTGTTTTTTGATTGTGGTGTACTGATTGGATTTCGGTTTCGCATTGCGCCTCAACATTATTGCTCCACGTCTTGAATTAATGAAGTTTTTGCGACAACATTACCCGCTTCAACATCAAAATATCTCCTTTTTTAAAGGCGTATTTTCTATTGCATTCATTCAGTCTGTAATATACATTCTTATCCGTCTTGGCGCATTTACTTAACATTTTACCGTCAATGCCACCCTTAAACATACCGGTACTTCTCAGGAACACCTTTGTCATCTTCTGTATTCTTTGAATGTTTGCCAACAACTTCCTATTTCATCCCAGCACATCGCACAGAAAACTTCCTTTGTTTTTTGTTAATTTTTTCTCCATCTCACTCGACATCCATTCCTCAAAGGGCGAAAGCCAACTCTCACCTCTTACACCTGCTGTAGATAATAGACTTGCGATATAAAACCTGCCAATGCTGTAACCAGAATTCGTGAAATTAGTCTGTAAGAAAAGTATCGCATGGTAGAGATTGTAAAAGGGAAAATGATTGGTGAAATTTTTCATCATATGATACATTCGTCCATAAGAGCATAAATACGTGTTCAGCTTTAAGAACTTATTGATAAATACCTCGGGTCATTTGTTAATTTTTCAAATATTATCTTATGACAATTTATCACCTACCAAAACAAGGTAAAAACTCTTTAAGCGTAGGTATTTACTCTTAAGTAAGTAATGAAACGTCGTATGTCTCAGCAGTGGGTTGGATTAATCATTCACCCTAGGGATATCTTGAGGCTAAAATTTAGATAATTACAAATTCTACGACCATTTGAGCTCTTTCCTGGTAGTTTTCAGGACTCATGCAGGCTTGAGTATGCCTGACGTAATATCGCTAAGTTTCCTTCCCATGGGTGGATTCCGAGGCAAAAAAAAAGGCCACAGCGTTAGAAAATGGAGCACAACGGAGGAAAATCTTCACTCCTATGACTACACCGCAAACCCCTCAGTCCCGCTAAGGCCAAGTTTCACCAACTTCCCACCCATCTCACTCTCATTTCCATATCACTCCTCCATCTTTCCCTTCTCACTTTCCATTTACTCGGAGACTTATCCTTAATCTCTCTCTCTCTCACATCAGCGTTTTCGACTCCTTCGCCAAAAAAAGAAAACTTCTTCGCCCACTCTCTCCTTTGAGAACTACCCCGCTTATATTTTAATGTGCTCCCGCTCTTATATTTTTTCTTATTACCGCGCGAATTAATTATTTCCTCGGAATCTTTTTCGTTCGCCCTTTCCTCTTTACCATAAGCCTTTCGTCATCTCTCCTCCCGCTCCTTAGCTTTTGTCATTTTTTAAAATTCCCTCTTCCATTTCATCTGTGGAAGCGCCGAAAATTTCTCCATCGATCCCCGAATTAGTCATCCTCGGGAGGAGTGGCAAAAGTTTCGGCGCCTGGGGGTTCTTGAGGCGTTGGCAAAGGAGGTGAAGGGGGAAGGGGCTGAGGGAGCAAGGAAGTGGGATGGGCCGAGTCGGAGAAACCGGAAACGACGGTGGTGACGCCTAGGGGATGGAAGGGTAAGCGAAAACATTGGTACCAGCTGGGTAAAAGGTTAGCATTCGTTTTGATATGTAAGGGGCTGTGTATTTTCTGGAGAGATGCCTTAAGATGCTGGAGGGGAGAGAGGAAAAGGGTTCAGCTGCAGGTGGATGGGAAACCGGAGAGGATCAGCGCTGATGTGAGAAATGTGAAGGACAAAGGCCTTTCTCCCCTCCATCGAGGTTACGCGATAGCTCTCGTTGAACTTTTCACTCACGCTCTATAAATTAAATGAAGTATTCATTACCGAGGTATCATTTTTTTCATGCCAAATATGAAATTAAAAGTAATTTGGCGTGGATTTTCAGCTCGGTCGATAAATTGGCCAAGGCGTTGATGACTAAACTATAACTTTTATAATTGTTTTTGAACATTTGTTCGCTATAGACATCTTATGTTTAGCTTTCAATTCTCCGAATTGCCCTACAAAATAAAAGTAATTTTGACTTTCTTAAAAATAATAAACCGAATGTAATAAAACCTGAAATCATGTCAGCTCATCAACAAATTACTAAGTATGCGGAGTCTTGAGCTGAGGCACTGTTTAGCGCATAATTGCCTTAGCATGCTAAGTTTGCTTAAATTTGAATTAGTGAATGCCCAAATCATCATAAATCCCAATGATGCTCACATAAATTATCTCTAAGAATTACATCGACGTTATTTTCTTTTAGGGTGATATTTTCAAAGTTTAATTATTAGTTAACGATAAAACTACAATTGAAGTATGATAAGTAAAATAATGCATTCATAAATTTTAAGGCTTTGCTCTAGTCGTTCGATTTGAAGTATAACTAAACCCCAACTTCTATTTATATAACCTCTATAACAAATGCATATCTAAAATATTTTTAGGTTAGAATAAAGTTATTTGAAATTGGAATTAAACCGATTTAAATATAAAAATATGATCAAATTGGTAGGTTCAAAATATATTGTCTTTATCAGGAATATTTGTAAAATAATATATAAGGCAAGAGAGTTTGGTTTGTTAATAACTGTCACCAACAAGTGATTGTCGTCACTAAACTAGATTTTTTCAATACATGGTCTTTGTCTTAAAGATCATCAACGATTGCCTACATACTGCATTCTTTGTCGTGGTGCAATAACTCAAAGACCAGTACGTCCCAAACAACCACTCAGTGAGTCATTACCCCTTGTTTGAACCTACCTGCTTGCAATTCGTCTGCTAATTTACGGGCATTAAAAACATTTTCTTTATTTTAATACTCTTCCACCAGCCATTTTTTATTTGAATTTTGCGAAGAAATATTCTTAACCTAATAATTCTAAAATTCTTCTGTCGCCATGTCTAAAAATTATGTAGGTTTTTGTGTCTCATGTGCTCTCTCAACCTCCTCATACCTGAATTTTAAAAGCCATCAACCTATGCTCATCCATCGGCCTAAAATACTAGGCTTCAGATCAATTCAGGTTTCAGCTTTATTTGAAGTCCTTGCTAATCTTATTGTTACTTTTTTGCCTAGCGTCACTTTTTCACCAGTAATAGTCTTCTCTTCACTTAATATTCCTTACTATATCTTGAAAATGTTATTATCTTTCTTTGTTGTAGCCAATCTTTGTTACGGTTGTAGAAAATATTTTGGGGAGTTTACATTTATTTGAAAGAGTAAAACAATTTTTCCATACCCAAAAATGGATTTTTCACGCTCGAACATCAACTCGTAAACATGTTTGAACTTGAGTGAAGAATTGCAGGATTATGAAAAATTCTGGCGGTTTTTTTTTCCTGGCCCGAAGCTTTCCAAGGATGTTTCTGAATCCACGAGCAAGGAGAGTATCCTTTTTTTAAAAATGATGGAGTAATGGAACAAACCAAAATCCCATGGAAGAGGTACCTCTCGAAATTCCTTGCGAGAGATACAAATGTCCTATGAGGTCGGAAGAATTTCTTTTGCCATTGGTAGATTCCTGGTTTGTTGCCCTACTGCAACTGGAGCTTTAGGGATCTAGCAACTTGGGAAATTCTCTTATTCCTCCACTTGAATGTCCAGAGGGAAGCTTTGCATCAAGACGCTCAACCATCTTGCTAGGCCGGCGAGTTGTAAGGACTATTTTCCATATTCACTAAATTCATGCAGATGCTCGTCCACCCTGTCGACTCTTCTGCGTAGCCAACAGAATTTAAAACTGGCGCAACGCAATTATAACAACTACGCGTTTATTTGAAAATCAGGGGGCAAAATATCAATAAACCCTAGCTATTTTACATAAGTCGTCTATTTTTCAACTAAAAGGTACATTTTTCCTTATAAATAAGTGGCTTTAAATATTAGCAAGTTGGCTTAGTTTTTTATACCCCGTCATTTATAAATGCTGTAATTAGTAATAATTTTCGCAATATTTCATTTTTTTGTTGACATAATTACGAAAACGCAATGTAAATTCAGCTGGTATGACCTAGAGCTTTTTACTTCAGTACATTTTGGTACATACTCTGTTTCTAGCGGTTGGTTCATTTCCGGTTCTCAGAGTTTTATCATTTACGATTTTCCTACTCGAATATAAATTGATTATCTGATATAGTGGAACATCTTCAGCCAAGCTTCAAGGAGAATCCTGTCGCAATAGCATAGTTTTTCATGCATTCATCAATTGGATTCCAGGAGCCGCAGCCACCGATAAATTTCCATCCCAATTCAGAATCTTTTTATCTTTGCAATTATTACATAGAACTCTATTGAAAGTGAAGGCTCCCTTTACTTATTTAGAATTAATTGGAATAGTAAATATTGTTTTATTCGTCATTCCTTTCACTATGTGCTCATATTTACACGCAATTAACGGAATTACCTTCAATAACTCCAAATTTCGCCATGGGCAAACAACGTACGGTAAATATGTGGGAAACAAATGCTTGCACAATGTGCTTGTTTTATTTTATCGTCGCAATAAAATAGACAATTTTCAGATTTGTGGTTTAAAAATTGGACCATTTCCCCTTTATTTGCACGCATTCAATAATGACTGAAATTAAGTGAGTGAAAGTGCGAGTCAATTGCAAAAAATGGACGTCCATTTACAAGGCTTTTTTTGGCCTGACTTTGACTTTGACAGAAGAGAAAATGAACGTACAAATGGCATTATAAGGGCGAGGTGATTCGTGAAAAGAAAGCGATTCCAGGGTGAATGGCGGCTGTGTCGCCCGCCGGGAATATCCTCAGAATGGAGAAATGCATCGAGTCGGAACCTACAAAACTTTCACCCTAATTCACGGAGCAGAAGAGGAAAGGGGGTGGGCAGTGGGGTTGCGTGGGAGAGATGGACGGTGTGAAAAGGATTTGAGGACACGCGGAGGAATAGGGGGACGGGATTGAGTGAGGTTGGGTGGAATATGACGAGGAACTCTCTCGCCCAATTTACGGGAGGGCTCTCATCTCTTTCCCATTTCTTACGATTCCGATTTCTGACTTAGTCCTCAACAAGCTCCTTACCTCCTCCATCCTTTATTCCCTACTCCTCTCATGCCTTCCCTGTCGTGAAAAGAGGGTGGGTAGCTAGAGTTTTGGTGCTTCTTCCCCCTATTGACCACCCCAGCTGTGATTCTTCCCGTCGCATCCACCCATTTCTCGCCTTCTCCCCATCTCTCTCTTTCTCACATTCCCGGAAGCCCAAACGTCCGACTGCATCGACATCGCGGAGGGGATCACGTGTCATCGCGTGACCACCGCATGAACCTCGGGAAGTCAGATCCCGAGCGAGTGTGGACATTAGCGAGGGTGCCAAGGGGAGAGGGCAAGGGAGAGAGTGTCATCCGTCGGGTGATGACGGGGGCGTTCCCGTTTTCATCGGAATGGGAATTAATTGGAGGGTGCATGTTTCGGAACGAGGGTGACTTGGCGTGGAAGAGGAAGTGGAGGAAAACGCCTCGGGGGGTTCGCGAGACCCGGATGAGGTGGAGTGAGGGGTGCAGGGTCGGATGGGGAAGGGAGGGTGGTGAGGAAGGGGAGAGTTGTTTCTTTCGTCGAGGCAGTGGATGGGGCGCTACCGTGACGGATGATTTGATTTTGGGCCCGAGGGTGTAAGGTGAAGAGGTTCTGGGAATAGGAGTCCGAAATTAAATTTTTGCCACGGTAAACAATCGCGTGAAGGGGGTGAGGAGTCAGACTCTGGAGGGACGGAGGAGAAGAGGTGCCCCTGTCGTCTGTGTGCTGTAACAATGTAATGAGGTCGCAAAGAGGATATAGGACGTATTGAATACGGTCATTCCAGGAAAACGTGAAGGAAAGAGGAGAGAACGAAGGGATTGGGAAGGGTGCAAAGGGCGACAGAAGAGCTTTCATTTTGTTTTGAGAAAAATTCCAAGGGAAGGAAGAGTAACAGATTGAGGAAGGATGGAGTGGAGGGAAAGAGATTTCGAATAAAAAAACATCAGGACTATCAATACGACTAGAGGGGGCGGGGACGGTGCTTAAAGGAGCAAGATCCTTCCCCTAGTCTCTTTTAGGCTCTTGTCATCGGAACAATGCTATGAAAAGTCGTTTGCCCATCATTGGTGAAATTTCTTCAAAATACGTAATTGGCTGTCGCGCAGAGGTGATCAAGAAAATTTTACTCTTGTATCAAAACTGTGAAATACGAGGGTCATCCGGAAAGTAGTACCCGTTCGTGAAATAAAGACACAAAAGTAAATATTAACAAACATAAAAAATTTTATTTGAAAGAGGATACTTTAAACTACTTCTCAAAATAATCTCCAAGCAAATTAAGGCATTTGTCATAACGTGTGACAAGTTTCTGTATTCCTGCTGCATAGTCCTTCGCCGCCAGCTCATTGAGATACGCGAGGGACCCATCTTGCACAAATTTTTGCATAATGCAGATGGTGTTTAACAATTTCATGAACAATTGTTCGAGAAACATTGGGAAAATGCTCACAGATGTCATCAATTGTGACGCGCCGATCGTTCCTCACGAATTCGTCAACTGAGCTCACCAGTTGGTCTGTAATGACAGACGGTCTCTCCGAACGCTCATCGTCGTGTGTGTTCCCCCTCCCCATGTTGAAGTTGCGACACCACCGCCGAACAGACGACTCGTCCATTACATTGTCTCCATACACCTCCTTTAATTGGCGATGAATATCACATGGGCGAACGTTTCTTGCATTGAGGAATTTAATCACTGCCCTCACTTCACAACTGGCGGCGTTCTCAATTTTTTTAAACATTGTAAACAATCACAGAAACAACACAGGCAATGCTAGCGTCACGCAACTTGGCTCAGAGAAGGCAGACAAGCCACTGAAGCTATCTGACCTCGTCCAGCGGCTACTCGCGTCGTCAGCACTTCATGCGGCACGAACGGGTACTACTTTCCGGATAACCCTCGTACGTCTAACTCGGATTTCTCGGTTACTCTGTTCCTTCATTTGATTTGGTCTTTTTACTCTCTTTGAAAAATTTGTCATTGCCTTGGAACTAGAGGAGAAAAATTAAAACTTTTGAAAAATCTGCGGCCAACACATTATATTATTTGCACGGCTTTCCTTTCTGTAACCTTATATAAGAAGAGCATTTATTAATAAACTGTAAGATATTGGATTACTCCATTCTATTAAAATGTGCCTGCGTTTCTCTCTAAGGTTAATGAAGTAATAGCCTTAAAATCATTTTGTCTTACGGTTTTCTTAAAATTTATAACTCATTTTTCTCCCGCTGATTGGTTTGTAATCAAAATTTACCCTAATAAGGATAGAAACCTGGTTATATACACTTATGTGATGATTCTATTTTGACAGAATTTTTTGAAATATGAAAATCCAATCCTTAAATCATATAAGGTGACCTTAAATAATTATAAACTCTCAACCATATAACCCAGTTGCTTCATACGTAATTGTGAAAAATATAACGGTGACTCTTGCAAATTCGTACCAGGACTAAGGAATACATCTATCAGATATTACGCCGTTTTGAATTGTTCTTTTGGTGCCGTTCTAACGGCGCTTTCTGAAAATAGTCGAATCGTCCAGGGTTACTGATCATTTAATTTCGGTTATCAACAAACCCGTTCGTATAGCAAATAAAAAAAATTAAAAATTAAGTTCGTGTTTTCAGGGCATTGTTTTCTTTTAAATTCTCGTTTCCAAAAATTTCACAGATTCACAGTATCGCAGATGCACAGAGACAGGCATTCGGAAAATATTAAAACCATGTTTCATACACCTCAAAAGAAGTATTTCCATTGAATTTTTTTAAAATAATAGTTTCACCTACGCTACGTTTGAAGGAATTTGGAAAAAAGTGTGGATACGGTGGGCAATGCTTTCTTTGTACTTTTTATTTCCATTAATGGTCAATTTGTTTGGTCAAAACTATGCTCGAAAATAATACAATATAATATGATGTAACCATAAAATATTCGTTCTCGTTAGGACCATATTTTTTCTCTGGATTTAATTTTTTTAGTGAAAAATCTAGAAATTAATATTTTATAAATTGGCTTTGTGTAATTTAAATCGTATGCTTAATATATACATATATATTTATGTATATATAAATATATACTATATGTATATATATATACTAGGCATATAATATATGTGTAGTAACGTATATACATACTATATATGAATATATACGAGTGAAACGTGCCACATATATTTCTTAGTGTTAGGTCCAAATATCTATTTTACAAAGTAAATTTCATATTTGCTGAGTCATTGCCGGATTTCCATCCGTAGATTTTATATTTTTATGGAATTTAATATTGCCGTTTTAAAACATTATTCATCTATTTGAGTAATAGCCATATCAAATATGAACTGCATCATGCTTGGTCGATCACAGCTAGAATTTACTGTAGGAGGTTATTTGTTATTCCTGCAGTGTTCGCATAAACCAATATCTTTAGTAAATACTACAAGCCTTTTCTTTATCGTGTCTCTAGCTATTGCTTTTAAATAATATTTAAATGCACATTACTATTTGTTTCGAAAAATGAGGATCGTTTTGGATCCAAATAAGCAGTATCCAACGATATCTCAACCGATGGGAGACCAGTGGAATAATTAAAATGGAAATTTCTCTCAGGAAACAATTTCATGCGTTTTGATCCTGTTGCTAAGATTTCCCGAGTCAATGAATGAATATATTTTAAGAGAATCTCTTGGCCTACGACCGAATAGATTAAACTTTAATTGATCTCAGGATTCGTTGAGAATGATGAGTGCGGAGATGCTAAGTGTTATAAATTAAGAATTTAGAAGGCAATCAATTTAATAATCAGTTAGTGATGAATGAGACTCTGGAACACAAGGAGAGGAGAGATTCAAGATGTCAACCATGATCATTCATAAATTAAAGAAATTATTATTTTCTTTAAGCTTTCGAGATTCAAGGTCTATATTTCTTTCGCAGCAAACGTATAATATGTACAGCAATGTTGTATGGTGGAGGATTGATCCTCTAAATCAGGCAAAGTGGCAAAAAGAAATTCATTTTCCCTACGCCGTATCCTAAAATTTCGTTGGTGGGATAACAATTAAGTGAATGAATATCTAATATATATTCTACATACAAGTAAATTTAATTGGCGTCGCTACCTTTGCGCAATATTAAATCGCATAATTGAAACAATATTCCTTCTAGTTTTCCTGAAGGATATTTTTATTTATTGCATTAATTAATTGAAAAAATTTCTATTTCCACAATATATATGATTGTAAATGTTGTGTTATATTTATAACTTTCCAAAGGAAGAAGGACATATGAGGGAGTGTCGTAAAATTTTATTTATCACTAAAAAATAATCGCAATATAAACTCAATTTCCATTTTTTTCTTGAGACTTCTCTACATAGTCAATATCCAGAGTTATACATTTCTTCCAGGGTTTCTTGAGCTTTCGAAGGCCGTCATTATATAACTCTGGAGATAGCATCGCAAACCATTGCTCCTCCTCTTGAATGACCTCAATTTTGTTGTGAAATCTCTAACCTTACAGTGGTTTTTTGAGTTCTGACAAAAAATGTCGCTTGGGTGAGATCGGGAGAATAGGGTGGATGTGGTAAAATTTCAAAACCACATCGCTTTGATTATCGGTTCCGCCGTGGTTGCGATTGTGGATCGCGCCATGTTTGCTTATGAAAAGTAGTCAGTAGGCGTGTAACCCAACGTACTGACACCTTTGTCACGTGCAGTTCTTAGTGAATTATTTTCCTCGCACTAATTACTAAGATTAATCTCAATTATGATCATTAGGATGGTGCCTCTTTGATCTGGTAGGATAAAGTCCTCCACTTTCTTAACAGTGGCAGCATCGCCCGCGAGTGATGGTCTTCCACATCTTGGATCGTCTATGAGTGACATGTGTCCAGTTTTAAAACACTTTGTCCACCGCACAACTGTATCATACGACGGGATATTATTGTCTTAAATAGCTGTCATTTCATCGTGGATTTGCCAGGCACGGTAGCCTTTCAAATAAAGGAACTTAATCACACTGCGAGCCTCGTATCTTTTCCATATCACGAGTAACTCTAATCTAATGGTTCCTGAAACTACAAAAAACACACTAATTCCTATAATTCACAACATTATGTACCTGGGGGGCAGAAAATTTTCATAATATACTATATCCAGGTATCTCGGATATTTTTAGTGATAATTACTTAAAAACAATACCTCCAAGTATCTTCACAATATCAAAATCACTTCTAAAAATATGCAAATATTTACTACACCAAGGTTTAGGAGGATAAATTGACCCACTTCCCAAAACTTAAGTATATATCTAACAAAACGATTTGCAATCTGTTTATCTGTATGTTGCTCGTAAATCCTCTTCAAAATTACGATTTTTGATGGAAAAATTATTTGTATTGATATAATTTCGATTTTTTTCAGTATTGCTTTCATCTAAATGTCTTTGAAACTAACTCTGATTTATAAAAAAATATGAAAACCATTCAATAAGAAGTATTGATAAATTTTGTACTCGCATATTTCCATATGCGGTAATTTAAATTTATTTTACATTGTTTGCTTGACTTGTACTGTATACATAGCACAGTTTTCATAGATTTGACTTCAGTATTCCGTCAATGGCAAGTTGAAACAAATGTAGTTCACCTACAACTGCTTCTGATGATGATACTCTTTCCATCGAGGTATTCCCTCGCATTTTGGAACAGGAGAAAGTCAGAGAAACTACGCTCTAGCGTCGGACGCATACTGGGTTTTGCAAGATATTCAGCAGCAAGATGTGTGATGTGCGCCCACGCATTACCCTAGTAAAACCATCACCATTTTGCTTTGAATTGCGGCACAACAATAATTAAAGTTAAAAAAAGGAAGAGAATGAAATTGAAATAGGCTAAAGAACGGAGTTGACCGTAGGATCATGAAATTAAGAATATTTGAAATCTAATACATTTCGGGTTTTATTTTTAGGGGTAAAAGTACATTTAAACAATTGTTAACGAATGTGAGCCTGCTTTTTGCTGCACTATGGCTATGTCATAATAAGCTGCAAGCTTGCAATATAAATTGCATTATGGAGTGCATGTGAACTTCAAGCCTCGCAACTGTTACTTTTGAGTTTAACAGTATTTAACAGCTAAGCCGTATTGAAAAACAGCTCAGTTAAACGATTACTGTGTATACTATTCCTAAAACATCCAGCTGACTCAGCGGAAAAGTTCAGTGGAGTAAGTATATTTTTTGTTCAATCATTCCTTACTGCTCTTATATCTTGTAGCCAGAAAAATCGTTTCTTTTGGAATTTTGGATAGGTATGGAAAGTAAACCAGAGATTTGACCGGATAAGACCCTAAAGCTCCAACGCTGTAGCCGCTAGGCTGATACACACCACATTAAGCATACTCAGCTGGTGGAAAGATTAAGTAGGCCATGAAGAGGTGAATGGACGTATTCTTGTCCACATTACATGGCAGCTGGATATCGCAAGGCAAAGAGCAGCGCACTCTAGAGCTTAATATAATAGTATGTCATTCTAAAAACGTAAACAAATTACTCATCATCATTAGAGAAATTGTCAGACTCGGTGCGTAATGGGATCTGATGCATTGTCCTGCTTTCTTGCATTTAAATATCTAAGTAAACTTTTAAAGACAGGTTAAACTTCTGATGATAAATCAATGAGAAAAAGAGAAGAATATTATCGTTTCATTGCCATAAAACTGCGGAGGAAATACATACAACATCTAGATCGTCGATGCTTTCGTTAGATATCCAAAAAAAAGGCCATTTTTTGGGCAAAATCTCAAAGTTCTGGCAAGTGATCAATGTAGGTGGTTTTAAGAGAAAAAATATTCCCGCGTCAAGCCGCCAAAGTTTTCCAACTCCTTGGCAGGTGTCTAAATTAAACGAAATTTTGTCGCTTTCGGGAAGAATTCTCTTTTCTTACTCGGAGCCAGAGACAATAATTCTTTTTCATAATGCGAAGGACAAGAGAATTTTCGTATCTCATAAGTTGCTTCAAGAAATTATGATAAATATGGTCCTCTAAAGGGTGTTCAATGTATAAGAACACATCTCCTTGGTCCATTCTTAGCGTTGGGTGTTTTGTTTTCAGACACTTTCCTATTTTTGGGCTTTTGCGAAATGGCTTCTGATTACCATCTTTAGATTTTGGACCACTGAGTTGAATAAAATTTAAATGAGAAGAAAATGGAAGATCGAGAGCAAAGAAAAGCCTCTTTGCGTCGAAATTGGAATTGGCGAGACGATGGAGAGGGTGGAAAAGGCGGAGAGGAGGAGTGGGATAAATTTGGCAGATTTTGTGGAAAATGGCTGCGCGCAACGGAGGCGATCATTTGTAATGAGGCGAGAGGGGTGAAAGGGAGGGGGAGGGAGAGTGCGAGTCAAAGAGGGGTCGGATAGTTCGGAGATGATGAAGTCTACGTGAAGGAAATGGATGACTTCAAAAGGCAACGGCTTGGAACCTTGGTGTTTGCCAGGCTGTCCGACTCATTATGGCAAACAGACACTGTGTCATCGCAGAGAAGCTAGTCAAGGTGTACCTTTATCTTTACCGTTCGCCAATACAAGAAAATCTACCAATATATATTTGCACAATCGGCCAGCTGCCTCGATTATGAGAGGCAAGTGTTCTTCTTGATTCTTAAAGAGATAAAGCAAGACTTAAAACTTTAAGAAAGGTAGAGGGCACCAAAGTTTTCTTATTACTTAGAGGCATTTATTTTGGTGCCAAATTGCATTGGTATATCCAAAAGTTGAGATAAAATAAGAGAGAGAAAGGAAGTCAAAAACAAAGTCAGTACTCGTTTTTCCCTCGCATGGTAAGCATTCACAACAAAATCGAACCCAAGCGTCCGGATATATGCACTTGAAGACCAAAATTCAAATGCATGTCTGCACTAATACTCCTGCATGAATGGCTGGTGCTCTAACAACTGCCCGCCACACGCCCTTACGATGGCTTTTTGGGGTATCGCGCATATGTAGACTTTTGAACACAAGCACGTAACATTTTATCTGGTATTAAATAGAATAGCTCTGTGGCTTGTCCCATAGAGAAATTAAAATATTAGCTAATATTTAAGGCAGACGGCTAATTTACGTGAAAAACGAGGGGATAAAATTTGTAACGCTGTCATTCGAGTATCATACCAAAGAATGTAAAATGAACAATTATTCTAAATTTATCGATCGAATTATTGTATCCTCAATCATGTCTAAGTACTTCTTGTGGATGAGTTTAGCGTTACTCGACAGACACGAATACATGCTTATTCAGATGTGCGCGACGGCCAATGTCCCTCAACCTTTCGCAAATGTCTCACCAACCAATGGAACAATGCGATTTTGGCATGAGGTTTATTCCCTTGGTTACATAATCAATCTCGTCTCCACTGGAAATCTTCTCAAGACTTCCATGGATATCAGTGAAAATGTGTGGCTGGTAATATGAACAATGATTCAAGCTGCAACGAGTTGCAAGAAGCTAGATGAAAACTCGGAGAAATTTACGTTAGAGAGAGTATTTGTATTTATCCAATACGTTTAGTTGTGTATGTTTTCTTAATGCCTATATAGAATCCCTGCTGACTTTTCAAAAAAAATTTATCTTTTGGTTCATTCATTTAAATGTTTAACAAAATCGCGCAGACTCCCATGTCCTGAGTGGAATTTGGAAATGAAATCATGCTGCCCAAGGTCCCAAATGCCGCAGGTGTATTCAAGACGATGTCTTGCCACCGCGAAATTACATTTCTCCTTGACTTTTTCATTCAATTAGTTTTTCATTTGTATTCATGTGATGAAGCCGTGTTTCTTAGTGCAGCTCCGTAAATATGTTTTTCTCTCTTATCAAAGACCCACAAACAATTTTATTTGTCTTTCTCCTTTATATACCACACTGTAAGTGCAAGGAACAATGGGATTTCTTTTTTCGACATGCGTGTATAGGAATATTTTTCAGATTCTACTGAAGACGTTATTATCAACTATATCAGCCCATGATATTGTTGAGAAAGCTTCATGAAAGTTCGCAATAGATGTTTGCTTACGGGCTCACCTTTGAAAGACCATCATGAGCAATCGTTATTTTATTCATCCTGTTTGTAGAATAGGACCGAGCTTGATGGATGGCAATTAGGATAGATTTTCAAAAGCAATATCTTCACTATTTGCAAGAAAAACCCTCATATATGTTATTTGAATTTTAAGGACAGTTGAATATTGTACTTGAAAAGGATTTAATTAGTTAAACACTACGCACATTCATTTTTTTCCCTGTATTACCTTCTCTTTAATCTTTTTCTTCCCGTGGGATCGCCCACCCTGACTTTCCACCTCTTTTGGTATTCCTAGAACCATGGCCTTGTTTCTTCCGTCCCCCATTTTTACGGCGAACTCCGATTTATTTAAATGCTTTTTATTTCCCCTTCCTCCATCTCACGCAACCCTCCGCGTCCTCTCACTGTCATTTTTTCCTTCCATTTCACCAAATTTCCTACATTAAGCTCCTCTCCGTTTCTCGCTTATCCCAGCTGCTGTTCACCTAGATTAAGACTTTTTATCGAGAGCAAATGTCGGAACTGGATCGGTTAATAAACTTTTTTAAGTAAATTAAATAAAATATTTCAATATCACAGTACACATGAGGCAAAATAACAGGGAATATATTGTGGCATAATCAATTTTCAGCAAACCTACTGAAGGAAAGTGCGTTAGGAAAGAAACCAACGGCACTACCCCGGGGAACATTATTTAAGAGCATGGAGAGGGAGATGGGCTTTCTATTATGTGGCAGCTTGAAAAACGAGCAGTCCTAAAGAGAGATATGGTAATCCGACGGCTATTCTGACGAGTCATAGCCTTTAGAAGCTGATGATGATATTAAAATATTTAATTTTGAAAATTTATATCGAAGGATTGGGGAGACGCAACTTGAGATGTTAAACTCTTTTCTTTTGAAAGATAGAGAATGCAGTCTATTAATATTTTTCTTTTTTTATAGCCGTCAATTTAAGAGGACTTTGGTTGGTTTAGAGGTGGAGATTGTTGGCACAATTTCTCGTACTGGCGGTGAAAGTCACTTCCCGACGACGGAGCGGTTGTGCGCTAAACACAGTCGTGCTCCTTGCCAACCATCAACCATCGATCGTAATTCTGGCATTATCGCGAAGTGTTAAGGTCTCGGAGGGACAATTTAACAGAAAAGCGATGCGAGATGCTTTAGATAAAAATCACGGGGAGCGGATGAAGTGGGGCAACGGGAAGCGAGGTGGAGAGAATTGAGGGGAATGCGCATACGTATGGCTCCCTGCAGATCTATGGAGGTTCGCTATCATCTCGAGTACTGCACTCTAATTCAATAGCTCCTTCGGACTTGTTCAAAAACTGGCGTAAATAAATCGTGGTTGTAGGTATGCTTCCTTTCTTCCTTTAACGGAATAATTTAATGAATTACTTCACTTCCCGTCAACTAAACGCATCACGAAAATGATGTGATTTACGAGAGAATAATTTTGTGTGACACCTGAATGGAAAACTAAAGTGAGTTTAAAGTAACACCAATTTGTAGTTAAGATACATTTCAAGATTAATTTATCAAAGTAGATCGTCGTAATAAAAGTAAGGAAAAGGGGTGGGTAGTTTTGAGGGACGAAATTGTTAAGATGGCGTTGCATTTCAAACAATTTTTGAGTGAATTAAGCCCTTTCTTATGCTAAAAGAGATATTTTACGCATCATTTATTAAAATGTATTTACATAGGGCCAAAATAATAACAGCAAATGGAATGAAATAGAAACAGGTAAGACTCAATCAATAAATATTTTACCAGCACCTGATTTCAATGACTGTTGGCGATCAGTTAATTTCGTGGATTAGATCTTTTTCTTTTTTACCAACGATTTAACCAGGAAGAAAAAACACATGCGTGTGCTAAAATAACCCGAAATTAGACATGGTCAACCCTAAATTCGTCAGCATTCGTGGAAAACTTTACAACTTTATAGGTAGGTCCTGGCCGAAAGTATTTTCATGCATTCCAAAGTGATTAAACACAAGATTTGGTCAACAATATCTCAAAAATTAGGTTCTAAGTTTACTGTTTCTCCATTATGCCGACACTTTTACATGAATCGTTACTTTTATTTCCGGAAATATTGATACATAACTCATTAAACGACTTAGCGAGGCAGGGAATATATTATTATTGGGTAATCTACCGGTTAAGGTAGGCTTTTGGATGGACAAAATTACTAATTCAACAATTTGTGACCCCCAGCAAAACACAACGTCCTACTCTACATCAGGTCCCTCTTTATCTCTGAGTAATTTCTTCCTCCCTTCATCCCGTTCAACATCCCTATCCTGTTCATTCAATTTCCTCGTTTGCCTAATATTCTCCCCTCAATCACAGTTTTCAACATCCCACTTCCGGCCAATACCCCCTTCATCCACTTTTCCTGCCTCCACAGGAATTCTCCCAACAAACCCCTCTCTTCGCCCACCATACCAAGTACTTCCTCATTTGTTTTCTTCTCTGTCCATTTCACCTTCTCCATTCTTCCCCTCACCCACATTTAAAAAGCCTCCAGTATACGTCTATCCTCCTGCTTCAATGCAGTGAATATGTCCGCGGACATTACGGGGCCTCGCAACGCTACGGGAGTGCTTAGTCTGTCGTCCTACTTTCTTGTTACTCGGAAAGTATTTAGCATGGACCTCGTTTGTACCATTAATATTTGAAATAGCTAGGTAGGTGAGTTAATGTTTTGTGCTTTGTTCCAAGCGGAGGAATTCACCATAATAATTATTATAGTGACCTTAAGGAAAAAAAGACTGGGAAAAATTGCCTTCTCCGAGAGATGAGCACAGTTAGTGATTCTATATACATATTCTGTCAAGAATCGAACATTTAAACACTTCTTTTACGAATATAATACTTTGAAGAAAGCTGTCCTTAAGGATGAATGGGGTTAAGTTTGTAAGAATCCGTGAGATGGATTGGGCTGGCATATGACTAGGATTAGATTAGTCTCCCTTAGTCTCCATTAGTGTAAAGTAGTTTTTACACATGAAGAAGCTCCCAATCTCATGCCTCCGGCAAACCCATCACATTTATATGTCCTGTCCTAAGTTAATATTGCCTATTTCCGTCCAATTTGCCATATCACATCATCATTGTCATCAATTCTGCAGTTTCGAGTCTGAAAATGTGCCTGCTCTCTCTCTTCACCTACACTTTTTATTGGAATCAGATCTTTTAATCATCAGATGGCTCACACATAAATGTTTTCTAATCCCCTCCTGAATTTCCTTCCCCCAATAATCAGTTCTATTTTCCTATCTGAGAACCTCAAGCTGATTCACCAAAAATTTTAATTACTAATCCTTTTCCAAGCTAATTAGGCACTAAAGACTCCAAAAGGAAACTGCGCAGCTAAAATGTCAGTGGTATTGAAATTTCCTTTAGTCGTAGTGAAATCTTCCTGATGAGAAGAACAATTAGTCTCAGGCAAACGTGTACGTGGAAATAAGAGAAACTGTTAGCTACGTGGAGTACACGTGTACATTCCAGAATGCGCATTCAGCATCCATCAACACCAGACGTAAACTCCGGATCCTTGATTTCCGGTGGGAATATTATAAAGTTGCTTCAACGGAAGGCATTTCACTCAATGTTGATGGTAATTTTAGCCAGCTAAGCCATGTTAGCCCTTTTCAGGAAGTATTCAATTGGCGCGCTTTCACATGCAGTACTTCTCTCCGAACTACGCATGCAAAGATTGTAATGTGAGCTTCTCTGAGGAGATAACACTCAGTAATTCATCATGGAGGGATGCAACATGTGCCATCTCGACTCTTCTCAGACAATGCTCACTTCTCGTTATTCCCAGAACTACCGCTCAAGCGTAGCGCATTATACATACAGTGGAGGGTATAACAAAAAAAGCATTAACTGCAGAAGTGTGACGCTTCGGGTAGGGCGTCCTTGATCGAAAATTCCAAGTGCTGAAGTGAGGGATGGCGGTTGATGCACCAAATAAATGGAAATTGCATCCAGCTCAGGTGGATTGCGTTGACTCACTCCAGCGTACCTAATCTCACGTCCTTGATGCATCGATCCCTCTTGACGTCACGTATGTCTCTCAACTACTGGCGTTATCTGATGTAATGAAATCTTTACGTTATCAAAAGTGAAAAAAATTTTAATTGAACCTGTTTTAAAGCTGCTAAAAGTTACTAAACCGAGGTATATTCTCAATGAAAAGTGAACTTATGGATTTGAAAGTTGAGGGATGAATTTTTTCGTGTCATCCATGGGATGTTCTGAAGCTCCTGTAATGTTTACCTCCCTCCACCCACGAGCCACGATGTAACGGTGTCTCCGTTTATTTAAGGTTCCGCGTTTAAATAATTGAACAGCGATGGGCGAAGCCTAAGTGGCCGTGGGATGTTGCATGCTTTCGCCTAAAACGCTATCAATGGGACATTTTAGTATTCAAGGGGGAAGGAACAATAATTTGCCCGAAATTGTTGTAAACTTACAGCAACAAGAAAAGCATGTACCGATTTTGGTCAGATTTTAAATATTTAACTGCTTTAAAAGTAAATATTTTTCCAGAATAAAATTTAAGGAATATTTTTACTATGAAAGGAAGCTCATTAGAGAGTGACATTTCATACTTTCTAGCTTCGGGGATTTTTTAAAGCACCCGGAAAAGCACTAATTCATCTCAACGAGCGATTCATTAGCACTTTTGGGTGAATTCGAATGGCAGAAAAAACTACATAATTAATGTGTCAGTTTTGTTCGTTCATTAGCTTAAAAAGTTTTCATTCGCTCACTGGCCATTCTTTTCCAGAACGTAGAGTGTGAAATATAAACAAAAAGTATCTTTCCAAAAAAAAAACCGAAGCGTCACTGCAAAGTCGTAAAAGGTAGGAGGAAATTCTTCGGCGTGAATGCGTCCAAAGTTGATTTTAGGTCGATATCTTTTTTCCATTTGTTATCTCCTCTTCTCCTTTGGACGGACTGGAGGGGGCGCTAAAAAGGCGATTCGGGCTGCAAGAGGCAACCTTATACTTCGGTTGCGGAAGGAATTAGAAATAACACGATTAAAACTTCTATTCGTGGATAGGACTAATAATAACCAATATAGAGAAGTTAAAACTTCTGCTGTGGAAGTTGCTGGTCTGTTTACAGCGATGACTCATGTATCCGTTAAAAACATGAATATAGAGTGACATAACGCTGTCGCCGTCTGATGATGAAAACTTCTTAAAGTATGTGAGAGCGTTATTTAGATGCATTTGTTCATGTTATTTAGATTTCAGAGGGTAAACCTAGACATTAAAATTAGAGGGCATAAAATAAGGCAGAAGGAAGATTACCTATATGGAGAATGTTTTAGACGAAGATAGTTTGACCTCGGAAATTTAATTCCTTGTCCCCATTCAAAACCTACCGTAAACGGTAGCCTACCATAAAAAAATACCTTAGAGAAATAATTATACTCTATGAGAGAGTATATTAATTGGCCGTTTTAATGAATTGTGAAACGTCTAAATTTTAGATGTTCAACAAAATTTATTGCACTTAATTATATTGTAAATACTACACTAATATGTCTACAACTAATTTTGATGGACAAAACTATGCCACGTAAATTAAGCAAGAGCCAACGATATTTAAATATACCTTAGGAGAAGAATTGCGTCATAATTAGAGGCTTTTGCAAGAAGAAGAGGAGAATTGATGGTGGTACACTGTAAAAATGTGAGAAATAGATTAATTAAGGCTAAATATAGAGCATAGAACACACTGAATGTGAAAACTGTTCTCTGAGGCTAGAAAAGGAGCGTAGATTGGAGGCTCTTGAGATATGGGTGTGGCGAAGGATGGAGTAAATAAGCTGGGCAAAGAGGAAGACCAACATCTCTGAGGTTTTTAGCAGGATGAGCAAAGAAAGGAAGTTACTGATGGAAATTAAAAAAAAAGAGCAGGGAAAATATTGGGTGAGGCAAGTAGAGGAAGCGAGTTTTTAGAAGTTACGTAGGGCAGGGAGAGAAGCCTTTTAGGAGGCATGAAGTCAGGCAGAAGTTACGAAGAAATTAAGAAAAAATCCAAGTTCACGAGATGCTAAGAAATAAACAATTGTAAGGTACCATCCAAAAATCTACTTTTAAAAACAGGTAGAATAACCTTATCGGTTAATATATTGATTTTATTTAAAGAACAGAGCTTTTCACTCAACAAAATGCCTAATAGAGAAAAACACTCCTTTTTACATTTGTCTTATATTCTATGTTGTTGCCCTGAGTTTCATTATCTTTATTTTATATGATCATAGAATTTTATCGTTCTTTTCAATGAGTATTTATTCAATAACTCGTCTTCGGTGGTTTAGTTATAAATTTTTTTAACGATCAGCGATACTTATCTGCCAACACTTTTTTCAACTCTATAAAAAGTGAAATAAAAATACTACTATTGAAATCAATGGAATATGAGGCCTGTTCAAAAAGTATTGCGAATTTGAATTTTCGCGGATTATGTGTATTTGATGTACGATTTTTTGTAGCGATATGATGGTACTTGTGCCTCTCACTTATGCTGAAGGTTTCGGCCATTTTAATTGTTCAGTTAATTGTTGACAGCTGTTTTTCTTGGACGTGTTTTGCCTTGACTTCGATTTTTGCCTGTTCCAAAAAATGAACCAAAGAATATGTATTAGCTCTTGTGTGAAAAACGAAATCAAGTGTGCGGGCGCATTCCGAATGTTGACTGTAGCATACGAAGAAGCTACTTTGCACCGAAACAACGTTTATCGGTCGTACAAAATATTCTCAAGAGGGCCGAGAACGACGAAGAGCGTGCCGGACGCCCGGGCAAGTCAACAACAGACGAAAACATTGATGAAGTGAAGAAAATAGTATTAGCCTATCGTCGAATCACCGTTCGAGAAGTTGCTGAGGACCAAAACATATCGATTGTCTCGTGCCTTTCGATGTTTACCAATGATATGAGCATGGCACGGGTCGACGTGAAATTCGTACCAAAATTGCTCAATTTCGACCAAAAACAGTAACGCATTAACATTGCTAATGAACTTGCATTGGACTCTGTCCGCGACGACCCAAATTTGCTCAAGAGGGTCATAAATGGTGATGAATCATGTTATGGTTTGTGGTTATGACGTGGAAACTAAAGCTCAGTCATCCCAATGGAAGCTGCAGCACTAGCCAAGACCGAAAAAAAGAGCGCCAAGTTCGGTCGAATGTGAAAGATTTGCTTACAGTTCTCTTCGATTGCAGGGGCATGGTGCATCATGAGTTCTTGCCACATGGTAGAACGGTAAATGAGGAATACTATCTGTGAGTTTTGCGCAATTTGCGCGAAGCAATCCGCCACAAACGCTCGGATTTTTGGGAGAACAGAAATTGGCTTTTGCACCATGAAAACGTCCCTGCTCGCACATCGTTAGTTGTGCGCGTCGTTTTGGCCAAAAATAACACACCTATGATACCGCAGCCATCGCATTCCCCAGATCTTGCCCCCAGTGACTTTTTTCTTTTCCCGAAACAGGAGAGGCCCATGAAAGGACGACGCTTGACGAGATAAAGACTGCATCGAAGGAGGAGCTGAATAAGATCACAAAAAATAATTTTTTTGAAGTGCTTCAAGGATTGTAAAAAACTTGGCACAAGTGTATAATATCTAATGGGGATTACTTTCGAGGGGACAAAATAGATATTCATTTATAAATAAATAATTTTTGAAAAAACTCCAAAGTCGTGATACTTTTTGAACAGACCTCGTATGTAAAATTATAGAAACCGATCAATAAAGCGAGTAACAAGTAACGTTTTCAGTAATATTTTACTCTACACAGACTAAATTTTCATGGATGTCACTGTCTTTTAAAAATAATTAGTAATAGAAAAAATGAAGGTTTTATCAAACCAGAATAACTATTTTGAGGGACTGAATTTTGAATGAAAACAAAATTTTGCGGACGATCCGTTCAATAGGGGAGTGCAGTGCTTTCAAGTTTCGTTTCGTGGCTTTTAGGTTATAATATTACGCATTTTAGTTTTATACAAATAAATTTATTTTGGCGTTGATACAGCTATCGAAAAATGAGGTGTCATATATTTTTCAACCTAGAAAAGGGTCATCAATATGGGTAGTCTTAGTCATTAATCCTCTTCTCGACATACTTCTCAGAAAGAGAGCGTCCTATAGAAATATGCTTCTTATTTCTTTCGAGAACTGTAGACTTCTTTGGAGAAGTGGGCCATTAAATCAATAAATCGCATCAAAGTCTATCGACCAATCCAAGGCAAAACGAACAAAGATGCATGAAGGTATATATCTAATTGCTTTCCCTCCTCCTACATTCGTTCCCACTTCTATTCCGGAAATTTCATTTCTCTCAAGTTTTTCTTATTGTGCCAAAAGGATTTTCGTCGCAAAATTATCTGTCGGAAGGGCGCATTACCTCCAAAAATAGTACGGAAGCTGACAATCTATATAACTTAGCCTGGTGGGCGGTGATCCGTGAAACGCTTTCCTCTCATACAACCGGACTCGATCGATGAGTCACGTAACGCCTAGAAGGGGGTGAGAGAGGGATCTAAGAGTAAAATAAAGGCAGCTTGTTGGCTTTTAGTCGGATGGCGTGCATATTTTCTCCGCTCCAAATGACCCGAATTTCCCAACTCACTCGATCACCGACACCGGATGCCCTGGATACAGCCAAATTTCGATCGGAACTAGTGAATGGTAAAAAATATGACGTAGTTACTTTATCCAACATTGAGGAATGTTGCATCATCACTTCCTAATATATTGGGTACGCGATAATTAATTTTGACGGCTTTGAAAGCAGTTTTTTTTAAAGGGAAGTAAAATTGGGAGCACAGTCCCCATCCGTTGATGAATAACATTTATATTTATTTTTTCACCGTACTCTTTCCACTATGGAAGACGATTATTATTAATATTCTTCTAAAAAAAACGTTGACTCAATGATATGACATTGCACATCGCGGGCATAGTGGATGTCAATAATAGTGGTTTTAAGACCTCCATTAGTTAATTGCATGCCACGCTACAATTTCAAAATTAAAAAGTCCATTCCAAAAACCCAATCGTTCATATCCGAGATGAATGTAGAGCATGTGCTGTTTTGCCTACGCACCAGTTCCACCGGAAGTCCACCTCGAATTGCGCGGGTAAATACCGTCTGCGTTATCTAATATTTTTTTAACATGAAAATTTCGTTAAGCTAATTATTAATTTAATTTCACTGGTGATTCCATTTTTTTTAAATTTTATTTTCTTTCAGGAGTTAAAAATTGAATGCAGAGGATACATACCTACATTTATTTAAGAGTCCCTCACGTTATTTCATGTATAGTTTTGTGTATTGGATTAAAACATATAGAGAGTATTGCAGCTATTGAGCGTGTATCTAAGTAGCTTTTATAGTTAAATCCTCATTAAATGCATTTAAATTTATTCTTATCCATAATTCTAAGGTTAAAACCAATATTTTAAGGCAGATATTATGTTGATATAAAAACATTTATCGGTAGCTTTGGATGAAAATTTATGAAAAATTAAATTTAAAAAAACGAATTTTTGGAAATAGTTAGAGTAATAGATAGGCTTCTTCAGAAATTGAAGTTACCGAGCGCAAATTTATTATAAAATATAGGATAAAAGAAAATATATATGTCTAAAGGGGATTGGAAACTATGAAATCCTTGACCAGGGTGACGTGTACGCCATTCATCTTAATAAGTTATTTGGCGCTCATACTTAAGAAAATTATTTCGGTGGATTTTTCGTCCAATAATTAGTTATGAAAGGATGCTGTTTACAAATTTTTTTTTCAGTATAATGTGGTAAGTCATACATTTTTTCGCTTTACTTCGAAACCCCTATTAGGAGTCACATCCCTGCTTTAATTAATTAGGGTATAACTCCCATTTCAACTTTTTTTTACTAAAGACAGCCTTTTCTCCTTCAGAGACGTAACATCCATAGAAAATTTTTGTGGAAGATACTGAATATAACCATGGAAACGAATTTTATCTTTTCCTAGGTATTCAAATTCTATGTTTACATTGAAAAATTTTGGCTCTCATCAGATTTTGAATTTGAAAGGTACTACGATTTTACTTTATTTACGAAAATTGCTTATTCTATGCACATGTTTGTGTGTTTCCTATGTGCAACAATCGAAAGGTGAACTGCTGATAATTCAAAAGGTCTTTGCCGACTAAAATGGCATTTGAATAATTGAAAATATATTTTTATATGCTGGATGAGGCGATAAAACATATTTAAGAAAAGATAAAAATATATTTCGTAAATTCCTCGTTTACATCTATTCTGGTGTTCCACGTTTCTGAGAATTATGCCGTCTCTATTTCTGGTTGGATTTGAATCTGTAAAAACCCTAAGTTAATTTCAAAGCATAGTTTTGTTAGGGTAAAACAGGGCAAAGTGGACTATGCTAATTAATTTTTATTGTTCTCTCGATTATGGCAGAAATTAATAATTCAAACCTGAGAGGGAGCGTTTATTTTGAAGAGAATATTTTCACAACCTTAGCTCACATCACAATTCTGAACGGGGCTACATAATAATAAGAGGAACTATGGTGTCAGATATTAAAGTGAAAGCATGTACTGTAGAGAATAACGCATGTGCAAATCGCCGTTGTATTAATTTAGTGTTTGTACGAGTTAGCGAAGACACTTGAAAGAGTTTTTATTTTTCTTTATGAAATGTATTATTTTCAAAATATTCTGGGTTAAAATCACCCCATAGTGATGTTTTTCGTATCAGGTATTTGGGATAGCACCAGTAATTTTGCTTACCTCAAATGATGATTTGAAAAAATGACTTTCATAAAACTCTGTTTCGAAAGTTTAATGACAATAAATAGACCTACAATATATACGGCACGGTAAATACATGACCTTATGTAATCATTCAAAAATGTAACCTAGTTAAAAGTAATTTTGAATTAACAATGCATTTTTTATTTAGTGACATGAAATTTATTTATTAATATGAAATAAGGGGACACTAAATGAGTTTAGTCCAAGAGCAATATATTTTAATGCTTTAATATCGACAGTAGCCGGTAGAAAACATCCAAAAGCGTAAGCCAAGTTCATCAGAAACCATGCAAACGCTTAAATCTGCGATCCCTGTCCAACAAAGCCTTCACTATTGCGAGATGTTGTCCCTTTTGAGTGTCGGAGAGTGTCTTGAACGTTCGGACTCTTCAACATCTCTACCGTCCCAAAACAACTGAAGTCACTCACAAACACCCGATCTACCCATGGCATTATCACCATAAGCTGCCTTAAGAATTTCATGAGTCTCTTTCCCGGTTTTACCCAGTTCAACGCAAAATGTGATGGCGTGGCGCCGTTTCAAGAACTCGTTCATGACGGAAGGTAACGAGGTCACGTTATAGAGGTTTCGTAAATGAACGATCTGCACTCCGCAAAGGCTATGAGCCAACTACCACCAGTCTCCAGTTTTTTTCTGAGACTCTTCCTCCTTTGAACTCAGCCAGGGAAACCGTCGCCCGTCCGTTATTCTACCTGGAAAAAATAAGTTTGGGACAGATAAACAAAAATACAGGTGCCTTACAAAAATACCTGTACTTTATGGATGGACCTTCTAAGTATATTCGGTTATTGATATCTGGTATTAAGTGAGAGGTCAGTGTAGGATGGTGGTAATATGGTTATTGTGGCTACAAGTGAAATTGTCTAATTATAATTGGCACTTTTCATTATTTGGAGAAATAATTTGCATAGATTTATGCTTTTTCGAAATGCTGATAAATTTGAGTAAGAATGCATATGACAATATGTAACTAAGTGAAATTATATTCGCAAAAATATTTTAAAACTTTACTTGTAAAAGTTTCCTCCTGAGTATAAACAGAGGAAAAAAGGAAAGATATTCCATAGTATGAACATAGACCATCAGCACTTTCACGTAATACTTCCTAAGAAACGAGCTACCCTAAATTGTTGGGAATTGGGATGAATCGCTGGGCCGTGCTATTTATGTTGATACGTCAGTCATGAAATGATGAACGAAATTCATATAATCTTCTCTGTCTATTTTTCGTGGTTCGCATGACTACCTTTCCTTATGTACGATACGTGATCGAGGGCTATGCTTTAAAGCCACTTAGCTGGTCCGTTGCGGGAGGCGCAATGCCCTATAGATTAGGATTTCAAAATACGAAATAAACGAGTTGCCTGTATGAAATGTTATTCGAGAACAATAATGGTGGTACTATTTGAGGCTCAAGTAAAATAACTCCTAAAAATACTCTGATATCTTAAGTGAGGTGCTTTGGATGGACGACTAGTAGCCCATGATCACTAAAATATGCCATAAATTACCTTAAGGGCCTCCCTCATGTGAGTGAATGCGGCACAGTCAATTTTTTCCTTTATCATAGAGAGCAAAATTAATTTTACTAGATATAGTAAATATTACTCTGAAATCTCTGTGCGCTAGGTAACGAGGAACTGGAAAATTATTATCAACTCTTTATAGTAAACACATTGTGCTTGGTGTTCTGTTGATCGTATCGCTAAAAAGTGGTAAATGATGAACCTGAAGGTGGAAATATTAGAAAATCTTAGACAATTGGAATTTGAATTAAATGGAATGGCCTGAAGAGCAAGATTTTGAGGGTTTACTATGAGAAAAAACATTTCTTTGGAAAATTGCAAAATGAAGGAAAATGCTCTAAAATGTTACCGGAATGCGAGTGAGAAGCAGCAGGTGTTACAGCCAGCGGATTATCATCTGTGTGACGGCGACTAAGCTGACCAAAATGTATTGCTCCAGGTGAAAAAATGTATGACAGGCAATGCCGATCAATGTTAACAGTCCTCTAGCGGAATCATGGGAGTAAACACGTAGAAGGATACCTGAGCATATTGATGGTATGGAACATGGCCGTCGATAAGGGATTAGTGTAAACGGAGAAATGGAAAGGCATCAAAATATAAAAACGGCAAACGGGGAGAAATATTTCTAAAGTATGCATTGAAGATTAGATAATAACTTAGAAAACGCAATACTTAAAGAATGCATCAAGGGACCATAGACATATTACACCGTTTCTCAATTTATTCAGGGGACGAACTCCAAAGCAAATGTCGTGATTGTATGTCAAGAAATGAATGAACATAAATTAATCTGCCTTTTAAATTAATTGAGTGAAATTTTAAAGCTTCAAAATAATATTAAACCCAGAAACCAGGTCTTATGGAAAATCAAGTTGCATATATTGTATGATTGTACGTATATACTAGTACTTTTATCGATTTTGATTCATTTCCTGGTAACCACGATATGTGTAGTCGTTGATAAAGTTAATTAATTGATAAATTAAAATTCCGAATTTTTATTATACGGATGGCAACCATTTAGTTATCTTATAAAGGCCTCTTTATTTCCTTTCGGGTTATATTGAATATAGATTAGACGCTAAGAAGAAGTAAATGTACATTGAAGTGTTTTCTGGATGCCATCCTGTGTTCTCATTACTATGCAAAAACTATTGAAAAATATGTGTTGACTTAGGGATTGTTGCAATACAACGTAAAAGTTGGAGCATTGGACTAAAGAACAATGTGGAAAAGCTGAGGAAACATTACTTATCGTGGAATCACGACGGATGGGATGATGACTCGTCAAATATCCACCCATCCGTGGGTTCGAATTGATATTAAGCTTAGAATTTATGCTCTAGAAGCGGATTTTCCTTGGATATTTCATCCTGCATTATGGTCAATGAAAGCTAATTAATCTAAAACCTTGTACCAGGTACCTTCCCTCCAAATTAATTACAATACCGAGCATAATATTAGCGTAAAAATGGTGAATCAGCACGATTAAATGAAGCCAATAACAATGCCTTGACAGGGATGCCTTAGATGGTCATGCGAAAGGCGATTAGTTTTAGATGGCTCCACAAATAGATATATATATCTTCGTAGATTTCTTAGCTCATCCTCCTGCCTAATACTTTTTCTGGCACTGCGATGCTTCCTTCTTCAGTTCTTTCTACTTAAAAACCCCCTTCATGCTTCATGCCATCCAAAAAGGCTAAGTGTTTCCTTTCTTATTCCTCCAAGTCTACACGCCGTTTCCCAGCTTTCAGCATTATCAAAATCCTTACCATCGCTTATTAAGGAAACATTTTAGAGGTTGCCTGGGGAAATACGTAAATATACACCATGAAGATGAGGCGGCCATGTTAATAAATTATCGGGGAATTAAAAAAATATATATTATTTCGGCAACCTTAATGAGCGCCAGAAAATAATTTTAACTTGGTCTAATGTGAGAGAGAAACAATTTTGGAGATGAAAGATAAAATATAATTTATGTTTGGTGCAACTCTTGATTTCCAATGATGAATAAGAATTACTTAGTTTTTCCACACAAACTTTATTTTTACGACCGGGTTTCGACGAGGATCGTCATCATCAGGTCCTCGTCGAAACCCGGTCGTAAAAATAAAGTTTGTGTGGAAAAACTAAGTAATTCTTATTCATTATGAATCGTTTCCACAAAGTGACGGCGGATACTATACAGTATATCTTGATTTCCAATTACCTCGTTTTTATATTTCCAAGGAAACGATTTCTTCAAAATCATATCAACATCTTCTAACACTGCCAAATCGGCTATATTAAATCGAATTTTAGTGGTTGCTGCTTTAGTATTTTAAAGAGTGACTTTATCTCCAATTTATAATATTTTCTCCAATAACTGCGTCCATCCTTTCTATTTTTCATTAACACCATATAAAAAAAATTTTTATCACATTTTGTTATGATTGGAGAAATGTCTCAACACAAATACAAACTAGGATATTGAGCGAGAGTGGTCATGGTAACACACATGTGACATAAAAAGGTTGTGATTGTGCCGGGTCACATGGATTGTGGTGTAAAAGTAACATTTTTCTATCGAATCCTATGTGATGTATTCGTACTGCACTGAAAGCACACCGCTTCCTTTTACAAAAAAAAGTAATATTATAATGGCAATATAGAGCAATTTTATAATTATTTCCTCTTCTCTTTTCAGGTGAGTTTCTTCATCCTCTTTCATATATCGATTTTCTTCGCCGATAATGCGTGAGTACAACTTTTATTAAACATTTAGAAATATGGTCAATATTCGTCTATGCTTGATCGGATCAAAGTATAGATGCTCTGTATAAGAATATATTAAAATCATAAAAATAATTAGACAT
This sequence comes from Hetaerina americana, assembly GCF_022747635.1. NCBI lineage: Eukaryota > Metazoa > Arthropoda > Insecta > Odonata > Calopterygidae > Hetaerina > Hetaerina americana. The sequence goes on from NW_027286985.1 coordinate 88,055,259, forward strand.
GTAAAGCTATCCCGACAATTTGTTATTGTTATGATGGCATCCATTCAGTTCTAATAATTTGGCCTAATATCAGTATTATACGTATTGGGTAAAGTTCCACTATTTCTGGTGTCCTTAGAAGGAACACAAAATATTTTTAAAAAAGTTAGTGTTAAACGATGGTGGTACTATTATTATTACTTTGAAGTGAAAGATAATTTGACATTTCGGGCTGTTCCTGAAAGCCATTCCCCTACGTTAAAATTAGATGGCAGAATGTACACCACTGCGATATCTGTAAGCACTTAGGTTTACCCATTTATCCGTCGGGGTACGTTCATTTATTCACCCTTCGGTTCGCCTCTGGGGCCGCGTGTTTCATTCATTCGCATCGGCTACGTTCGTGCGGGTGGTTCGGAGGGCAGAAGAGTGCAGCAAACAATCTATGGGAGTGGTCGTTCGATGACGCACTCGCCGACTCTTTTGTTTTCGACCTCATCGTCCCTGGAGGGAAGGAGACTCGGAAGGATGGACGCCCCCGATTTGGGATGCAACGCGCGTTTCCCAACCAAACGTCTTCCCCCTCCTCCCTCAACGACGCTACACCCCGCCCCCCGTATAACTAATTCGTCCATACCTCTCTCCCCCTCCCTGCAAAGGCCCTCCGGTACTTTGATCCCGCGTGGCTCCGTCCCCCCCCGACCCCCTCATCGCCACACGCACACCCTCCACTCCGCCCTTTCGGAGGCCTTTCCGACCTTTACACACGTCCTACACCCTCGATTATTTCTCCCATTTAACGTTTGGCGAGATGCAAGAGTGGTATATGTATGCATGCATAGATGGCTAACCCTTCACGACCTTTCCTTTTGAAATCTTATGGAATACAGAAGGGAAGTAAACTCTCTTTCACTAATTTCGTCTGAACTGCCTTTTACTTGTATGTTTTTATTGCCTCTGTCACATTTTGTACGTTGCCTCACGTCTGCTCCTCTGTTCCTGAGATTCGTATTATTTCTCTTCCTTGTCATGCCTTCGACTGTGAAACGAATTATTATAGCAATTAATGACTGGTTTCGTCATTTTGACATCATCTGTTTAATACCTAAGTGTAAATTTTACTTAATACAGCCCTTGATAGAAGCATCTAAAGGATACGTTTAGGATTTATCATAAAGTTTCTAATCATAAATGAAGAGCTGGAAATTTCCCGACGAAGGTTTCCGCAAGTAAACACTGGCGATAAAACAATTTATCGGTTTCTCTTTCTTGATCAATGTTGCTAGACAGCGGTTTCACTGGCGTTGCAGTCAGCATCTTTTGACTTGAAGATACCGTCTTTTGGGAATACACTGAAGGCTTTGTTAAAAATAAATATTTTGGAATGTGGAATATCTATCGAATCAGATCCTTGCTAAGGGTTTATTTCAGAATTGATTTAGGAATTAGTTCCGGGTTGCCGGCAGACTACAGATCAACTTTACACTAAATATCTGACTCATGTTTGAGGGAAATATTTTTAACTAGCCTATTTTTGCCTAACCAGCCGACTGCCTAAGAAACAACATTCCATAATACAGAAGAATAAATAAATATTTTATCATAGGTATCGATAAAATGAAATAATTTAAAATTTCTTTCTATATGAACAGTGATAAGCTCTGATATTTCTTTCAAAATTAAACTCACTGATTTACTAACATTGAACGCTAATGATATGGCTATGCGTATGATTTGTCATTCTTCGTAATTTTCAAGGTTTTCCTTGCTATTAGCGCATTACTTTAAACCACTGTTAGTTCAATATATGTTTTGTGAAAAGTCGTAATTCATTTTATTTATATTGGTGAATATTAGCAATTTTGACAAGTGTCGCCGACCCACCTGCAATAGTTTACATAAAACTCAAATGTCATGATATTTTTCAACGAAATTTACAAGGAATTTGTCTACGGTACGGTTTTTTAGGTCTGCTAGTTTGAATCTAATTTAATTCACAAATCTTGCGGCCAATTATTCCCTGCTAAAATTTCGCGCTCTTATCAAAGTTGAGAAAATATTATATTGCAAGTGCTGGTGACCTCAGTACATTCACTCTTACTATTTTATCATTTTACTTCTAGAATGATGCCATTAATTTGCACGTATGCATTTAATAATGAGGCATACATGGAGTGAAATCATTCTTCGCGTTATAAAATATAGTTTTCTTGGGTAAACATTTTATTTAAATGTCTAATTTAAAGTGCAATTACAATAAGAGTAGCATGTACAGGGTTCGTACGGAAAATAAGTGTACTGAGCTCAGGAAAAAAAATGTATTACACTTTTACATATCTTAAGCTAATATTCCTCAAAATAGGACCCTTGTGAGTCGATACACTTGTTCCAGCGGCGTTCCCATTCCTGGAACGCTCCCGCGAAGGCATCATCGGGAACCTCTCGAAGACTCGTCGTCGACCTCTTCTCTGCCCTCCACGAACATCTTGTGCCACCGAAAGATCATGTTTCTGGACATGGCTGACTCCCGGTAAGCCTGGTTAATCATACCGACAGTTTCGGTAGACGATTTCCCAAGCTTTACCGCAAATTTGATGGAATAACGCTGCTTCGGCATCGCGTTCCGTGACGGGGGGCGAGCGTGGAGGTTCGCGTTAACAGAGCTCCTCACTACACCACAGCTCAGAGCCGACTGCCTTTTTCAGCGTCGCTTGCCAACATACCCCCTCCAATCGCATTATTACACTTTTACATATCTTAAGCTAATATTCCTCAAAATAGGACCCTTGTGAGTCGATACACTTGTCCAGCGGCGTTCCCATTCCTGGAACGCTCCCGCGAAGGCATCATCGGGAACCTCTCGAAGACACGTCGTCACGGCCTGTTTGACGGCGTCCAAAGTCCCGTATCGCATTCCTTTCAAACTCCTCTTTATCTTCGGGAACAGAAAGAAGTCCGGTGGTGCCAAGTCCGGGCTGTAGGGCGGGTGCGGCAGCGTTGCCACGCCGTGCTTGGCCAAAAAGTCCGACACGACAAGCGCGGTGTGAGACGGCGCATTGTCGTGATGCAGCCGCCAGATGTTTTTGATCGCTGGCCGGACGCGGGTGACTCGTTTTCGAAGCCTGTCGAGCACTTGGACGTAAAATGCAGCATTTACAGTTTGTCGTTCAGGTACAAATTCGTAGTGGACGACTCCCCTTTTGTCAAAAAAGAGGAAAAAATCAGTACACTTATTTTCCGGACGAACCCTCTATCTGAAACTGCAACTGAGGAAATAAGTGCATTTTCTTGAATGACCTCAAATTTGTGCCAAAAAAATTGTCATTTTCAGTCGATAAAATGTTGCACAGACTTCTTATCAAGCTAAAAGGATAGACACTCCCATCTTGGATCAAATTACCTACGATTTAAAATTTGAGAGAATTTGAAGCGCATTAGATTGATAGTAACATCATGTTGTTAATATCTGTAAAATTATTAACAACGTAATGCTTATTTTATTTCCGGACAATTTTCTTGGCAAAATTTATTACCTCGAAAAATTAAATTTAAATACCTCAGCTCGTTAACCCTTTGAAAATGATTACGAAATATGGCTTATTTTCATTAATCCTTTTATTGTGGGTGTATTCCATATAAATAGTTGTATTCCTATCTTTCTATCACCGAATGAGAGAGGAGTTATTTACATATCTGTATACAGAGTAATGGACACTCAAAGAAATACAGTACCCATTGACCGGAGATGATCATTCTTGTATCGTTTTGTGTGATTTTTTGTCCAAAAAAGTGCGAAACAGCCTTAAAAAAATATTTTTTACCATGTAGCAGCTCTGATACACACATGTTGGCAGAGTGAAAACATCCTCAATTTTGAAATTTGAATTGGGCAATTGGGTATATGATCAACTTGAAGCCATGCTCATTGCAATATCATTTAATCACCTTCTCACCTCTGCGCTTGGTGGTGGTAAATATTTCAGTGGATGATCAGTTTGTAGAGAAATTGGTGGTGTACCCATGATGTAAATGCAGTGCTCGCCGTTGTTTCGATTGCTGTATTTGAACGCAGAAAAGTAGAAGTCCGTAGGAGAACTTTAAAAAAAGCAGGACTAAGTCGGTTGGATGTCCAATTATAATGTGGATTTATTAATACATTTGCACATTACTACATTTCTTTATTTTTACATTTATAAATAACCAAATTGCATAACTACCTTTTGTTGACAACAGAATAATTATAGTGCTCAAAATTCCATTTCACCTTTCCGCTACCGCCCTAAACCTTGGCTACACTTACCTATTTAGCTGCCACGGCTCCAGAAAAATCAAAAGTTATCGGCTATTCTAATAACTATATTAGTACCCTAAATATATGTGTGTACATAAAATAAATATATATATACATATAAATATATACCACATATATATATATATATATATATATATATATACTATATATATATATAGAAACACAAAAAAAGAAGAACACTCACACGTATTTTCTTGATATTTCGACGGAAACAATCCGTCTTCATCTGAAGATATATCTTATATATATATATATATATATATATATATATATATATATATATATATATATATATATATATATATATATATATATATCTTTTATATATATATCTTGTATACATATCATATGTATATATATTTTATATATATATCGTGTATATATATCTATGTATACATATACACACCACATGCATATACATAGATATAAGAATATTTGTATCTGTATATAAAGAGAATTTTTAATTATCACCAGTATTACGATCATAAAGAGGTGTGTCCAATCCATATAGTTCTTTCTCCTTTCCCGTAGTTCTCCATATGTTCATTTTGTTTTGTTCTGTATACTCTCTCGTTCCTCACTTTATCTGTCCGTTTAATCTTCAGGATTTTCCATCCCATCCCTTTTATCCCCAACTGGTCCACTCTTTTAATCTTTCATATCTCTGATCCGTAGAGTATCTATCACATGTCGAATGTTTTGGCAAATTATTTCATTATTGAAATAAGAGTCGAGTTTTCCCGGTGAATAGCATGGAGGAAGTTCTCAGCAGCCTCAGGTTGTTTGAACATTTTAGGTATCTCCTCTTCATGAGCGTCTTCTTAGCTTTAGCTATTCTTCGCTTGATATCGGTCGAGCTTTCTCCAACCCAGGTTACACTGCTCTCTAGGAATATCAGGGATGCCTATACATAATACGAACCCCAACATTTTGCGGTAGGAGGGTTCACGAATATAAGATTAGAGAGATAGTGTGCAAGACTGACAGGTTTGGAATGTCATTTTTTCCAAGGACGATAAGATACCAGAAGGCTTGTAGTCGAAATCTCCTATGAGTCAGTTCGATACAATAAGTATTAACCTACAAGGTGGAGACTGCGCGTGGTTATAAAAATATTTTTTTTGCATGTTCCCCCTACCTCCCCCCACCCATTGGGAAAACCCCAACCACCTTATCCCTTACCCTTGCCTCCTGGTGCTTCGCTCCCTGCCACACACCTTTTTGGTGGCTCGCAGGGTATTGATGTAGATGTAGACCTCAAACACTTGCTGCTAATACCAAATGTGACCTCACTGAAGTGTAGTATCACCTATATCTTATTTCTTTGTACCATATTCCTACCACCCGTTTGATATAACGTATCTTCTTTAGGGTTGACCCGCATGTTCACCTGATTTGTCTCAGCGACCAAGTTTCCTTAACTACTCTCCTTCACTACGATACTATGCTCCATTTTAAAATTTTCGCTAGTATTTTCAGTAAATCTTTACTTGAGATTCTGCTTGAAGATGCTGAGAGTTATACACATCCCTATATATTCATCAACTTGCGCATATCTTGTTTTTCCGTTTACTCTCCTATCTTACCCATCCAACTCCTAACGACTCCCCGCGGACATTTCAATGATGCTCTCCTGACACGTCCTGCCACACACCCTCGTGGAGGTCCGCAGAGTATTGCGGCCATGCATATGTCGGTTGCACATCGAAACAATTAATTGGATACCTGTCTGGCGGCCGAGGATTCTATTGCGCCGTCTTATTGATTTCCGCATTCCAATTAAGGCAACCAATTCCAATGGTGCTAGTCATCTCCACGCGGCTTGCGTTTATCGGATCCCTGCATCCCTCTCACTCTTCCTCCTCTCCCCATCCTCTTCTCATCTCGCTTAGAAACCCTTCCCTCTACCCGTTCACACGATAGCATCTCCCAGGAGTACCCCTTCATAATAATTTTAAAATGTCCAAGGAAAGTTCACCAATGTTATAAATATTCAATTGCTTTCAACAGTAGTAAAAAAGTGATATTATATTATCTTGATCATAAAACTTTTGAGTGATCTTTGACATAATATCTGTGTTGTGGTACCCGTCGTTATAAATAACTGCATTCATACCCAATAAATGAGTATAGTTCACATTTTCTAAGCTAAATGAAATTCGAGCTGAAATACAAAAGATGTTTAGGAGAAACGAATTATATCCAGAAAAAATATCAATGTCGTCTCAAGAAATTGCTTGAGATTCCGTCATATTTAGAAACTCATTTCACAGTTAAACATATTTTATTCTCACAGGTGACATATCAAAAATAATTGAAATCATCTGGACAAAAGATCGCCTGAATACATGGAGTTTTGGTTCAAATAGTTTTTTTTAATAGTTTTTTGTTCTTTTTAACTAATTGTATGCAGTGTTAGAAAGAGTGGCACCACTTCAAATAAAAAAGTTAAAATACCTTAAGTGCACAGGCGTAAATGGAGCAAACTTAGCTTAGCATGGCATAATGGATATGAATGTTTTATCAATTATCTATTTTCACGTGCCTTTTTGAGTTATTTCTAATTTAAATTTTATATCAAATTAATATAGGCTTCATAATATTTGCATATGCACTTCCTCTGAAAGCAAATATGAAAGCAGTAACTTAATTTCGACTGAACCTTTGCACACTATATATAACTTTCCCTGAAGATATGGTATACTTGCTACCAATGAGTTAGAATTTCCAAAGGGGAATTTTCCGCCCCACGCTTCTCGACAACATCGAACGGCCCATGCCGCAATTCACCTTTCAGGGACTTCTCTCCCCCTCCCCCCACTCTGTTCGTCCCACCCTCCTTTACCGGCCACCCACGTCCCTCGTCTTCTCTTTGACGTCTCCCCTTTGGAGTGTCTCCCTCCCATTTCATCTCCATATTTTTAATCCTCCCTTTGAGTTCTCTAGTTTTTATCTTTTTAGCTCCAGTGATGGGTTTTAATTTGGGAGGGGAGCCCGCGGTCAAATAGGTCCCCTCCTTCCGCCCTGATCCCACCTCGCCGGAAAAATGCCGCCGCTCTTTCACTCTTCCCACCCGATCTCACTCCTTGCAACCCTCCCACGTTTTCTGTTGGCCAACTAGCGTTTATTTAAAAAAAGTGATCATATGCTGGCTTCGAGTATTCATGCACGCTCGATTTTTCAGGCAATTAAAAGCATTTCCGTAGCGGATCATCCATGCATCATTCCGGAAAGGCACTTCGACTGGGAGTACACCACATTGGAGCGGTAGACCGTTTATACAGCCAACACTGTGCTCGTGAGGTTTCTCTCTCAAGTTCTGACTGTTATATTTGGTTTGGTTTTATTTTATTTGCGAGATTATTCTCAGCTATAGAGAGGAGTGAGAAATTTTGTTCAAATTGTACCTTACGCTAATTACATGTTGAATAGGAATTAACATTTAAGTGCAAATTATTGTATAATGATGAAAAATATTAATAATATTACCACAAACCGAACGAAAGTGGGATAAGGATACTTTGACTCTTTAAAATTTCCTTAAGTATTAAATAGAATAGGGATTTGAAAATATCAGCTCTCAGAAGAACGGAGTAGGAAAATATTACCAATAAATCAAAGTAAACGATGTTTTTCTTACATTATAATAATCTTGGTTTTTTTCATTCATCGATTGATAGCATAGATATTTTCTCAATGCATCAACTCTCGACTGGTCTTCTGGCTATTCTCCTTCATTCTAACTCACGAGTGTCAAAATTCCTTCCTAATTTTTATTTCACACGGTTAATTCGCTGTTTTTTACTGCCATCATTTTAGCTGTTTAGTGACCCAAAATTAGATTGTACAAAATACATTGTCAATAACATATCTTTATATATTAATCTTCGATTAATTTGGTTCTTTTTGAATTTATAATTTTTATTTTTTAATTTTCATTCCTAAATTTGGTTTGGTGAAATTTTCAGTGAAATGATGTGCCTCCTCATTTGTTATGGAGACGATAACAAAGATGGGCGTATGCCCTTGCGGTGACTGGCGGTATTTTGTTTGGGTGTCGATGACAAAGAAATTAAAGACACCACATGTAGCATCCAATGTTCACATGGCATATCTTCTAATTTTCGGAGCGGTTTTATGGATTCGCATTTTGTATGTGCAACTGCTATTCCAAAGAATACATCCGTTTACTCGTAGTAATAAACCCGCTGATTGTTTTTTGTTGTTGGTGACCCCAGCGTGTGTAACTGACTCATTACTCTGTAATAAGGGTAAGTAACAAAGCCAAAGAAGTGCCAAAAATGGTGAGTGAGGAGAGAGGACTGTTGAGAGAAGTGAAAAGGAGGCAGAATAGATATATTCAGAGCGTTTTGATTGGCGATGATATGTTGAAGATAGTGATAGAGGTGAGAACGTTGGGCAAACGAATCAGGGGAAGAAATTGGAGAGGCATATTGGATGGAACGAAGGGAGGAAAGGAGTGTACAGAAATGAAGAGGAATTACTATAGTGCCCGGTTTCAGGTTGTGTTTAGGTTATTCGGAAATTTACAGGTTTAGTCCAATCGAAACCTACCTTATCCGATAGAATACCAAAAAGAAAAGGGGGCAGTCCATTTCCCTGTACTACTATTCTGTGCCCCCCAAAGTTCTGATAACATGAAATTCTAGATTTTCCGAATGACATTATCACATGGCATCACCAAGGAATTAATCTGGACCGTGTGGCCACTAATCGTTATATATGCCCACTGTACTACCACCCCTATAGCATAATTCACGTGCCTGAAGTCTTCTTCCTGTTCTTCAAAATCATTTTCATTAACGATATCATAATCTTATAAACTTAATGTAATGAAATCTATCCTTAAGAACTCCAAATTATGATATACCGTTGGCAAAAATATTTTTCACAAATAAATTTCAGCATTAAAATTTTGGAAGAATTTATTCTTTGCAGTTAAAAAGCACTCGTGCGTTATAAGTAATAATTCGGCAATTTAAAACGTGTTTCTCTCGTCAGTTGAATAACATGTGAGTGAAACATTGTGGGTTTCTTTTAGAATTGGGGAGGAAAAGAAATTCTCCATTTCAGGACAAAAGTGTTGCAGAAAAAATCTTTCAAGGAGTCCATTAAACACCCGGCACAGCAAAACTTCGGGAATGTCTTTATTGGGATTAGTTTTCCTGTACTTTTTTTTACTGTCTACAACTTCCGGCCTTTTAAGACCACGAATCAGCATATTGGGGTTCTTAGAAACTGCTTCTTTTGTTCCTCAATTTAGATTTACTTTTGTGCCTCATTTCCTTTTTCAACTGCCTCGGCGGTGCATCCCGGGGTGAAAGTCGGAGGGTGAGACACGGGTCATTCCGTAGGAACCAGGGGGTGCACTAGAGATGGGGAGGCCAGCAATTTAGAGTACTGGATTTCCCTTCTAGCAACAGCCCCCATGACATTCGGTCCCCACGATTGTCCCCGTCAGTGCGTAGTCACATAAAGGCCCGTTATTTTATTAGATCTCCGCTGTATCACCAGTTTTTCCTCTATCTCAGTCCTTCAAATCTTCTGACCTTTATTATTATCGCAAAAAAAGCAATTTCCTTAACCAACCTTAAGTTCTATTCATGGATGAAAAAGCCGAATTTGCCACTAATACTTAATGTTTTTAGAATTTCTATTTTTTATAGCCGCTTACGAAGTGTTTTTTTATGTGAATTTATAAAATGGAGCTTTTATTATTCTTATCATAACGACTGCACATCTACATCTGAATACATAATACCCTGCCAGTCCCCGCGAGGGTGGGAAGCGGGGGGTGTCACCCGTAAAATAGAATAAAAATAGATACAAAAAAATTATGCTATCCCTACACAAATATTAGTTTGATCATGCACTCGATAAATTTTAATCACATGTAAAAGGAAGTGCTTAAATCTTTTGAAAGTACTGTATTGCCTATTAAAATTGTAAAAACTATACATCCATCCAGATAGCTGAATTCTATATAATTTTCCTTACGTCAGGACAAAAGGGTTTTTGAATTTCAACTTGTAAATGCTTCTCACAGAGGTTTGTCAGGTTATTATACCCTTAAGCATATTCTGTTTCTACATTAAAATACTATATTTAAGTACTTCTTATCTCTTTTTTAATGATGAATTCCGAGAAATAAGTTCAAACACAATTTTTCTGGGTAATTTTATCTCTGCGGTCAATTTTCTCAAAATTTCCATGGTTATTTTAATTCTCTTTTTGCAATTTTTAAAATTATTTTAATCGTAATATCATTCAAAGCAGATTATTAGTAATTCCCTATTATATTCCTAGCACGTGCCCACGAATTAACTGCTAAAACCTTAATTCCTAAGGTATTAACCGTTCGCAAAAAACGAGAAGATTTTTACACTAAAATTCCTGCATTTCTGTGCAAAACAGCATGCCACTGTGTTTAAGCAACTATCACGACATATCCAGAAGTACTATTTATTTCTTGACGTGATTTTCAGGGTATGTTTTTGGATAAGTTCAGAGAATATTTCTTATATTACTAAATTTATCAATTTGTATTTTGTTCTTTTTCGTGGCCGAAGTTATAAATGTTGGTGAGAGTGCTTTGCAGCAACCTTTTCGTGCTTGCCTATTCTTTACAGTAAACGTGAGGTCTGTACACATGGGTGTGTTTGACTAACATGAAATTACTGAGATCCGTATAACAGTAACAGAGCTTTTTTTGTATTTACATAATACCCTGCTAGCCACCATCAGGGTGTGTGGTAGCTTATGGTTACACACCAGACTAATTTTGACCCTAAATACGTTCCCCTCATAGCGCGTTCGGACCACGTTATTTTTATCCCTTGTTGTTCGTGGAAAAAATGTCAACTTCAACCTATCTGCGCTACACTTTATCTCTCTAATTTTGGCTTTCTCTTAGCTTCCTTTTTAATTTTTCCCAAGCGTCAACGGATATAGCGTGATAGCTAGGGATATTATGAAGTAATATATAAGGAAAATATAAAATTTGATAAGAAAAATATAAATTTTAGCCTTTTCTCTTTTGATGCCACTTTATTGTGAGCCGAAAATATTAAATCAAAATTTTATCGAGATCTAGAATAATTCTGCATTCCAGTGGAGGGGTGATCCATCAAGATCGAGTAAATTCATTCCCTTTGTAACGTAAAGGGATTAGAGGGAACTCTCATTAAAAGTTTTCGTTCACCTCCACGGATATTTCGGGAAGGAGAGCGTGGGAGACAAAATTGAAAATTCTCTTGGATTCGAGCGCCCGGATCAGCTCATTGAGTAGGTAAAACTATCTCTACGTTCTGAGAATAGCAACGACTCAAATAAGTTGAGGAGAATGAAAAAGGGCGAAGGGAGTAAAAAAAAGAACGAATGTCGATGGGACGGAATCCCGTGACGCCATCGGCCGCCCACGCGTCACCGGTAGGGTCTTTTTCGAAGGCATCCGATGCGTAGCTCCCACCCCCTACCCCCGCCTGTCTCCTCCTCCTTCCCATTCATTCAACAAACCCCCCACCCGTCCAGTCCGTCGACCGAATAAATTCGTTCCTCGGTGTCCGCGTCATGTCCGAGGATATCACATCCACCGGGACCAATCGATCATAGGGATTATTTCCGAAGAGGATACACAAAACTGTGGCGATGCTTCCTCTTGCATTTCACATCCTCAACGCTCGAGAATCGGGTGTATGCTCTCCCGGTTCAAGGAACGCTTTCCAAAAGGTTCCTCGTGTAAATCGTACGTATATCACTCGCGTCTCCGCTCGGAGAACGTTTTTCGCGGTTCTAACTATACGCAAATCATACAAGATATTACAGCTTCCCCTTGATTCCCCAGATTGCCCTGGCCTCAATGAGGGTGGCATGGAGAAAGATAACTGACCTTCGGCCGGGGAAAATACTTAAATCGCAGGATTGGTACTCATTCCCTCTGAATTAGTCTACTTGTGTCTTCTCACACTTAGCCCACTGACGCTTCCACTGGCGGCAGCACTTCTGAAAGATAAGCTTCAGAATGGTATTTATTTCCACTGTCACCTTTTGCATTACTGTTATCCTTACTCTTGAATCGGTATCTTAACAGTTTTGTCTTCAATGTAGGAATTTTAGCTGAATCTTACGAATTGTATCGCTTTGAGAGTTACCAAGATTTTGACAAAATTTGATGCAGTATCTTTGTTCAACTCGTTCAGTCATGTTGAGAAAAATCTAAAAGCGATGATCATGCATGACAGCAACTAACTCGACGGTCAGCAGGGAGAGACTGGCTCACTCGAAGGTGGAGAAAAAATTCTAAAAAATTCTAGCATAACTACGCTGTGTGGAAAACTTAAAGATGTATTTTACTTTTTCTACTTGCAAGGTATAATACTTTTTGAACAGTCCTCGTGGACTTGTTTTAAGATATTTGTTTGTGGATCGAAAAATCCTATATTGGTTGGTCATTTTCATACATGAATAATGCTGACGATTTTTTATAATAAAATTGCTATACGTAACATTATGACCTCATGAAGCCAAATTAGAAATTTCAATCTTACCCGGTCTTTTGCTCTAATAAACTATTTTACAAACTATCCCAAGATACACTAGCTGGAGACATGTGAGTGAACTAACCACTACTTACATACAAATCCAGCTGATTCGATTGTAACCATGGTGAGCAACAGAGAATCCAACACATTTAGCATGCATTAACCTCATGTTAACAGTTTTTGCCTGTTAATTCTAAATAATTGTCATCCTTCATTACGGTTAAAATTTCAACGAGCCCGTCACATTGGATAGTAAGAGAGAGAACCAGCATTTACTGAATCTAGCACATTTCATTTAACATCTGTTATGTTATCGGGAAGTTTTTTTTAAACATCGAGCGGGCATTTATCCCTCTTTTGCTTAATAACATGCCGTCATTTGTAATATTCAAGGAAATTTCAGTGATGTAGCAAACATCTCTAATAGCAGAAAGAAGCTCTTGTAGAGAGTAGAGAACTGTTGTCCAACCGTATTAAGCAAAATATCTATAATTGTTGATTTCTAAATCACCAAAAGTTGAAATACGCCTACGACAAATAACTATTATTTATTTAACTGAAAACTCCTTAGAGAAAATATGTTACCACTAAGAGAACAAGAGGATGCATTGTAATTACATTAATGATTGACACATATTATTAGAGCAGTTTCTTGCAAGGGCTCTTGCGTAGCCCTTACACTGCGCCTTTCCAGCCTCCAAGGCTACTAAGGCGGGAAGAATTCTTCTGCGTTGTCAGTCGTTTGATTTATTCCCGCTCAGAGCAGCCTTGGCTTCTTCTTTGCCGGAAGGGTGTCTTGCTCGTCTTGGGATGCTATGGGGCGCTTGTAGCGGTCCCATGGCCAGACCCTTATGTCGCCAACCCGGCGAATTACTTTTACTTCCGCTTCTGCCGCTTTTCTGAAGAATTTTCCAGATATTCTAGGCAGAAGGACGTCCAGGGTTTCCAGCTTTCCGTCCTCGTGCATCTCGGAAACGCGGGCGTAACGACCGCGTGCCATGATGTCACGAAGAGCAGAATTCTGCACCACCTGAATTTGAGCGAGACTCGTTCGCGACACTCCTGACCATACCGGAGCAGCGTACGTGATGACAGGCAGCACGCACGCTTGGTACAGTCTACGCTTCGTGTCCATACTCAGGACCGGCGGGCGGATAATCGGCCGGAGCCGATTAAGCGCCGCGAATGCCTTTCTGCGTACACGAAGCGCTTGGGCGTTCCAAAGGAGTTTCCGGTCCATCAGCACTCCGAGGTAGGTAACTTCGGATTCCCACGGTAGGGCGACTCCATTCACAGTTAGGTTCACTCCTGGCGGCCGACCATTTCCCGGATGGAAGATGATCGCCTTCGTCTTCTGTGCGTTAACAGCAAAGCGCCATCGGCGGCACCATTCTAGGAGATCCGCCACAGCGCTCTGCAGTTTTCGCACCGCGGTCACCTTCTGCCAGGAGCAGCACAGGAGGGCCGTATCGTCGGCATAGAGAGACAGGATCTCGAGGTTCCCACGTGGAGTTGGAATGTCGTGGGAGTAGATATTGTAAAGCAGTGGTCCGAGGACTGATCCCTGGGGCACGCCGGCGGAGATCCGACGCACCCCTGAATTCGCCCCGAGCCATTGCACAGTGAATGTCCTGTCTCTCAAATAGGAGTGAACCATCCGAACAATCCAAGGTGGGAAATGGAGTCGTCTCATCTTCAACAAGAGAGCCGGATGCCAGACGCGATCGAAGGCTTTACTGACGTCGAAGAAGGCCCCAGCAACCGCCCTATTCCTGTTGAAGCTGTCCGTGATGAAATCCGCCGTTCGCACCAGCTGATGGACTGTGGAATGCTGCGCACGGAAACCAAACTGCTCCTCCGGGAGGATGTCATTCTCCCGGACGAAATCAGTCAGCGGCCGTTGCAGCAGTCGCTCGAATATCTTACCGAAGCCGTCGAGCAAGGAGATAGGCCGGAATTCTCCGGGACCCACCTCCAATTTTTGCGACTTCGGCAGGCAGACGATTCTCGCTCTTCTCCAAGTGGTCGGGAAGTAGAAAATCCTGACACAGCCATTTAGGAGCTTTGTCAGGTACCTCACCGCCGCCTTTGGAAGCTCCCGAATGACCACATTGGGAATGTTGTCGCTTCCGGGGGCCTTCCTCGTGCGGAGGCGACGTATTGCCTCTTTGACGTCCTTCTCGTCGAATCTCGGAATTTCCGAGGCGTCTTTCAGATCGGCGTCTCCGGCTCTTTCAAACGCCTCGATTTCTTCTTCAATCTCGGCAGAAGCGGAATTCCCAGGATTGGGTGAAAAGCTGCAGACCAAGTGATCAGCGAGCAGTTCCGCCTTCTCCATGGGAGATCGTGCCTCCCTGTCTCCGTCGGTAATAATCGGGTCCAGTCTTTGAGGGGCCCGCAGCCTCCGGCATATCTTCCACACCGACGGCAGGTCCTCGTTGCCGTCTTCCGAAAGGAGCTCCTCCCGCAGGTGCGCCTCCCAGTGGTCCGATCGGACCTCCCGGAGGGCATCCTGTACCGCTACGTTGAGCTCTGAGAGCTGCCTTCTCACATCCGCTGTACGATATTTCTGCCATTGGCGCCGCACGTTGATTCGCCGCGCAATGAGGCCTCTAACCGCCGCTGGAAGTGGAACCCGAAGATACGAGTTCCGTTGTTCCTTTAGCGGTATAGAGGCCTTCATTGCGCCGTCTACTGCAGAGGTGAGGTGGCTGACCATTTGATCGGCCATCTCCGGTGAAGTCGGCTCCAGTGGCTCTCTTGGCAGCTCCTCAGTGATGACGTTGCGGAAACTGCTCCAGTAGGCCGACGACAGATCCAATCGCCGGGTGGAAGACAGCACTGGGATTCGGCTCCCCACTGCCAGGATGATCGGGTTGTGGTCCGACGACAGTTCCACGCATGTGTACAAACTCAGGGACGTCCTTACATTGTGAGCAATCGCAATGTCTAAAACGTCCCCTCGTTCGTGCGTTGGTATCGCCGGTCCTAAGATGGTTAGGCCTTTTGCATCTACTAGCTGACGCAGGGATTCTCCTCTCGGGTTCGAGGACCGTGAATTCCAAGTAGGATGCTTGGCATTCAGGTCCCCCAAGATGACCGATGGTCCGCTGTCCCCCGCAAGGTACTGGATGAGATCCGGATCCCAAGGTTTCCCGGGTGGGAAATACAGAGATGAGACCCGGAGCCATCCTCCTCTTGTCCGTACGTCCACCGAAACAGCCTCCGCATGCGGGTGAGAAATCTCTCTACATGCTCGGTGCTCGATGGACCTGTGGACTAGGATGGCCGCACATCCTTATGTTCTAAGTCGTGTTCGCCTGGGATCCCTGTCCGCCCTATAGATGGTCCAGCCAGGTAACCTCCAGGCGTCCGTTGGCCGAAGGTGCGTCTCATTGACAGCGGCGACTATGGCTCCCTTCTCCTGGAGGAACGCCCGTAATTCCTCGCG
The DNA here is from genome assembly GCF_022747635.1 of Hetaerina americana. Classification (NCBI taxonomy): domain Eukaryota; kingdom Metazoa; phylum Arthropoda; class Insecta; order Odonata; family Calopterygidae; genus Hetaerina; species Hetaerina americana. The sequence goes on from NW_027286985.1 coordinate 88,071,562, forward strand.
TCGGCGAAGAATTCCGTTGGCATTCCATTGCGCAAGCAGGACGGGTCGCTCAGCCATGGTTGGTTGAATTTCCGATCCTGCTGCGCACCAGCTCTTCCAGAAGTGAGAGGAGAAGTTTGCCCTGCGTCGAGGTTACGAGTTTCTTCAAGGTGCATGCAATAACGGCAATGGTCTACCATAATTCCTGGTCCTCTCTGTCTGGTGTCAGCGAGGACTCTGCGGAAACTGGAGACTTATCAGTTGATGTCCCCTCTCTCCGTTTTTCCTGTTTCTGGCTTGGTTTTTCGCCTTCTTCACTTGCCGTTCGGAGGGTGTTCCCAAGCGCCCTCTGGGTTGGCTTCGTAATGGCTTTTCCTTCTTCCCCGGTGGTGATCGGGGATTTCTTCTTCTGCTTATTTTTCTTCTTCTTCCCTTCGGAAGAAAAAGGAAGGGTCGCTTCCTTCGGAGGGAGGCTGTCGGGGGGTGACAAGTTCCCCTTGTTGGCCTCTCCTACGGCTGGCGCTGGTGGTGGTTCTCGGACCGCCTCAGCATCCCTGGGTGGATCTGTAATATCCACCTCCATGTTCCCCTCTTCTCCGGAGATAGCCTGAACCTTGTCCTGAGAAGGGCCCTTCAGGATTGCTCCGTAGGTTGTAGCGTGATCGACTTGTCGGAATGGTTTTTGTCCCGGTTCCGCTGCCGGTTTCTTGGGCGCCTGCTTCCCTGATGCTGGCTTGCGTGCGTTGGCGTATTGTCGCCGCTCAGCCTCCTGAAAGGCGGGACCCCGGCGAGAGACGGCCGCATGAGGTCCTCCGCAGTTCGCACAGATGGCCTCATCTCCCCTTCCTCGGGAGCATTCCTCCACTGCGTGTGCTCCAGCACAGCGCATGCAGCGTTTCGCACACCAGCAAGCTATGCCGATGTGTCCAAACCGCATGCAGTTGCTGCACTGGAGTGGACCTCTGTCTCCACGGTAACGCTCCACAGTGACGTAGCAGTGGCAGAGCTGGCGGATGTCCCCGGGGGCGATGGCCGATGGAGTCTTTACCACGTTCGCTACGTGGCGATCTATGGGGACCGGTTTTCCGTCCTCCGTGACCGTAAGGCGACGTACGCTACGAATTTCGTATCCGAGGGATCTGAGTCCCTCGGATACCTTTTCGACTGCTATCCATCGAGAGATGCCCTTGATGAACAGCTTCATCCCTGGCACCCTTTCAATGGGCTGCGAGTGGTGTTGGATTTTCTTGCTCTGCAGCAAGGAGAGTGCCTTTTCATGCCCCTCTCTGTTGGAGGTGATGATCCGGATGGAGGCTCTTCGAACTTCCAAGCCAAAAGCATCACCTATGTCGCCCGACAGCTGGTCAATCAGTCCCTGGACGTCGGTGACCCCATAGACGACGATAGGCGGTGGTCGCAGCGTCTTAGGTGCCGGTGCCGGTAGAGGTGTGGCTTCCGGGACGGCTGCGTCGTTCGTCAGAAGCGGTTTCCTTTTCTTCCTCTTGGAAGAAACCAAGGTAAATCCGTCGTCGCCTTCCCCCTCCTCTGTGCTCAGCGCACGCTCCGCCCTATCGTCTCCTTGAAGATTCGGCATCCGCGTAACCGCGGAATCTTCTGGCTTCTGGTTCCTTCCAGATGCCTTCTTTCGCTTGACGCCGCCTGCGGTGTCCTTCACCACCTGGCCCTGGAAAGGGCCGAGGTCTGCTGTTGCCTCCGTTGTCCCGCTTCGGGCCTTCGTCTCCTCCAAGCACTGCGGCGGGCTGAGAGCCTTCAACACCTGATGATGAATTTGCCGAAGGCTTAGATACCCCCGGCAAGACCGCCGGAGGTTCTTTGCCTTGCGGACGATTATTCCCTCGCTGTGTAATTCCCTTCGTGGACATGAAGTCTCCGAAGGAGTTGGCACGACGGTGTGTCTTCCTCGTCACCTGGACCACCGGAAAAGCAGAGTTGCTAGATGACATCTGAAGAAAGTAGTAGGCTCTCAGTCTGATGTCTCCTTGATTCTTCGACACATATAGCCACGTACAATTTATTTGTCAAGGATTCCTTCTATTTTGTCCTGGGTGGCTAAATTCATTGTTTGTAAAAGCTAAAACCAACTAAAATTCTAGTTGTAATATTCATATTGAATTTAATTGAAGAAGAAATAAGTTCTCAAGGGGGGAATATGACACTCATATCCTCTGCCGCATTCTTTCCGCTCCTGAGTCAAAGACTGAAAAAAAGAAGGCACATGACTAGCGCCATCTAGTACAAGAAAGTGTCATAGTGCTGCTTAACTTCTAGCTTCTTTGAATAAAAATATTGATACCAATGGACTTCCCAGCTAAAACCTACGTATAGTTTACCCTTACATACGCTACCCTGACCTTTTTGGAATCCACTCGTCGTAGGATTTGGTAATAGGAGAGCTATATGCTCGCCTCTCAAACCATCAGTGTGTTTGTAGACTGTTTGGTCTGAGGAGTAATTAATTCACAATGGTTAACAGAAGCTTACGTATTCCATATAACATCCCCTGCATATGGTAAAAAAATTGAGAGCAATACCAAAAAATTGATTGATTTCTCTTACGCCTCCATTTGGAATTCCAAATATTGAATGATCTTGTAAAAGATTGGAGAATCGGGTAGAATTAATGTATGTATTGCAGAAAATTGGAGTGAATGGAAGGATACACGAATCATTCCCAACGTGTACACGTCTCAGAATTCTCCGGTCAGAATTAAAATAGGAAATATAATGTGAAAAAAGAGGGAGACCCTGTGATATATAATAGAAGCAGGAACACTGTAGCTGTTAATTACCATCCAAACTATATCTTAAATAGTTAGACTACGTTGGGTTCCTAGCAAAGCAGCTTCTTGTTCAACATTAAGAATTAGGATTTTCGAGTGAAATAAAATTGAAGAAATTTCAGTGTGTTTCTTTATTATAATTTCCATGGTAATATAATTAAACTAAGTTACGTCATTTTAGAATATTTTCTTAACTTGCCTGTTATTGTATCCATATTGTGACTTCCGAAAAAGACCTTAACAATCAAGCTATTCATATTTGCTTGGATCGAATTGAATGCCACACGGTCAGTGAATTTCTTTAAATAAATCTCTCTTTATTTTTAGAATAAAACTTATCCCAATCTATTTATGATACATCTGGAATATTTGACACAATAGCGTTATAATATAAAAAAAGTTTCGTACATCGAAAGTGAGATGCATTAGAATACTCGTTATTGTTTTCTCATAAATCGCCACTTAACAGTACGGCGTCATTTTGTTCGCACCACCTCCCTGCGGAGGTTCCTTCATCTCGGAAATCCTAAATTCGCGCACGCTCGCGTGCATCGAACGTGAAGCATCTCAACCATTCGCGCACATTATGCATGCGTCACACGCCTCACCTCCTCAGACAATCTAAATTCGCCGCCTCCATCCAGACTCCCACCCAGCCACCAACACACACACACACACACGCACAAATTCACCCCACACACACACACCCTTAGTCTTTATGGTCCCCTCACCTCATACTCCCCAAGAAACGTGAGCTACTCCCCAACCAGTTTAAACGCCTCGACGCCCCCCTTCCCCGCGTTTCTCAACCCACCTCGTTTTCTCAACCGAAAAAGGCCTCGCCATTTCCTACCTGCTGTTCCCTCTCACACTAAGTAAGTCTCTCCGCTGTCTTCCCTCCTCCGCACGTTACGCGGAGGGATCCCCGTCCCCCTCACGTCCTCCCTCCCACGAATAAAATTTCTTCCTTCCCTTGTCCCCTCTCCCCCTTCAGGAACTCTCTAACCCACTGCGTGACACTTGGATGCCTTGTTCCTTCCCTCATTTAACAAAACTCCCGAGCGAAATACCTACACCTTGCCCTCCCGCCCCACCCCCCTTAGCCGCCGTTACAGCTTCTCTTCCTGAGCGGACCCCACGACCAAATCTCCCTGCCTCCCTCTATTTGTCTCTCAATTCGGTTCACTTCTCTACCCCCCCAAACCCTATTTCCTCCCTTCCTTGGTCCATTTGCTGCGTTTCTTCGCGCCTCCTCCCACCCCACCTTCTCCTCCCCTGTCTCCTTATCCATCGTCCTACTTTTCCCATTTCTTCCCCTTCCTCCAGGCCCTATTCCCATTATTTCTCTCCCGCGTCCCCAAGCCGTCCCCCACCCTCACCCCTATCCCAAATCCCGTCTACTATCCGTTTCAAGCTGCTCCCGCCTCCCATCACTTTCAGCTTCGAACGCGCTTCCAGTTCCCTCCCTCTCACAAGGACACGTTCCTCCATCTCAACCCCCTTTCAACGCTTGGTGAGAGTGCCACCGCCATACCTTCCGAAACGGCTCTGCACTGAGTTTCCACGAGACCCTTCCCTCGGGCCATTTCCCCCGCCTCTCCCCCTGCGCCTTTGCCCTCCCACCTTCCATCGCCCCCTCCACCGCCAGAAATCCTTTCTATTCCTCTCCTCCACTCAAATTCTCTCCTTTTGAGTCCAAATTCCGCCTCAAAACCTGCGCCTCCAATTAACGAGTGGGCCGGGTGTGTTTGTCGGACTTTTTTTTGTGCGTCCCAAGAATCCGAGCCAAGTGGTACCTGGAATTCATTTGTTTGTAAGTTCGTTTAGGAATTGTTTCCAAACGGAGATCAACGTCCATAAAATAGATTATAAATGTTTTTCTCGTTTTTTCACATCCTTGTCATTGCGATTACTCTTTGTTTGCCTAGTGCTCGTTACAAATTAGTCACCATGTGTACTCATGCCTCCTTATGCAATTACTCAAGTATCGCCGTGCGGAGTAAATAATAGTTTTGTATTATTGATTAAATAATCAATTTAGGATATTTTTGCATTTAAATAATACATTTTTTATAACATTATTTCTGTTTCTTTCCTGAGACGAAATAATTAAAATGTTAATGACCCTATGCAAAGATATTATTGAGTAAAATAACAGTAACAGATATTGACGACGGAATAGGTCAGCTCTCCTTTCTTTTTTAGTAATATAGCAACGCGCGAGTACTTCTGTGCATATTTGGTAAATGAGACTCATCCGGTAACTACATATTTACCTACAAGTAGCAGGTAAGTGGCAGGGTGTTTTAGATCAGGATCCGTTGGAGTGTTATGCTTTCCCAGAAAGATCTAGTACCCGAAAAATCGCATAGCTTGGATGGATTTGAGGGTGCCCAGAGAGGCTTACCCAGGAATCGAACTAGGGCCCACCGTTCAGCATTCCAACACTCTACCCTTGAACTACCGAATAGGTGTTTATTTTATTTGTGGTCATATTATTTTGGGGTGGATTGGATTCTCCTACTTGACGCTCCCAATTCTTTTATTCTTTAATTGTGAGAGAGAAAAGGAAAACTATCATTCCCTCCGTGTCGACATTAAACTCCAAGGTATATAAGAAATTATTTAATCGTAATTTTCAGCCACGAGTTAACTTTAATTATTTTTAAATGAATGATGGATGTTACGCACTTCTAATGAAGATACTTGAAATTCCATTTAATTTCAAAGTTTTATTGGACGAACAAACATCAATTAATAATTCGCAAAAATTCGCAAATATTTGCTGCCAATATTACCTCAACCACGCTAATGCATTTAGCTTGAATTGCTTTAACCATTAAGTAAATTCCTTACTTTTTTAAAGTCATATCATAATGTTTAGCAGAGATAAATTCTCAGTTACGCAAGTAGCGGTACGGAGCTCCTTAGTTTAAATTTGACTTACGTCCAACCTTGGTCTTAGTTACGCGAGGTATTACTTCACAGCGTTGGTACTCTCTCATTTGTTCCCATTTCGTACCATGATATTGCGGCAGCGTGTAGTGATAAATTCCAGCGTGGGGGGGGAAGGAAAGCACCTCATAAAGGGCCTCAAGCTACTTACGAGAGATGAAACACACGAAATTATGAATTTTATTCGGTGCTTGGGCGACACGAGAGATAGAGACGAAAGAGCAAACTTGGGCGTATGACGTCGTCAACTTTGACCTGGAGTTCCTTAGGTTTACGACACCTGGATTTAAGTCCTCCCACCACCTCCCCAAACATTAACCGGGTTGTGGGATGGGACGGAGGGTTTGGGAGAAATCGAACGCTTGTCAGTCCAACAAGGGGTTCCTTAATATTCTCCGTCCCGTTACCCTGGCACTCGATTGAAGTCAGCTAACGAGCGGAACAAATGACGTCAGCTTCACGTGTGCCTCAGAGGATGAGAAGACGGAGTTAGGATGGGTGGAGAGGTAGAATGTAAGGGAGAGGGGCGATAATTGGAGTCAGCTGCTCTCCTCGATCGATATAAATCGAAAGGATATTTCCGAACGGTTCGGAATGGCCAGCCCCGTCCGGGTTGGGGAGGGAGGGGGGAAGTTAGGCGGAAGAAGGTCAATGAAAAGGCATGGGAGGCGGTTAGGATGCCCGGGTGATTGTCAAAAGCGGGATGAATGGGGTCGGAGGATAGGAGGCGGAAAGGATTGGGGAAAGGAATTCGCTGCGGAGAGGAATTTCTGATGGGTTTGGGTGGCTGGGAGTGAGGCAGGGGAAAGGGATCAGACGAGGGAGGCGAGTGAGCTAGGAAGTCAGGCCAGAGGAATGAAGGAAAAGAGTGAAAGAGCAGGAAAGATTTTTTTTGGTGATTCAAGAAGTAGTGGATGTGGCATTCGTCCTTAAAGGGATTCTTTTGGTGCACATCAAGCTGAGAAAGCGTTCTTGGTGACCGGGCTACTGCAGTACTCAGAGAAGTTATGCTTTAAGACACTTGAGTGTACGCAAAAATATTTGCTTTTGGGAAGACCAGACTATACGTCGTAGCCATAAAATGTCTTGAGGATCAAAGCATACTCTTTCTTGTCCTTGGTGTGTGCGGGATGTATCAGATTTTGAAAAGCAATTTAATTTATGTCCATAGCTCCATCGTCATTGATGGCATACATAAGAGATCCCGTAGGAAGAATATCCACCATGCAAGTTTCATCCCGTAAAAAAATAAATAAATGGCTTAGGGTGAGCATTTATATAGGTAATTTAACTCGTACATTTAACTTGTTTACTGTTTGATATGTAAAATTTCCTGAACTCGGTGGCGGAGCGGTAACCTCCTCGCCCGTCAATCCAGAAGTTTGATGGGATTCGATTCTCGCTTAGGTGGGGTTTTATCCAACTTGAGTTCTTAATGTGGTGTTTAGGGGTCAGGTGAAAGAGTAACTGCAAGGTTTCAATTCTGCCCCAATAAGATCGTCAATAAAAACAAAAAATAAATTTAAATTAATAAAGTTGGCGCTGAAACGTGCATGCTTTAAAAAAATACGTTTTAGAAAAAATGCAAAAAAAAGAGTTGTGCTAAAGTGCATTTATTTGGAGTATGGCACCATATTGCTCGGGGATATGGAGCGATGGAGGGGCAAAGGAGAATAAGATACAAGCCGTCGCCTGAGACATGTGCCGATGGGCAAATAAACGTTTTAAATGAGACAAGAGGGAGTACTAAAAAAACTCGATGAGGATACATCTAATAGAAAATAATAGAGTCACTGAAAACATCGATCGGAATGTTTGGGGTGCCCATTGAAGACTAATTTATTTCTTAGCGAACGGTCTATCCAAGGAAGATCAATGAAAATTTATTAGACATAGTAAATAGTGATGAAAGGTTATTTTCGCGAAAATTACCATTGGTTTTTTTTTAATGAAGCGCTGCGGCTAATCAATCACAAATGCGGATATGTCAGAAGGCTGGGATTATTACTCTTCTTTTTCTTAATGTTAAACCAAGTCAATCCCGAGATCACGAAGCCCGTTTTCCCAGTGATATAAAAACAGGTCCTCAGGTTGGCGGCACGATTCCACCCGGATGATTGAAAATGAAAGAGGTGATAACTGACTTTTTAGGGTGTCTCGGCAACATACGAGAAATCTTTTACACTTGAAACCAATCAGGCCACAATTGAACGACCCCCACGCATTTTAATGTTCAACCAGCAACATTTGGGAGTTTCCTGCATGTTGCGACCCTGCGCCGCTAATAAAATTGGATTTTTAGGAAAGTTGATAAAACAAGCTTCAACTGATGTAATCATAATTGTAAACTTTGTTTCTTGTAATGTGTAAGTTTACAATTCATGCATTTCATAGCAGTAGTTTCTTTTTAGTTTTCGAGTGTTTCGTCAATTCTCTTCTTTAGGGGTGTATTTAGTCACCTGAATCGGAATATATAATTTTATTGTGGTCACATTTTAGACTCGAGGACAATAAATTATGATAGTAAATTCTTTAACATTTTAAGCACTCTTGAATTTGAAGAATCACTTTTAAGCACTCCTGAATAATTTGGAGTGCGCCGTATGATCTGGTAGTTATTAACTAGCTCTAAAAAGAAGTACCAAGGCCTTTGCGAAACTGAGAGAAATGTGGAGGGGGATGACGGGAGGGATGACGGGAAGGGGTGAAAGGAGAGTCCGTAAATGGGGTGGAGATTGGGTGGCAACTCCACAGGAATTGGAGCCCTGGACTGATTCAAGAGGGAAGTCAGAGGTTGTGCCGTACGAAATATTGAGTAACTGCTCAAGAATTATCCATTGATTTTAAATGCCAATAAATATTGCTAAATATAATTCATTTGACTGATCTATTGATAATTTAATTCATTATAATTTATAAGTGTGCCTTTCACTCAATTTTAAGATATGCTCACGAGGTACCTGATGATACCTTTAACCTAAACGTAAATTCCTGGTTTTAGCAAGTTTCAAATACAACGTAACATTCAGATTACTTCTCTTGGTGTAAATGAAGTATGGTTTTAATCATATTACTTCCCTATTTTTTACTTTCAATTTCTATTTTGTGCTACACGGTATATTTTACACAGAATTTACCATGGAGTTACTCTTAATTTTTATTTAATTTATCAATGTCATCTCAACATTTATTTTTGATCGCCTTGCCCTTGTTGGATCCTAAAATATGTAATACCTAGCTACAACATCTACTGAATTAAACCCTCTCTTATTTTAACAAGATAACTACTCGATTCCAAATTATAATGATGTTGCCTCTTCAAATAATAAAATATATTGTTGGATAATATTTTACCTATGAGTCTTAGTGAAAAAAGAACAGATTTTATTTCAGCTTTAGTGCATTCTACATTACAAAGTACACTAGAATGTGATCGACCGTTTTATTTTTATATATTAAAGGGAGAGTAAAATAAACACCTTGGCACTCATATATTTTTAACCTCTTAATTTCTTGAATACGGAAGAGCCTGAATTACAATATTTTCATATGTACTCTTCACGGTTTGCAATAGATATTTTACAGCAGTTCGAATGTACTCGATAACTCAAGGAATACCATGGCTTAAACTGCTATTAAGGTCATTGGTGGCAAGACGGTGTTCCTGATCTGGTCAAGGGGAGTCTCTAAGAGAAGTAATGCATGCATGTCTCTAAGAGAATCAATACTGTTTATGAACTAACAGGACAATAGAACAGCATTTTGAAATTTTAGTTCATGTTCAAAGATTTCATTTGATTTAACAACGTATTTGTTAAAACTATTGGCCCATGCTCAGATCTACATACCCGTAAGTAATCATAGGGATGGAGACGTAGGTTATACGAAAATAAGAATAAATAATTGTGGGTGTTCAGAAGGTGATGGTAGGGGAGAGGCGGAAGAAGAAATGGGGTAAGGAATAGGGTTAAGCACAAGGAATGAATGCGGAGACCAAGTAGTATTGTAATGCATGACATTTGGTTTTTTCCTAAGTAAAAATTAGTTTCAAAGCTGTAATACACGTTACTTTAGATATTCTAAGTGTTGGATGTGAAAATATCGGAAACCATATTATGGTTGGTCGAAGATTCAAAAAGAGTTTCGTGAATTCACATATTTTTCCGGGAGCGGGTGAGGATTTTGATGAAAACTTAGTGCTGATGAAATTTAACCCCAGATTAAATAAAAAAATGGAACTAATTAAGAGACATGGAAGAAATACTTAAAAGCTCTACATGGTAAGGAAATTAGACCTGCAAGTTTAGATGCGTAATATGACGTTAATGAGGAGAGCTCAGGTCCAGGCATACTTGATTACGAGATAGTAAGGACATTAAAGGAATTGAGTTCCAATCAGACCATGTGAATATTTAACATTCACACGGAACAATTTAAGGGCTTAAGAAAACTTGAAAGGGAGAGTTTATATAGGTTAATTAGTAGCATTTGGAGAGAAATTTTGCTGGAAGTTATCATCCGTTCAGTTCCCATCCCGAAAAAGAAAAAGGCGGCCGTATGTGAAAACTGCAGAAATATAAGTTTGATTTCGCTCGCAACTAAAGCGGTTGACGATATCATTGATGTGAAGATAGAGAGAAAGGCAAATGATTACTTAGGGGATGATCAGTTTTGGATTTAGAGATGGAGAGGCACGCGTGGTGCAACGGCAGTATAGAGGTTACTAAAAATAGAGAGGCACATAGAATACAATCAGGATATAATTATCTGTTTCGTATATTTCGATAAGTCGTTAGGTGGAGTCGATTGGATGGAAATAATGAATGATTTATAGAACATGGGTGTAGATTGGAGTGATATGCGAATTATCCACAACCAGTAAGCATCTCAGACAGCTCAGGTGAGAGTGGTCAATGGATAGACAGGATGGGAAATGTTAAAGTGCCTGGTAATACAAGTTTGTATAAGAATTAACATCAGATGGCAATTGATAAAATCACTTACGCTTGCGGTTGATCAAACTTTAGTTTTTTAGGCAGCCAGGAGGCTAGGATAATTACTGTGCTCATTATAACACCATTGTGATAGGAATGGGATGAAGGTAAATGTAAGCAAAACAAAGGTAATGGGATTTTTGAGACGGAGGAAGACAAAAAAAAAACACAAAATAGGAGTGCAAAACCTGTAGCTGGAACAGTTTCACCAACGTTGAAGTGTTTGGTGAGGATGGTGAAAGTAATGGGCACATAGGAATTGCGTTAAGCCTCCAAGCTTTTAAAAACAAACAGTAGGTGTATAGCAAAGAAATTCCTCGTGATGCCGAGGAATGATTAATACGAGGGTTGCTATTTATATTTTCAGCCTTTTAATGAAAAGACAGTAATTATTGTTGAAAATGGCTTCATTGTTTTTCGAAGTATTCTGCATGATAATCAATACACTTTTGCATTTTTGGCAACCGATTCCCGTGAGATTTTTTCCACTTCGATTGAGGTATCTCATAAAAACATGGTTTTTGAATGCATCAATGGCTTCTTCAAGTGCCGAAAAACGTTGGCCGACCAATTTTTTTTTGATAAATGGGAATAAAATGAAGTCATTTGGTGCTAAATCAGGCCTGTACGTAGGATGACCCATCAATTCGACGTTTTAGCCAGTCAAATAGGTAGTTGAATATATCGATCGGTGAGAGCTTGTATATTCATTATGAAGAACGATCCTTCCTTGCCCCTTCTTTTTTCGTAGTTCACCACGCACTTCAGGCAAACAAATGCTCGTGTAACATTCATAACTCACGGTTCTACATCTACATTGCTCTAGCAGTACGGTTGCCACATGTCCAGTTATTCCGAAGAAACTGGCGATCATTTGCTTCGATGTGCTTTGTGCACGATTCACTTCAGTCGGATTTGGCTCGTCTTGGAAGTCTCATGCATTGTATTGCTGTTTTTTCCGGATCATACGCATAGATCCAAGATTCGTCATCTATGTGGATGCTATAGGCAGCTTTTGATGCACTACGATTGTATTTCTTGAGCATTTTTTTACACCGATTTACAAGAGCATCTTTTTGAGCTTTTGTCAAAATATGCGGGATCCAACGCGAAAACTTTTTCACAGCTAAATGTTCATGCAATATCTCGTTGATTCTCACTATACTAATTCCCGAGGATGCCTCAATCTCACGATAAGTCAATTGACGATCTTTCTCTACTAGTTCTTGCACAGCATCAATGTTTTCTGACGCAACAGCTGATATTGGACGACCTTCACTACTTTCATCGCTGAGCGAACGGCGGCCATGATGGAATTCGTTTTACCAGCGTTTCACAGTGGGAAAGGATGAGGCTTCATCGCCAAAAGTGGAAGTAAGTTGATCGATGCTCTCCTGTCTTGGTTATCCACATCGAAAGTCATAAAAAATCATCGGACGAAAGTGTTCACGAGTTGACTCCATTTTTTTGCTGAAACAATATTTTCTATTCGCTGTAAACAACAGAAGTAATGATCAAACGAAGTCCTGGAAGAAGTTAGCGTTAAAAGAGTCAAAATTTTGGATGGAAACGTCAGATGGTGCCTTAAGCCCTTAGGGTTACCCAGGATAAAAAAAAGCACCCTTCGAATAAACTTTGATGATAAGTATACCTGAAATTTACACTTTCAGGTTTCCTTTCGTGGAATGGTCTGATGTCCATGTTACATTAGCCACGACTATCGACTTTGAAGTCCCAGAAAACCCACTCACCCAACCTTCAACCTCCCCCTCTACTCTGTCCAATGGGTATATACTCGTATTCAAGAGCTGTGTGTGTAACTTGTGCCAGATGACGCCGCTAGTCGGTGAAACGTGTTGTACTGTGAAATAAAGTCTGTGGAAAATGACAAACTCATTTGAAGTTAGGGCCTGTTTATACGAAGCGGAAACTTGGTCGTTGTAGCTTGAGGCATCTGAGATGTATGTGTGGAGAAGGGTGGAAAAGTTAAAATTAGGGGATGAGGATAGTGCGGTGGCTAACTTAAAGGTTTCCACCGAGAGGTTCCAGCTTCACATCCTGGAGACAACAAATATTTTTCAGGGGTATCCCGATCTCTACTTGAGGTTCTTTGTGGAGAGTACTTTGAGCGAGTACCACGTCCGTCGAAAGGGACGTTAAACTGCAGATTCCTTTGCGTCTTACGACAAGAGTAGGTTAATGCCAACGCCGGGTTTACCTCCACCTTTCCTTTCCCATCCATTCCTAATGGCCCGGATGACCTTAGCTGCCAGTCACCTTCCATACAATAAAGATTAATAATTTACGGAAACGAAGCTTAGAAAGAAGTAAAACCCAGGGGGACGGAGTAGAGATGATTGTAGGGAAAATCCAACGGGGGCAGACGAGGTGGGTGATTAGAATTCTGGTTGGCAATGGAGCGTTGTCATTTAGTATGGAGGGGAGGCATCATATAAACCAGGTAGGTGATGAATAGGATAGGCAGATGGGATAAAATGGAGGTAATTTTTATGCCAAATTGAAGAATATCCGATTGTATTGTGGGGTATTCTACTCGTGACGGGACTCATTTCTCATTTTTACTCATCATATTTTCCGTGGACAAATAATTGAAATATTTTTCCGTTTCCTTCGTCATAAATCCTTTGAACGTGACGCCATCACTCTAACGACCGTTACTTTGTTAGACGCCTCAGTGGGGAACGGACGCTGCTGGGAGTGCCTGTCATTTTGCTCCCCCTCCCTCCACCTTTCCGGCGTGGGTGACCCAACTACGCCATATCGTTGCTCCCCCCCCAGTACCTCAACACAATTTTAATGTGCTATAGGTTCATGCAAGCCATTCCACCACTTCTAAAGTCAAGTCTCTATGGATATAAATTCTTTAAAACGTATGGCTTTTGCCCAGCCATATTCAATACTTTTACCATTCATAGTTCCACTGAACATTTTCTGAATAGATATTATTTTGATCTTCATCTATGGTGATTTCCACCGTTTAATTGTCTTCGTCCTTATTAATAATGCAATTCATTTTTTCCTACTAACTATCCAGACATTTTTAATTTCTGTAAACATTTTCGAATGTATATGCTGTAATTTGATCTTTTTACGAAATTCTACGAGTAATTTTTCATTTCTGTAGTCTTTAAATTATGTTAAATGTATTGTAATTGCTGCCATTTCCACAACTGTTTAGTCTTCATGTTTATTCATCATTTCTTGTTGGTTTTATTCCTCCATTAGTGTCTTTAAAACACCTATACCACTACCTTAATTTACTTTATTTCATCTTGTACCATTTTTTATAAAATCTGTAATTACTAGTTTATCCTTATGTTTTATTTTTGGAACTGGTTCAAGTTTGGAAAGGGTTCAAATCCCGTCGGTGTTGAATATTTTTCAGATGTATCTCGATCCCTACTTGAGGTACTTTGTGGAGGGCACTTTGAGTGAGTACGCCGTCCAAGGGATGGGACGTTAAGCTGCGGACCCCTTGGCGCCTTTCGTAAAGAGTAGGCTAATGCCGACGCCGGGTTTCTCTCCACCCTTCATCCTTTCCTCTCCATCCCCTATGGCGCAAATGACCTTAGCTGTTGGTCGCCTCCCCAAAAAACTAGTACTAACTTGCTTCAAAATATTGTCAATTGCAATCAATTTATATAGATAGGAATCGGGATATTTTTATTGATTAAACTTCATCATGATAATTTATCAAATTAAATTACGCGCATTCAAATTGAATTCATAGAGTTGTGCTCTGGTTCATCTTTACTTTTGGTTATTAATTCAGAAAGATATAGTCATGTCGTATAACTTTTTTCTTTACGGCCAATGAATTCTTACTTAATGAACCCGTAATTACTTCATCCATGATTAAATTTAGTATCAACTGACTTAGTGAGCAGCCTTTCCTTAGGTCTTTTTCATGGGGCACAACTCTTAATAAAGATGCTTTAGTTTTTAATCTCTTAGCTCGTGTTTTTCACATCATTTATCTAAGTTTCTCTATTCCGTTGTTAAGTTCATTCGCCCTCCAATACTTCGCGGTCCTTTTGGTTTGTGTTCGTACAAAAGTTAAACCATTGTTCTATCTCAGTCCAAACTGTATTTAAGTATATATATGTATATATATATATATATATATATATATATATATATATATATATATATATATATATATAATATCTTCGAAATGGAATGCTCTTCGGCGACGCACAAATATATAAAAACACAGATGTAGATTTTTAGAATATAGAGACACAAAGAAAGGATACTCACAATTATATATATATATATATATATATATATATATATATATATATATATATATATATACGCCCGGCAAGAGGAAAGATCCGGTGTTCGAGTCCCGGCCCAGGAAATATTTTTACCCTTGTGATCCGTTCGATTCCGCCTTCCCCACCTTTATTGTGTTTGCCCTTTATGTGTGTTCCTATCCCTTTTCCTTATATCTGTTTCAATATAAATGAGTATATATATATATATATATATATATATATATATATATATATATATATATATATATTTAAATGATCATCCCACCCATATCGGCACCTCACCTTTGCAGTTTACACGCGGTTTTGGAAGCGGCCGCGCTGCGGGCAACGGCCTCCAACGACCGATCCCGCCAACCCACCCTCCCGACTCTTCACCCCCGCCCTTTCCTCCCGCCATCCCTCGTCGACCGCCGCCGCCGCAGCCAAGGTCCGCATCCTCTTGTCGGCAGTTTGGAAACGTCCGGAGTTTTAGGGATCAGTTCTAGCACTCCTTTTCCATCCGCCCATCCCATCCATTTGTTTTCGATAAATTGAATCGCCAGCGGATTGTTTCCCGATCGAGGGGACGAAATGGAGCTTCGCTCCTCACGGAGTTCGCTCTGTGACCACGAATCCCCGTCTGGGTAGATTGCTGAGCGGAGAGAGAAGGGATTATTTTTTTGCTGATTGGAAAAAGCTGGTTAATTGAAACGGTTTTAATGCATAATTTACTTGATTCAATAAATTCCGATTAAATTAGCCGCATCCAATCGCCCTCAAGATACACGTATTTTTATTATTGCTTTAATTTATAATCGGGGAAACTTGAGCTGTATATAGAAAAGGGTGACCTATAATTGAGAAAATGAGCATAAAAGAGTTGTTAACACCCACGCTCTTTCAGGCATTTGTCATTTTACGAGTTGCGGATAACATTTAGAAAAAAAATAAAAGAGGGATCTTATTTCACGGACCCATGTTAAAAAGAGCTAATTAAGGCATTTGTTATGATTAAATAAAACAAGATAAGTAATTGCGATTAGAAAATAAGTATGACGTCCGGTTAAAAGAGATGGTAGGAATAGGAGCCCCTTCTAAAGGGAGAGCTATTATCAGTAAGATGTCAATGCAGGCTTTGCGGTGTTGAGGAAACTTCAATTTAATTTTTATAGTAAGAGTTGACTGAGCATAATACTTTATCAGCTGAGAGTACACCCCGTCAATTATATACTAAAACCGTTGCTCTTTCTGCAAAAAATTTGTGAGCACAATAAAACCATAGTTACGAGCCCAGGTAATTTTGGTCGGGACACCGCACTGTCATTTTCCATTTCTTTTGTGCACATCTAACATTTAGGTGCAGTAAAACCATTAAACTCTGTTGTCCTAACACTCCGCAACTTGTTCAACTAGCGGTTCGCCGCGCATGACATAGATTTAGATGTCATTTAGGCTTTCGCCTTTTTCCCTTTCATTCCTCTTTGAGTTAGTGCGATGCGAGAGACCTCACGCAACATCGCCTGCGTAATTAAAACACTTTGTCTTTCAACTTCCTCTTTCACGTTCCACCTTCTCCATCTTCCCTTCCTTCACCCTCCACTTCTGTAATTCCCTCGTCCTCCCTTTTCTCCCTCCCACCTCTTTCTTTCCTTTCCTCCTCGCTCTTTCTTCTCTCTCCCCCTCCCCGTAATCCACTCACCTCTCTTCCGTAACTTCTACCAACTGCCCTTTCCAGTAAATCCCATTTCCCACTCCCCTCCCACGGCGACGTCATCCCCCCATCCCGGCACCACGGCCGCAACTTCCAATCAACAGCCCTCACCCCTCTGGACCTCTTCCTTCTTGACAAATTCCCCCTCCTCCCTTTCCTTCCCCCCACCCCCAGACACGCGGACCCACTCAGCGTCGTCTCTCGCATTCTTCCTAAGGGCACCTCGTCTTTCGTCCCCCTTCTCTCCGTCCCTCCCTCATCCTTCGCTCCCTTCGTCACTTACCATTATCTTCCCTCCCTCTTATCTCCTAATCTTCTCAGCATTGAGAAAGAGCCTCTCCCACTCTCTCTCTCCCCCCCCCCCAAATTCGCATCACTTGGCCACGCCCCCACTCCCCCTCGCCATCATCCTCTAATTGCCGGGTCGGGTTTTTGGAAGCCCCGTGAGCGGAGCAGGAGTGCAGAAAGCTTGGGATGGAGCAAGTGGTGGCGCGTGGTCTCTATAAATTACGCGGAACGTGTTCCAGTGTGCGTGAGGTAATTCGAGGTTTTTTCGAGTGTTTCTCCTCAACTGCTCACTCTTCTCCGAGCGAGTTTGACTGGATTTTTGAAAGCATTAAGGTGAGAATCTCTTGCGGGCCGAAGGTTAAATAATATGTGTTAATAGCTCGCACGGGTTTGAGGCGGGAACCATTTCTGAATATGCTTGAAGGATTACACGATTCTATTCTAACCAAGCTAGTTTGGATAATAAATCCGAAAGGCGATTAATGAGCTGTGGAATGGACAGATATTAAATTACATTATTTTCTTTTCTTTAATAGATGTCGAGAATAGTCTCAAATGAATTCATCCTGGTCATTAAATTGCTTAGGCCAGCGAAAATTCCTGATTTTCAAGCTATTCTTTTGCTGGACTCTTTATTTTACACTTAACACTTATTAGCGCCTATTCTCGTGAGCGTAGAGTCAGTGGTAATTAAGTTGAAATACTGTATTGTATTCGCAGTCGTTTGCAGTGCCAATTATTTTCATATTTTGAGATTACTAAATGGTTTTATATTTTTTCCCATTTCGGAGTAAATGCTGTTGATGTCCATTATGTACCTGGTGAGGAACCATCCCTTCTATAAAACACTTGATTTGCTTGGCCTGGTAGTTACATGTGAATTTTATCGCTTTTAATTTCGGGAACTTGAAAAAAGAAGTTCCGCGTTTCTCAAGAAAAATAATTTATAGAAAATAAGATCATTCTTCAATCAATCAATTAGCTAAAGTTGTCAAGCCATGCACTGTTATAATGAGACGTGGCTATTTTTACTATAAGGTAAGGAATTTTTTCCCAATTTCAAAGAATACATACCGCGACGTTTCGAATGAACACTACTCGTACGTATAAACTTGTACGCGTATAATTATGATTCCAGAGAATCATTTAATACCAGGAAGCTATATGTAACTCCGATTATCTGAATAAAATACAGCCATCGTTCGTTTAGCGTCGTTCTGATTAGCACTCATTGGCTTGAGCGAAAAATTATCGTCCTCGTAGCATCCTATTATTTCCTCAAAGGGCATTGATATGAAATTAGTCATAGTTTGATGAGCTTCACAGGTCAATCATTTAAAGTGAATGCTGGCACTCTGTTTTATTTATAACTTCCAATTTTTCCTATTCGTCTTCTATTTTATCATTAAATGCGCCACATACAACAGCAGCCGTCTAATTCAAAGTTGTTGCATGTTCTCAAAATTCTCTTCCTTCCTCACCGGCCTACTCAAAGTGCTCATTTATGTTTTTCCCACCAAAATCCCACTATTTTAATATTTCTTCTGCTCACTTTTTACAACGTATGAACACCCACAATATGCAGTCTTAGTTTTGTGTGACTCGTTTATGTAGCTCTACAGTTCAGTAAAAATAGTTTTGAAAAAATGAAGGCAGGCTTACCTAGTGGAACAGATAATTCTTGAAAATGAATAATAAAAATAATCATCTTGAATAAATAGAGCGGTAAGAGTGGGATGATAATAGGCTGTATCGTAATAAAACAGCAAGTATATTAATGTCTATTATATCAACGATTCCAGCTCTTTCTTTGAACTTAGAAAATAATAAAGAGGCAAATTTTTCATCTACTATAGCTAATGCTGCTGCCTCAAAATGCACTTAATAATTTGTGTAGTTTGAAAAATATTATTTGTTTAATGGGTTGATTCAAAGTGGTTAAATTATGTATCCCTTGCACCGGTGTAAATAAGGTTATTTACATACCTATTCCTTTTGAAGATAATTGTAATAATAAGTCATGCAAAAATTCATTTTAAAAGTTTAATTTGGAACGCGCGGTGATTTTCTATTCCTATAAATTGCGAGCTTATGCGATACATGGAACATATATCTGTCGCTTGCGTGTTAAAAAACTCGTGCATATGGTATGCTCTCGAAATTTTCAAATTTACATGACTCAAAGGTTATCGGGAACTTATCCCTCGTGAAAAACGAAGTATGTTGGAGACTGTTGGTGAAAATATATCCCAAACTAAAAGTTTTAAAAACTAGGACATTTTTTTATAGCACAGTCTAAATTCACTAAAATCTAGGTTCAACATGCCATTTGTAATGCATTATAGTGTAAATATTTAGAAGCCATTTCCTATACAAATACTTTATACCCTGGCTACTGAATTAATTGTGGTTTTTATATGCTTATATTTCAATAGCAAATATTTTCTCCCATCCTCTAGCAACTTCCAAAATTTCTTCACATTAATTCACTTTAATGGCATGGGAGGTTAATTGATTCATTGGGTGTAAAAAAATACGCTCAGTAAATTCAAATGGAGGACCATATAGAAGTAATGACGCATAGGTGTTAAAAAGTGAATACGATGGACTTACTGGGTTGCGGTTGTTGCGGATAAGAATAAGTGTGGAGCTGACTCTCTGTGATCCGGGTATTTGGAGAATGATAAGGGGTGTAGAAAGTTGAAAAGAGCTGAGCCGGCATTCCCAAGTTCAAGAGAATGCTGTCGCACCTCGACGGGAGGTATGAGGCACTTCCAAAACTCCTTTCCTTGCTCTAAAACTCTCCGAGGTCTTTCTATTTCTATAGCACCGTGTTTTCTATGAATAATCCAGCCCTTCGTCGACCTTGCCTTTGCGTTCTCCTGTGCTGTGCGGAGTGAAAAGGTAGGGAAGTAAGCTGTGCACTGCAGTTAAGTTAAAGAGGAAAACTCTGCTGCTGCGTGTATTTTTTAGCGAAGAAGGCGTGATGGGTGGGGGATTTAAAGTACGAGGCTGCAGGCGCAAAGGACGTTATACTTAATTATTTCTTCGGGCACCGTTTCGGTGTTATTATTCGGGATCCTCCTTTCTTCATCTTTTCCCCTAATTTTGCTTTTTTCCGACTTCTTTAATATTCTGCCTTATTTTTTTATTTAGATGGTATTCTTTTTTACTGTCTCGAGCGTGACCTTCTGTGTGACTCGGATTTGCTTCGGTGAGAGTAGCAGACATTTCTCAAGGAATATTTAGCTTCTATCTTTCCCATTTGCATCTCATAATCGTTTAAAAGTTTACTATCTACCCGATAATATTTTGTGTGACATATTTATATTGAATTAATTTATGTCTAGTTTTATTTCTCACAAACATTGCTATATTCATAGTCATATAGAAGCGTATAGGTGGTCTGAAAGGTTTAAGACCTCAAAAATTTCAGGAAAATGTCTTGTATCTCTGTTAAGTCGGAAACTTTTCAGACCACCCAAGTAGATCTTCTAGTGCAACTGCAGTTTCAGGTCTCTAAGTGTACCATAATTTATCTACTGCGTATAAGAAAACATTTCTTCTCATATAAATTGATTTATTTATGTAAGAACTTTATATTAACCAGGTATTTTAACTTTCACTGTGTAACAATTGACGAATTCAAGCACAGGGTCCGTTCAATAGGTATCCGGACTGGTTCGCTGTAGCCTCAACGAAGCGGGGGATGGGGGTCCGACTGGTCGGTTCGGTAGAGGGGTCCCTTACCACTCTGACGCACTTTAGTTCAGTCGCCTCCGGGCATGCCTTGAGACAGGAGGTGGATTTTTGTGACGTGGGATTGTTTGTGGTGTCGTCGCGCCAGCATGCAGCGCACCGTCGAGCAACGCTACGCTGTGAAGTTTTGCGTTTAACTCGGAAAATCCGTGTCGGAGATCCTTTAACTCATTAATCAGGCTAATGGGGATGATACCTAAAGCCGCACAAGAGTTTTTGAGTGGTACAAAATGTTAAAGGAAGGGAGCTCGTCGAAGACGGGCACCGCGTCGGACGCCCGACGACCACTCGAACCGATGCTTAGGTGGCCAAAGTGAAAAAGGTTTTGGACTCTGACAGGCGTTTAACCATCGCCCTTATCGGTGAGGAAACCGGCCTTTCAGTCGGGACCGTCCACACCATTGTAAGAGAGTATTTTGTGGTGAGGAAAGTGCGCGCGAAGCTAGTGCCGAACATCTTGAACGAGGAAAAAAAACTGTCGCGGGTGGAAATTTAGCTGCTGACGAAATTCGGCGTGGCCACATTGCCTCACCCACCTGACTCCACCTGACTTTTTCTTGTTTCCACGAATAAAAAAGGAGCTCAAAGGATATTGGTTCCACTTCATCGAGGCGATCCAAGCGGCGACGACAAAGGCTCACAACAGAAAACCGGAAACCGACTTCCAGCGGGCTTTTGACGAGTGGTAGACACGCCGAACTAAGTGCATCGATACTGGAAAAATGTATTTTGAAGATTATTAAGTAATTATAGTGATAACTGCAATACATTTTGATTTTTGGAACCAGTCCCGATACATATTGAACGGACCCTGTATTCAATTGATCACCGACCGCATTCTGCCCATAATTCTCTACTCATACAATTACCATCATTGTCATGCATCCGCAGATTAACACGCCATTTATAACCGTTTAGTACGATTTCCTCTTATTCTGCAAAATGATTTTCAAACAATTCAAAATGAATATACCCGCGATATAAGAAGTACGTATTTTGCCAGGCATATTCTCATGAAACAAACACAATGTCACAAAGTAGCTCCTTCCATTTCTAAAGTAAAAGATAAATCAAAATCATGTCGATGCACTCCCCAGGACACCTACTTGCCATCCGCTTAAAAGAAATTCACCTTTAAACCCATACCGTGCAGTAACGCAAATGAGCATAGAGCAGATTATAAATTAGGTCTACATAAATGTTTGCCAAAGGAGCGGCCGCCATATTCTCGTCAATATTTAAAAAGACAAAATACTTTCGTACTAAACGTATTATCGTATTACTCATAAAACCGAATGCTCACAAGCTGTCATAGAATTTTGTTTTATTGAAAAACGACTTGATTAAGCTTCCTAAATATATTTAAAAATTTCTCAAACATAACGTTGACCCTGACCATAAAACCTTCAACGAGCATTTTTTACAAAACTATATTCAGTTGCAACCAACTACGTTGTCAAGCTATGAATCCAAAGTTAAGTAATCCCTTCATAAGAATAACTCACCACATACCTAGTCGCAAACCAGTCAACTTTCCCTCTTCACAAACTGTCTCTTCCATCCAGACCAAATCATTTCACATAGCTACGACATTTCTGTAATATTTTTCTGTATTGTGATATTCATCAGAACCGGTCGTGTAAGTCAATTCATGGAAAAACATGAAGTAAAGAACAATTTTTTAATGCCGTATGATATTATTATGCTTATTTGGAACCGATTTCTTCGTTTCAGTTGACAATGTCCGGTGTTTCTGATCTCTTTCCTCTTCATCCTTTTTAATGAATGGAGCGCAATTCAGACATTCAGCCCAGTTGCGATTCCAAACTTGTTTATTGCACAGAAGACATCCTATATAACCTATTTTGAAAGTATTCCCTTCAAAGTCAAAAACATAAATTAATGGGAGATTATCTGAATAACTTTATCAATTTTACGGTTATATTCTTCATACAAGAGGATCACTTGGACGATTACTAGCAAATCGGTACAGCAAGAAGGATAATGATGCCGGTAACATCGACCTTGGTCTCGAAAAAAATCATATCGCCAATATTTCAAATATTTATAATCTTATCAAATCGGGAAATTATTTATCATCATAATTATCTTCGAGGTTTAGAGTATTTTCATTACCTAGGTATGTATCATTAACGACGGTCGAATTTTCTCAGAGATATCACGATAATTGGTATATCATGTGAAGCGTGATAAAACGTTTTAAAAGAATGACGATCAACCAGGGACCCCCATTTACGCGCGATATTGTATTTTTTGGTATCCGTTAACGATCCCGAATCTTTAATGGCCTCCAGAGCTCAATCCCTGCGGACATTCGCGAAGAGTTTTATCAGTCCCTGCACTGCCTTCCATGAGGAACGGCTCACTTTTCGGGTCTGCCATGCCTTGAGTAATAGGAGAGGAAAAGAGTTAACCCCGTAATCTCCCCAG
The DNA here is from genome assembly GCF_022747635.1 of Hetaerina americana. Classification (NCBI taxonomy): domain Eukaryota; kingdom Metazoa; phylum Arthropoda; class Insecta; order Odonata; family Calopterygidae; genus Hetaerina; species Hetaerina americana. The sequence continues at coordinate 88,094,780 of NW_027286985.1, forward strand.
GATTGTATGAGAAGTTCGAGCGTTCGCATTTACCCACGTCGGGGAAAAATTGAAGAGATTGGGCAATGAAAAGTTTTCCATGCCTTCGACTCCCACACCCTCCCCCTCTTCCCATCCCCCACCCCCCGATTATTCATTCACTCGCTCGTTTCCCTCGGCCGGCCTTCCCACGGCCTCCCCGTAATCTCGCCCCTCCGACATCGCCGATCCTCGCCTCCCCCCACACGGCGCCACCCATTCCTAGCCCGCCCACTACCGGAGGGAGGAGAAAGAAAGAAGGGAGGAGAGGGGATGGGACTCATTCACGGCAAATCCCTTCCTCATAAAGCTCTCACTCCCAACCGGTGCTTCAAGCGCGCAGGTATTAAACGCCCTCTCTCGTCCTTGCGTAAACTTTCCGCTACTCTTTATCGCTACCGAACCCACTCCACCACCTCTCTTGCCCCCCCCCCCACTACTGGGATATTTCCCAGGCGAAATACTTCTCCCCTGCGCTTGGATTCTCGTGAATAATACGTTCGTGTGAGAGAGGTCTGGGTGGGCGGGCTATAGCCGTTTGAGTTGGGGGGAAAGGAGGTGGAGGAATAGGAAGGAAGGGTGAGAGGAAATGGAAGGATAGAGCGATAGGGAGTGGAAGGGGGAATTTAGGAAAAAAGCGTATAATTACGAAAGCGATCTTTCCCACCACCTACCACGCCTCCGGCATTTCTCGCCTTAAGAGTTCGTAAGCTAAAGTGAATAAGTGCGCTGAGAAACCCGGCGAGCCAAGCCGAAGGAGATCGTGGTACCTTAAATTGTGGTGAGGGTTTCCCTGCAAAGGGTCATAGCAGCGGTGGCAGGGAAAAGGAATGAAGTATGTCATTCACGACTGTCGCCTGCAAATCTTCAAATCTCTCGTTCCTACAACAGACTGAGTGCTTTGCTAGTGCCCATCGAACAGAGAGAATAATCCGAATCCATCGGATTCTCTCGCGATTCAACCTTTATGCCAAACACCTTAAAGTATGACGGAAGAAAACACAAGAGACAGATACCGATCACACTGTGGAATGCATACTATTGTCACACAGAATGAAAAGGTGTACATGTGTCGATATGTGCAATTATGTATTCATACTTGTTTTCAAGTAAATATTTACACTTATGTGGCTGGTGCCCTAGTACTCTTGCCAAGTGCTCTTGCGGTGATTGTGACACACGACTGAATTGAGATGAATGTTGACATTCAATGGTAGGTCTTTGCTTTTATTCCTAAATGTTTGTGTATAAGCATGCATACTTGTATGCCGGGAAAAGTAATTATGTAAATGTAAATATTATATAAATTATTACCGATTATATAAACCTTACCGGTGATTCTCGACATTCACCACGAGGTGTTTTTAATTTAAAAATAAATAAAGCTTATTATAAAGAAGTGGAGGATATTGGATAATACTAAATATAAGATCATGGAATTTAATGAAATTCGTATTGAATTAGTGGCGCTTCCCGGCGGAGGGTATCCGAGAAGAATGTTAGCCAACACTTTGTTGCGAATTCAGAATTTCACCTGTAAATGTCTGATTTTCAGGAAATACTATTCACTTTTGGGCATTTGCTAACCTTCTTGGTTCTGACTAGATTCACCAGAAAGTAAAACAAACGACAAAGTACTAGGCATTGTAGGGATCGGTATGGCTCTAGGAGAAATTCAAAAAAGGTATAAGGAGTGGATGAAGGGGATAATGAGAGACGGGATGGTGAAGGTGGTAAAAGAGGGAAGAACAATGGGAAAGCATGGAGAGGAATTGACTTTTTGGGTGGAAATAAAGGAGTTAGAAGGAACACATAACTAAAGAATGGGTAACATTAGCACGCAGTATGGGGTTTAAGTATGTTTATGTCGTATTAGTTAGGGCATACGAGTAAAATAGTGTGCAGTATCAGTGTCCTTGCAAAACATACCCTCAGCTGGTAGACTAGAGCTAATAATAATTTTGACATTCAACCAATTTCCAGTCTTTACCATAGCCTATGTATTAGCTTTGTGTTGATACATATTCTATCAATAGTATAAGATAAGATCAGGGTAGAACCTCTTTCGAGTTTTTAATTGGTTGATAGGACACGTGCTATCGAAGTAAAACTATTAAAGCGGAAAAATAAAAATTAGAATTAGGGAATTTTATATGTGGCTTAAAAAGCCAATTTGGGCGTACAATTTATTTTAAAATTGTGGTAATTACTTAGACTAGCTCATATGAAGACGGATGCCAAAGGTTAAATTTTCAATTTTGATTTCATTTAATTGAGATGTCTCACTTCTCCTATTTGCATGTGTTTTTTTCTGTTTTACGGGTGGTGTTCTAACTCTCACCGCCACACGCCCTTGCGGCGAATCACGGGGTATTATGTAGATGTAGATTCCAAGTGATTCTACCCTTAAAATTCCTAGTAGTTTAATATAGTTAAAAAATAGTTATTAATATATTTTAAAAAAGATTAGTGCAGTTGGTTTTATAAATATATGTTTGATGTGTGCTCGTCGCATTTTACTATGGGCACCATCATTTGGTCAAATGATGTCAGAAATGGTACAATGGGGGTACGTAATTTCGAGTTCAATGAAATTTCATTCGTGTTCAGTCCCTAATAAAAAACATAAAATATGGGTGAGATTATCCGAACGACACTTTACTCATCGAGAGAGATAGGAATAAATAAATGCTCCCGGCGAATTCCTCATCTTGATTTTTTTTTCTGGCATGAGTAAAATTCAAAAACGACTGCATATTTCATGCTAAACTCATACGGTGCTTGCATTTAAATTTTAGAATACTTTAACATGGCTTTTGGTTTTAATTGACTGAGGAACCTTTGAAAAAATATCTATTTGAATTTTTACCTTTGATATAAATGCTATATAACATTCAATTTGGAAATAGTAAATACAATGACTTTCGTCTATAACTTCAATTTTAGTCATATAGGAGTATTTTGAAAGAATTGAATTGAAGCCTCTTTGATGCCAGGCTTTCAATACGTGTATAACCTTGCAAGAACAAATAATTAAATTTAGAATGCCGAATTTAACTCTTACGAAACCAAATCAAAATTACATTGCTAAGCGAGATCTTTGGTTTTGTAAATAACAGATATTTAAGGCTGTCATAAAAAGAATATATTCAAATTTAGTTCTTGCTTATGGGTTTCACTTCGGTTGGTTCTTGATGGTTCACAGATTGACTCGATTGTAGCATTAAAAGATAATTTCATTGTAACGGATGATATTCTTGTCTCATCTGTTTTTCAATATTTCTGTTTAATATGAGTATATTAATATAGGTATACGATATACAGGTACTGTACACAAGACATAATATAGAGCGAAATCATTAAGGGCGTGGTCCTTCGTCGTGAACACTCGGGGAAAGGTACAGTTTTTAAAAATCGTGATACTTAATGAAGTGAGAAAGCTAAGTACGTACTTGGCATTGCTATAATTATTCACATGAAACCCATTTTTGCCACTGGTAGGTAAAAATGGGAGCTTGTGACAGCTACGCGATTTGCCTGTGGAGACTGAGACAAGGGACGCTACCACTGCTATTCGGTTTCATTACCTGACCCAACATTGCTACTGCATTTTATACTTGGCGGAACATACTCTATTCTACCGGCATAAAAATTAGGTCTATTGTGGAAAGAGTTTAGAAAGTTTCATTCACCCATTTGCTCTTTATTTTTAAAATTTAAATTTTTCAAAACTTTTGATTTTTTCAAATTTAAATTAAATATTTAAATGGTGATTCCTTTCACAGCTCATAAACGATATCGCGAACTAAATTAAGAAGCAAATGAGCAGACGTTCATTTTTGTTTCATTGTGGCAGATATAAGTAAGTCACGCTAACTTTCAAAAACTATCTTCATTCGCGCCTCTTTAGATATGTTTCGTCAACTGAAATACTGTCGAGTAATTAAACGTGATAGCATTGTGTATGCATAGCAAACATTTATTTCCGAAGGCACGAAATCATGTATCTTCCGTTCAAAGCTGTTATCACGACAAAAAAAATATTTTAAAAGCGTGTCTAGAACTGAGTTTTTAGTTTGCTCGGGACTTGCAAATCTCTTCACTTCCTAACGGCGGGGAAATGCATTTTTTTGACACGGTTTCCATCGTCAAATTTCACTCATGTCGTCTAGTAATTACCTTCACCACCCTATGGAGTCCTCCTTCCGGAGTTCCTCCTCTCACGTCTGTGGGAAAGAATCGTGACTTGCGGGTAGGGAGCAAGTAGGGTGGAGCCAGGTCGCGTCTCACCTCTCTTGGGGGAATCCACCATCTCTCCTTCCCTCAAGCTTATCATCGTGACGAAATTTCGCACCTCGTTTGCTCCCCGTCCCCATTTTGCGCACCCCCTGCGATCCAGATGTTCCGCCCTCAGCGAGCCGAGGACGCCCGTCATCTCCCTTTCTCCCTATCACTCCCGCAGCTCGCCGTTTACCCCTCAGCTCCATTCCGACGCTCGCTGGAGGAGATTTTTTTTCCATTTCCTCAAATCCCCGTGCACCTCTGCAACCTTCTCCCACAATCACCCTCCTCCTGCAAAGCCGCACCCCTTCAATCGTTTATCAGGCGCCTGCTTAACTTCCCCATTTCAATCCTGTCTTCAGCCAGTTGTCTTCACATGATAATCCGGTGTCCTTATATTGTGGTGAGGTTAGCGAAGAAACTCGTGACGTATATCCACCTACTTAATTGTCCCTGTTTTATTTTGTAGAAGGCATGGCGCGGTGAGTAATTATTTTTCTTCCCGTCCGTATTGCTGTGGCATAACATGGAATATTTATTAGGTTTCCTAGGACTTTGGTGTAACGCATATAGGCTGTAATGGTCTCTACTTTCATGGTAACCAATTTGAGGGCGAGTGCATTACCGGAATGGGAGAAGGTTTCATTTTATTTTGTGTAAAAATAATCATTCCCACGTTGAGCTATTTCATGATGCAGGTATTTCGTCCTGCGGTACAGTCACTGTAATCGTAGAGCATAAAGGTATAATCTATGCATGAATAATTGGTCGATTGAAATAATGAAATGAGAATTCCCACAGCTATTTTTTACATAAAATGCGTTTATATGGTTACGCTTGATCAAATGATAGAATACGAATGATCATGATGTGGGATGATTATGGTACATATGCATGTATTAATACGCGATGTACCTAGTAAATCGATATGCAAAGTAACATTTTTAATAATTCAGAATACATTTCTTAAATTTTCTCGAATTAAAGCCCTCAGCAACTTATTTAAGTTCCAATGTAGATTGTAACCGTACTCTTCGTTGATATGCTCTCTATACCGGTCTTATGGGTGGGGATTCGAATGGCATCTCTCAATCACCATCGGTCTGCATGTATACCACCGGCACAAGTCCGTCTGCATCAGTCTCTGTGCGTACCATTCAGTTCTTCGTAGTTGAGAAATCATTTTCAGTCCAGGGAAAGGGATTGGTCATGCATTGAGTACTCACCAATATTTTGCGTTAAAATAAAGTTTACGCTACAATAATTTACCCTCTAATCAATGGAAAATGTTCTCTCTGACTGATTTCAATTAAATAAAGCCAAGTGTAAATAAATTCCTTCCTCCTCGCTCTCAGTTAATATCTACTTTTCATTTTTCTTGACAGAGTTATCTTAGAATCGTGTATTAGTATTCACCCACGATCTTCCCTTGGAATATTAATTTTCAACCACTTAGACTAATCATTATGTTAAAAATAAGTGGAATTCCGCATTTCATCAGTGACACCCATAGGCTTTAATCTGTACGATAGGACCTTCCGAGCGGCATAGTCCTATACACAAGTACTTTGTTTGTATCACACTTACCGTGACCATCATCGTTCTCCCACCTCGGCAATCGCCATTAATAATGAGTTCTTCCTCGATGTCTCAGAAGAAAATTAGTTTCCCCGAGTGACTTGGAGTAGGTAAACATACTTGTATTGGCTAACTCTACGTTAATGTAGCTAAGGTATTGTCTATTTCGTGAGAAAACCTCTTCAGCTAGAAAATATGTATTGATTAAAGCATAGATATAAAGAAAAATATTTAATTGGTCAATATATGTTATTCCGAACTATTAATTTCTAAAACATGGGAAACAAGAAAGATTCATAGTCATCAAACGGAAAATTCTTTCAAAGGGGTGATTTAAAATTCTCTGAAAAAATGGATGTATAGAAACTAGGATGAAATATTGACTTGTATCTTCTTTTAACATATTTAGTGTTACAATGAAGCCTAGAGAGAAAACTAGGTCACTTGTGACCGTCTCTAACCGTCGGGGCCAAACAAAAGTCAGTGTAATTTTTATTTGATTTCATACTTCGCATAAAGCGCCATGTCCGCAACTACGTAAAATGCCTTCGCTGCTCTCTCTCTCTCTTTCGAGTGCAGGTTTGCTCAGACATCTGAAACTGTGCTATGGGAAGATAAATATTGACTTTCTTTCACAAATACGAATTTACTAGTACGTGGAATAAAATGAATTTCCGTGCACATAACTTTTATTTTACTAGTACGTGGAATAAAATGAATTTCCGTGCACATAACTTTTATTTTACTAGTACGTGGAATAAAATGAATTTCCGTGCACATAACTTTTATTTTAACCCGCACTCCAGTAAAAGTTCATATTCCTTCTGCTTCTTTTCCATGAATTTGAAAGCATCTAAAAGTCCTTTTGATAAAATAAATACACATCATTGTACCTTAGACAAATAAAAAAATGCGGGTGATGCCGCAACAGTAACATTTAACGGAGTCACTCTGATGAAATGAAAATAGAAGAAAGAATTCACTGTTGCATAAAAAATTACAACTTAATTCCTCATGAGTTGTATATGTAATCCATACATAAAAAATTTGTATGAATATTTGTATTTTGATCACAAGGATTGAAGGGGATTAACGGAATTAATGAAGAAAATAATTATTTTGCCTCTTTTTTTCAATCTTGTTAGAAATAGATTATTTTCTGCTTGGTAAATGTACTATTAGGTAGGTTAAAATTTGTTTAATTCAGATACTTTCGCGTTTATTTTTAGTTGTTATTATGGTATCACTGTAAGCATTAATCACAGGTAAAAATGTATTCCCCATTATAAAAGGCTTTATTTGATATGAGAGTGTGCTTAATAACCTATCTCACAATATGTGCACTCGTTTTGACTAAAATTACAAAAAATCATCTGAACGCGAAATAATATTGACACTTTTAATATCAGAAATCCAATAATAAAATAAGTAACTCATTGGTATAACAGATATCTCTATTGTTTCTTTCTCCCAACAACTACCAACGAACTAACTAAAATTGTGTATTTTAATTCTTATTGAGGAATCTTTATAAAATAAATACCAATTTGCATATTTTTTGGCACGGGGGATTCTTACCAACATGATTCCATTATCTTAATTTTTTTTTACCCTCAATCAATTCAATCTCGCCTCTGTATATCTATTCTTAATTCCTCATTTAATTGGTGCTAATTAATTTTATTTTTATTTTTCGGACAATCCGTTTATAAATCAGTTATCATACTACTATATCTACATAAATAACTACTACACCACCATAAAGTTCGTGGTTCAGTCGCATGGCCATGAATTAATAGGATTTCCACTTCTTACTTTCCAGTTCTGCATGACATGTCCTGGTATGATGGGGGCTCGTTGTATAAGTTGTTGTGGTTTGTTTTCAATCATTCCTTTTTTGTTAAATGCATAATTATTTCTTAGGGTGAAATTGACGCTTGTTTTGTACCAAGTTTTCCGCCAGCATCTACGTAAATTTGCACGTTTTTTCGAGGTTTTTAGTGAATGTTTTTTCCTTTTCCTTCCTCTTCCCTAATCTCTCTAATTCATTACCCATCCCATTTGGTTCTTGTACCCCCTGCCACACACCATTTTGGCGTATCGTGAGGTATTTATGTAGTTGTTGAAGGATGTGTGGCAGGGGGTGCAAGCACGAATATTTCCTCATTTGCATCGACCCTATTGTATTAGAAATGTTTTAGCAAATCCTCAAACCAATTAACTATCCCTCAGTTTAGTCTAGTCACTAATCCTTCATAATTCCTTGTACTTACGTCTTCCATCCATCGTTTCTCGAAATGTATTCTGATTCTTTATTGCAATTGGTCTTGTCTCTGTTCCTATTTTATTTATGTCAGTTTTCCTGTTCTTCTCTCTCCTCGGCTGGCTTGAAACAACTTTCCTACGAGAACATCGTAACATTTGGAAGGCGTTAAGTATAATTGTCCCGTTTTTTTAAGTGTAAAGTTGTTTTCATTTATTTTTATCTTCCTGATTGAAAGCACGCCACGTGTACTCATATTTACCCTACCTGAATCTGACAGAATTCGTGGGTTTATAGGGTGAAATGATTTATACAGAGTTGGATTTTTCTGTATAGGTGCAGTGATTCTGAGAATGAAAACATATATTATGAAATTATTTGTAATTCATATTGCCATTTGAAACAAAAGGCTTTTAAGTGACTTCATTTTACATCTTTTATTTGAAAAACTGAAGCAAATTGCCTAATATTGGAAAAAGGAGAGCTAATAATCCGTCGCAATGCTTCAGCCTCAAATCCTGCGGTATTCCAAGTTTCAGTTCCGTTTCGAACAAATCTCAGTTTACCAAACCGCAAATGAGCCAACTTCGACCGGCATAACCACTCGCAACGCGAAACTCAAAGCCGATCAGGTATCTCGGTAACGGTCGAAAACCGCATGCCGAAATTAGGGCTTCGACTTAAAAGGCTCCTCTGTGAGGAAGTAATTGCAATGCGCCTAGTGCAGAATGCTGTTCTGAACCAGTCGAATGAAAGCCGTGGTGAGAAAGAGCGGGATACTTGTTGTTAACCACACGTTTTAATTTTACTCCGAAGCCAGAGTTACGAATGTAGCGTAAGCCGCGACCTCTGCCTTCACAAGAAAAATCCAGCGTATTTTGAACCTGAGTTCGAAACCGATATTCTGGGACATTAATTTCCTTTAAGATGTGACGAATGGGGAGAAAAGTGATGTTCATTTTTTGTATTAGATCCTTCTTTACTTTGGTCTTTTATGAATGAATTTTTATTGGAGATCGTAAGTGAATGGCCATAAAATAACAGAACGACGTTCAAAATTAATAGCGAAAATTACACTGCTCTGTTTCTTAATAAACTATTTTCAAAGTTATTTATTTAAAATAAATAAAAGTCCTTAGAGAAACCCGTGGAGTAAGATAAATTAATTAAGGCATAATTAATTTGTAAATTGTGCCAACATGCATGTAGTGTAGTATTTATGTTCAAAAACAGTTTCACCATTTGAAATAAAGGTAATACATTTTCCATTTATTAAGTTTATATACAGTGGTATTGTAGATGAAGTGCATCATAACCTGTATTTACCCAAGAGACAATTATTACCTCCCACCCATTTTTACTTGAAACATGAGGCGCCTAATCGTTTTGAGACGTCTTCAAATAATATTTTTTTATAGATTCAAAAACCAAAATTTTATGATACCACATCATCTAAAATAATACGGATGTGCGCCTTAGTGAACTGTGGCTGAGTGAGTGATTTTTCACCGAAGTCATACCCTGAGTAAGATGGTGATTCGGCTCCAGCCATTACGTAATGTGCGGGAAGTATTAATACAAATAATGACAAATGATAATAATGAAAGGTTTTCCGACTTTAATTTTTGGGCGTCTTAAGATGGTTTTTGTGTTAATCAGGATTTATGCTAAAGAATAAATATCTTTTAAAGCCATCAGTGCTTGAATCTATTTCCCTTGTTTTACCTAAAACTAATCTGCATTGATAGGGATCCTATCAAATCCCTCATTGGTGCCATAAATTATTTCTGCACCGGTATAGCTGTCTTTATACTCGCCAGGAGGGCTTCCGTTCGGTTTCCCATTTACTTCGTTACACGTATCACTGGTCTTATAAAAACCTAATGCATTCATTCTTGATGACTTTTTCATCGGATGAACTTGAAATAAAAGTTAAATTAGCCCTATAAACTAAATGTCATGAGTATACTTAACTATATTAGCTAATTAAGTAAATATGAAAAGTGAAGAGTCAGGGGTGATGTTGTGGAATCGAGACATAGTAAAAACTTCGTTGCAATTTTCCTGACCTGATGATGATACAGTGTATCGAAACCATGGTCGGAAATAAAGTTTTAACTGTGGAAAATTGCAACGAAGTTTTTATTAAGTAAATATGTTTGGATTAGTTTACAGAGGAAGTCATTTTATAAATTTCTGATTTTTTTGTAAATTGAGTTTGTTGTAAATGTTCTTACCAAATATATAAATCCAATTTGATGCGTGTAAACGCGTGCAAATTCAAAGAACTTCAGGAGATACCGCGACAGTAACTTTAATCTGAATATTCCGCTAATATCTGCATTTTAAAATACTTAAAGTATGATTTGGTTGATTAATTTCTTATGTGAGTGTTCTTTTTTACAGTAAATAGTCGTAAAAATACAAATATGTTTTATATAAATTCATAATCCGAATGGCACCGGAAAAATCACATCGCTCCTAATTAAAATCACAGGAAAAAGAAATCTCAATGTGTCTTTTGAGACTGGGAGGCTATCAACCAAAATTATGATTCAGTGTTGAAATACTTTTCCATTGGGAGTCTGACCAGACCCAAAAAGTTCTAGTTGTCTTCCTTCTGCTTATTCCCGCCTCCATTCCCTAGGACTTAATAGGCCTGCCGAGTTTCGGGGAAACCCATTACAGGGCACTGGGCGGAATCGCTTCAGTTAATACCATTGGAGGGGGGATATTTTTTTCAGAGATTCATTTTTTCAAAGATGTATTGCATTAATTTTGTTTATTTTTACCGTCTTTAACTTACTGTGAGTTGTAAAGCACACCCCCGAGGATGAGTTCCATTAATGTTGCACCACCCCTTATCACGCTTAGAGTTTTAAATTTGTTCCTCGCGAAGAGGTGGTCCATTTACTTCTGCTTCCTCTTTGACCCCTCCACCCCCCCCTGCCCGGAGTGGATCCGTTCCTCAATGCGGTGAGGTCTCAGGGCGTGGCAGGGAAGAGGCGAGGGATGCATCGCTTAATCCCTGGCCGCATCTCTTCCTCCGAACACACCACCATCCCCGCCCTAGCACTTCTTCCCGTGCTTTGTTTCCCCTCCTCTCCCCCGCCCTTAAGCTAAGGTGAACCACATCTTTAGTGCGTGCGGTCGCCCGAAGTGTATCTCCCGTAAACCAAGCCTCGGGCTTACTTCCCCCCATCGTCTCAACTAATCTCCGCAGTGACACTTCCCACGCCTGCTCATTTCCTACCCGGCCACCCCTTCCTTCCCTCCCGAGGGTCCACACATTGGCGAGGGCGGCCCACTTTCCTCGGCATGTGTGGCCCACCACTCCGCCGAATCCTTCGAGATCCTCCCCCGGCGTAACATTAAATTTTTTTATATCCCGACTGAGGTATTTACCCCATTTTCGCTCGGAAATCTCGGCTTTCCGCCGTAATTGTACGCACCCATGCCAATGCATGCACGTGAGCTTCTCTCTTAATCCCCGAGTTGTTATTCTGGATTTTGTGTCCCTGTGGCTAGGTGTGCTCCAAGATTAGGTCTTTGGATTTGGAAAACGGAGTCTCGCCGGATAACAAAGGAAGAAGGGCGTTTGGAGGTCGGGCCCGTTCTCTCTCCAGGGATGTGCGAGTGAAGGGAAAGGTTAACGCTAAATTCTTATTCTAATTTGTTAAACAAGCGGTGTACTTAAAAAGATTTCCTTTCGACAAGAATGGTGCGTGATACTAAGTTGGTGTGAGACTCGTCATAAATCAGAATACTTACCTTGGCCTAAGGATTTAAAATAAGAGCACGGACTCGCACATTCTTCCTACCCCAATCTTCCTTTCACCGATATCAACAAAAAGAATGTTTTTCAAAATCATATGTCCTAGTTCTCTTTTTTATATTTATCACTCGTATGATAATGTGAATTTAAGGACTAATTAATTGGGTATGTGAATATTCATGAACAGAGTGGACTATTCTGATTCTTTAAGCTTGGTTTGTCAGTTAAAGTATAGGTCATGAATATGATTGACGATAAATTTGGAAAGTTTTCAATATATTCTTTCTTTTAGAGTATTATAGGGAAAATGTCTGCTATGATGACGTTGATACATCAAGTCGAATCATTAAATTAATATTGCAAATTTGTCTTTTCAATCTGTGGCGAATTCTTTTCTTTCACGAGAATTCGCATTTCCTTTTCAATTTTTGCACGTGAACGCCTTTTCATAATGAAAATGCTATATTCAATGAAAAAGTTACTTCAGAGAATTGTTTATCTGGACAATATGAAAATGTTGAAAAATCAAAATTCAAGAATTTTGTGTATATACAGTGATTGGTTTTCTATATGTGCAATTTTGTCATTAATACCTTAGCATATTTTTGCATCCCTTGAAGACTTTTCAATATTCAGTTCACAATTAGTTGCCAAAAATTGCTCGCTGAGGTACTTTCCCGAATTCCACTCAAAGCAATCTGCCGAAGCATTTGTGCACGTACCCTGTCACGTAGCTTGAGTCCCTGAACCTCTCTCGCAAATGTCCCTCGACTGCTGTCTCAATTTGAGTCGAACCTCACGTTCAATGTTTTTACTACGCGCTCAATGTTTCGCGTCATGGAGAATGTTTAGTGGACTAACCAGATGTTTGTCTCTTGGTGCTAAGTCGGGGATCGTTAAAGATAATTGGGCGGCTAAATTATATCTCCAAGGTCGGATGTAAAACCACACGATTTGTATCTTGGCAGTACGTTTAATCTTGCTCTGAGTCTTCGTATATCTATAGTTTCCTAACCCAGATCTTGTAGTAAATATGTGACACTTCATATTCTTTCCTACGAAGTTTTCACGAATCTGGTGGCCCTTCTCTTTACCTCGTTCATTTCATTCAGTTGTTATGAATAACTAAATGTAATCAAGCTGGATTGGGTTTACGTCTAATGAATCTTTTAAATATCTCTTTACTATTGTTTTCTTAAAGCAGTATGTGATGTATTTATTGATTTCCCATTGTTATATTCTTGCACAATTTTCCTATTCAGGTTGTATGTCCTTTGCTGAGCCATTAAATAATTGATCAGAAGTCTGAATATAAATCCGCCTCAATAACAAATAAGAGCGTTTGCCTTATCCTTTGAAGTCTTTCCAATATTTCCTACCGCCCAAATTATTTCCATTGCAGCGTAAACCTAAGTATTCATTTCACCTCGCAAGCCGCCACAAGGGCGCGTTAAGTAAGGAGCCTCTTATTTGTATAAATGTGCACTTTCATGTGTAGATTTTTCTATACATATTAATACGTGCAGTACGCACTTAATATCACACCTACATAAAATGTACGTTAATGGGTGTGTTTAAACGAAACTTTAAAATTACCTTTTTAAATTAATGGTATATGAGTGGTTGCATTTGAATTAGCTATGGCTAAGAATATTTATAGTGCAAGGAAAGATCAAGTACGTGAATTTCCCGGTGGGAGGGAGGGTTTTATGCTAATGTCTTTAAGATATATAAAATTAAAAAAATCCTTATCTTCTATGCCAAAGTAATGTACAGTTTACGGCTGTTGGAGTTTTTCATTTATTAAATACCGTGCATTGAGTTTGAAAAATCTCTTTGACTTAATGAGTTGACTACGGACGGCATCGCAAAACTTCTGCTTACTAAATGTATGGCTGTAATTATGGTAAATTGCGTGGCACGAATACGATGTATGAGATGCTGATCCCCAAGGAGTGGACTCAGAAGCATTTTAATACTTTTGAGAAATTCCGAATGGGCACAGCTGAGAGAAACCTCGACTAGGGTTTCCTCTCTCACAGACTCAACCCCCAAAAGGGACCGAGGAGATAGTTTTTCCTGAGAATGAGGGAGTGCCTGAGCGTTTAATGGTGTGAGGGGAGGAAAACACGACTCCAACCTGCCAGAGTTTACCGCTATTGCTTCTCTAACAAACTTAGATGGGTCTCTGAGAGAATGACTGAAATACAACTAGAAATTGTACGGCTTTGGGTTTTACTTTCTTTCCACAACTAGAAATCTTCTAGATTTAAATTATCACTGCCTATATATTTGCAAATTTTGAAGGATGATGCCGATTTCGTTTCTTAAACAAAGGCCTTCCTTCAATGTATTAGTTTCAAATAAAAACACTGAGAAAATGAATAAGAGGTGTTGTATCGCCTTGGTTAAACCAAATTGAAAAATGTGCGTCAAATACTTGTAATACATCAGATAAATTTGATTAAAGAAAGAGGTGAATTTCATAGGCAGGTTGCTCAGTGAGTAGAAATTTATGTGATACAATAGAGCTTTCTTTCAGTAAAACGTTCAATGCATTTTTACATACATTTTGTTTCCACAATATGGAGTCTTTCTACCATATCAAGCCTGAAATTATGTGCCTTATTTGTAGACAATTCATTGAATTCCGAAAAATTAAAAAAATTGAATAAATTTCACGTGATTTTTGGTAAATCGGGGAACTGTAAGATTTAAAACACGAATTCACTTTTGTAATATAGGTAATCATTATGGTCTAACATAAAACACATTTGTTTAATGATTGATTTTACCTTTGTGATTATTTGGTACTTGTGTGCCACCTGACACTGTCTATCAGCACATGTGGATTTTTAATAATAATAATAATGATAGCAGTTGGTCCATGTGGTATGAGAAGCAGACTACATTACCAATATGTTTTAATAGCCGGTGTTTCTTTCTGCAAATCCAAGTTCATATAAAAACAAACGTTGAGTACAACTTTGATCAATATCATAATATTTATTCCTTCCGTTACCTCTGATGAAAATATCTACATTCACTCGCAATTAAAAATCGTATATAATATACAGAGAATGGTATACTTACACTTACTCTCACACATCTTCGTGGATGAAAATAATGGCATACTTTCATAAATCCTATTGAGGTGCCATTTATTCTTGCAAATATAATTTTTTTAATTTTTTAGTTTTATTTAATTCAAACTTGTGAGTAGATTAGAATTTTTTTATAGATTCCGATAACGAATGCTGCGGATTGAGCATCCTGATAACGACTTTTGCGAACTTAATGAATGCCACGATTTATTCTTACTTCCACTTTTTCTGCGTCATACGCTGTTATTCAATTATTATCTGCTATGTAAATTTCGTTGTCCATTTTATCGCACACGTATCCATGGATATTCGCGTTCACGTAAGACCATACTGAGATTCAGTTTAGTGTCGTTAAATAAATCGCCATAGGTAGTTGTAGCAGTGGGTTTACGCCGTTATGTGAGCGCCAGTGGTGCATTTTAGTATTCAAGTCGCCGTACAGCACCTTTAACTTAAGTCAGATCTCTTCCTCCCCTATTCCAATTCAAATGGAGTGCATCGCGAAGCCACGGGCATGACGGTGACATTAATAGCACTCGTGCCGTTGTCATTGAATAAAATTGGACCGATTAAATCAGCATAGTGTCTCTCCCACAAACTTTATTATCCCACCGAAATAACAGAGACTTAGTTCCTTTTTATAAGAATATGTTCCAAGGTGTAATCATTGTCATTCAGCCTGTTTTTATTCTATAATTATCCTAACACATTAAATTGATGTTTATCAAAGTTTTTGACCAGAAACAATGTTAGCTCGAGACCCCAGGGTTTTATTACAGGGAGCATAATATTCTGAGGTTACTATACCCATTGAGTCACTGAAATATGGCCGAAATCATCCTGATTTCCGACGATATTGGTTGGTTAAGAGGTGTACACGAATGCAATACCTTAATTTCCATGAATTCTTTCTTATGCTTTAGTAATACATGTTTTACCCATATATTACATAGTATTACCCTCTTATTTACCCAAGTGCAACTATACATTCTGACTACTCATATTTGCTGCATTTAATGTGTCATAACTAACATTTAGTATTTTTGGCGTTCTTGTACTATTCTGAAGCATTATTCATGGATGATTGATTTTACTTTTTTTCGGAATTCAATTGCCCTTATGGAATTTTTACGTTAATAAGGTACCACCCATTTGTTTTAAATCGTACAAATTACATATTTGCAGCAATTTATCAATAAATATAAATGAGACTGTGGAGTTAAGGAGCAAATGATGCCAAGTAAGTATGTATTGAAAAACCTACCAAGTTTTAAAGGATTTCTTTCTTAAATTATATAATATGGAAGAATGTCTCCGCTTCTTTTAAGTTCTTCTCATGCTTTTGCATGTCACTTATTTTTACTCTGATTGTAATATTCATTTTAGATATATAATTACAGTAATGATCAAATTTACGTGTTGAGTAGCTTCAGGTCGTGATATTTTGTCACCATAAATGGTTTGGAATTGCACAGTAAGTATGACTTGGATTCAAGAATAGTACATAAATATAAATGAAGTATTCTTCTCGACAAAAGAGGTGATAAATCGATTTGTTTTTCGAAAGGTCAAAATACTTAGGCATTGAGCGTTGTTGCGTGACCGGAAACACCACGAAGTGAAAAAAGGTCAAGGTTTTAGAGGCTGAGCAGTTGAAGCGTAGGGTAGAAATGTAAATTTTCACGTATCAATCTGTCATGTCCACTATTTTTATTCATTTTATGTAATCTCGTCGGAATCAGGTGTGACATATGCAAACCTTGGGCTTATACTATATATCAAGAATCCATTCCAGAAGAATCCTAACCGAATTTCATATCACTGATCGATTCCGCACACCATGAAATTACGTCATTCGATTGCTATACTTACCACATCCTGATTATGAACGAGGATGTTTCATGATTAAACTCGCATAAAACCACCGTTTATATCGATCGGTATTATTTTATTTTATGGTCCTTATCATTTTGTAAATTTACATAGTCATATTTCGCATCTATACTGATGGCGTTCATTTATAGCTTTTATCCTCATTCTTTTAAAAATCCATGCTCGTATTGTTATGATGACGTGCTCTTTTGTGTGACTCAATTGCAAATACACGACGTCTTTTATTGGAAAAGAATCGAATAAAATCCATCGTTCATGTATTCATCTGAATTCATTGGATTTTTTTGCTTTCTATTTGTTATTTTATCAATTTTTCAATGTTTTTATCAATCTGTTTTGCGCATTGTAAAACTCTTGCTATTTATAATGTGGCGCTTACCTTACTTTCGTCGTCTTGAGGAACCAAATAACATTTTAATAATGAAAGTGAAATAAATATTTTTTAGGCTTTTCCTCGAAAGAGGCAGGGTATATAAATCGTGACAACCTGGAAAAACGATCAAACATTAATGAACAAATGCGGATAACTTGAGCGTTCATCCAATTGATATTTTATTTATTTTTAAATTAAACACTTGGCCAAGTTTTCACTGATCTTGGATGTCCAGGCTTTCTCTTTAACTCTTATCAGGATTTCAAACACGATTTATTTCTGGACCGAAATCATTTAAAAATATTTTTCGAGGTAGAAAACAAATGTAAACATGAAATGGAGGAAGGAGAACAAGTCATCTCGATGGGATCCTTTAATGTCCTTTGTCGAACCTCCGCCCTATATTGCGCACTTGCATGTGTATCGCCAGGTGCTACTGCACTACCCTTGATCAGCACCGCCGCCTCTGATTCCACCGCACCGTGCGCGGAGAGGGACACTCCCCATCGAAGATAAAAGTTTTACTCGTATCTGGGTCACAGGAAAAGGATTTATAACCGTGATACACCCCGGGATGTCAAGTCCCAATAATTTAGTGTCCTGGACGTGATCCAGGACCTCACTTGTGCAATTGCACTAGTTTTACAACCTTGGATACCAATAAGCTGTCCAAATGCCAACAATCTATTAAACATTAAAGAAATTCCCGCGTAGAACCTATTAAATGCTTGGTTGTAACCCGTAATCAAAGTCTCTCCATGGGGGTTAAATAAAACTGAAACATACGTCCAGTTTGTCTGAGAAATGAGCCAGGCGAAGATTAAGAATTAGGCATCACAAGGTCACTGAAGGGCATTGATGAAAAGGTAAAAATAAACATGTATTTATTTTCCTTCACAGGCCCAAATTAGAATATATTGATAGTGTCTGGGATATTTATTGCGTAGGTTTCATTAAAAATATGTTGGATCTCCATTCGGGGGGTAGGTATAAAGATTTTAAAAGGGTATCATGGTCAACTTAGTAATGTGGCTGAAGGAAAAGGCAGTGCTGGAAGAGTAGGAATGAGGCGTGCTGCCACTTACAAATCATGGTTTTATAGATAAAAATATACCAAGGCCTTTCTCTTTCGATATTATGCATATAAAATAAAATCACTCTGCCGAAAGTTGGATTCTGTAAAAAAGTTTTGAGTTATAGATACGATCGTACACTGTGGTCTTCGTATTTTTAGCCGCTCTTCTGGCAAGCGACGAAAGGACAAAGTTATCTTCAGAGAAGTTGCCAAAAATATGTTTAACTAAATCAGAGAGTAATTTTGCGATTTATATTTAATATAATATTTTATCAATTTCTGAAGTATACATTAATTTTTATAAACAATATGATCATTTGGTCAGTTAGCCTACGTTACAAATTGGTACCTACTTTATCCAAATAAAGGAGGTACTTGTCAAAGCTTGAAAACAAAAGTGCATTGAAGCTGTTATCTCGTTTACTTTCAAAATTTTAGTTCCTGCAAATTCAAGCCTCACAGGGAGCAGGTCGCCATTCAATAATATCTTTTACGCTGAATTTCTGATGCCACATGACGGGTTACCTTGAAAAAACCTAGTTAAGATGTCCTAAGCCTGAACGTAGTGTAGCTTCTTAGTACAGCACAATTTTACCTGATGTTTATAGTTATACTCTTAGAGAACGGATGCTTCTTTGATGGGTTGTAGGTGAGGCTTTTTATTTATTTTTCCTGCCCATATATAGACTTCCAAGAGAAACCAAGAAATATAAATGTGATATCTCGGACCGTTTGGTTCGATTATATTTCGATTCAAACTTTCTAGCGACTCTCGAAAAATTCCGTAATTTTAAAAAGTAATGTATCTTAAGGTAATAAACGTATACAATTAGGCTTTTAATGAACTAATGAAACGTTTGCTTACAAGATATGAGACCAATAATTTTTTCCATGAATAGATTATAAAATTGTATTGTTAATTTTTTATTCATGTTTGTAAACATTTTTTTAATTTAAGCCAGAAGAACAAATTTGAATGGCTAACTTTATTCTAGATTTATCATTCGTTTTCAATGAACTACGACCTCCTCCGGCTCCTGTAATAATTTTAATTGCAGAATTAGCCGTGGAAGATAGAAGTACATGATCAGTATGAAAAGAATTAGTATATATTCTGCACTTTTTCATTTCCTTCCTTTTTCTTAACATGAACCCGGTTATTCATACTATGAGTGGTAATGTACATACCGTAATTTGGCGAGTAGTTTTCTCTTTAACATGATGATATTTGGTCTCGAAGCTTATTTTTTGCCTCAAGATCACGCCGCTGTTTCTCCAATTACTATTCAAAATCAATATTCGGGTTCCATGAAATGTATAGACGGAACTATAAAACGATAAATGTTGGGTCCACCAGGAAAGGGGTAACGCTTTTCCGCTCGAGAAGTAGAACCAGCCTGAGTATAATGCTCGTCATCGCCGAGATTTTTGCTCTTAGAACCAACATGGTTACTCTGGGATACAATATTACGCGACTTATGGTAAAAGTCAACACGTTTTCTTACTGGACCTTTCGTCTATGATCTTCTAAGTCGCCTTGGACCAAAAATGATGACTCACTCCGCGTGGAATGCCCACTGTTCTTGGTGCCTATAGCGGCGCCAACATTGAACCTCTGACGCCAAATTTCAACTTGTTCGCGAAATGTTCGAGAGGAAGTCCAACACCACGCAGCACCACCTGGAAATTAAAGCTATTATATTGCTCTGACTCTGGCTGCGCTCAAATATCTTAACCATTCCGTGGTGTCGTGAAGTGGGTGTGAGCACCATTACTCGAATTTATTCCTAAATGAGACAATCAGGCTCCTAATGAATCTTATTAGAATAAAAGCTCACTAAATATAATTACTAGTTATTGGTTAAGTGTCACTCGAATTAATTGACTTTATTTGATTGCCTTGAAATCATACCCCGCACAGCGTGTGAAAATCGTCAAACCTCAGGTTTTAGGCATATAAAAAACATTTGATTGTGGCTAGCAAAGTTACGCATATTGATTAATTTAATGTATTAAAAATTTATAAAGATTTATCCAAACTAAAGGGAAAATTGGGAATGACTGTTTGAAATTACATTACCAACATTAACACTGGTAAGAAAAAAATACAGATTTGGTAGCAATAGCGGGTTCATACAATAGCAGGTTGTAGTAATCGTAATATGCATCGCAAATACTACAACCTGCTTTATATTGTTTATTTGATTTAATTAGTTATGTGATTAATTGCCGTGGGAGCGCATAGGGTCATTGCGATCTGAATCTCCCTTAGTCAAATCCGTGTGATCCCTCCGAGCTTTCCCCGCTTTACAAAAGCTGTGACTTCCAGCTGGCACCAGATCTTCCTGAGCGACTGAAGGTGGAGGAGGGAATTTAACTGACCGTCCTACCCTATATGTGAATGTTCGCACTTCATAGAGCTTAATATAAACTGAACTTTATATTCCTTTATCTAATTAGACTTTAGGTTTAACGGTGGTGGTAATGAAATCGTCTACAGTTGGCATATTGGCGGTTGTGGAAGTTGACCTTTATAGTTAAACAGTGAGAATTAATCAAACTTAACATGCTGCAGGGTATAATACACTTGCTTTTCAATACCTTCACATTCCATTCATAACGACAAACGTATTCAAACCTCGATGTATCGGCACCTTCCATTGAACTATATCACCCCAGCCAATCAATCTAAGGACTCCAATCCAGGAGGAAATGAATTAAGGTTGCGGTCTGAATTAGCCACCTCTTAGTGAAAACTCTCTAATGCAGATTTCAGGTTACACACTTCATGTTTTCCTTAAAGTTATTCAAGTTTTACGTAAAGTTAGAGTAAGATCCGGTCAGTGGAATGTTGTAAAATTCTAGAAGCAATCGGTTTGCAAATGGAAAATCCTATTATATCAGGGAAAAAGAAATGACAGACAGGAAAATCGTCACCATTCATCCGCGTCGACTTTCATACCACATCTTGCCTCATGGATCACAATAATTAATTCTCACGTTGAAGCCTTTTTCTCCTGGTAATAATGTTTAATTCAGTGCAAATTTCCGCATCGGTGTTACTTCTCACGTCATATTTTTCTGAAAAGAATACAAGGACTATGAGTACGGAGAGTAGCACAACAGAGCAATATCGCGCATGCTAATTTAAACTGCAAACACTTAGGCCTCAATTACGAAATTATTTGATTTGTTTGGACCTATGAAAATATTTAATATTAATATTTCACTTTCGATTTTTTGGTTTAATCCTGGCTCGTTTTACATTAAATTGGTTCAAGTTCTTGCCTGATTGTTTTCTTCCTGGATATCCGGTCCCCGAGATAAAAGTAGTCTATGCATACTAGTCGCCGATATGGACAATTCGAAATTTTTGTGTAGTTAATTTGGTTGGATAAAAGTGAGGCTTGAACTGTCAATCAATATTCACTTCCCGAGTTTTTGTTTATTTGCGTATATTCTCACTCCAAATTATCCTAGAAATACACAAGCAATTATATTCCATGAGTTATTTACAACTTGGAGGAAATAGGTAGGGAATTGTTCGCAGAGAGAGGGTTATTTCTATGCTAACTATGGATTATATTTCTTGCTTAAATCAGGATCAGGTTCTTTTGGATTATTGTTAAATATGTACTATATTATTGGCTTGATCGTACTACCTTTATGAAATATCATGACTGTACAATTAGAAAGATGAAGAGTGAAGCTGACAATTTAAAATGCCATTTTTATCTCTGTAACGATTAGGGATCAAAATAACTATAAGCAACCCTGGTGAGGGGAAAAATTATTTATATTCATCCTAATTAGTTAAATGTATCATAACTATTTCATGTGAATTTAGTTTATTGTCCCTATTGTTATTAATAGTTCATCTTGCGTGCGTAGGAATTCTTTTAACTCTTAGATACTGTAGTAAAGGTTCCTGCAGTTATAATTATCCATGTTAATTGAATGACTTTACAAAGATATTTCGACTAACAGTCATTTAAAACGCTTAAAAATTAATAAAAAAACTTTTTTAACTGCATTCATATCATTTGATCACCTTCTACCGCACACCATAGAGGGGGATTTCTTTAGTACCGAACAGTTGTAGAAAATTTTATTTTTCAGTTGTATTCCTGGCGTGGAATGCCTTCTGCCACACACCCTGGTGTTGGATTGCAAGGAAACATGCAATTGAAGAAAAGAAACTCTCTAGAACCGAATTGTCAATCGACAACAAGCAACTTCTGATAGATCCAGCGTCATAAAAATCACCCCTTTTTAACACGGTGGCTTTTTAAATCATGTCATGTGATAAAAAAATAATGAAATTTGAAACTTTCCAATCTGACCTTTTCCTCGGAGGTTTTATGAGCAGGTCTCTGTTTTGGCTGATAGACTCGCTATCGAAGCATTTGCTTTTTACTTTTTGCACAATTTCCATGCGAATAGAGAGCTCTTTGAGCAATAACCTCCTCTCCTCACTGTTACGTGCGTTACCCCCCTAGTAGAAGAGACAGAATAGCTGTTGGTTTCACTTGGAAGGCTGAAAGGGACGGTTATGCTAATGCGCCCCGCCCGCCTCTCACGCGACCAAGGCATCGGGAGCGAAATGACTCGCATATCAGAGCCGACGAGTGCGAAGGAAATTGGAAAGAGCAGCGAACACGAGGCCTCATTTACATCAGGGAAAGATAGGGAGAAGCCGCTGTCCCAGCTATGGAAGTTAGTTTCTATGCGTGTAAAATGGAGGTGGGGTAAACCTTTACTGATAAGCAAAATACACTGGAGAGAGCGAAATTGCACAAATAAAAGCGACGGTCGTATATATAGTGAAATGATTTATGTTGCGTAAATGGACTCGGGGATTCCATCGGGTTTCCTTCTTCGTGCAATGCGGAAATGTAGTTCGCGTAAATAAACTTAAAAACATTTTGTTTTACTTATATTGCTACTTGCAATTTGCTCACGTGAGCGCTCTCTGACTTTATCTTCCGCATGAAATACTTATTCTATGATGCCTTTTTTTTGCCCTTCTTTTACCTTGCTTATAGGCTTAAAAAATATTGTGTGATATTTCGACGAGGGTTTATTCCCCATTTATCATTAACTCTTATAATCGCGAGTGATAACTCTAATCAATACTTGGTGAAATGTTCGTTTTATAATCTTCGGTTCTTCGTTTACTTCTTCCAATGGCAGCTCCATGTGGAATCGCAAATGATCTTTTACAATCTAAAATTGCTGCATTGTAATGCACATTTAGCGGATGATTCCGTTAAAAGCGAAAATTGTTGCGGCATCTCCCGCAGTATCTTGGAACTTAGATAACACTCTACGGCCAAACCATGATTTCAGCTGAAAAAAATTATTCGTTCACTCCATCGGTAAAACAAACCTTAATCATTAGTAGATTGACGTCTTCTAATCTCCGACATTGCCTCGTATCGTACTTTTCTAAACTTATTAAAGTTGAATATTTATAATTAAATCAAAATTTATCTCTACCTCTGGAAGTAAAGGGGCCGATTGTTTATGAGGGTTGCCTTGCTTTCTGAGGTAATTAGAACCTCTGTCTACTTCCCCTTTGTCCTCTAGCTTACACATAGAAAATTAATCATATGATACTATTTTCTATGCTATATGATACTATTGAGTTAATACGCTAAGTAAACGAATCGCTCCATTTGTTTAAACTGCGCCGTGTAGTCCTGAGATACTCCAGTATTGCAACCCCAAATAAGATTCGGAAGGCGCAGTCAAAATGACTTTTCTTTATATCGTGTAGAGTCACTCTTGAGTGATGTACTCGAGGAGGGGCGTTAACGCAATTAAGCATTGAGATGCAAAGCAAAAGTACGCTACACCGTCAGTCAAACAGGATGGTTGGAACATTTTTCACGGTCCGCAGCCCTCGGAAGAGCTGCACTCCAAAATGATTGGCCAAATTTTTTTGTTTTGCCGGCGCATTTCGCCGCTCTTATGCTCCCACGCCAGGACAAAAGCCTCCGTGACAAATGAAAATTATCGCTCGTGTTGCTCGTGACGTTAAGCGGCACTCCATCAGAACAAGTGCAGTGGACTCTCAACACAATTAGGTCATGCTACGCCCTCCACAAGCAAAACGGACGGCGTCGCCACTCGACGAATGTTTTTTCGGTCGTTTATTCCTTCTTTTCTTCATCGCTCCGGTGTTTCTTTTCACGGAAGCGTTGTCCACAGGTCCTTCCATCTCTCCCTCCCCTTCCCTCCATGCCTCACGCTAATGGGAAAAAACAAGCTTCCTAGCGCGGGTAAAGAGTTCATTTGGAGTCGAGTGGCGAGATTAACGTTTTGCGTGGTACCGGATGATATTTCAAAATTTTCACCGTCCGCCGCCTGAGAGTTGAAATCATTGCGCTTACATTTGTCCGTAATCTTGGAAACAAGTGAGCCTATTCCGTTTCTTAAATCTCTAAAAATCCACATCCGGATTCACTTGTTGGTTACGAAATTCATTCCACGTAAGGGGATGCAACTTGGGCAATTGCCCAGTAATCATTCAGCTCTAGTGCGGTAGCCAAGTGTTTAAACTCGTGAAGCATCTAATTTATTGTTTTATAATTATGAAAGTGGATATTGATTCTTTTTAAAATTTAAAAGTACAATAATTATTTCGTTCCATGTTAACGGAAAATTATGTTATTAAATCAGCTAAAAAATGGGAAAGTCGCTCTGTGTGACGAGATTTGATTGCAAGGTTTTTTCGAACTTTTCGAACGAGCGATAAGTTATTTTGCTAAAGACGTGCTTAGCCATGTAAATTAAATGTTAATCGAAACTCATTCTTGTACCTTTTAAAACAAGTCTTCTTCATTAATTAAATCATATGATATTATTATTAATATTTTTTAATTATTAATACAAGGCCATCCAATCAAGAGCAATTCGATTTTTATGGAACAAGGGCTACTTCACTTTTCGTCCCGCCTGAGATAACCTCATTTGTAAATATCGTAGCACCTGATGTTCCCTTAACCCAATGTTTACTTTCCACGCATTTACCTTTCTATAATAAGTCCAAAACTACCAAATAAATTCTTCCCTGTATTTCGCTTCTCCAACATTCTCCCCTCTGTCGCCAGTTGACTTTACATTGCCTCATAAATTCTCCCTCTTTAAAATATCCTACCTTTGAATTTCTCCCTAAAACCTTGTTTCTTCCCTTATCATGACACTTTCTTTAATGTCTTAACCATCTATTTCTTTTTTTACGTGCGATTCCATACAAACATCTCAGAAGCCTCCGATCTACGCTTATTCTTTGTTGTATGCTTATTCATTGTACCGAAGTCTCTCTTAAAATTTCGTTAAATCTTTAATTTCCGTCATTACCTTGTCAATTTATCGGCATCAACTTCCATTTTTTCTAAAATATTTTCTTCCTAGAGCATTCTTCTGATAGAGTCCTTATCACTTTGCTTATTTTCCTGAAACATTTTCTAATGTTGTGAAGTTTTCTACCTGTTCCAGTAAGTCCTGAAACTTTCTCCAAGATTTCAAATAGTGATTCATATCATATTGAATGACTAAAAAAATGACATCAATCACTTGATTGAGTGACCTACTTAAGCCTGATCATCCGCAAATCCAGCCGATTTAATCAGCTCCTCATCATACTGTTAGTTCTACCCTAGCCTCTCCACTCAATACGTTGGGTTACTATGAGCGATGATAATGGACCTATCTCAACCCCTTCCATCCCGCCTGCCACCTATTCGCAGTGCGACACCCACCCTTATGTAGACCGAGATAAATACATCTACAGGTTTCGTATACGTCACCTATTCCTCCAGCTTACTATTTTCTGCAGTACGTTCATTAGTTAAGCACAATTTTCTGTGCTTAAGGTTTCCTGCAATCGTTGATGTAAACGAATACATCACGTTATCATTCATGTCCCCCTATAGTATTTGTCGTTTCTATTCTGGTATTACGTAATGTCCTTATCTTTCTGATGCCACAAGTTCTAGTCGTTTTGATTTTAATGGTGTATTGCGTGGTTTCATTGCTTAAACTAAGTTACCTAAAATCTTTGCCATGTAGTCATTCTTTTTTTTCTTCAATCTAAATTCTCTTCTGGTTCGTTTTATACATTATCTATCATATCCAGCGGTGTTCCCAGGTTTTCCATTCTGATTTGCTATAACCTCTTTCCCGTGTAGTATACCCTTATCATGTACACGAAATTCTCTTTCCACACATATTTAAAAGACGACTTGAATAAAAGGATGTAATCTGGCAAACTTTGAAAGACAATGATGCAAAATCGATAGAAAAAGGCACTAAGACAAAGGTTCTGCGTGTATATATATATATATATATATATATATATATATATATATATATATATATATATATATATATATATATATATATATAAATGCATGCATGCCATTTGATATTAAAGCTTATTTCATTTTTTTGTTATGGCCAATGCAAAGTGTTTATAGTAATGGTATACATAAGAGGGCTTGATGGTAGTTTGAAAAGTACTCGGAATGGAATAGAAATAAACGACTTACCATAGTTAAACTTTCTTGTTTTTCAATTTACCTCCTGGTAAACTTTTAAGAAACTGCGGGAGATGCCCCAACAGTAACTTTTAACGGAGTCATTCGCTGATATGCATTTCAATGCAATAATTTCAGAGTGTAAAAATCATTCACCTTGACCGGGATCCCGGACAAGGAGAATGATTCTTACACTCTGAAATTTTTGCACTCCATGTACACGAATGTAATTGTTCCAGCGATGTTCTAATGTCTTCATCCCATCTCAAAAACTGAGATTCTTTTAGGCCTGCAAAATACCCATCGGCTTTTAGTTTTTCGTTTGAAGATATTTCTGTCCACCGGGAAAATTTTTGAGCTTGGGGAAGTGTTGGGAATTAAATGGAGCCAAATTAGGTGAATACAGAGGCTGTGGCAACAATTCCCATCTTGGCTTACGTACTTTTTGCCACGGCAACGACACTTGTGTGTGGGCGTGAATTGTCCTGAGGAAAGATGACTTTCATCCTTGTCAAACCAGGCCTATTTTCGTATATCTTTTGCTCTAGTTGGTCCAGGAGTTTAGCGTAGTATTTTGTAGTAATTGTTTGATTAGTGGAAAGATAATCTATCAGCAGAATCCCTTTTGCATTCGATAAAACTATATCCATCACCTTTCCGGCCGGCCGTTTTGCTTTTGCTTTTTTTTGGTGGTGGTGAATCAACATGTATCCATTGCTTTGACTGCAACCATAAGGAAGAAGAGGTCGATAAGATATACGATCAGTTAGAGGACATGATCGCGTGTGTTCCTGCAGGGAAACATTTGATAGTGATGGGGGATTGGAATGCGACGGTAGGCGAAGGAAGAGATGGTGATGAGGTGGGCGACTACGGTTTAGGCACGAGGAATGACCGCGGGGAGAAAGCAGTTGAGTTCTGCAGGAGACAGGGGTTAGTCATCACCAACACTTGGTTTAGACACCACAAAAGACGCAGGTATACATGGAAAATGCCAGGTGACTCAGGAAGATATCAGCTAGATTATATCCTGGTTAGACACAGATTTAGGAATAGTGTGATAAATTCCCACAGCTTTCCGGGAGCGGATGCGGACTAAGACCACAATTTAGTTGTTATGAAATGTAGCGTACGTTTCAAAAAGATAAGGCAGGGGCGGCGAGTTAGAAAATGGAATGTAGAAGCATTAAATGGGTTGAAAAGGAAGGAATACAAACAGGCGGTAGAGAAAATCATGGAGGATGGTAAAAGGCTTATTACTATCGAAGAAAAATGGGAAATGATCAAAAAAGGGTTGTCTAAAGCCGCAAAAGACACTATTGGAACCGTTAACGCTAAAAGGACTAGGAAACCATGGATCACGGATGAGATGATTACAAAGATGGATGAGCGGCGAAAATGGAAGAATATAAATACAGAATTAGGCAAAATGAAGTACAAAGAATTGAACAATAAATTGAGGCGGGCAACAAATAAGGCAAAAGACGCATGGTGGAAGACGCAGTGCGAGGATATGGAAAGTCTCCAGAGGAAGGGTGAAATCGGTGCGCTGTACAGCAAAGTTAAATCGTTATCGGGAAGTAAGAAAGGAAGAGCTATGCTAATAGTTAGAGATAAGGCGGGTAAGGTAATAGTTGACGCAGGAAAGATCCAAGAGAGATGGAAGGAGTATATAGAAGAACTGTATAGTAAAGAACTCACCCCAACAAAGTTAGACATTGAAAAAGAAAATGACGTAGAGGAAGACAGCTTAGGTCCAGGCATACTAGACAATGAGATAGAAAGGGCATTAAGGGAGATGAAACTAAATAAGGCCGTGGGGGTAGATAACATTCCCGTGGAACTTTTAAAATGCTTAGGAAAATGTGGGAGGAAGAGGCTATATGGGCTGATCCGTAGCATTTATGAGGAGGGAATCTGGCTGGAAGACTTTGTGAGAGCAGTTTTAGTTCCGATTCCGAAAAAGGTAAAGGCCACGTCATGTGAGGACTATAGGACAATTAGTTTGATATCCCACGCAGCTAAAGTTGTTCTCAGGATCATAAACAAAAGGATAGAGAATAGGGCCAATGATTACTTAGGGGATGACCAGTTTGGGTTTAGGAAGGGGAGAGGTACGCGTGATGCCATTGCAGAAATGAGATTATTAATCGAGAGGAATATAGAATACAACCAGGATGTATTTGCCTGCTTCGTAGATTTCGAAAAAGCGTTTGATAGAGTGAATTGGGAAAAACTAATGAGTATATTGCAGAAAATAGGAATAGATTGGAGGGAAAGGAGGCTAATCCGCAACCTGTACATGTCTCAGACTGCTCAGGTGCGGGTGGGAAACGGGGAGTCCGGTTGGGCAGTGTTAGGAAGAGGTGTAAGGCAGGGTTGCCCATTATCACCGTTGCTGTTCAACCTGTATGCAGAGGAAATGATCAAAGAGGCATGGGAAGAACTAGAGGTAGGAATGAAAGTGGGCGGGGAATTCGTAAAATCAGTTAGGTTTGCTGATGACCAAGCTTTAGTTTGTCAGTCAGCCAAGGGGCTGCAAGCATTGCTGAGTGAATTGGAAATTCAGTGCGACAGGTATGGGATGAGAATCAACATTAATAAAACAAAGGTTATGCGATTTTCTAAAAAGAAAAAGGGCAAGCTTAACATTAAAATAGGAGGGCAAAAACTAGAGCAGGTAGAACAGTTTACGTATCTCGGTAGTGTTTTGGAGCAACACGGTCAAAGTAGTAGGGACGTAAGGAGAAGAATTGCGCTAGGCAAAGAGGCTTTCACGAGGAGGAGGGAGTTGATGACGGGGACTTTGAGTAAGGATGTTAAGAAAAGACTCGTAAAAACTTTGATATGGAGCGTAGCTATGTACGGCGCGGAAACGTGGTCATTGAAGCAGGAGGATAGACGTAGACTGGAGGCTTTTGAAATGTGGGTGTGGAGAAGAATGGAGAAGGTGAAATGGACAGAGAAGAAAACAAATGAGGAAGTACTTGGTATGGTGGGCGAAGAGAGGGGTTTGTTGGGAGCAATCCTATGGAGGCAGGAAAAGTGGATGAAGGGGGTGTTGACCGGCAGTGGGATGTTGAAGACTGTGATAGAGGGTAGAATGTTGGGCAAAAGAGGAAAGGGAAGGAACAGGATAGGGATGTTGGACGGGATGAAGGGCGGAAGAAAGTACTCAGAGATGAAGAGGGACCTGGTGTAGAGTAGAATTTAGGGTTGTGTTTTGTTAGTAGTCACAAAATATTTGTTTGGTAGTTGTGTCCACGAAAAACCTACCTTAACCGGTAGATTACCTTAAAAAAAAAACAAATTATTTTTTAATCCTGAAAGTTGTATTTTTCCTCGGTTACCTTTAGTACTTCTAGATCAATATTTTATTACCAAATGAGAAGGAACTTAAAATATCCTTGTTCCGGATTATGGTTTCCTACCTTTATTATTTTTATCTTATCGAGCATACAAATAATATTTATGCCAAACACATTATCATGCAATTAGAGAAAATCCTGCTTCGATTATTAGCTGGCCGTGTATTTGCGTTAGTTATGCAAATTCATGATTTAATGCAATTAAGTTTAAGAACTACCTGGTGCTATAAAGCACCAACATTGCCGATTTTTAATTTAACTCATAATTTATTGTCGTTATTTAGTGTTGAATTTATTAATGAAAGACGCGACCTCGGAATCGTTTGTTATTGGAAGCGAAAACCCAATGTTTATAAATGAAAAAATGGACTATTTCTCATTTACTGCTGTGATTTAGTTTCGTAGGTAGCTGATGAAATCTGGTTGTCAATTTCGCAAGGGAGCATCGCATTTATAAATTTGTTTTTTAGTCGAAAGGGCACTTTAAGTACTTTTTCTTTCTTTCTTGTCTTCAAATGGGAATCTTTTTCCCTGGCAATTCCCTGGGATTATTTTAGGGTGCATAGTTGGAGATTCGTCCTCTATAATTGTCAATTTGCTGTTTGACGAGTCTTAGTCCGCATTAGTTTGCGAATGGATGCCATTATCTTTCTAAAAGTTAAACTTTTGATAGCTCATGCGAATTGTCACCGTATGGGGAAACTGAAAATTAGCAAACGTACGTAACCAACGTAATGTAGCACAGGGACGAACGAGGTCATCGTTGTATCAATTTCCGTTGCCGGAGGTCGTTCTGGTAAAGCGCGGATGTTTGGAAAGATCCAGTTTTTCTGTGTGAGCAAAACCGTCAT
This sequence comes from Hetaerina americana, assembly GCF_022747635.1. Classification (NCBI taxonomy): domain Eukaryota; kingdom Metazoa; phylum Arthropoda; class Insecta; order Odonata; family Calopterygidae; genus Hetaerina; species Hetaerina americana. The sequence goes on from NW_027286985.1 coordinate 88,125,902, forward strand.
CCCTGGGGAGGGTGGAATGATGACTGGAGCGAAGGGTCCCATAGGATTGAATGATTGGCCGCATGACTTTTATTCTTTAGCCCTTTGGTCCGCGGAATGTGCACGGAAATACTTATTCATTTCCGACCGCAGCACGCTTAGCATTTATTTCATTTCTCTGCCGTGTAGAGGGGGGGGGAGGGAGACTCCGTTAGGCCGAGGTCGGTTCATTGGGGATGGTGGATGAGTTGTTCCGCTCATCCGCTGTGGCACCCAGCCGAAAGAAATATGTCCCCTGTGGCCTGCGCTGGGCACCGAACTCCGCAATTTGTTCATCATTTTGCCCCCAATCTCTTTCCACTTCAGTGGTTCGGCGAAATTCCGATTGCAAAAGGGAATGTGCCCGCAGTATCACAGTGGAATTTTAAAACTAGCGAAACAAACCTAATGTAAATCACATATATACCGCTTTGCCAATGGGAAATAATGAAGCCTGTGTGTGGTCTGATAAACCTTGGGCGCTTTGTCTAGCTTGATGAATTTATAGAAATACAAATTGATGAATTACTCATCACCTCACCCCTGTTGGTTTTTGATGGCGCTTTGGCCCTCAAGCGACAAAGTCAGAGCAAAAAAATCACTGCCCACTAAAGTTTAATGTCAGAAATTACCATTATTGATCGACTTAAATCATGGACCGATTCGTTGCCTTTGACACGCTCATTGAGAGGTGGAAAATTGGACGAAAGTATGCACTGTGATCGGACAGCGTTGAAACAAATTACGTGCGGATTTAAATTGTATTCCGGTATGCACATATGACATCTGAAGAACGTCGAGCGGAACGAAAATTAACGAGTGTTTGATCTCCGCAAACTCTGGCAACATGTAAAGGTTAAATTCACTACAGTATGGAAGAGAGCAAGGCAAATATATAGGATAATGTAATATTTAATTATTCCGATATTGAAGCACAAACAACAACTTTATGTATATTCTTTTGTTTATATATATATATATATATATATATATATATATATATATATATATATATATATATATATATATATATATATATATATATATACACACACACATGCACGTTCATATATATACACTAAACTTATATGTATATATAGTATATAAAATATATCTATGTATATATTTTTTGGCCATGTTGTGTGACGAAACTGCTTCTAGTTAACCCATAAAATAGTTTATAATTTAAAAACGAAATAATTTAGCATTTAATATGTCCATATATCAAAATATAATTTATAGCAATACCATATAACAACATATTCGAAAAGTCTCATTAAGAGCAATGATAATATTTATCGAAATGTAAATTTCATAAAAATATATAGCATATTAATGGCCAATTGAATGCTTTAGGTCGTTCATAAATTTCTGGAATTTAAAATATCTCTAAACTAATGTTGTATAATACGATTAATAAATGATTTAATTTATCTTGAGAGCAATAAATGGTCATATACTATATGCAATGTGATGAAAATTTAAAAGAAATATAAATACACGAATGATAGCTCCATTGCAATGATAATTGATTTACAATCAGAGCATAAATGATATTCTCAAAAATGGAATAAATCGTGAATTCATGTATTTTTGTTTTTTTTATGTCTTATAAAAGTGAATGCTTAATAACCTCATTCTAGTGGCTGAGGGTAATGTACTTAATGTTAGAATTTAGGCCAAGGTAAACTGTGCTATATGTTTTCCATATCCCTGTTCGATATTAGAAATGATTATTCCTCCATCCTTTGGCGGGAAGGTCTTCTCGGGAGATGAGGAACTAATGGAATTACTTAATGGGTGAGAAATGGGGAGCTTGCTAGAGTAGAGTATTACCGGAGCGGAGAACCGCGGTAGGAAGCAAGCATCTGGAAAATTGAGGAGGCTGCATCTTGCCACATATTGCCCCGCAAACTGTCACTTAGGGAAATGGCTTTCTCGGAAAGGAATATCGCTAATAATGATTTGGTAGAAAATATTTAAAAAATAATTTCGGATTTCTTCTAATTATCGAGACCTTGATAGTCCATACATAGAAAAAATTGTGATTCCTCCAAGTGCTTATTTCAAAAATTTGACGTTAGTACTCCTATGCCGAAGACTTTCAGGTTTATCTCTGAGGACGGGTAAATATTTTTGGTAGCAAGGCAAATTATTGACACAGAATGTTATTTGTTAAATTTTGAATTATTTATAATCAGGGGTCGATCACTTGTCAACTTTCGGGGGGCGTAGAGGGCATCCTAGACCGCAAAGTGTTGTGAGAACTGAAGGGATAAGATTGAAGTTTTTGGAAAGAATTAAAATATAAGTTTTGTCTCGTAAAATTAAATTTATTTGGAATTTTAGTGCTAGATACTCTTAAGGAATCCCTTGGAATGGGATAAAAGAAATTTCTTCTGTGGCGTCTCCGGAGAGGGGCATGTCACCCTTAGTCCAATTTGAATCCACCGCTACATTGAGTAATGACACATGCATAATGTTTTCTAATGCCGTGGGCATAGAATCCAGACGCCAAACAAAATAACCTCTCATCGATTGATTCGAAGAACTATTTCCCTCTACCTTATGCCATGGTCTCTCTGATGACAGATTTTGAACGTAGAATTATTCCCTCGTTGTGAGTATCACGAGTTCATAAAAACGCATTGATCTCGCGCGTATGCTCCAAGCATGGATTGACTCGAATGCATTTCCTCATTATTTCGCGGTGGTTTGCATACGTTTGCAACTTTTTTACAGAACTAATCGGGGCAGCTTCTATCACTATTCCTTTTTGTTCGAGAATTAAAATGTTGGTGCTCAATAATTTGAGGACGTGTTCGAGACGAGTCCTCGCTGATGAAAGATCACGCAATCCGGAGATGGGAATGGAGTTCACGAGCATGCGTCCAGGGAGGAGGGGAGGGTTGGTGGGGAGGTGTGGGTCGGAGATAACGAAGGGGTGGTACAGTAACACAGGGATGAAAGGAACAAAAGCCCGCTTGGGGTTGTGCAGGGTGCCTGGATTTTAAACGTGCGGAGAGGGAGAAGGGGGATGGAATGGGATTCACTGAGAAGAGGCGTGGGACGTACCTAATGTGGGAGGAGAGAGCAGGAGAGTGGGATAAGGGGTGGGTAAGGGGTGAGTGAGCGGATATCTCTCGCGGTTTGCACTGCCGCCACCGCAGGATGCTATGCCCTACGTCCCCTCTCTCGATCCCTTTGTCTGAGGAACCTTTGTACGCGGGCGAGCTGCTTGATTCCTTCTCTATCCCTCTCTATCTTCTCTTTTTCCTCTCTCTCTATCTCCTGGAGCAGTTTGGGACCAGACAGCACAGCTCTTCAGTGGGGACAGCGGGGGGTGGGGCCGCGGCTCGTGCGTTTGTGTGTGTGTGTGTGCATTGTTTGTGTGTCAGTGTGCGTGAGTATAGCGCTCGGCAAAAGAATAAGAAGGTGCGCTGCGGCAGGAGGAGATCTGAGATACAAGTGGAAAGGATGCGATGACGGCGTTGTGAAGGGATGATGATGGACGAGAGAGGTGCGGAGAGTTGGTGTGAGATAAAATATGCGCATTTCAAACGAGGGAATAGAATCCTCCTTTTGGAAATGCTTTCTTCATTCTGAGCGAAGGGATTTGGGGTGAAGATAGCAGGATATACGGTCGTTGCCATTGCTGTCGGCCTCCCGGAAAATGCACAGGCTTCTTATAAAATACTCTCGAGATAAACGCCTCAAGAGGGTTGCCTTCCCACGCCGCACTACGTATTCCCATCAAAATTATCCTTCCTCGTATTTCAAAGCTGAGCAACTAAATGCCAAATCAGGACTAACGGTGTTTTTTTCCACTTGAAAGACCCAAATTAAATGATAACTCGAAGGGGTTAAAATTATAGTTTTGATAGGCATTGAAAAATCCAGTGTCACGACTTTCCCTTTGGTACCGCTCTCTGACGAATCAGCTGGCAACATCTTGATGATTGAAATGTATAGAGAATGATCGCAGGGTAAAATGTTATGTCAAATAATATTTCATACAAGTCGAACGAATTTTGGAAGTAGTTGAGTAAGTAATAATTATCAGTTGTTTACCCGCTGCATTCAGATATTTCTTTATTTTATTTTCCTGGGAAAATTATTGTTAAAATTCAGCTGTACTTTATAGATGTCAGGATCAAACTATCATCCAAACCGCGTTTTATTATGAACACTGAAAAACCTTCCAGAAAAAACGTTCGCAAAGTAGAGGATTGATGAGTTCGTGAAATCCGACGAAGGCTAACAAAGGAGAAGAAGCATACGAAATAAAACACTCTGCTATTTCACAAAATATAACTTAACTGGCAAGGTGATGATACGCTGTATCGAAATCAGTCGCAGTAAAGATATTTTTTTAATGGGAAACAGAGTGTTTCCTTTCCTACGCATCATGAAGGAGTTCCACCATTGTATACAATGGTGGAACTGTGTTAGCAAAAGTTCGTCGAGGTAGTTGCTAAAATCGTTTTCGTGTAGGTATTATTATTTGCATGCTCCAATAAGCATTCCTTCTATAACGTTATTCAGCATAATAAATTCAGTTCTATAGTGATTCAAGTGTGCGGTGGAATTGCGATTTTAAATGGTTTCAGATTCTTAAATTTAACTGGTTTACCGTTTTGCTTCCTAATCGCTGCGTCCATACTGGAGTTGGATAGGGGTGAATTTATGCCGCAATTAACATTTTATTTCACTTCTGACGGGATGCATATCCTAATTAGAAACAGCATTGTAGTAGACACATAATAAATGTATTCCATATCCACAGAAGCATCGCCTTAACGATGGAGTTTCTTTACACCGTGTTTTTTGTCTTAATCGTGGTAATGTAAAAGAGATATAGTTAAATTAGCCGCTAAACAGCTTAGGACTATCGCCTATATTTGATTTTAGCAAAACTGTTACATTTCCGTTCTTATTGTCTTAAACTACTCCTCCCCTTCCAACTCCCCCTGAAATCTACTTGACCATAGACATACTCCTGTAAGATTCTGATTTTATTATGTTTTCCAAGTGACATGACAGTTATTGCGGAGGACGTAGAAGGTCTGCAACGATCCTGGGTGGATAAAATAACAATGCTGCAACATGAATATGGCGACAGATTGAAAATAAATATTCCAATGTGCGAAAGGAACAAGTTGAATTTTAGCTCTCATGATAGGAGGAAATATTAAATCAGATCAGGTGAAATTATATATTTACTCTGACAGCTGTCTGTGCATTAGGATTGGCATGAGCAAAGTGGACTAAGTTACAGAATGTCTGAAGATGTGGTGGAATTCAAGATGCAAGAGAAACTATGGGCAAACTTGCATTACAAAATTAGAAAGCAATGCTACATTCACGAGCGTACGAGCGTCTCTGAGAGTAGCACTGAAGTTTCGAGGAAATGGAATGGAATGGTAACTTAAGAAAATGCGGAACACTGAACATGTGAGTTTCTGAAACATATTCCCGGAGATTATGATGGAGATTAAACGGTCAAATGTGTTGAACGACCAAGTATTCAAATACAGCCGAGTAGTATTGCCGACAAAATTTATTAATAACTGATAATTTTGATCAAATTTAAATTATCAAATGTGCTTGGCCAAGAGTATGCACCTGCTATCACTTTTATTTGCACTTTCTGAAGTGTGAGTTATTCTTCTCTGGGTCGCTTTTTACGAAACTTCACTAGGAACATTTTTTACACCGTTTCATCATGACAGCCAAGCCTAGCGAGAAACAATTACAACCTTGTTAATTGCCGTCCAAAAATTAAGGAATCCCGACTCGTTTCCTCTAATTCCCGTCTTTCCCCGCGTCGAAGAAGAAATTCTCCGTCCCTCCGAAATAGGGTCAAGAAAACGAAAGACCCAATTCCTTTTGAACGGAAGATCCCACCCTCCCTCCCCCCAACCCCCTCGGCCAACGGATGAATCTTTCCCCAGGCGTCTCCCCTACCCTACTCCGTTACATCTCCCGTCCCCTCCCGGTCCCTCAGCTACCCATCTTTCATTACGCCATTTTTATCACTCCCACCCTCCGGCCTTAAATTATTGCTTTCATTTGCGAAAAGGAGGGGCCAATTATGTTGAGGAGCCGGGTCGAGTGGTCGAGAGTGGGGAGACCGCTGTGCGCTCATTGAATGAGGAGAAAGGTAAAAGAAAAAGGAAGAAAGGGAAGTTCCTGAAAGTAAGAAAAAATTAATTTAAGAGAAATCTCCCCTTCCCCTAAGCAACAACCTCAAATGCAAAAAAGATATTATTCTTCGAAATTGTTTTTGGAGGGGGTGCAAGAAGAAAAGAACCTCAAGAAAGACGAGGGAATTGGATAAAAGTTTTCTTTCTGAAAAGTAAAATGAGAAATAACTGGTTAAACACCAGTCTTTGGTCTTTTTTTCTGCCTTATTATCCCTTTGCCTTGTGAGTGTCTTCAAGGTAGTTTGTTGGGAGAATTGTTTAAAATTTCTTTTCGATTCCCAATTTGAGAATTCAGCATGGTTGTATTGTTTTATAATCCCTACCATGTGAGACATTTATTTCCGCTTTAAGATTTTATGAACTTTGTAATTCTAAAGAATAGTCCAAGTGAATTGAAATATGTTGCTGTTTTTATCAGTTTGCAAGTAATAAGTAATGAACATATGCAGCTGCAAAAAATTATTTAATAAAACAGTTTACAAATGAGAGTGAATGTTTTTCTGCTTTGGTTATTATTTTTTTAGATTAACATCGTACTTGTGCTAACATATATCGACGTAATGCTGAACGAACTGTAAGGGAAACTATTCATATGCAAGAGAAAAAGCGAGTCAGGTAATCCATTTGGAGCTATGACCGTTGCGAAAAGGGTATCTTCAGTGTTGTACTCGAACTTGTATTCATACTTAGCGAGTGAAAACAATTTTAGAGTTAAATGCGGGAACTGGTTCCTGTACTTTCTAAAAGGAAGAGCTATTGGAAGTTCATTCGTCCTAAAAGCCTTATTTCCATTGCTTTCTTCCTTCCTTATGACTATTCCTCGCTCACTATCTTACGTATACTTGTTCGCTGTAAACTTAACCAAGGAGCTATAACAGGAGATGTACGAATAATGCTCGCTAACATATTCTTCCATGACCACAGTAAACCGAGTGCTGATGTATATAATTGCGGAATATATTTTCTACAATAAAAATAGCAGTACCGTCATAATTTTCCATTGTATATATATATATATATATATATATATATATATATATATATATATATATATATATATATATATATATAACCATAAACACAGTAATCAACCCGAAGGTCGGTTTGGTAGGTGATGGTAGAGTTCACCCAGTACTAAGCCCGACGGCGTGTGTGGTTAGGGGGGCCAGTTCCTTTCCCTATATATGCATGTATGTATATGCAATGGCCAAGAGGGCTATTTATTGAAATGGGATCATTTTTGCAATCTCTGCCGTAAATACATCTGCTTCTAACACCAGAAACAATAAATTGGGAACGTTAGCAACAAGAGCAAAAGGAGAATCTAGGTTGCAAATCAGTCACGGAGCGAAGGTTAAATCACTGATCAAATCCCTTTCATAAATTGTAAGTATTCCTCTTTAGAAACGATGTTGAAAATGTGTTATTATTTGAGCGATTACGTAAAGAACAGATGTCATTTTTCCTACATAAATAAGGCATCAGAATAAAATAACTTTTTCCGACCACGCAAGGAGGGAAAGGTGTTTTGCGTCAAGGATAGGATGGCGTGTATGCATCCTCTGCGACACACTCTAGCGGTGGTTTGAATCGGGAACACCGTCTGAGCCTCCGAGAGAATTGAAATCCAAATCCGTAAATCAATCTATGAATCCTCTGTAAGTGTATTGACGTAATCATAAAATCGTAATGCATAGAATGGACCAATTATGAGGATTTCTTGATGATCGTGTTGCTCGAAGATCACTAACATTTATTTTATTTGAGAAATGTTAGCTTAAAATAATTGAGATCAATCGTCTTAATCTGTTTCGACACCATGTATGAATTTTTACAAAGTTTTTCCCACAGAAAAGGATGCACCTTTGGACAAAATCACGTCTCAAGTGCCTCCGCGTGAATAATTCACGTTCTGGGCCTCAAAACGAGAATAGTACTACACCTCAAAAACGTAAAGTGACACAAATCTCCGGTCCAACTGGGCGTCCTCGGCAAGGGTCGGAACATGTAGGTTGAACAGATTTCGGAGGTAGATCTTCACTACTCCTCTCCTCCCGTCGCGTCGTTCTGACCTCGCCGTGGTCGCTGCACCCGGTAGACGCAGCAGAACGCATGGTCCTGTTGAGGAGGAAGATAGGGAAGCACGTACAAGCCCGGGGACAAATTTCGGGTACTATTCTAGGCCAACCAACCTTTGTGAACCCAAACCCACTGAATCCAAATACGATACGAAACGGCATAGTGTTCCCACGTTGCGGTTTCTTTGCCCAGAATGAATATGAAATTAACTCTTATGGCCTTGGATGATTAGAAATAAAGCACGAGAAAACACCCTGCCGCCAAAAGACCGCAAACAGTGAGCCACGAAACTTTTTTGAGAAGGAAATTAAATTCTCGTGTGGTGATTTAAGAGGAAATTGAATCTCTTTTTGATTGTGAATTTAATTCTTGTGTTAAATAAAACGGGGATTAAAATTTCCCGTAAATCACCACAGGAGAGCTTAATTTCCTTTGCTCGCACGTTTGATGTCACAGCCTTTGCGGCCGAAGAAGTTTTCCCACACTCACTCACGTCTAATGAAGACCTTTTGGAGACAAATGGAAAGTGATAGCATTTTTCAGTGCTATCGCTTACCATTTGTCTATCATGTGTCGTAAGCAGAGATGCTCAGATAATGCTATTAATAGGTCCGTCAATTCCTGGGAATTTCATGTCCAAGAATAAGAATTTCCGACTAATTCCAGCTTGTCTCATAATCGGATTGAGTAATTATCTGTTTCTACGAGTCTTAAAACGCTGTCAGAACGCGAATTATTTTATTTTAATTCGTATGGATGCTTCTTTTTTGTTGGTATCCGTGTTTATGTCTCGGCAGCGATGGATGAAAACGTGTTAACGCTCCACTTATTTGGACCAAATGAATTTTCTTCTTACATTCCGTGCCATAGAAGTATTATCAAACAGATCCGGTGCGCTTAATATTTTGTCCAGTCTTTCCGAGAAAACCGTTCACACTGTAATCTATCTATTCCAATTTCGTTGCTGCACACGGGCTTCGACGCTTCGTTTGACCTAGGGCCGAAGTAGCCTAGGGTTTTATGGACGGGGCCTGTCGGTAATTTCTGCCGCCGTGCTGCTACGTGGCGGTCAACGAAAAATGTCGGCGATCCGTGGTCGGTGTTTGCCGTGTTGAGGCGGTCGCGCTCCGAATGCAATGAGCGGGATTAGGACGCGCAACGACGTTGAGGTCAGCCGTTGGCCTCTCCTCCTCCCTGACGGACCGTGACCTAATCCGCACCACCACGTCCACTTGCCCAAGAGGGAGATTGAAATGGGACTCCTTCGGTCACGAAATGCCAATCGCTCGTCCTCAATTTGACATCAACACTCGAATTTAATGTGCAAATATGTCAGGTTCCACTATTTTTGCCGACCTATATAGTATATTGACCATTATGACGGCGCATGTCATCAATTTTCAGGAATAACTAAATGTAGTTAAAAGATATATCATTGTCTCTCATTTAGACGAGCCTAGGCATATTATTAAACGAGGACATTTTTTATATGTTGATATATTTGAGCAATAGTCCTGCAATGTTTATCGGTTTTAGTCCCATAGAAACGATTATTGCGTATCTCATATCGTCCACACACCCCTTCTATGTATCGCAAATTGAAAAATATTCCCTACCATCATATTTTTATTATTTAAAATATTTCTTTTTTCCTGGTCACATTTTTATTTTATTAAACAAATTGCCATTATCATTAATGAATTCATAATTTTGTTCATTTAAGGAAACAACAAATAATTAGCGTTTTACTGAATCTTGTTACAGATGCAGTTTGTTCTTGCGATTCTTATTTCATGTTTTCAATGCTATATGCATTAATTAATAATAGTAATAATCATTTGACCCGTTCGATAAGAATCGGGTAATTTATTTTTCAGTTTTTTTGGAGTACCTTAATTTTAATATCCCTAAAACATTTTCGTTGATTTTTTTTACAAATTATGAGTTACATACCCTTCCTTTCCATTTTTTCCCCGTTCCCAATTTATCTTTTGTTGATAAATCTATCCAATATTTTCCTAATTTGTTTCTCGTGTAGATATTTCCTAATTTGTTTGACGCTATGAAGATATCCAAGGACACCCAGTTCGCGTCTTTGTTCGGCCTGAATCGGGCAATGAAGGACTCTTGTGTATTGCTGTGTCCTCCATCATGTACTTACACGTCCCCGCCTTTTTTCCCTATTTTCTTGAGGTATGATCTACACTCCCCGTGTCCTGTTAAAATTTGCGTAATGCCTTTGTTAGTTTTACAGTTGATATCCATTCTTTCCTTCACGCTATGTAGGAATTGCATGATTGTTTTTCCCTTTTCTAATTTTTCATATTACCGTTCCCATTCCTCCAGGAAATGCGCTCTTATAACCTTTCCGTTAATTCCTCAATTGGAGACAAAGTTACATCTCCTAGAGTGGCCTCTTTCATCTGCCTCATCCTTGACTTGATTCTTCTTTCCTCTATTAAGAATTTTATCGGCTGTATCCCGGTTATTATATGTAGAGCTTCATAATAGGCCGTATTGTAGTTCCCGGATATTGCAATTAGGCAAGATCTTTGGACCTCCTCCAGTTTCGTCCGAGATCTGCTGTAATTTAGCCTCTCTTCTCATACCTCACAGCCGTAGGCCAATATTGGGAGGGTGACTCCGTTGTACATAGTTCTTACGCTATTTGTGGTAATGTCAAATCTGTTTCAACACAGCCTTCTTAAGTTGTTAAATATTTTATTGACCTTGCATGCTGCGTAATTTGCGTGTCCTTGGAATGTTAGTCTGTCATCAAATTCAATGCCCAGGTATCTAAATGTGGAGGCTCGTTTGACGTTTTGACCATAGAATTTTGTAGTTTGGTTCCGTGACAATTTTATCTGAACGCGACGTTTATTATCTTATTAACAAAAATTTTTAATTTCACTTTCGCACCCATATATCCACTCTAAGGCAGCATTCTTTAGTAATGTTTTCCATTTTTCTCTTGGGATTTGCAGGAATTGTGATCAAAATGTCATTGGCGTAGGCTTTCTATCTGCAGTTTTCCTGAAGGGGTTGATTTAGCAGATCGTTCATAGTGATGTTCCATAGAATAGTATGGACCCCAGTATGGATCCCTGTGTTGCTCCTTATGTAACATCCTTTTCTGCTTCAAGTTATTTAGCTGTATTTTGGTTGTTATATTCAAGAAATAATTTGAAATAAGTTCTACTGCTGGTCCCGGGATTTAATAACTTTTGAGTTGGTTTATGCAATGGGGCAACCATAAGGAATCAAATGATGCTTTGTAGCATATGAATAGGGCCACCTTTTGCTTAAATGTAGGATTTATGTTATATGTTTTAATTCGCAGGAAACATCGTAAATCATTCTAAGAATAATGTATAGTAATTTTTCTGGAAATAAACCGTTTTTTAATAATATTTGTATTTTCCATGATAATTCGCATTTTCTGTTTGAAAAATGACTGGACGAATTCTCTCTTCATCCTTTTAATATTTCGATTCACTCTCTGTCCATGCTTCATCAGAGACGAAACGAATGAAAAATTATTCCCTTTTGGGTGTCAAACATGGATTCCCTTCCTTATAAATATTTAACTTTCCTCTTGGAATCTCAAAGGCTAAAAGAGTGATATTCAAAATTTATGCACGCATGAATGGAAACTAACCTGCAGAATGAGATGTCAATACTTTTTTTGCGACATGGCGTCATTTTGCTTTTGGATTAGTTTGGGATTATCTGTGGGGAACTACTGTTAAAAAAAAAACCTCTGCCTTAATATTTCCCGAGTAGGTTCACTGTGCCGGTTATGTAAAAATCGATTCATCGCTTCATTTACTCTTTGAATAGGAATTCAAAGTGAGCATTTTTAGAAGCATTTTTATTAGTCCGGTGTATTAATACCGTTGAACTATAGTATGTTCGGAGGTCCTTTTTCAGTAAGTATGAAACTTTGCTCCTCGTGTGGCCGCGCGTTGAAAGAGTTTCATTGGACCGTGTGCTAGAAATGGACGGCGTGTCCTTGACTGAAGAAACCGGAATATTGTTAAAGGTGATTTTATTCTCTGATGCGGTAGTAGTTACAATAGCATCTTGAAGCATTTATAATTTTTTATCATTTTCAGCATTTTTTGTGCGTATCCATGTCACATGTGAGCCTTGCGATCATGATGCTTTATATATGCGAATCATGCGACACATAAGAAGTCAATATTAAATTAGAAACTTTCCTCGGACAAATTATTGACTAGAATTCCACTTATTAGTAGGACAATTTTGTGTACATATTTTATGTTTGATCCCAGTCTCCCTCCAACCAATCTCCAAACTCGACCGATTAGCAATTTTTTCAATTCAACTTCAATGTAGGTTACACAAAAATAAGTAAATGTAGGCATATAAATCAAAAGATAACAGACAATTAGGAAATGTCTGGGACAATAGCACTCAGCAGAGGGTTATCTTGGAATTTGGAACAACTCCCTGTTGAGTACTATTTTTTTAATCTTTTTTATTATTAGGCCGGAGCAGTAAACCGTATTCAAGTAACAAAAACTAAAATAGCCGATGAGGATGTGACTCGTTGAGGTTACATCCATCTGCTTAGAGTTTGAAGTACATGTGATAACAGTGCGGAAACAGGTCTTAGTTTTGTCAATTCGGCCAATTTCTTGAAATTAAGTTTTATGGAACATAGTAGAAATATTTTTGCAGTAGCAGTCAATCGAATTTTAAGATTTTCCGGTGGATCATGCAATTTCAATTCATGAATCCAATCGATGATAATTTATGACTTTGTAATGGACCATCTACGCGCAAAAACTCGAGGAGAAATCCAAAACCCGATAATTCTGAATGGTCAAAAATCAAATTTCACCGAGGTAATCTTGTGTTGCAAGCAAAAATATAGTACGTATTCATTGTATCATTAAAAATATGTAATAATTTATGCATAGTTCCCTAAAATTCGTATCTTAATTTTTTTATTGTGACGAGCTGGCTGGTTTAATTAGGTGGGTGGAGCGCTCGTCAGCTAACCCAATGGCTGCGAGTCCCACCTTGGTGAGGAGTGTTGTGTCAACTCTGGTGGTACCACTCCTGGGAGACTTGGTGACAGGCCAAAAGCTTAGCAGGACCCCAAGGGAGTCGCACTGGGTTAACAGAGGTGTCCGCAGAGCAAATAAACAGTACTAAACATTTATGAGCGGTACTCACTTAAAGAAATCTCCCACCTTTTCTTTAGATCTTTCATTACCTCTATTTGTTGAAGAAACATTAGGTTCTTCAGAGGAATCTTGAAACTCTATTTTCACTCGATTCCAGTGTAAAGCTGTTGGAAAGGGTATCGGCTCTTCATTTCGATTATTCATTTCCCCCGCTACTTCATTCACGCCGGTTCCATTTTTTATGAATACAAAATTTTAATGGCGATTCCACCACTCCAAAATTAGTCGTGGCCAATGATTAATTTTTGAATCCTTTGCACATATTTTATTATAGCTTTTGGATTTATCAACTAAACATTACTGTTTTTTATTAGATCATAGAAGCCTAGGTGTTCCAATATTGCTAATTAAGGTCATATTCTTCTTTTACGAACTAAGACAGATCTTGCTCTACTATCGAGAAAAAAGTCTAATTTTAAATGCTATCTTTCGCCATGATCTAAGTGCTTCCAACCGACAATACAAATTCATGTTGAAAATATGAGTGCAGTTTAGAAATAAATAGTTAAATACTGTGCATTCTTGGGTTTTCCTTACTTCGTAGATTTGGGAGCCATTGTTAAGCCATCAATGGTAAAAGAATTGTTTCCATTACCTTCCATTGGGCTCCATGACCTTTGATCGTCGACGAGAGAGTTTCGGCCTCAGTCGGGGGTCAATTAGTAGGGACGGACTGATCTCGTCAAAGATTTTGTACCTGGAAGTTTTTGTTTCGGCCAACAAAGGATTAGCCTTTCCTTCCCTCGCCGGACTCTCTTTCAGATTTTTTTCCCTTTCTTCTTAATGGAATTTCTTCTTTCACTCCCATGGACTTGGAGCTTTCCGCCTTCTTTCTTATTTATCACCACTAAGAGAGAAGCCGATTATTTTCCATGAACTCCTTTCAATATCACTTTGATCTAAGCGTTGTAAATACATTGCTCACTAATTGACTCCTGAGGGCGTACCCCGGTTCCTAATTTGTAATTGTACCCTCATTAAACATTAAAACGATTATGATAAAGATTCCTCGGAAGTCCTGAAACGATTTATCTGAAATATCCTCATGAATCGTCTAATGTTTTGTGAGACAACTTCTACTTCTATCCTGAAAATAAGAGCCGCTTTCACTGAGGAAAGGACGAGTATTTCTCTAAATAATTTGAGCGCAAAACTTTTTGAGTGCGCGTTTCAGTTTCAGCTTTTCGCCGTAATAATTTTCAGCTCTTTGGAGAGCAAGTTTCTGGTGAAAACTGTGGCTCAAACATTGATCAAAAAATCTGCCAAGTGTTCATACTGTCTTCCTCCTTAATATGAAGTCTTGACGGGAGTAATCAAATGCAGCCTTCCCCCTTCAAGGTTTTTAGTTGAAAAGTTTTCGAACTTATACTCAGGGTCTCATCTTGAGCTATCTCGAGCTATATCTATCCGTAAGATAATACAATGTTCGCTTAACATAGATTACATCCTTTGGCTGATATCCATTTCTCCATCTCTCCGCTAATTGCTCCATTCTCACCTATCCGATGATTGTCATGGAGAATTGTAATTAATTTCGAGTGAATAATTTTAGCGATATAGAGTTACTACTATTTTGAAATCTTAAGATAAATTATATATATATATATATATATATATATATATATATATATATATATATATATATATATATATATATATATATATATATAGAACTAGGTTTCTAAGTAAAAAGCAAAAATATAATGAAGCAGTCAGCTCGGAGATTGGAATAATAGGTAAACATAAAGCTCCTATAATAGATAAGCATAAAGACCTGCGAAGTGTTCTCACATCAAGCTAAGGAGACTAGATCTTCCCACTCTGGTGACTGCGGTTTTTCGGGAAGATCTAGTGCCAAGAACATCCTCACACAATGGGGTTTGCTGGGACTATACAAAGGCATCCATAATTTAATCCAAACCTCTTCTGCCATCGTACGAGCTATCTACTCACCAGGCAACTACGTCAAAGAAAAGGATACAAAGGTTTATCATCAATGCATAGTCACATAAAATCTAAGAAAATTAATTGAAAGCTAAGTTATTAAACCTTTAGGTATAAAAAGTCGTTTTTCTACGAACAATCATCTATCGAAACAACTGCCTACAACGGCGCTAAGGAAATGATTTGTAAGCTAAGTTTTTATCCATGGCTCTATACATATAGCCTTTCCTTTATTGTAGCCCTTTTTAGCAGCTCGTCACGCAATCGTATTGAAGTATTTTAAACTTGCATACCATAGGACGGATCAGCTGTTAGCATTGATTATTTCTATGGGCTGAGCTTTATAATTCCTCCATTAGGGACTGAAATTGAATTTTGATGCCGAATGCGTTGTTCTCGTATAGATCATGGCAGAACACTCTTACTGTGACTTATGCCCTATTGTTGTAAATGTAGAGAATTATGTTGTTCATTTGCGGGGAAGCGACGCCTGTTCCCCTGCTTAGGAATGGAGATATTTTTTTTCTTCTAAATTCACTCATAGGAAGGAATAATGATCTCCCTTCGAGACGAGCAGGCAATTTTGTATGGCCATTTCATGGATTACAAAATCCTAGGCCAGGAAATGTAGTAACAAAAGACAAAATGTCCCCCTCGCACTCACCCCCCTCCCTTCCGAGTGTTAAATGACTCATTTGACAGACGAAATTAGACCGGCCTATCAAACTACAAAGCGTTTCTCTCCTTCCAAGTCTTCTTTACTCCCACCCTCTTCATTTTGCTCCCCCCTTTTCCCCCCTCCCCTTTCCTCGACATCTCCTTCGTCTCAAGTCTAAGGGACATGCTTTCCCTCACACACACACACACTGCCAGGACCATTGTCTTCCCCAGTTTGAAAGCCCATTCATTCCATGAGACCGCGCTGCCGCCTAAATCCCTCCTCCCACGCACTGCATGCCTGCCTGTCTGTCCCATCTCCTTGCCCCCTCCCCCGACCCACGCCGCCTCTCGGTACCCCAGCACAGACGAACTCCAGTGCCTTAATTTGTGAGCGAAGGGCTCGGAACTGTCAGTCATTCGCCCTCATTCCCTCGAGAAAACTGAGTAAAGGGTCATCTCTTCTTCGAGCATGACGAGAGTCCATCTCCGTCCACTTTACTCCCATGTGCCTTCTTTAATCCGACCCCCGTCACACCCTTCGTGCTGAGGAATGGGACTGATGCATGGGCCGTTTGATTGCTTTATAGCGAATTTAACGCTGTTCTTCCGAAATGGGGTATTCCGATACCATCCGCGAATAGTGGTTGCGATGGTTGTACATTATTCCAATATTCTGTCAGTGTGTTTAGTTACTTCTCGTCACGATCCGAGAAACTTAAAACTCCGAAGGTGAGGAGGATCACCTTGTGGTTGAAATACCTATATACGACGCACACCCTCGTAGTTCCCTGTTAGTTGTTATCTCGCGACGTTTATCTATATGAGTAATATTCTTCCAGTAGTGAGGCTCCCATTTTGAATGTGTGAATGAGTGTTTTCATGAGTGCTCGTAAGTGCGTCAGTTCTGTGGTTGTCCCTGGTGCGGAATTTATTCCCGTAAACTGTCACAAATAGTGTGTATATTTTCATAAACCCAGGTATCCTTAACGGAGTCCTTTTAACGCTGTGAAGGTTCCCATTTGGGTTTGAGGGTTTGGGTCTTTAGCTAGTCACTGGCGAGGAAGTAACATTCCCACAGACTACGACGAGGTATGTGAAAAAATAATCGCGAATTTTGAAGTTCCACGTGTAGCGTTTATTTGATTTTTGATTTTTTGCGGCGTTATATATGGTACTTATATCTCTCCCTAATGCTGAAAAGTTCGATCATTTTGAATGTCCAGTTAATTGTTGACAGCTGTTTTGCTGGGACGTGTTTTGGCTTGTCTTCGATATCTTTCCAAAAAATGGATCAAATTTTGCGTAAAAAACGGAATTAAGGGCACGGACGTATTCCGAATGTTCACTGTGGCATATGGAGAAGCTACCTTGGACCGAAGCAACATTTATCGGTGATACAAAAAATTCTCAGAGGGCCGAGAAGATGTGAAGGACGAAGAGCGTGCCGGACGCCCGAGCACGTTAACGACAGACGAAAATATCGATGAAGTGAAGAAAATAGTATTGACCAATCGTCGAATCACCGCTAGAGAAGTTGCTGAGGATCTAAACATATCGATTGGCTCGTGCCATTCGATTTTTACCAATGATTTGGGCATGAAACAGGTCGCCGTGAAATTCGTAACAAAATTACTCAATTTCGACCAAAAACAGCAACGCATTAACATGCCTAATGTGGTGTTGGACTCAAATTTGCGCGACGACCTAAATTTTTCCAGAGGGTCATAACTTCTAACATAACTCTATGGTTATGATTAGGAAACTCCCAATCATCCCATTCGAAGCTGTAGCACGAGCCAAGGCCGATAAAAGTGCGCCAAGTTCGGTCGAATGTAAAAGTTATGCTTACAGTTTTCTTCGATTGTAGGGGCTTGGTGCATTATGAGTTCTTGCCACAGGGTAGAATGGATAAATAAGGAATATTACCTTCGCGATTTGAGCGAAGAATCCACCAAAAACTCTCGGGTTTTTGGAAGAACAAAAATTGGCATTTGCACCATGACAACGGCCCAGGTGGTTGCTTGTGCGCGAATGTTTGGCCAAAAACAAAACACTAATGATGCCGCAGCCACCGTATTCCCCAGATCAGGCCCCAGTGACATTTTCTTGTTCCCGGAACTGAAGAAGCTCACGAAAGAACGACCCTACGTTACGATAGACGGGATAAAAACTGCATCGAAGGAGAAGCTGAACAAGATCACAACAAATTAATTTTTGAAGTGTTTCGAGGATTGGAAAAACGTTGTCATAAGTGTATAATATCGAATGGGGATTACTTTGAAGGGAACGAAATAGATATTCATGAATAAATAAATAATTTTTGAAAAAACAAAGTCGTGATACTTTTTGAACAGACCTCGTACATTAGGGTATTGTGGTTGAGAGTTAATGGTGGTTGATCACTGTCGTTGAATTTCTTTTCCCACAAACCATTGGAACAAATTTAATTTTCATTGCGGAACGAGTGGTGCTTACTCATGACGCCTATTGGAGTTTCCATTTAATTTGTTATTTTACCAGGGCGTAGGGCTCAATTTTCCTCGATTTCAAATGTTTGTCGACAAATCACGTTGAAATTGAATAGCATCTGAAAATTCTGTCGACAAACATGTTTAATGCATGCATATGGAAATATAATATGCATAAAGCTATATATAAATATAATTCTGGGTTTCATAAATGAACTGTATAGTGCATATTACAGTCGTTCCGATTTTCTGCCTGTTATTGGAGTCGTTGTGTACAAATTATTATAGCTCAGTCTGTCATGTCATCTTTTTATATAATCTAAAATAAAATCTATTGCTAACTTTTGGACATTCTCGATTCATATTGTCATCGAAACACTCAGCGCGTACATTTTTTCATCGAATCATCAAAGGGAGGGACTTAAAGGAAGAGTGAGGGAAGTACTGTAACGTACTAGTTGAGTTACTAAATGAATAGGGAATATTTTGATAAAATCAGCCCTTTCCTTCTACCGGGAACGTGTGTTATATTTCCTCGTAATGACACCTTTTAATAAAAACTAATGCTTTTTATTCGTTTGACTCTTATGTAACAGTTGAATGAAACTTGAATCAACTAAGGTGCATAAAACATACTATATCATGAATAGGGAGCGATGCATTCCCAATTTTAATTAATGTCACTTGAATTTCGACAGGAATTACCAGAGGTTTCTATTGCCAGATAGAGAAATATCATGTAACGCACGCCTTGATGCATTTTTGGCCATATGAAATGATTTATGATGTGAATGGCATACTACAGTGGTAAAAGGTAATGTGGCCTCATACCGTAATTCATCTAACTTCCAATTAATTGTTCAACCCCATTATCAGTATTAATGTGCCAGCAGTTTCTATTCTGTTATCAACCTACAATATTTTTGGTGCAACCGATGCCCCTCCTCTTTATGCTCGTTGGTCAAATTACTAGCCAAATTTTTGGCGCGCACGCCAGTGTTTCCTGTTAGTAAAAATGGCCGTGACGTGAGTCTCAATCATTTACTTAATTCTAATCGATAAAAAGGCCAGCTTTGAAGGGAGATAAGACCATAGTCCTTATTTGGAACAGAATGGTAAAATCACGATAAAATATTATTAATTTACGAAAATAAATGCACGTCGCAACTTTTCTATTTACCAAAATAATTATTTTTATACCGCCATTATTAACGAAAAAAATCATAGACCTTAACGCATAAAAATTTTTAAGAAATTTGCAAACCTTTGCCGTTTATGCCGGTAGTTGATTAAAAAATAAATAACAGTGATAAAAAACGAAAGCAAAAGCTGTTTTCACCCTGGATCATGGCATTTTGTTTGGCAACAATGGAATACTAACCCTTGGAAAAATATTGAATCCAAAACAATAATTTTGAAACGAGTGCTTTGTAATTTTAGCGTGCCGTGACCTTCTGTTATTTGAAAGGCCTTCATTTTAGAGAGGGATCACTATTTTCCTGTACTTGGTCCAGAGTCGACGAAGATGGGAGACGCTGGAATTGATACTGTCCAAACATTTCGGAGATGAGGAGAGGGTTGATAGGAGAGTGAACACAGATAGGAGACGACGAGGGCAAAGGAATCAAAATTCGCCGACATTGGAGAAAAGAGGCAAGCGGAGGAGAGAGACGTAGCGTTTTTTATAAGTACCATCCGCCTCCGGGAGGGAGGAGAGGATGGGTGGGATTGGGAAGGGAAGCGCCGACGTCTCGAGATGGCGTGCTGCCCGTTTGAGCTCGCTAGAAACAACCAATTACCGTTCGAGTTGGGTTCACCGACTCCCTTTCCCACACCGGCCTAAGGGGTCGCTAGTTAACGGATATCCCCACGGCAGCGGGAAATGTAACCCTCCCGGCTGCCACTCCCTTCCGCCGTGCACTCTCCCCGAGGCGGTGGAGGCGAGGAGAGAGGTGAGAGTCCCGCCTCCCTCAGGAAGACGCATTGGTCATCGAGCCAGTAGGCGTGGGCGTGACTCATTAGTGTCCCTTCCGGATGTGAAAGGACGTTGCGAAGGTGGCGAATTGGAGAGAGGGTAGCGGAGAGACAGGAGCTGGAGGAGAAGGTTGAGAGGGGAATTGAAAGCGTTGTGCATTGCAGGAGTGAGGTGCTGCGAGGAAGGATATGGAAACCTATTTTTTCTCTTTTCTTCTCCGACCCACTGACGCGCGATTCCTTCAACCTTCTCGCCATTATAAGTCACTTGATTATCCATCGGAGAGTTTTTATAAATTATTATTTGAAATTATCATAATAGTCACCATTGCATGCTAGATTGAAAGATTTTTTTAAATCGCTCTTTTAACATTTTTACTGTATATTACTCTTACATTACTTACTTTTTTGCTTTATTTACACTGAAACAGTGTTAAAGCCAAAAAATTATCTCCAATCAAGCGCCAAATCTGTTGTGAATCAATGCGTCTTATTTGCTAATTATTTAATTCATAATATGCCCTCTCTTTCTGCAGAGGTGTCCAAGTTATATATGTGGGTGGACATCTTGAATTTTTCCGAAAAAATCGTATGTACGACACGGGTTTTTATACATTTCATCCTTTTCGTAACCTATCATTTATATGGGAGCTATTTTTTTATTTCAAAATATTTGGTACTGGAATTTTCTATTTATCTGAAGTATTCCCCTTGGGACGGCGGGGGCCTCTTTGAGCGCCAACGACTCAACTCCTTTACTTTGTTTTGTCGTAGCAAAAAACGAGTGACTAAGGTAAAGTTTTAATGGTATAATTTTGGCAAAAATTAGTACACGGTAAAACTTAATTATGTTTATGGATATTTTATTTTATTTCGTCGAGTTTATTTGCTGAGTATACAATTAAAGGAAAGGCGTCGCTGTTTTTGACTGATCTTGAAGTGGATTCTGCCATTTTAAGTAGCACTTGGGAAAAAGACACGTCATTTTAAACGCTAAACTAGCTGGATTACATTACGTATTTTATAATTTTGCCTGAATGACATACATTTTCAAGCTTCAAAGGACTTCTAGCTATAAAATAGGCTGAAATGTCTACGAAATGCATGATTATTTGGCTAAAAGTGTCAACTGAATAAATATCAAAACACGGATCAATTTGGAGCAGCTTATCATACATTTAGATCCAACAGATGTACTTCATTAAACATTTTTTTATTCCGCCGGCAAGTATAATATTTTTCTCTCAAATCTCTCGCTTTCTTTGAAAATACGAACTGAAAAACCGTAGACCAACTGGAATGACAGTAAAAATGGAGTTGATAATGTGTCTGACTTATTTATCGTAGTCACATTACATTTAATATGAGTAAATTCCACACTCTGGCCTACGCATTTTTAACTTCATGTTTTTTTGTAGGAATTAGCAATGCAACAGCAAACCAATGCCACAGTAATTGTACTACTAGAAAAATATTTTCATACTCGAAGTTCCAACCAAAATTTAGACTGATTTCTAAGTACCTTAAAACATAAATTTTTTACTATGTTTTGCATTTTTGTAACTAAGTATGTTTTATCGTATATACTTATACTATTAAGTTAGCTATGATCTAATTGTATATGAACCTTGCAGATCTCAATCCTGGAGAAAGAGATTCTGTCAAATTAAAACTCTTTAAAAATATTGCAGAACAACATAAAGTCGTGTGATTTCCTCCTAACTGGAGCACTAATATGTATTCACGTCAGAATATCTTTTACTTTTGTTAAAAGTAACTCATAAAGCTGTTATTTTCTTTTGATTTTTCGAAATAAAGTAGCTAAAGCTCTCTACTCAAGATTAGATATGAGAAAACAACTTTTTATATTTATATAAGCTGAATGTAGTACCATTCTTAAACACCATGGACACATTTACTTGTCTCAGTTTCCTTCCGTTATATTGTCTTAAAAATTATTTCCAGTTCGCTCGAGGCTCGAGATTATAACAATATTTTTAATTAAAGAGGTCGCTGATCTCTAAGAACGGCATAAGCCCGGGAGAGAATTAAAAATTATCCTGGCAAGCAGTCCATTACGACTCTTTCCAGAATTTAATTTTTCTCTAATTTTTATTTCGACGCAAGCTATCAGCTAACCCTCATTAAATTTCTTTCTCTTAATTTAGTTAGAGTTGCGTTTTATTATGAAATTTTTTTTTTCAATATTTAATCATATCAGTCTTTAATATTCTCTTCTACTTCCAAGAGACCAATATATTTTAGTTGAAAAGGATACATTTTATTTTCTAATATTCAAAATAGTCAAATAATCTTTAATTCTTCATCAGGCTAGCCATGCTTTTGTTTGATCTATTTCATTGCGAAACACCTATAAAAAATCAATTGATAAAATTTAAAATTCCAATTTTGTCTTCCGAAGGATTAATATAGTCACTGCTATTTACAAAGATGCTTTTTTGGGCATAAATCGGTATATGTGTGATAGATATGTTTTAGATTTATTCACGATGGCGAAGGCTTGTTTTAATGATTTCAGAATTCCCACCGGTCGCTATCGCCGGAAATTTATCTGTACAGCCTTAACTAGATTTAATTCGTAGAGGTTTTTTACGTATGTGAGCAATTTATTTGCCACGGTGTCGTCTGTGAGCACAAGATTCCATATTTCCTGCTTCTCTTGGATTTTTTTTTCCAACAATTCTCACTCTTCACCCACCATGCCTATAACCTCCTCGTTTGTTTTTCTTTCTGTCCACTTCACCTTTTCCATCCTTCCGAACACCCACATTTCAAAAACCTTCAATCTACAACTATCGTCTTGTTGAAGTGACTATGTTTCCTCGTCGTACAAGAAGAAACACGAAATTTCACAGAAGTATATTGTGACTAAAAATGTAGAGACTAACTTTTCGATACCGCATGCTTAGCATCCCCGCCGCACCCGAGCGGTAGAGTGGAGGGTAGTTAGCCTGAAGATAGATAAATGATAAGGGCCCAACGACGCCGAACCGAACGTGAGCTGTTTGGTCAGTAGCTCAGAAGTTTATACACAGGACTAGTGCTCCCCGGAATTTAGAAATGTTTTGCTAAAGTAATCTTTGCATATGAATCATATCAACACAAAACATTATTTCCAGCATTAAAAATTGGTAAATTGAATTAATTACTAGAAATAAAAAACATAATCGAACATAAGGAGCATAATCTCATTGGTCTTTAAACCTCAAAAATTAAAAAAAAACTTCATCCGAGAATAATTTAGCACCGGTTTTATAATTGTATATTGAAGTTGAGGAAATTCTTGAAACCATAACCTTTTTTAAGTAAATCCTTTTAATTTGCTTAAATCTTGCTTAGGTCAAACTCAAAAGGTTCCTCTTCGCTGGAAGATATCTTTATGTTCTAAGTTATAAAACAAATTCTTCATTATCCTACTACACTGTACCCGCATCAAATACGTTCTGCTTCATTTCATAGCCATATGGAGCGTCCTCTTAATATCAATATAAAAGCAGATGCGTAGATGAAGAATGTGAATATTGCCAACTGACTGACATTGAAATGAGGTATATAGTAGTATCTTTTAACCCTTATTTCTCCCTTGAAATGGGATTTAAGGGCGGAATATAGGGAAATAAATGTTAATGGCTTATCCTCAAGCACTCAACTTTTACTACTTGCGTTTCTTATTGAGCTGCTTCCTTTTCATTTTATGTTCGATTTTACGGTCATATATTGACACAGAATTTATTCTCAGAGATAGTATTTTTATTGTTTATAACGTTAAAAATATTCTAATTCACCCTGACATAAAAGATTGCTGGAAGTTTTGCTCGTGAGTTTTTCAACTTATGTTACTTTTTTGTGAATGGCTTGGTCTTAAAACTTTTCCTCTCGTCTGAATCGCTCCGATCGCCGATTCCATTCCAGTCCAATATTGCTCATTTTCATACCAATATTATTATTTGACGACGTCTGAAGCGTGCGATCATTTTACTATTCATCGGAAATGGGGCTAATTACTGAGTAAAACAAATCAATTCAGAAGATATGGATAATTTATACATAATTTTATGGCATCTTGAAAGGAAACTTCGTAACATGAGACGATTCGAAATTTATTTATTCGCGGAGAGAGAAATGAAACTAATTTTTTCTACTTTAGAGCTCATGGTACTATTTTTACATGCTAATCTACGTACGTAATCGTTGTACTTTTTCAAAGAATTCCTGAATGAGCTTTTTTCCTAAATCAAAGCTTTTCCCATTAGTCTACCCTAAAGGGAAAAAATGGCCTAATGTAGTCATCCGTATAATCACAGCGTTATAGAAATGCCGAGCCTCAATTATTTGAGTTTCCCTCTAAATATTAATTTATTATCAAATTTACACATTTTTGTTTGATTTATATCACTTGTTTCCAAAAAATAAAAATAAAACTTGAGAAATAAAAGTAGAATTTATTGAAACCCAACATTCTTTCTATGATACGTATATTTTTTTGTAACGGCATAATTCATTTTAAACTTATGCTGTAAAATGCCCACCGCCCATTGCGCAAAGAGCGAGAAGGCATGCGTGAAAAAATACTTTTCCGTCATTTTATTTTTAATGATTTGACGGATCAGCAAAACTCTCAGATAATATTCATCACGGCTCTTGCAGCGGGTATTCATTCATTCTTTTCTACAGAAAAATCCGTTCCCTCCTCCTTTGCCGATCCCTTTGGAAGGGAAAGGTTGTCGTTGGGTAGCAGATCCGTACAATTGGGCTATATCAGGGTTTATCATCGCTTGTGATTGGTACGTTCGCCTCGATAATCCCTAGGGTTTTTTTCCTGATTGCAAAGGATGCCCACCGAACGGAGCACAGCGGCACGGAATTGACCATTCCGATTTACTTCGTTTAGAGGCATTGCGCTGAAAATATGACGTTTTTTGTTTGATAAAAAAATAAAATATGACGATGATTTCATTTTTACCCTAAAATATCGTGAAATTTTCAAGCGAGCAGTTGTGATTTGCATGCATTGGAACGTGAGTGGAATGTATTTTCCTTTAAATCTATCTATACAGACGTTAAAACATGCCTCGTAAGATTGAACTGAGAAAACGTATCAAGAAAATACCTAAAAGTGTGTGAATGTGGTTCTACGTCGATAATAATTCAAGAAATTTATAAATCATTTCAAATCGTTTGATATGAATATGCCAAAGTTTTGTAGTTTAAATTGAAATTAACATCATAGAAATTTTTTTTCCTGTAGAAAAGGCTTCATAGGAACCATTATTCTTCGTTAGACGTGACGTATGAATATTTATTGAAAACTAATCAAACAAAAATGACTTTTTTCTCATATTTGCCCGGCAATGAAAAAACTTGCAAAAGTAAATGAGAGTGCTGAAAAGGTTTCCTCGGTCAAACTAACTAGAAGACTATTAATTGCGACAGATTTGACCGGCAGAAGACAGGCAGAAGAAGGCAATACTTTGTCGAAGGGGTTAAAACCCCTTTTTGGCTTTCGGAGGATTAATATAGAGGGCTCCAGTGTTTAATCATCCCATGAATAGTAGCTCGTACAATCAATAAAAGCATTAAATTGATTGGAATATCCTCAACCTAGTGAGTAACCGCTACTAGTACTTTGGAGTAACACGAACAAAATGAATCAATATTACACCATTTTGCGAACTAATTTTTTAGCATGAAATACCACGCATTTTGTTCCATTTTGCATCCTAAATGAACAGAGGTTCCGTTGAAAATGCTTAATTTGAACTTATACCTTTAAAAGTTGGATCAAATTTTCCGCGCGTACAAGCGAATGAAAACCTGGAAAGAAAATGTTATCTGCTCAATGTCGTATGGAAAGAGGACTAATTTACTATATCTAGATTTATTCAGCCCTTCACTCCATTTGGCTCGCATAAATTACTCCCGTGAGCAGACGCAGGTCCACTTGGCATCAGGATCGAAGGAGTGAAGAGGCTGCAAAAAATACATTTAAGATATTAAATGGGTGATGAATGATGCTTTTGCAGCCCTTAGCCGGAGGGTTTGGCGGGTAGGGTAGGAGGAGTCTTCTTCATCGAGGGAAAAACACATGCGGGTACCTTCCCCACGCCGTGGTGAGAACTTTGCAGATCGCCGACAGACGAATGTGACGCCCCCCTTCCCCCTCAAACACCGAGTCACATAAACCTTGGACGCTACACGCTTCGAGTCTAGAGTTTCTGTTTTTTTTTAAATTTCCCTTCGGAGGGGTAAGTACGGAATGAAAGGCGGGAGGAGAAGAAATAAAAAAAAATCCCCCATAAATCTCCTGCGGCCGCGTTGAGAGAGAGAGAGTGGAGAGAGAAAAAAAAAAGATCCATTAGCACTCCTCCCCACTTCCTCCTTTGAAAGCCTTTCCTTCCACTGTCTTCCCCTCACCCTCTTCTGGACTAACTCAGTCCAAAGGCCGAAGAGTGCTCCGGGACCAAGAGGCCTGAAAGATAGGGCAGCGGGTGGGGGTGGGTGGACGAGGGAGGGGTGGAAGGAAAGGGTATTGAGACGGAGCCCGCCGGACTGACGGTATCTAGCGAAGCTCATTTCGATTGCCCAAATATCACTGAGGAGGGGAGTGCAGTGGGCGTGGGAAGGGGAGGGGCTTTGGATGGGACGGGCGGACCGAGAGGGGAGGGGGGGATGGAGTGGGCTGGAATGGATGGGCGAAAACTACCGGTGATTTCTCATTCCGACCGCTTCTTTCTGCGATGGCGTTAGCGAAGGGAAGATTGATCGACCGCCCATTCCGCCAGGTGGCGGGCATTGCGTGTGCGGCTCGCCTCCTAGTGTCCCGGCGATAAAGCACTGTTGATATTCCAACCCCCCCCCTCTCCCTCTCATGCACAGCCCCGCCAACCCCCTTCCACAGCACTCTACCCAACCCTCCGCCTCGTCAACCCCACTCCTGGGACGACACGCTTTTTCCCTCTTCTTTTTATTTTTCTGGCCTCTTTGTTTCCTTCGCAAATCCCGATGCTTCCCGCCCCGTTCAGCTTATTGCGCCCAAAAGTGCGCGGCACTCCGACTGTTCAATTTTTCTTATTTATCCGTCCCACTCCTCCACCGAGGTAGTAGTAGCACTTGACTTTTTTTCTCTGCGTGCGCTTTCGCTCCACAACTCCCACCCCACCTCTTTTTGCCCGGGGTCTTAGATGGTCTCCCTCCCTCATTTTCCCTTTATAGACTTTCGTCCTGGTAAGAAGGCACGGGGATTAGTGTAGTGGAAATCACAATACGTCCTTTTGCCCCTGACCCATTGTTAGTTTTCATTAAGTCTCAGACGTCGCGTCCAACGCCATCAATCTCAATGGATGGTCATCTTTTTTTTTTGTTCACGCGGTACAATCACTTATCTTTCATGCTCGTCATGATTTTTTTGTGTGCGTGGTTTCGTCAACATTCACTCGAAAAGACGCCCAAAATCACTGTTTTTATTCCCCCGACGGCGTGTCTGTACAGCTCGATCCACGACGCGTGCCTGCACCGCATCGTCCTGCCAGGGAGAGCCGCTATTAAATAGCGATCGGTTGTTCAATTACGAGTATCTTACCCTTGGGTTACGTCGGTATCATTCCTAGCAACTCTATGGGATTTATCTAGTGATTCAGAATATCTAGTTTAACGCTGCCCGTTCAGTCGTTAAGGGGGGGGCATAAATATTACAGAAGCGATGAATGAATATTTCGTTCACCTTTAATACGCCGTTTTCTGGCACAAGGCCTGAGCAATGAATACCAAATTATCTGCCTTTTAAACAAATCGCATAAAATCCCATCCTTAAAACCTCCCGCTATTCTCGTGAAATCCCCGAGCTAGAGAGAGATTCCGGGATGTCATCATTTAAATGGCATTAGGCCTAAAACAATGATGTATGAGCTTGCGTCGGCGTCCTTTTTCAGTTTTGCTC
The DNA here is from genome assembly GCF_022747635.1 of Hetaerina americana. Lineage (NCBI taxonomy): Eukaryota > Metazoa > Arthropoda > Insecta > Odonata > Calopterygidae > Hetaerina > Hetaerina americana. The sequence continues at coordinate 88,154,424 of NW_027286985.1, forward strand.
ATTCTGTTAGGCTCGTAAAATAGAACGAATTCCATTCATTTGAATTATTTAAAAATATCTTAATGATGTACTTGCATGGAGGTTTATTAGAGTGGATTAAAGGAAATGGCAATAATACGATGTTAGAAATGTTCATAAACCATAGCCGAATCTTCATATATATATACACACACATACATATATATATTTATGTATATATATATACATATATATACATATATATTATATATATATATATATATATACATATATATAGATATATACATATTTATATATACATATATATATTATATATATACTATATATATATATAATATGTGTGACTGTGTTTATCAGTACCCCTCCCAAGGACTACAACCTTAAAGTGGTGGAATGGCTTATGCGTTCTGATGGCCTCTACAGATGTACTGGTGGAAGCAATGGTAATTGCTCCAGGAAAGAGCACCCATACTAGATAGGTCGAAGTTTAGGAGCCAGACGAAAGGTAGTCCACGCAGCGTCTGTTCCTCAGTGAGGCGGCTGCAAAGGCATCCGACCCGAGTAGGGTGGCGATTAAGTGATGGTGTCACATTAAAAACACTATTGAGGAAGACAATGGGAAACCACCTCAATTATTATTTCAAATAATATAATGATGGACAGTAGGCAGAATATGAGGCCTGATAACTGCTAGACTCGGCCCAATCGACCGGTCGTCATCTCATGAAACCTTAGAAAATCAATTTCGACAGCAACAGCGTGGAAGAAGCAGAAGAAGAAGGCCGAATTAGTTAGAATAGTAATATTTTAATGATAGGAAAATGCTGTGGGTAGTAAAAGTCTTTTGCTCTCCGTATCTCCTTAGAGACTGAAAATCTAAATTTCCATACAACTACGGCAGGGTTCGTAATGGTAAGATACCTTCAGGAAGTGGCACATTTGCATGTCGTAACTTAAAGAAAATAATCTTTGATAATATATAAAAAACAAATTATTTTTTGCGACTTAACCTATGCATCCTATGGTGTCAATGGTTCCAGTAGTATATAGTATATCCCTCCACGATCTGTTTCTCGAAGCTACCACGCAATTTTAAAATCTCCACAAGCATTTCTGAGAGATAAATAAATAACCAAAGTAATCAATCAGTTTAATTTGATAGATGAGGGTAGAGCTCACCTTTCACTCAGCCCTATAGGGCGTGTGAAATTCACATATAACGTTGGAAAGACTTGTTTCTTTCTTTTTACCACCTGTGGTTTCCCGGAACGGTCTATTACCCAAGAAATCTTGGGTGATGCTGGTAGCTAAAGAAACCCCAGGGAAGCAATACCGGGCCCACCGTTCATAAGCTGACAGCTCCATCTATTATGCTGGCAAAATTGTCGCAATGAAGAACTCTGAAATCCAGTCGTCATTTTTGAGGTAAGTTTCTGTCATCGGAATACTTGGTACGAAAATCTACTTGGACCTTGTAAGTTGATTCGATTGGAAAACGGCTGCGAGTGATAATGTGACGTAATATTGCGACATTAAGAAGTGCAAAACGCTTTGCATATCTACGCCTTCCATCGCATCTGGAATGATAATGGTGATGGACTACATTCCCGCAACGGCATTACCTTCGATCGGCGGTGGCCTAAACACGGTGCTTCGATCGCCCTTTGCCGTCACTCAGCTTCTCGACTTCCGCCGTCGCAACCCGAGGGTTCCCTCCCTTCGACAATCAACGTTCCGCGAGGAGCTCTGTCGCTCAATCAATTCGCCGGAGACCGTGAGCAACGTCATCGCTCGCTGTCATCTTGGCTCTCCACCCCACCGCTTTCTCTCACTACTATCCGCCGATCCCTTTCACCCTCCCCACACACCACCTCCCTTCACCTGCCCCCATCCGCGCACGCCCCGTCGCACGACAATTGGCACCCCTAATCGTACGGATTGACCGCCCCGCCACTCTAACTCTCTCCCCGCGGTCCCCCCAAAGCCACCTGCCACGCCCTCTCCCTCCCACGTATTGGGCCAACAATACGCGCCACACAGTTCTCCGTCGTAATTATCGTAAGAACGAACCCTTCAACTCCTCCGTCTCTTTCCCAGGCTCCCCACCTCCCTCTTGCCTACGCACCACTTTTATCCTCATCTACGTGCCGGGAGAATATTTAAAAGGAGATTACTTAGATTCGAATATAAACTGAAAAAATATACTTTACGCGGGTACCCTGAGAAACTTGTGAACAGCGTCATTCTCCAACCGGCAACCCAATACTCTCCTCTCCCCAAACCAAACCGCCCAAAATGCCCTCACCATATCACCACTTTCTTCCCCGGAACGCATAAAATTAAACGTATAATCCGTTAACTCTTCCCAATTATTAATAATAGTCAGTTCACAGCACTTTTATTCCCACATTGTCCCTCCGTTTCGCTTAAACGCCCGTTGAACTTGCAAGATATCCTCAAGTCGACAAGACCACCAGCGGGCACCCCTGTCTTTCTCCGCCCCCATCCGCATCATACAACCAACCGCGCTACAAACGCTGCCATCATCTAAGACCCGCCGCCTCCCTTGCTACCAATTCCCAACCCGACGCCACGTGCACCTTTAAAAACATTGACATTATATACTGCCTCTCCTGAAAAATTCCGAAAAAGGTAAAGGCTACATCATGTGAGGACTACAGAACAATAGGTTTGACATCCCACGCAGCTAGAGTTGTCCTCAGGATCATAAACAAAAGGATAGAGAGTAGGGCAAATGATTACTTAGGGGATGATCATTTTGGGTTTAGGAAGGGGAAAGGTACTCGTGATGCCATTGCAGTAATGAGATTATTAATCGAGAGGAATATAGAACACAACCAGGAGGTATTTGCCTGTTTCGTAGATTTCGAAAAAGCATTTGATAGAGTGAATTGGGAAAAACTAATGAGTTTATTGCAGAAAATAGGAATAGATTGGAGGGAAAGGAGGCTAATCCGCAACCTGTACATGTCTCAGACTGCTCAGGTGCGAGTGGAAAACGGGGAGTCAGGATGGGCAGTGTTAGGAAGAGGTGTAAGGCAGGGCTGCCCATTATCACCGTTGCTGTTCAACCTGTACGCAGAAGAAATGATTAAAGAGGCATGGGAAGAACTGGAAGTAGGAATGAAAGGGGTCGGGGAATCCGTAAAATCAGTTAGGTTTGCTGATGACCAAGCGTTAGTTTGTCTGTCAGCCAAAGGGTTGCAAGCATTGCTGAGTGAATTGGAAATTCAGTGCAACAGGTATGGGATGAGAATTAATATTAATAAAACAAAGGTTATGCGATTTTCTAGAAAGAAAAAGGCTAAGGTAAACATTAAAATAGGAGGGCAAAAACTAGATCAGGTAGAACAGTTTACGTATCTCGGTAGTGTTTTGGGCCAACACGGTCAAAGTAGTAGGAACGTAAAAACTTTGATATGGAGCGTAGCTATGTACGGCGTGGAAACGTGATAATTGAAGCAGGAGGATAGACGTCAACTGGAGGCTTTTTAAATGTGGCCGTAGAGAAGAATGGAGAAGGTGAAATGGACGGAGAAGAAAACCAATGAGGAAGCACTTCGTATGGCGGGCGAAGAGAGGGGTTTGTTGGGAGAAATCCTTTGGAGGCAGGAGAAGTGGATGGAGGGGGTATTGACCGCCAGTGGGATGTTGAAGGCTGTAATAGAGGGGAGAATGTTAGGCAATCGAGGAAAGGAAAGGAACAGGATAGGGATGTTGGACGGGATAAAGGAAGGTAGAAAGTACTCAGAGGTGAAGAGTACTCCTGATGTAGAGCAGGGTGCTGAATTTTTTGTTTGTTAGGAGCCACATATTATTTATGTAGTAGCTGTGTCCATACAAAAACCAACCTTGACCGGTAGATTACCTAATTATATATATATATATATATGTGTATATATATGTATATATATATGTTTGTATATATATATATGTGTATATATATATGTATATATATATATGTATATATATATATATATATATATATATATATATATATACTAATATACACACAATTTGCGATCAAAACTCAATGCATACGTTATTTTAGACGACTTAAGATACGTTCCACTAGGAATATGCTTTCAGTCGGACGTATTATTTGTATGCGTATGTACATACATATGTCTATGTATATGATTTCCGATATACATATGTATGTATAAAGTATATCTCTCCTTCTATATTTCATTTCTTAGCACCCTTTAAGCTTCAGCAATAGAATTGCGTTAAACATGATATAGTTTCACTTCCCTTACGCACCATCATACACCCTGTCTTCATGCAGTTTGTGTAAATCTTTCAACATATACCTGGGATTAGGTGGTGGAAGGACTCCATAGTCTCAATCTCGCCCCAAAATAAAGACGACGTTACATCTATTTGCTCATACGATAGCGCTCCGTTCCAGCCTTCCCTTATCAAAGCTAGAATTTATTGATATCAATTATGTTTTCGAAAAAATCAATTTTCTCCTTAAGAAAACAGAAAACGCTCAGCTGACTATTTCCTTCCGCCTTCAGATACATCTACTGTGTATCCTACCCCACTAACTCCCTTTCAAGCTTCAGGGACACCTGCCCGCTTCCGTTATCGATTCTTTTGCCACGAAAATTCTTACCTTCTTCCGTACGCTTCTTCCCTCTCCCTTTCACCACGTTCCTCTAAATCCCCCTTCTTCCTGACAGGTAGTCCCGTCCTTTCAGCCTCTTTTCAATGCAACGTGTCCACGCCACATGCTTTATCCCTTCCTTTTTCTTTCTTCTTCGCTAACTTTTTACCGCCAACAAACTTCCTCTTCCTCTCGCTTCCTTTCCGTCACCTCCGTTTCTCTTACCGATTCTTCCACCTCTCTCCACTCATTTTGTCATTAAATGCGCATTTGACTATTCCCTCGACCTTTAACGTTAAACTTGTTGGAAATAAACATGCGTCCACTTGAGTGAAATGAGGCGTCTAATTGAAACAAGACGTGATGTCCCATTTATTTCGTAAGTCATGTCATTTTAAGTAAATGCAAGTAGAAATTGAGCTTAATTAATGTAAAATTTCAATGGTAAAAAATACCAGGAGGTATCTTATGTGGCGTTTAGTTTGAAACTTAGTTTAAGTTAGCTCCTTATAGTAAGAGTTATCAATATTGAATGATGTGTTTTTTAAAAGGTAGAGGAGGCGTCTCTAATAAACTCAACCCAACTACGACATTTTATTGTTTACGGTCGGATAAGAAGTGCCGAATTCATTTTATATTAAATCTCCTCTTTATTTTCATAGTAATTTAGCTAGTGTAAATCTTCCCGTTATTCCCATAGTATTTTAACTAATATATCGATTACTCGTGAGAGACCTTGTTCAAGACTTTTTTTAAATCTAAAAATGAAGTATCAACTTGAATATTCCTTTCCGCCGACTTCAGGATATCGTGAATGTATTGAAATACTCCGAAATGGACAACAACAGGCATATTCGGTGCGTCTATAAAAGTATATTTCAAATTAAATGGCGTCCATTGATGTCGCCTTTCTCCAGGAACACTAAACTGGCCATCAAGCCAAGGACTACGAGGGGTGGAATTTGATAAAAATGTTGGATCCTCTGGCTGGAGAAGTTTAAATGGAAAATTTCCATGGGAGCGACTGTATGCTTTTAGTTGCCCTTTGGGAAAGCACATTTACTTTTGATACTTTGGTATTATTCAAATGCAGATAATATGAGTGAAATTCATGTAGAATCACGAATTCATGTTTTGTGTCTTTATATTGGAGTACAACTTGCCTGCGCTGTAGTTTTCATTTTGAAACTAAAAATTAAAAATAAAATATTCAAAAATATTCTATTCAGAAAATTGCAGCAAAGCAATACTTTTTCTGGACTTCACAATAGTGTTTATTTGTAAGATAGAATTGTAAGAAGGGGTGGTAAGCTAACCTAGGATTGGACCCCAGATCAGTTATGGAAAATCAATAATTGGAGTATAAACTCGCAGTAATATCCTTTGCCACAGATACAAAAATCTTTGTTGAACTTTTTATTGCCTTATGGAACAAGGAATGTCTTATTTTTTGGTTTACGAAACATTTTATTCGCCGAGTAATGGTTAAATTTATGCATTATAAAAATACTAAAACTTTATGAAAATAGGCACCACCATTTTACTTAAACGCCAGGTGATCTCTGCTATAAAGGTACTGGCACATAACGGCATATAAACATGCCAGCATTCATATAAGCTTTAGGTTTTAATCGTATGTGTTAATTTCAAATAAATCCCTTATTTTTAATAAATATTTTATTCTTTACACATACTCATGCTAAGGCACGGAAAAGTCAATGCTAACCATTTCATATGATAGAAGCTTATCACTATCACACGATTGATTTATGAGTGACAGGCTATTCCTCACGCATGCCAAAGTGGTGGTTCACAGCAAATGCCATTCTCTCCGGGTCTCATCTATTGTCTTCTCTTAACTCTACCATGTTTAAATTGTCAAATTTTTACATGGTTCATTCTCTTGCAATTTTCCTTGGAGCTTTAATGTAAACATTTTCTTTCAACATGCCCTTCATTTCAAGTTGAAATTTCTCTCTTGTTTCCGAAATGAGAACTTGACAACCATAAAGTTTGGTCAGGGTTAAAATGAAGGGTCATCGAATTCAAATTTGTTTTCTCAATAGACAAGTTTATGCACTTTATTTCCAATGGTAGTTCTTGGATTAACTTTTACAATAGATTATCGTCAGAAGTTTCAATTCGTTGTCATTTAGAGGAATTGTACAAATGCTTCTCCAGAATTACATTAACTATGGCGTTTTTTTTCGAATTTTTTCTGAAAATCACGCAAATTCATAATAGCACTTCTCTTGTCAACATATATCTTGTGGGTTAAGATGACTATGTTGATAATAAAATTAATGAATGCATGCCTCAAAAATGGAGATTTTTGGCATTTCGGAACGTGCCGTCTTTCTTATTAATATTATACGAGCATTTTCCTTTTCTTTTATGCTATAACATCGTGCCAACAGAAATGACAAGCGTTCCAGTAAACTGTAAGAAGAGTTTTTTGCTTGTCAGGAGCTTATTTGAAGATAATTTGTTTAGAAATTTTGTTTGAAAGTTTTGTTTGAAATATTTTTTCACGCGAAAATAAATGAAAATATTTATCCTTAATTTGATTCACCATAAAAAATAGAATAAAAGTTTAAACGAAGTTGGTGAAATATTATGTCCAACCAGATTATACATTATTATACATATATATATTTATTTATTTATTTATACATACACATACATATGTACACACATACGCATGCACCTTATGTCTGTAAAGATATGTATTGCTCCAGTAGTTATATCGTTATGATACATTGATTCAAGATGGTGGCAGTGATGTTGTGTTACTATACAGTCCGTTGGTACTCTTTTAAAGGCATGCTCAACACGAAATGATACAAATCTATTTACCCTGCTCGTTCAACGACCCTACAGGATCGTAAATTTTGCGTGTTTCGACTGATTCGCCACCATTGATAAGATAATTCATAACGGTAGATCGCCTTTCATGTTTGTATGGGGTGAGTGGGATTGTGCGCGGAGACAAAATCACGCCCACTCGCACTCATTCCGTGCCCCTTGATTTGCCACCATTGAGAGTGGCTCATTCGACCAGCTGAGGCGAATGTGACCATAATCCTTGCAAACAACGGCCCTACAATTTGCCACCGCCGCCGTATCATCCGGGGGTGACGGGCGCGGGGGTCATCTTCTCATCCGTCGCCTCCGCGAGGCGTTGGGGACGGAGGGCGACCGTCTCTTCTCGTTGGATGTTGGGGGGGCGGGGGAGGCGTGGAGAGGAGGGAAGAGAAGGAGTATCGGGTGGACGGCGAATGAATCGGCGGCAATCACGGCGGCAGCTCCCCGTCGTGAGGACGGAATACTCTCCGGGTGGTGGGTGGAAGGGACCGTGGACCACCATTGGGTGCGGGGAAAAATGGAGACGGGAAGGAATTTGAAAGGGGCGGCGAAGCTGAGATCGTGTGAAGCGCAAATAGAGACTAAATAGCAGTAAGCAAACGTAAGGTCAAGCATTATTAATAGGGCAATGGAGGTACGTGATTAGAAAGTGATTGATGGTTCATATTTTTCATTCCTTTCAAGCCTTAAATAGCATGTACTTTTAGTATAGGTCCTTCTATTCCAGTTCTGAAAATAAATGCAGGGAATGGTAGCTGGAAATGCAAGAAAGTCATAATTGAGCTAAATATCCTTGACTCTTGTTTTAATAACCAAATATTCCTTGTGAATGGGAAGTTCAGTAAGGGTAAAAAAGTAATATATACGAAGTTGGTAAATAGAAAACGAATGGTTAGTAGGGTGTTACTCCATTAGGTGTAGTTTTAGGTGTAGGTGGATATCTGCGGTTGGTTTATGCTCAGCAAAAACCAAATTTGTTTCGATGGCAAACTGATTTATTCATTTCATGTGAATGAAAGCTTTAAATGTTCCAGCGACCTTTCATGGCGAGTAAGTCTTTTTTTGTGGAAGGTAATCAGCGTGATAAAAAGTCTTACACGTGAAATCTGCTTTCGTGTCGTCGTTTTCTAGTTTTTAAATTGCAGTTAAATCAATTACAAGTCACAATTTATTGGGAATGATTTTCATGTACAAAACAGTGAGCCCGAATATGCCATTCTACAGTGAGACCACGAGCAGCTCCAAATGTGGGTATCTGTTGGTGGATTATATGAATGGAGTTTGAATCACAATAGAAAGTATGCTGTAGTTGTATTGGAAATGATTCATTGTGTAGGCATAGATTGTATGACTTACAGGCCTGTATATTGCCTATTTTTTTCGTGTATTTTAACATTTTGTCAATTATTGGGTAGATGTGAATTATGTAAAATAAATCAAGAAGCATTAATTAAGGTAAGGGAAGTGTTTTTAAGGGTTGAAAATCGAATTCAAAGGTGCAATGAGGACTTTTATGTGGTAATAGAAAGTTAAAAGCTGTCGTAGAAATAATAATGTTAAGTGAGCTCAGAAGTAGGGGAAATAAGATAGACAAATTGGAACAAGCTGTAAATAATAATGTTAAGTGAGCTCAGAAGTAGGGGAAATAAGATAGACAAATTGGAACAAGCTGTAAAATAATAAGGACTTCAGAGATAATCAAGACAGTGAAGTATGGTAAATTCATTCATAATGCTTGATATGTTCTCATGTCTGAGTCTCAAATACCGAGCGTTCTGATTTGGCATAACAAGACTAATAAACGTACGTCGTTTCTTAATTTCTTTAGGAATTGCTGTAGTTATTTTGTTTTATGATGTTTATTGGGAAATTATGATAAAAGATACATAGGGACGGATTTAAGATGAAAGGTGAATGGATGTTGGACAGTTCATAAAGGCAAGATGCTATTTAAATAAAAAATTGGAGGATTAGATTAGGTATATTTAACGAAATTATAAAAATTACATTGGTTTTTGAGACAATATTTGGGACAAGTATATTAGTCAAGCAACATCTTCAAAATCCTAAAGATTTTCTCTTGTTTCTGTTTGTGTAATCCATGAATTTTTAAGGTGCCACATATTAATTTACACACCTGGCTACTCTCCAATCAGGCAAAATTATATGAGAAATAATATACACCTGCGTGGGCAGATTTACATGCTCTTGTTTTCCTCGCAAAAAAACCTTATAAATGAAGGAATATCACCGAGTAATTTCGAAAAAAATCCTATTTTATTCCAAATCATATAAAAATTTCTAAAGTGGTTGGTTAATGCCATTTATTTCATTAACCTACTATTTCATAATAAAGATTGGTGCCCTAATGAATCCACCCACACTCTCCGGCTGACAGCTCACGGAATATAATATAGACATTACTTAAAAGTGTTTACTTGCGCTCACCAATTTTTCATTCTTTTCTCGTTATGTACTTAAATAATAGTGGTGAGCGCTTTAGAAAAACCTTTACGCTTAATTTACATGGAAATCTAATACCTTGCTGTCATAGGTTGCGTGCATGGTATGAAGTAGCGAATTATGTGACGAAACAATTACCTTAGAACTTGGTCATTTGAATTAGCGTCGCACTAATTTGTGCTTGGCTTGGTTTATTTTGCGCTTCTGTATATGTCACTCTTTGCTCGTGGGAACGTTACGCTCATTATGCAATTGGGGGGTTATTTACCCCTGAAGGCATCGAAAAACTCGGCCTCTGTAGACAAGAAGGAGGTAAATGCAAGATATTGAAGCCTTTGTCTTAATACAGTCTAGCGATTCCCAATTCCAAATAAGCTAGAACCTCATCAAAATACTGCAGGTGCAGCTATTCGAGTTTAGGTGAAGTATCCATTTCTCAGAGCATTCATTAATGAGTTAACTTGGAGCTTATTGTTTTCAGAAACCTATCTCAATAGGTTTTATTTGAATAATGCGGCCGTTTCTTCGTTTTCACCACGAGTCTCCAAGAATCTTTTCATCTCTCCTTCTGGTCCCTGGTCTTTTTCGAATTCGTCTAGGTTCCATCAATCTCTCCGCTGCCCTCCTATTCCGTCAACCCCATTGCATGAGCATCGATTTCCAACTAAGGACCTTTTAATTTCTCCAAGATTTTCACTCCCTTCTGTCCGTTCCGTCGTCCGATGATTGCCTTTTGGTCTAAATAATACTGTCTTCTCTTGTTGATATCGTATTCGTCTCGTAAAAATAAATTCCTCTCTGGTTTCTACATTCCGAAGTTTCCCTTTAAATACCCTCACTGTTTATTCGTCTTTTAATTTTTACAAATTATTTGGCTGATGGTTGAATAAATATTATTATCAACTCTTACATTTCGGGTGGCTCCCCTTGATTTTTTTACTATTTGCTTTTAAAAACCAATATTTTTCTTCCCCCCCCCCCCCAACCTCACACCGAACTTACTCCGGTGACTGAGATCCGCATTGGCACCTGAATAGTTATCATTTATCAGTTACTGTTAACCAGAGTCTTTATATTATTTTTAACCATTATGCGAGCGGAGATGTTTCTGTGACGTTCTTCAAATACATGAGGACTGGTGCATTTGAATATTATATCATAATATGATACAAAAAATTAAGAATGTGTCTCTGAAGTGTGTATGTATCAAATTTATAAAATAACTGCGTGCATTTTCATGTATAATCCTAAACTAACCGGAGTGGAATGTTGAGTTTTTAGAATCGGATATTGGAAAAAAAGTCCTGAGATCAAAATGACTTGATGGAACGGCTAAATTATTTTATTTGAAGACATTAAGCCAAAATTTGACAGGAAGGAAAGTCAAATCACTCAGCCATAAGAAAAATATAAAATTTTCTCATTTCAAAAAGATTAAAATACATCAAGACCTTTTATTGAATGTGATAGCTCATATTACTTCTGAAAATCCACGTGAGCTCATGAATACCCACTATTCCTATGAGAGAATCATGGTGTAATTAGGGTTACCATCTATGACGCATTCCACGTGATACGCGCAGTATCGCGCAAATCAATTTGAAGTTACCTCTTTGAAAGGTAAACATAATAATTTCTAGAGGTAGATGGTGGAATTTCTTCGTTAAGCTATGCCTCACTCCCTTTCCTCGACGTTACTACGAGAGTGCATCCCAGCGAGTGAACCTGTTCCTGTGATAACAAGACTAATTACACTTCCAAGCGGCTATATCGCATAGATGTTTAAATACTTATCCCTAATTACTGTGGCATTGAGAGCTCTCTTATCTTTTCAAACGCAAACATCATGTTTTCCTTGCAAGTATGGGTAAGCATATGAATGGTAAACATGCAACAAGCATTGCGAAGACATGAAAAAACGCTCTGCTGTCCCTTATTTAATGATACTGGCTGTATCCTAACTTGTTTAATATTCCTGCAGCATAATTAATCGTAATAATTAGCGAAGATTTACCTAAAGACTTAAGAATATTTGGCGCCAGGTGCAGGTGGGGTTTGGTGTTTGCCCATAAGATTGATTTCACAATTTTCTTAAAAACTTTGATAAATATATCGTTGCTGACGATCTTTCGACGAACCAAGATGAAACGTAAATCCTCAATCTGCATGATTAATAATTATTCTGAAAAGTTAGTTACTCCACTTAATTTTGAAGTGAAATATTGCCTCTTTTATTACTGTTTGGTATTTAAGTTATAGTACTCTCCTTATTTGGTTGTCGACCTTGTTTTAAATTGAGTTTTTAGATGGGGAAAACCTATACACTCCTATATTTCTTAGCATTGTTTAACAAGACAGAACCTGTCACCCCACTCTACTGCAAACTGTTCTTCAATCCCATATACTTCCTTCCTCCCTTCATCCTCCCGCAACCCTATCCATTTCTTCCCAATATCTCTCTTGTGAAACGTCCAGCCTTCTATCCCAGTCTTCAGCATTCCATCGCCAGTAAAATACTAAGCACCAATATTTTCCTGCTTTTTTTAGATTTATCCCGAGCACCTTATTTTCATGCCTTGTATTCATTTTCTGGTTTTCCTTTACATCCATTTCAACCTCCCAAAAAATAAATAATACTATTTATCTATCTATCTACCTCCACACTCACATTTCAAAAGCCTTCTCTCCGTAAGTGCTTTCCCCGCTGTAGTTTATTACTTATATCTTTGTACTTCCTTCGGTGATAACATTCTTCATATTCCCCTCCATTAATCTTTATATAAACCTCTTTTGTGATCCCTAATTTCCTTGTCCTTTTCCTATCAACTTTTGCTAAAGTTTTTTCAGACTTTTGACGACCCTTATTGGATACATTCCCACCTTTTCATGGTTTTACCCCTCTCACTATACTCAATCGTAATATTTTGTCCTGCCCCCGGCAATCATTTTTGTTCCGGTTAATACCATTCTACATTCCATTTCCTCATCCATCTCATTTATTTATTCTCTTCCTTCGCTTCCCCTTTTTAGGTACTATGGAATCGTTGCATAATTAATTATTTGAAAATTAAATTTATATGACGATATTGTTAATGTATTCACGGCATAGAAAATCCGTGCAATGTTTGGCAAAAATAAATCCGGACATGAGCTCCTTGTGAAAACATTCCTTTAATGGATTTCTCGAGTGTAGTAAAAGATTCCCTGCAGAAGATAAATTGAAATATCAATGCCCATTATAAAATAACCATATTTTTTCGAGCGGGTTTAGTGCGATTTTGAGGGTATTTGGATCTAAGTCTTAATTGATAATGCCGTCACAGCAATAACGTTAGGAAATTCTGGAGGGAAAGCTAAAGTGGAAATATCGAATTTCAATGCTGTTGAAGTAAGTGCAAGAAAAGTTCAACTGAGGATATGTAACTGGGCCATAAGGCAGTTGCCGAATGTTAGGCGATATTAGATGAACTGCTATCATTGTAATTGTGCGAAAACGGGTCACTATGCCGACTCAGGACACATCCCATGAATGTGTGCCAATTGTTCAAAGGCCATTTGCAAGGTAGTCAAATATTTTACGAGCCCCCCTCTCCACTCTCTCTCTCCCTCTCATCGTGGCGGGGCCTCAGTTCCTTCCACAGGAAATTTCGATACAGGGCCAGTTCGTTTCGCGAGAGCAGCGAGCGGTAGTGAGGGAAACTTGGAGCCCGCCACCCACCTAACCTCCCCGCCCACCGCGTCCATCCATGCACCCAGTCACCCTCCCCTATGCTCATCCAATCCCATCAGCGGTCCCCTCCCCCAGTTTACACCCCCACCCACATCGTGTTTATGACTTTAGCAGGTCTCCATTTTAGGGGGGTTGGGGGTTGGTGGTGATATGGTGGAAGGGCGGCATTTATTTACGAGCACTGGAGGAGTCATCCGCTCTCTCCTAGCTCCCCAAACTTTACTGCCTTCTCATCCAGGCGCCTCTCGTCGTGAGGCTGCTTTACCCTTTCGTTTCCTTCCCTCCATACCTCCCACCAACCTCCCCCGCGGACCCACCGTCTCTGCCACAGTTCTCGACCCATTCCTCCCGCAACTTAACTCCAATACTCTCTCTCTCTCCCAGTCCTCTCTCTCTTCCCGTCGTCGCCATTAGTCGCTCCAGAATCTTCCTCCACTTCGTCCTCTCCCTGTCCTCCCGGGACATCCTTTCCTTTCTCTCTTGCTCTCTCTTTCCTCCCCCCATGTCCCGCAAACACTTCTCCCGGGTCCGGTTAACGCCCTTACTCCTTGAGCCCTCGTTTCACGCATCCCCTCCGTAGTATTTCACATTCCGTTCCGTTTTTGAGGGCGTCGTTGAAATTTTTGTCGCGGATTCTCGTTAGCCTCTTCCCCTCTTCGTTTTTGCCTTCCTCCACCCGTTCCTGCGTGCGTAGGCAACGGGTGATGGAAAGAAAATTGGGGCCAATACCGAGAGAGGGCGCTTAACGTACGGTGCTTCCTTGGGCATGAGTAGCCGTGTGTGAAATTGTGTCCTTTCGTTCGAATGTAACGTGTGGCCTTGGTTCCAATGTAACTTGTGGCTCCAGTGTAAAGCGGAGGATATCTTTTCTAGGTCAAGTGTGTACTCTTTGCTGATTCAAGCGCCTAGCTTCCTAGATATTGCGTCGGTTGTCTTGGATCGAAATGGTAGGATTTGCATCATTGAAATTCCTGAGATGTTCTCTCGTATTTTGATCTCATATATCCTGAATTTTCTCTAAAATACAGAGTAAAAACATAAATACAAGGGTAATCCCAGACTTATCCGACCCAACAAAGAAAGCACTAAAATTTTGGAGAAAATATATGCATTTTTCAACATAAACTCCTTTCAGCTCTATACAATACTTTTCCCAGCGATGTTCAATTGCCGCAATTTCCTTGCAATGGCAAGGAAACAATCACCGACGAGAGCCAAGTTCAAGTGCGATACCCTTTTCATTATAAGAACTATCTTGCTCCTCAAAATAGCCATTAACTGCCGACATCACTTCTTCACGGTTGAAAAATCTTTGACCACCGAGCCATTTTTTCAAGTTTGCGAGCAGAAAATAATCCCAGGGGGATAAATCTGGCGAATAGGGTGCATGAGGTAGTAATTCAAACTTTAATTCATAAATTTATGCTATTAAAATAACGGATTGGTGTGCTGGTGCATTATCTGATGAAACAACATTTTCTTCTTAACCAAATGCGGCCGCTTTTGCTTGATTTCTTCGCTAAAACGTTGCAATAAGTTCGCAATATACTTGTTGTTGAAAGTTATTTCTTTTTCAAGATAATGAGAATTATCCCATGCGCATTCCAAAAACCGACGCCATGACCTTGCCTGCGGATGAAATTGTCATCACTTTTTTTGGAGCAGGTTCAATCCCTTTTGAATCCATTGTTTTGATTGTTCTTTTGTTTTGGGTGTTAAGTAATGGACCCATGTTTCATCCATGGTTATGAAACGGCGCAAACATTCTGCTTTGATGCTGTGAAACTTTCCTAAACACTCATTTGAAACTTCTTCAAGACACTGGTTTTGCTGGAGTGCGAGCAAACACGGCACCCATCTTGCACACAGCTCTCTCATGTCCAAAGTTTCAGTTAATATGCGATATACTGCACTTTTTGAAATGGCTACTATGCCTGCAAGCTCGCGCACTTTCAGTCGACGATCATCCAGTATCACTTGGTGGATTTTGTTCACCGTTTCTGGAGTCGTCACCTCATTTGGTCGATCAATGCGATGCACGTCTTGACAGCTCCTACGGCCTCGTTTAAACTCTGCTACCCAATATTTTACTGTTGTAAACAAATGAGCTCACTCGTCCAGAAGAAAATCCTGTTCAACTTATATATTGGTTGGGCTGAGGCCTTTCAAACAAAAGTGTTGTATTATAAAACGATAACGAATTTTCTTCATTTTCACAAATTCACTTAAAACGTTCACCATCGATGGCTCTCAAACAAATACTCTACAGCGTAGCGTCTTCAAACTTGAAACATATGCTTTGTAGATTGCATACTTAACAATACAGTGATATCTTTTAAATATCTACTGCCATCTCTATATCAGGCTGGTACTTCTGGGACCACCTCGTCGGTCTTAAATATGTGTGCAGGATCATAATTTAAAATTTCAAATGTTATTCTACAAGAACTTGAATTGTTACGTGAAACTATTTAAGAATTTCCGTATTCAATGTATTACTTTTCCTAATGAGAGGTGAATTTTAATGTATCAAATCAATACCTCGTGTAATCTTTCTCTTCGTTAAGATATGATATCATGAATCTTGCTTGGGCCATAGAAGCTCAGGGCATCTGGGTATTTAAAATTGTATCGTCAACTGAAAAAAAACCTTATTTGAGTCTGAATAATTATTTTCTATTTTTTCTTAATATTTTCATGTCTGTAAATATATTGAAAAGTCAATGTGGGAAAATTAAGTTGAATAATTTTAAACTAATACCTTCTTTGGGCTTCTTACGAGGAGGAAGCTTGGATCTTGGTGGTCTTAAAAATTGTTCACTCCACAAATTAGCGGCGAAGCGCATGAGATTCTTCAAAAGAATGATGGGTTAACATTTTAAAATGTCTCTCATTCCTTTTATTAAACTCAAAAGTTTATGGCCCGCAGGTGTTAATGTTTAAGAAACTGCTTGTCTGCTCTAACCCAGACTGTGAACCTTTTTTTTGAGCGGGGCGCGTTAAAGGTTATGAGGTTAGTCGCAATAGCTCTTACACTCAGGATCCTGCTCAAAACTTTCCAAACTTGACCTTTTAAAATATTTTCATAGTTTTCCGTGGATAGATGTTATCGGCTACACAATTTATGAATCATTTTTAGCTTCTGGTATAGAATTTTCATGAAAATATCGGAGGAACCTCATGACGAGTCTAAATTCCTAACTTTCACTGAATCATAATTCTTAATATAATTCAATGAATAAAATGTATAAATTGAATCAAACTATCACCGATATTTATTAATTTTTACATTTTTATTCTTGTATATATCAACTCATAAATTAGTATTTACGATACTTGCCAAAGAAGGGCATTATCACTATTTTTTAAATTCCATTCATGCTGCAGTGAAGTGTTAGAATCTTGCCAGAAGAATACAAATTAAGGGACGGGTGTAAAAAAATATCTCTCTTGCCACAGTTTTATTTTTTTTGGTTAAAAATGAACTTGCTCTCAGATTAATATGCGGTTTTACATTCTGCAGTTTCTGTTAATCCACACTACCAGTCTCCTTGCCTTCTCAAGGCTTCGAAGAAAACAGGGAAATACGGTAGTCCCAGCCAAAATATGATACAGGATAATTAGGGATATGAGAGTGGTTACTTATCACTCATTTGTGACCAAATATTTCCGTGCTAGATCATGGTTTAAATGGCAAAACTGTATCTGGAAATTCCTTCTTGTCATTTGCATAGAACATTACAAAATACTTCATTTCAGATTTAGAATTGTATTGCATAATAGGAGTTCAAAGAAGCAGATTTTACCTTGTAGAAAAACATCAATAGTACTCTCGAGTATAGTCATACAGGGTTCGTCCGGAAAATAAGTGTACTGAGCTCAGGAAAAAAAATTCATTACACTTTTACATATTTTAAGCTAATATTCCTCAAAATAGGACCCTTGTGAGTCGATACTTTTGTTCCAGCGGCGTTCCCATTCCTGGAACGCTCCCGCGAAGGCATCATCGGGAACCTCTCGAAGACACGTCGTCACGGCCTCTTTGACGGCGTCCAAAGTCCCGTATCGCGTTCCTTTCAAACTCCTCTTTATCTTCGGGAACAGAAAGAAGACCGGTGGTGCCAAGTCAGGGCTGTAGGGTGGGTGCGGCAGCGTTGCCACGCCGTGCTTGGCCAAGAAGTCCGACACGACAAGCGCGGTGTGAGACGGCGCATTGTCGTGATGCAGCCGCCCGATGTTTTTGATCGCTGGCCGGACGCGGGCGACTCGTTTTCGAAGCCTGTCGAGCACTTGGACGTAAAATACAGCATTTACAGTTTGTCGTTCAGGTACAAATTCGTAGTTGATGACTCCCCTTTTGTCAAAAAAGACAATGAGCATCGCCTTGATCCGAGATTTGCTCATACGAGCTTTCTTTTGACGGGGTGATGATGGGGTGTGCCACTCCGCACTTTGTCTCTTCGACTCCGGGTCGTACTCAAAGATCCACGTCTCGTCACCCGAAACAACGTTCTCTAAAAAATGTGGATCATTTTTGCAGTGATCCGCAAGTTGTGTCGCGATTTCCAAACGATTGAGTCTTTGATCATCACTGAGCACTTTCGGCACCAACTTTGCACACATTTTTCGCATCTGTAATTGCTCCCTAATAATCTCGTGCACTAATGTTTTTGGCACATTACACTGCTCTGCTATCATCCGAACACTAAGACGACGATCAGAGTTCAGTACATCGCGAACTTTTCGCACATTTTCGTCGGTGAGTGTCGTTGATGGGCGTCCAGGCCGTGGTTCGTCGTCGACCTCTTCTCTGCCCTCCACGAACATCTTGTGCCACCGAAAGATCATGTTTCTGGACATGGCTGACTCCCCGTAAGCCTGGTTAATCATACCGACAGTTTCGGTAGACGATTTCCCAAGCTTTACCGCAAATTTGATGGAATAACGCTGCTCCAAAAACTTCGGCATCGCGTTCCGTGACGTGGGTCGAGCGTGGAGGTTCTCGTTAACAGAGCTCCTCACTACACCACAGCTCAGAGCCGACTGCCTTTTTCAGCGTCGCTTGCCAACATACCCCCCTCCAATCGCAGCCCGTCAGAGCGGTGCTGGGCGCGCCTGAAGCGGCGGGAAAAAATCAGTACACTTATTTTCCGGACGAACCCTGTGTATCTTGGGCGAAAACTTTTCGTACAAGCGCACATCTTTTGGTAAGCCATTGCTTACAGAAGGGAAAATTGGGTATGCCTTGATGTCTCGGCATCTTTTAATTCATTAATTTCGCAACACAACCATCACTTTTTTTAATATTTACATATGCATAGCATAAACACCCCATTCATTCTTCATTAACAGTCGGTAACCCTAGTCTCGGCATCAGCATACCCTCATATCATAAATATGAGCCACCTATTCCAATCTCTCAAA
Organism: Hetaerina americana; assembly: GCF_022747635.1. Lineage (NCBI taxonomy): Eukaryota > Metazoa > Arthropoda > Insecta > Odonata > Calopterygidae > Hetaerina > Hetaerina americana. The sequence goes on from NW_027286985.1 coordinate 88,173,518, forward strand.
GGAGTGTATACACCAAAAATCTACTTAACAACGTCCTCAAACCCATCGACAGTACACTTACAAAATTAGACCGCCCAAAATACCCCACTATAATCTCCAAATCCTTCCATTCTTCCCCGAGACCCAAAAAATCAACCATTAATACGAGAACTCTACCTCATCATGAAAAACAATGACTTCACATCACTTCTATTCCCACATGTTCTCTCTGTCTCATTTTAAAACCCATCCAATTTGTTCGACATTTTCAAATCCGCAGGGCCCCCCCCCCGTCTCTTCTCCCCTCCTCTTCGCACCAGATAACCACCCACGCTGCAATTGCTTCCATCGTTTTCAAACCGCCACCTGTCAGACTCGACAATCCTAATCCAACAGTCATTACTTTGCAACCTACATCTCAAAAAATATTGTCTACCACCTCTCCTATAACTTTTGTCCGAATAATGAAAATAGATAAAAAGAAAAAAGGATAGGAGCACACATACAGAACGAACACAGAAGAAGTGGGGAAGGTGGAATCGAGCATATCACAAGGGCAAAAACATATCCTTGTCAGGGACTTGAACCACGGAGTTTCGACTTGCCGTCCGATGGCTCAGTGCCCGATGCGTGGTCTACGGTCAAGAAAACTATTTGCGCTAATGATCTGCTCGAGTCCACCTTTCCTGTGTTCCTCTTTTATATAAACCCCTATTTACATATTTCCATGTGATTTCATATGGGCTTTCGCCATTTGGTAGGTTTTTCTCTGTTTAAATATGTGTGTGTGTATATATATATATATATATATATATATATATATATATATATATATATATATATATATATATATATATATATATATATATAGGTCATCTATTGGTAAAGGTGGGTTTTTCAATGGACACAGCTACTAAATAAATATTTTGTGATTTCCAACAAAATACAATATCCAATATCCTACTCTACATCAGACCCCTCTTCACCTCTAAGTACTTTCTACCTTCCTTTATCCAGTCCAACTTCCCTATCCTGCTCCTTCCCTTTCCTCTTTTGCCTAACATTCTCCCCTCATTAACAGTCTTCAACATCCCATTGCCGGTCAATACCCCCTTTATCCACTTTTCCTGCCTCCATAGGATTTCTTCCAACAAACCCCTCTCTTCGCCAACCATAACAAGTACTTCCTCGTTTGTTTTCTTCTCTGTCCATTTCACCTTCTCGATTCTTCTCCACACCCACATTTCAAAAACCTCCAGTCTACGTCTATCCTCCTGCTTCAATGACCACGTTTCCGCACCGTATATAGCTACGCTCCATATCAAAGTTTCTATGAGTCTTTTCTTAATATCCTTACCGTCCCAAGGAGGAGGGAGTTGATGTCCCCGTCATCAACTCCCTCCTCCTTGTGAAAGCCTCTTTGCCTATCGCAATGATTCTCCTTACGTCCCTATTACTTTGACCGTGTTGGTCCAAAACACTTCCGAGATACGTAAACTGTTTTACCTGCTCCAGTTTTTGCCCTCCTATTTTAATGTTCAGCTTAGCCTCTTTCTTTCTAGAAAATCGCATAATCTTTGTTTTATTAATATTGATTCTCATCCCATACCTGTCGCACTGAATTTCCAATTCGCTCAGCAATGCCTGCAACCCCTTGGCTGACTGACAAACTAAAGCTTGGTCATCAGCAAACCTAACTGATTTTACGACTTCCCCGCCCACTTTCATTCCTACCTCGAGTTCTTCCCATGCCTTTTTGATCATTTCTTCTGCGTACAGGTTGAACAGCAACGGTGATAATGGGCAACCCTGCCTTACACCCCTTCCTAACACTGCCCATCCTGACTCCCCGTTTCCCACCCTCACCTGGGCAGTCTGAGACATGTACAGATTGCGGATTAGCCTCCTTTCCCTCCAATCTATTCCTATTTCCTGCAATATACTCATTAGTTTTTCCCAATTCACTCTATCAAACGCTTTTTCGAAATCTACGAAACAGGCAAATACCTCCTGCTTGTATTCTATATTTCTCTCGATTAATAATCTCATTACTGCAATGGCATCACGCGTACCTCTCCCCTTCCTAAACCCAAACTGGTCATCCCCTAAGTAATCATTGGCCCTATTCTCTATCCTTTTGTTAATGATCCTGAGGACAACTCTAGCTGCGTGGGATATCAAACTAATTGTCCTATAGTCCTCACATGACGTGGCCTTTACCTTTTTCGGAATAGGAACTAAAGCTGATCTCACAAAGTCTTCCGGCCAGATTCCTTCCTCATAAATACTACGAATCAGCCCATATAGTCTCTTCCTCCCACATTTTCCTAAACATTTCAATAGTTCCACGGGAATGTTATCCACCCCCACGGCCTTATTTAGTTTGTTCTCCCTTAATGCCCTTTCTATCTCATTGCCAAGTATGCCTGAACCTAAGCTATCTTACTCTACGTCATCTTCCTTTTCTATGTCTAACTTTATAGGTCTATGTTCTTTACCATACAGTTATTCTATATATTCCTTCCATCTCTCTTGGATCTTTCCTTTGTCACTATTACCTTACCCGCCTCTTCTCTAACTGTTAGTACAGATCTCCCTTTCTTACTTCCCGATAAAGATTTAAATTTGCTGTACGGTGCACCAATTTCACCCTTCCCCTGCAGACTTTCCATATCCTCGCACTGCGTCTTCCACCATGCTTCTTTTGCTTTATTTGTTGCCCGCCTCAATTTATTGTTTAACTCTCTGTACTTCATTTTGCCTAACTCTTTATATATATTCTTCCATTTTCTCCGCTCATTCATCTTTGTCTCATTTGTCTCATCATTCATGTCTGAATCTCATCCGTGATCCATGGTTTCCTAGTCCTTTTCGCATTAACGGTTCCAATAGTGTCTTTTGTGGCTTTCCATAACCCTTTCTTGATACTTTCCTATTTTTCTTTGATAGTACTTGGCTCTTTACCATCCTCCATGATTTCCTCTACCGCATGTTGGTACTCCTACCTTTCCAAACCATTTAATCCTTCTACATTCTATTTTCTAACCCGCCTCCCCTGCCTTATCATTTTGAAACGGACGCTGCATTTCATAACAAATAAATTGTGGTCTGAGTCCGCATCCGCTCCCGGGAAGCTGTGCGAATTTATCACACTGTTCCTAAATCTGTGTGGAACCATATGTTAATTCAGCTGATACCTTTCTGAGTCACCTGGCATTTTGCATGTATACCTGCGTCTTCTGTGGTGTCTAAACCAAGTTTTGGTGATGACTAACCCCTGTCTCCTGCAGAACTCAACTGCTTTCTCCCCGCGGTCATTCCTCGTGCCTAAACCGTAGTCCCCCACCTCATCACGATCTCTTCCTTCGCCTACCGTCGCATTCCAATCCCCCATCACTATCAAATTTTCCCTGCAGGAACACACGCGATCATGTCCTCTAACTGATCGTATATCCTATCGACCTCTTCTTCTTTATGGTTGCTCGGTGGCAGGTATACCTGAATAATAACCAAGTTCGTCGGTTCTGCTTTAATCTGTACTAGTAATAATCTATCCGTTACATGCCCTATATTGACTACGCTTCTCCCTACCTCTTCATTTAATACAATGGCAACTCCTCGTTGACTCTCGTCCCCGCCGCTGTATATTATTCTATACTTATCACTCCAGTAACCCCCGCTATCCTTCCATCTCACCTTGCATAGACCTAAAATATCTATTTTTCCCCTTTCCATTTCTCGTTTGATGTTCTCCTGTTGCGCTATCCTCATCATTGTCCTAACATTCCACTACTCTAACTAATTTGGTCTTCTTCTCCTACGTCTTCTGTCCTGCTGCTGCCGGTTTCACCTTGCAAGGGTTTCGTGGGATGACGACCTCGGAAGCCTTGCCTCCCCCGCTGCCGGGCATGACACACGGCCGATTGGGCCGAGCCCCGTAGTTGCCAGGACTCATAATCTCTGTAAAGTCTATCATTTAAATCTTGGGAATGATAATTGAGGTGGTTTCCCGTTGCCTTCCTCAATAGTGTTTTTAACGTGACACCATCACTTACTGGCCCCCCCCCTGGGGTCAGACGCCATTGCAGCCGCCTCGCTGAGGAACAGACGCTGCGTGGACTACCTTTCGCCTGGCTCCTAACCATCGACCTATCTGGCAAGGGTGACCCTACCAGGAGCAATTACTATTGCTCCCGCAAGCACAGCTCTAGGGGTCATCGGAACGCACAAGCCCTTCCACCAGTCAAGGTTGTAGTCCGGGGAGGGTTATATATATATATATATATATATATATATATATATATATATATATATATATATATATATATATATAAACATACATGCGTGTGTGTGATTACTTAATAATAAGATGTTCTAGGGATGATATGCAAAGGAGAAAGAAATATCAAATTAATGCGGCTGCTTTTGTTATATAAAGACAAAGAATGTGTCGGATTACCTATTAGATATTTGAGAGTGGGCTAAACGGCTGAATAAATGGACTGAAAATTCATCGGTGAATGAATCTGAAGAGTCTTTATAAAATGAATATTCGGGAACCTAAAGATATGGTATGAAATATTTTTTTGATCTGACAAAAATGAAATAAGGTTAGCTGCAGAATAAATAGATAAAAGTGATCGGGTCCATAAAATGACTTAAAAAATATTTTTGGCCTTGCGATGAGGCCCCATCAGAATGTGTTGAATTTAATCTTCCTAATAAATAACTGTATGGAGTTTATGAATGGCTGCAATTTTCTTGCCGTTTCTCAACTCCTGCATGAATTGCATCATCGCATCTAATGAGAACTTTGTGAATCTTGTTCCTTAGAGACATAGTACTCATATTTCGAAAACCAGAGCCCTTTTGGAGTTATCTCGTATTCTTACGGCCTTTAGTGTGCCTTGTCGTTTATGCTAATGTCTTGAAATCCCCGTTCGAATTCCATGGAAAATGACCGTGCCATTACCAACGCGGGATGCCTGACATCCCTCTTCCGTTTGTTTAGTCTGCCTGCAAGCGTCTCATGTTAGCGTTGGGAGAGCAAACAACTCAAAGGAGGAGTGGATCATGATTAAGTTTCCAAGGGAGGCGCAGATGGACCAGATGGCCGGGTAAACAGGAGAGTACAAGGAATATGGGCATCTGGCACCTTCATTTTTCTTCGCACCAATTCATTAGGTGCCTATTATCCGATTCGTCCCAGATTCCGAATTCTTTGAAAGAAGGGCCCTCAGTTTCGAGTCCTTATCCTTCCTTGAGGAGCCATGGGAGGGAGGCATTTACATACATATATATTTGGACTTCCGCGGTAAAATTGCGGAGAGGCTTGGAGGACAAAGGGATGGGATTAATGTGTGGAGATGGGATCGGATAATGCTTCACGCTGAGAGAACTCCGCTTCGATCGGCGGTAGATAAAGTGGATGATGTTTTGTAAATCCAACTCCCGTGGATGGCCGGGCGGCGAAGAGGGGAATAATTAGCGCGGCGGGATCCTCTCCGAGCGTCGCATCCCCCAAGGGATGATGCAAACGGGGCGCCCGTCTGGGATCCGACCGATAAAAAGAGGAATCCTGACGCTCGGATAAATATCAGGGCATCTCTCCACCGTTGTACGCGGCGCCGTGGAACGGTACTAATGGCGGTGGAAGAGGGTAGGCGCCGCGTCGGCACTCATGAGTTGATTTGCAGTGCACAAGGAATGCGCCCGTATGTACGTAATAGGAGGAGGGAAATATGGGCGATCGCCCCTTACCCTTGAGTCTCCACAATCTCCCCCTGCTATCCCCGTTTTTTCTGTGCAAGAACTCCCGATCCCCATTTCATCCCCACCTCCCTTACCCCGTTCCTTATGTACTCAACCATCACGATATGTAACCGTCTCTCTTTTTTAATGCACTCATATGGCGCATCGTTTGCACACCGCCATGCTTGTCACGCCGATACTCCCCGTTTTTTTTCATATCCATATATAAAATTCGTACCCGTCACGATTTGTCGGTCCAGGGATGAGTGACGCTTTTCACTGTGCAAACTCGATTCCGAATCGAACGTGCCCTTTTAAACCAAATATTAGCAGTCCAGTCCGTCTCCAATGGACATTTGAATATTTCACTTGGCCCCTTTTCGCGACGATGATTCCGTTCTTTTGAGCCATTTCATTGCTGCATGCAAATCGCCCAAGGGTTTCGAACTGCCAATTTTTGTGTGAGACCCAACTTAATCTCCGTGCCCTGCAAATATCAAGAAACTGGGTTGAAATTTGAGGTCATGTAAAGGATGGTGCGATTTTTAAGTGAATTCGTTCGAACATTTCGTCCACTGAATGAGTTCTTTATTTCCTTTGCTTTATCCTTGAACCATAAGAATATCGTCATCGCTCTTCAATCTCTATTCGGTATGCTAAGGACACCGTTCGACTCTTAGCTTCCATTTTTCCGTCGAAAGAATGTTCTAGTTCTCAATAGCAATTTTATCATAGATGTTTAAGATGAATCCTTATCTGTAGGCAAGTGCTTCATCGCCAAGTGAGTACAAAAGTCCGATAGTTTGTCATACCAACATCAGGATGATATTTTGCTACTACGTTTCTATATTGTATGAGGTTGATTTGGCGCTTTTAAATGATTTTCTTACGATTGCATTGTTTACCAAAACATGCAAGCTTCACAAATTGAGTAGTTTCAGGTGCGATGTGGTGTAAGTTGAACATAATGAATAACTGATCATAGATTCACCCAATAATGATTTAATGCATCGAAACCCGGTAGTAAAGTAAATTTTATTAAAAGGAAAAGTGCTACGATCAGTTATTTATTATGCAAGCTTCAGCTTATCTATTTCAAGATATTACAACGTGCAAAATAAAGGCTGGGACGGAATCCGCGTCCATTGAGTTAGTTTAAAAACCTTCCTACTCACAAATCCAACGAGGGCGAAACCAGAGTTCTTACTCCGTCACTATTTTAGAGTGTAAGTATTAAAGTATTGCTTAATTCAATCGCCCAAATATTGAAGAGCCATCTTTTATAGGTTCGTGGCTATCCCACGATGATGTAAACAATTGCAGCTAGAGTTAATACTTCTGCCTTCTGCATATATATCACCCCAATCCCATAATCGTATTTCTAAATTATTCGACTTGCATTTCATTCCATAGAAACATTTTTATGCTAGTTTTTTAACTGATGCTCCGCCCGCTTTCAGGATCTCAAAATTTTAATAGGTTTCTGCTCTTGCATTATGCTAGGGAGCGGTAATGGAATAAATTATTTGAAAGCGGAACACTCAAAAGGCCAAATAAAGGGTGGATTCAGGGAATTGTGTGCGCTTGCATCGTACTGAAGGGAGTGTTGGCATGGAAAATGCTATGGAAACCGAAGAATGACTAGGGATAGGAGGAGAGATAGAGAAAGCTTTCGTGTGTTTCAAAAGAAGGTCCTCAAACAATCAGGTACGAGGATCCGCATTGGCAATTCAAATATCCTCGCAGGTCTTAAGTGAAATCCTTTCACCTTCCCTTATAGTTAAGGGGTTGGAAAATCTGCCGGGGAATTTAGAGTGAGTTGTTCATCGTCTCCTTCCAGCATAACACTAAAAGTAACGACGAGATGAACTATACTCGCCGGGTACATTATCCGAATCAATTAATTGTGTGCACAAAACAAAAAAGATACTCAATCAAAAATTATAGTTTAGTTACGAAATGTTTGAATTAATCTGGTTTGAATCGTCCAATTCTTCAGCAATGACCGACCTTTTGAACCGTGAATCACCTAATGAAAGAAATCGCATACTTGAGACTAATGGTATCCTACACGAAAATGAGAAAAAGCCCCCCCCCTATAATGCGAAACTTTAACCCGTTGCATTACCAACGATACTAATTTTCTGATCATTTCCTATTCTGGCCATTTCTCACATTCTTTCGACAAAATCAGCTGCAGTCAATTGATAAACTGAGTAGTTAGCATCAGGTTTACGTTAAAAAAACTTACGGAAAATCTCAGACTCAATAAAATTGCCTAAATTTGACTAATAATGTCAATAACTAGTGATTATAATTGATAAATACCTGCCAAATATTGATATTGGCTGTTAAAATCAGGATTTAAAAAACGAAAAATATCGATAAAATATATTTCTTATGATAAGACGTTGCTATCAATCTTGTATAAACTTAAATAAATTAGTTTCGATGGGCCAAGGAGCAAAACAATATTTTTCCCGGATCAAATTAGACACTGACTATTTAGCACATCCTCTTTAAGACTTGTATTCTTTTTTTAATATTTAAGGTTATTTCTTATGGAATAGTTGTACTTTGTTATTATAAAACCATTTAACACAAAGTGGGTGGGGCAGATGGCATTCTCAAAAAATAAATTTAAAAAAATAAGAATGAAATTCATGAGACCATTCGTTATTTAAAATTATTTTCTATGCATGGATAGTTTGTCGTTTTCTCATGCGCATACTCTGTCAAAAAAGAGAAAAAATCGGATTAATTGATGCAAATTTTATGATATCATTTGGAAAGTCGAAATACGGTTATCGGAACAATTAAAGAACTTGAGCGTCACTCTTACGAAACACTTAAAATAAAGCAGGCCTTGAATTATCACGGATTAATTAGACGACTTGCAGAGAAGTGTAATGAGAAAAGTAAGGAGAGGAGTTACTTTTCAGTGGTGATTCCGCATTTGGAATACGTGGTGCAAATACTTTGGACTCGTTGGAGAATTAATTAATCAACGAGATAGAAAACGTGCAAAGAAGTGCCGCGAGGTTTTGGATGAAATTTTACCATAAGAACGTGAGAATAACGCGATTAACTGAGGAATTAGGATTGAAGTCCCTCAAAGCAGGAAGAAGGGAGAGAGACTGAGGCTATTAGAAAGGTACAGAACGCTCGATAAACTTAAGACACCGAAGTTATCATTAAAGGCCCTAATTATATCGGCAGATTGGGCCATTCAAAAGGGATATAGGACATACAGCACCAATAGATTCAGGTTCTCCTTTTTTTATCCTCATACGATTTGCTATCATGGCATAAATGAAGCTACACAACGATCGACTGATGAACCTAACCACGGGCCAATAACCCATAACACTTTTCTATTCAGTAACGGGGAGCTGGTGCCTAACAATCCTTTCCACACGAATGCTGGGTGGTTTTTAGGGTACGGTGTACATGGTATTTAAACTAAAACGGAGAAATTTTGAAGAAAGAACATTTATCAAAAATTGAGCCTAGGATTCATTAATGAAACAACCCCGTGAACTCAAAAAGACTTCAAGACCCATGCTTTTTCCTGGTTAAATCCTGCTATTTCTTGAAATTCGTATCTTTTTGAAACACCCAATACCATCACCCACGTCCCCCTATCTCTCGCTGACACCGCTGCAAGCCATTCGACCCGTTCACCCACTCCAACCTCTCAAAAACACGCTTCCCCAAATCCGATAAGGGCAAGAGGGGTGGCCTAATGAGTTCGACATCCCGGCGAGGGCGAATGAGTGGGATTGGGGTGGGGAGAAATGGGGTCTAAAAGGATTCCATATCTTCTAGGCCTGTCGGAATAATTAGCGTTTCGATTTCTTTTTCTCTCTCCCTCTGCCCTCTTAATTTCTCCCATCGTCTTATCGTCATTTCTCTCCATTTCAGTTCCATTCCGCGTCGCTTTGCAAAAGAAGATGGCATAGCTTTATGATTTGCAAGAAGGGAAGGTTGAACTCGATTTCCCACTTCCTTCACCTCCGTCCCTATCCACCCCCGTCCCACCAAAAAGCCGGCATTTTGTATGCACCATTAAAATGGAAATTAAAGTCTATTTGCGTGTTAATTTTACGATTTTCCGAGGTTGTGATAGGGAAGACAAATGAACCTTGACTTTTTCTTCCGCCGAATCGGTATCCCAGCGGACAACCTTTATTTTTTTTGTTTCTTTGGAAGTTTCCTCAAGAATATTTTCTGAGACTCAATCTAAAGATGAATCATCCTTCTGCTCGAGCCTAATTAATCGTGGTAAGCAGTGATGTGGCTGGCTGGCTTAATGAGGTTTATACGTTTTTCTCTGCATAACGATGCGTGAAATCAATTAATCAACCAATTAATTTCTTAAAGTTTGCATGTTGGTTGAAAGGAGAGATGATAACTTAGAGAAGTATGTTTTAACTCATTAAGGTTATCGGAAAAGAAATACTTAGTTATTTCACTCCACAAAGTGACGCCTCAAACAATTCTATTCATCATTAAGGTAAATCGAAGCTTGTCTTTGTTAATGAGCACTACCACTTATGTGTTCTTATTTAAAACCTAAACCATTGATGAAATTGTGAGAGCGTCAGTTGAACCTTCCTACAAATATGATTTTTATCAATCAGTATTAATTAGATTAGAAAGGTGAATTATATATAGGGGAGAAAATTTGCCAACTTTTGCTTATCCGAGAAGCCAGAAATTTTAATTACGCACTTGATAGTTAAAGAAAAAGATGAAAAGATAAGGTTAAAATGGCATATAATCATGCTTTATATAGCCAAATTACATTATGCGGACTGATTTTATATGCAACTGATTTTAATTCAATATATTGATTAATTAATCGCATCTAATAATTCAATTGTGAAACTTTTATGCCACCAAATCCCAATTATTTATCTTACTCATACTAAGAAAGTATTGCGTTTCCAATTACTTCATTCCTATTTAAGATAATACAATGAGCAAAACGTGTAATATGCGTAAAAGGTACTTAAATTTCCCAAAATTAAACTTTGAGATGCTCTAGGCCATATTGTTCACAGAGCTATTATAATAGACTGCTTAGCTTAGGGGGAGCATTATTATCTGACTAGAAAGCGTAATATGAAATGCTATTCTCATCGGCAGCAAAAGAAGTAATGCTTATTTCTCTATCGATTTCGTTTCCTTATGGGCATATGTATATACGCAGTAACTCGAGGCATTGAGTCCGACAGTGCATTAAGCAGTCATTTCGTCCTTGGGACCTATCTTCTCGAAAGATACTTAGCTGTGTTCGGCGAGCGACCATTAAGTCCAAATGAGCAGATTTATCGTCTCATGATCATCGCTTTGCATGTTTATCACTGTCTCTGATTTATGGCGCACGTTTGCGTAATGTAAACCGATTCAGTGGATGAGAGAGGGAGAGAGAGCATGAGTGAATAGAACTAGAAGGGTTTTAACGTTTATCAGATATTTAGCCAGTTATCACTTCCCAGGAAAACTTCTCAAGCCTTTATCTAGCCAATGTAAGACAAAGTTATTCACTTGATAATTTCAAGAGTGGTATAAATCTATGGCTCGATATTTGTGTTCATAAAAATGGAAGATAACAAGGGGCCACTGAAAGCGTGGGCGTTACTTATTTTCTTGAAGACTGGAAAGCCCTGAGAGTGCATTATTCACACTTCAGTTTTCCATATTTGTTCGTCATATTTTTGTTTGCATTCTCAGTTTTGGGTCATATTTTATCAGATAATTTACTCCCTCATGCAAGCCAATAAAAATGAAGATTCTTGATTTACTATAAGGTCAAATTTAATTACTGCGGAGAATTGAGAATGCGCGATCAGAGTTTTTACAACCTTGAATTTAATAAATATTATGAAATCCAGATAAATCCAAAAATTTTCGAAAGAACTTAGAGTGCAAAGAAAATGCATTGCAATTTAAGGTTTTAAAATGGTTTCACTATAATATTGTTGAATAAAACCATGATAATAAGAGAAAGCCTTCCCATAATCCACTACAGTTTTACATTTTAATGTTTGAAGACACTTACAATGTAAAATCTAAGAACGTTACGATGCCAAATTTTCGCTGTAACAAAAGACCAAAACCGCTTAAAATCTTCGTCTTAAATAATTGAAATATTAGTCTGCTCTGCCTGAAAGGTCAAGAAAAATCAAAGTTTGAAGACCAAAATCCTCGGAATACATACCTGCGTATATTTCCTTTGCATTTCCTCTATTTTCAAGTATATAATAATTGCATTAAAACAATTATAAAATTTTATTCTACTTTTACTCTTTTGCTTTGCGTTGTACCAATAGCTATCCTGAGGTTAGAGGTTACAGGTCTTCTTTCCTAGCGGCTATATTGAAATTTCACCATAAACAGTAGATATAAATGATGTGCACCATTCTATAATCATTTAAGATCAATATTACCTATTCAATATTACCTATTACTTTGTATTCTTAATTTCATCAATATTACCATTTGAAAACTGCTAACTGTAGCGTAACCAAGGATATTTTTCGAGTATGTTCCATTCATCTTCCACTATTTTCATCTTTTCAAATTAGATATCACTTTTTCTCATACATTATTATAAGAGTTATTGAACACAGTCGTTGAATATATTTCTATTGCTACATTTTTAGCACAATCTTAACAACTCCAGCCAACTGAATCAGCATGCCTGGTAAATTTGAGTAAGATAGTGGCAAAGATATTTTGTTATATTTTGTTTGTGCAAAATATCCTCTTCCAAATACTTTCTTTTGGATTGTTACTTTTTTCAGTTTTCGACCCTAGCGTTTTTTAACATGTGAAACGGGAAGTTTTACTTCACGTTGGACGATTGCGTTGTAAAATTAAGCCCCGTTTGCAAATCCAACTTTAAAACCGTTTGTAAAATTTATGTCTACAAACCTTCCTCCCTCTTTAATCTTCTTTTAAGAGAGAATATGGTTGAAAACATGGAATGTAGAAGCAATTACTGAAACAACAAGAAAGGAGTATCAGCAGGCTGTAGGGCATGTCGTTGTAGAGAAAAAGGGGAAAGGGAGCTGAGTACAATAAAGGGAAAATAGGGATATGTCAAAATAGTGGAATCGAAAGTCGCACAAAAAACTATAGGAAAAATAAACAGGCAAAGGATCGGAAAGCCATGGATCACAAATGAGATGGTTAGTTGAGAGAAGGAAATGAAAACATGTGAGTGCAGGCATAAGAAGGAAGAAGTATGAAGAGCTCTATATTAAACTACGGGGAGAGAGGAGCGGGGTGTAAGAAGCATTGCGAGGATATGGAATGTTTACCAAGGAAGGGATTAATTGGTGTTCTGTACTGGAGTGAAAAAGCGTTGTCACGAAATGAGGAAGGAACATCCGTGTAAACAATTAAAGATGTTAGAACAGAAAATTAATTGAACTGGACAGATTCAGGGCAGATGGAAGGAAATATAAAGGACTATATGTTAAAAAACTTAGACTAGAAAGCTTAAGCAACAAAAGAATATTACGTACAGGATATATTGAGAGATGAGGATAGCTTAGGTCCAATCATAGCTGATGATAGGGTGGAAAGAATAATAAGAGAATGAAATCAAATGAGGCTCTGGCTTCGAACGCAGCTAAAAGTACTCAGAATAATCAATGAGAGAATGGAAAGGAGCGTAAATGACTACTCATGAGATGAGCAGGTTGGGTATAGAAAGGGGAGAGGCAATAGTAGAGAAATGAGGTCACAAATAGAGAGGATTATAGAATACGAGCTCGTACAAAACTCGTACAATCAGGATGCATTTGTTTTTTCTTAGAATTAGATAATCAAAATTAATGGGGAATTCATGAAATCATTTGTGTTTTCTGAAGATCAAGTTTTAGTCAGCCAGTCAGTCAAAGGGTTAAAGTAATTGCTGAACACATTTAGAAATCAGTGTGATAGGTATGGGCTGAATGCCAGAAAAAAGTTTGCAATTTTCTTTTAGAGAGAGGAAAGCTTAGTTACATATTAAAATAAGAGTTTATAAACGAAAGCAGGTGAAACCATAAGCCTTTATCTAAGGATATTTTTATCCAAAATTGTCAGATTAGTTGGGACAAATGAAGATGAATCGCGATAGGCAAAGAAACTATGATATGGAGCGTGGTATTGTGCGGAAAATTGGTCATTCAATCAATATTGGAGGCAATGATTGGAGGCTATTTAGATATGGGTGTGAAGAAAGACGGAAAAGGTGTAATGGACAGAAATGCAAACAAACGAGAAAGAGCCAGACTAAGTGGTGGGAGAGGGATTTGTTGGTAAAAATTCAAAGAAAAGATAGATAGATAGTGCTTTTACTGGCGATTCTGTGTTGAAGCCTGTGACAGTTGAGAGAAGGAAAAGAGTAAGGCAGGTATATAATGTGTATGATGAACGTTATGAAAGGAGGAAGTGTGCAGAATTAAAGGCAGTTTTACTGTGGCTTTGGATGTTCACGTTGTGTTTCGTTATTAGAGCCAAAGAAATATGCCGTTCTACGGCTTTTTGGACAGGGTTCATTCATAACCTACCTTATCCGGAAGTACATCAATAATAATAATGCCTCTACAATTGCTTTAGAGTAGCATTTCATTCCCATTACTGTCGAAGATAAATTAATGAAAGCAGATAAATTGGACGAATAAATAATTCAATTAATGTTGAGAATTTTGAAAACGTATTTATTATTTTTATTTCTATGATATTTAGAACACCAATAACATTAGATTTTGGAGATATTTTTCTAGTAAACCTTTCCCTGTGATTTTTCTTTTGGCTCCTAGCACTTTTCCTTCATTAAAAACAAAATCGGTTTTTGAATCACATTTAACATCAAGTCCATGCTGAAAAAGCGGTAATGCCTGTCAGCCATTGACTTGAGTGTTTTTACTGAGGAGGCTGTCCATAAGCTGAATATATAGTTTATTGATAAATTTTATTTAAAAATAAATAACGAAACAATGAGAAACAACAATTTACAACGATTTAATAAATTCTTAAATACATGTATACTCTACTAGTGATTATTTTTTTCCATTATTGTATGCATATTTATGATCGGAAATTTAAGTCATTTTTTCCCGGTGATAACTGAATTGATGAAATACGAGTGCGAGCTGAAATATTGCTCAGTCACTAACCTCATAAAACTTTAAGTGTAAAACCAATAGGTTCTTGCCATTCAATGAAAACGGAAAATATTTGTAACCATGTTAATAAGAATCACTTGAAAGACAATCTTTATAAAACACTTAAATCGATGCATTTCTTTCGCCTCTGTTTTGCAGAATTGATTAAATGACTAAGTAATGGCAGCTTCATGCAATAGGGTCTCTTTGACGACATAGACCGACATTTATTTCAGGCATTTCAATGGCAACACCTTGAAGGGCGGACGTTTTTATAAAAGGCCCCTTTTTTTCGGCGCGGAAATAAACTGACGATCAATCCACGTCACAGAGCAGGCTTATCCCACTGTACCAAAGCTCTGAACAGTGGACTGCAAGAGACATGGAGAAGTCGTAATAAAAGTAGAAAATAAATTATGGAAAAAACTGTGAAAAGGTCCATCTGGTGCTCCTTCTCTCACGTCACTTTAGTAATTTCTCCATCTCTTCCTCCCATCCTTCTTCCCCGCATTTGATACCCTGCGTTGATTCCCCATCGATTTTTCCCGGGGATTTCGGTCTTTGCAAGTGAACGTGTCGCTTAATCTCTATCTATGGTGACTTTGGAATTGACGTAAAAAATTGCGGGCGAAACTTAATATACCAGGTAAATAACCTGTAATGCGATTTTTATACAGACACGGATAGAATAGTTCTGGCTCAGCACCATAATGGTAGTTGATGCTACGGTAGAAAATTAAGGCAAACAGTATTCGGGGCCATTCAGTGCAGGGAGTGTATCTCTGGCAAACTCCGTGGATTCTCTACAACTGGGAGGACGAACTACAAAAATCATCAGTACGATCTTTGTTTAACTGAATAATTGAATAATATTTTTAATAAGTTAACTTTGCTATATTTCATTCTATAGTTTATTTGTCAGCCTGATGTGTTGAATTTGCTGCTATTTTATTGGTCTCTAAAAACTATTCTGGTTTTATTCAATTCATAATAAATGAAGTTATGAAATTATTGTCATGCTATTTTTCCCTTCGATTTTAGGAAATGTATCATGGTTTTCTTTTATCCAAGAAATACTATACAGTATCCAACAGATTGTGTTCTTTACTACCGATAATTACCTAGCATCAAAAGAATGCATCTTACCGATCCATAGCCAATAAATTCAAAATTGAATTCAATAGTTTCAGGCTCTACAATATGAAAATTTATAATCGCTGAATAAGGAAACTTGGTATTTTTTGATTAAACTTTATTATACTGCTACTGATCTCGGCCCATAGGCTGACGATGTCATCTATGCGTCTATACCGGTTTCATAATAAATCTCTGTGAAAAAAATTCCAAGTTTAATTATTTTAGTGAACTTAAAATTTTTCAAATTAGACGAAGCAATGAACTTATTGATAATTAAGATATTTTTAATTCGACATTGCATGGCCTGCCATTAGCTGTCCTGTTATCCCACACGACATCATGAACGCCTATAATGAGAAGTTAAATCAATGCATGAATTATTTGGGGCTCACTACCGTCCAGAATGTTGAGAAGTATTTCACCAGCACCTCACGGGAAGTGCACCCTCTACAAGCACGTAGTCCTCACACCTATGGAAACCAGACGGGGAAGGTTGCGTGGAGTTCGAGATGTGTGGCAGGATATGTCAAAAGACAATTTTATCAGTATTTCATAAATGATTTTCAACATAAGAAAGCTTAGAAAAAACCCACTCTACAGGTTTACAGACTAATGCTTAAAACTAATAATAAAGTAGATGATACATTTCCTCAAAACTTATCTGGAAAACTCACTACATAGAAAAAAGATGTCATGTGTGCTTTGTGTGTATTTTAGCTGCTCTCCTTCGTACTTTCATAACACCTAAGTTGTTCGGAAATAATGCTTAATATTATCGGTACAGGAGATACTGAATTTACGATACGTACGCTGATAATTCCGACACATTTTTTTTTTATTTTCCGTGTTGGTTAAAATTGTATGAATAGGTAAGGATGTAGTCTCTTAGACTATCTGCTTAGCTCCAGTAAATCTGATATTAATATTAAAAATGAGTCATTACACAATGGAGGGCTATTCCTTCACCTCATGTTCTCCCGCTATTTCTGCGGAGTTTATATGGCCCGTTATAAAAGCCGAATAAGGATTTTCAGTCCACAAGAGACGGTGGAATTCACGCTAGCATTGCTGTGGTTATTTGCTTTCTCCTCCCGGGCGGCAAGTGGGTGGTTCGCCGGTGAGTAAGCAAAGCTGAAGGCATGCGAGGGGATGGCCCTCTTAGACTGGCAACCTTCACAAAAGGTGGGGTTCGCAGAAAACATCTCTGTGACTCTGGGAAATTCTTTCTCGTGCAAATCGAGTAAATCTCCTATTTTCCCTTTTCCCGCCCAACGATCATACCCATGGTTTTAATCTAATAGTTTCTATACATTTGTAAAAGTCGCACCTTTTTCCGTCTCAATTCAGTTATTCTTTGTATTTCACTGACTCTCCGTCACTTATGCAGCGTAGCAATTAAGTTTCCTTTACATTCGCCTTAGCGATAGCTATGTTTCTTAATTATTTTTTCCCTTTCAACATGACTTTAATGCCTTTAATATTTTTGATGCATAAATTTTTAATGTTTAATAAGTCATCTCATTCATAGCATGATTAGATATATTTTTTTAATTTACAAAATGCTGAGAATTGAAATTGAAAATAGCTTTGACGTACATGCAACTGAGTATTTACATAAAGATTCTTTATTTCTTGTTTCGTTGTTAAATACCTTCCAGAGAAGAGTGAGGTTACAAAATCTGTTACAGTATGAACAGCAATCTTTAGAAAATGAAAGTTGTTGACCAGACGAAGGATTTTTCTCGCTATGCTAACCGTGGAAAACACCTGTGCAACTTAGAGCCAAGAATAGGCCACAATCGGCCCCGTATGACGATCAAGTGAAGATGCTTCTTATAGCAAATAAAGAGGAGAAAAAAATGGGTTTTCTTCTTCAAAAGGACCAACCAATGAAAAGAAAACATTCCTGTGCCCACTCCAGAACGTTTGTTCCACGCTTTCGAAGGATTTATCGATGAATTGTCATTTTTGCGATTTTTAGGGTTCGCTACATGCCCGCTACCGTTTCAAACATCTCAACTCATTCCAAAGAAACTGCGGGAGATGCCGCAACAGTAACTTTTAACGGAGTCATCCGCTAATGTGCATTTCAATGCAACAATTTCAGAGTGTAAAAATCATTCGCCTTGACTTGGATTCGAACCCAGATCCCTCAATATCCGGTCGAGCGCTTTAGCCACTTAAGCTACCGAGGCGTCCTCTTAAACTCTGAAATTTTGGGGCTTTTAAAGGAACTAGATGTTGTGACGAAATACATTACATTTTACACTCTGAAATTGTTGCATTGATCTCAACTCATGGTTTATTAGGAACTTAATAGAGTAGGTTACATGGGTTTATGCACGGAAGGAGTTAGGGGCAGCAGAGGTCTGCAGGTCAGTTATTAACAAGAGGCTCCACTAATTTTAAGGTCTCCCATGAAGCGTGAGTATATCGCTATACAAATTTTCTGCGTATGCCTAGAGTCAATTAATGTTTCTTATCTTGGAAGTCATATTTATTTCGATATCAGTCATAAACACTGTAACCCAACGGTCAGTATGGTAATTCCACACAGTAATAAGCCCAACGGCGTATGGTATTCACACATCAGGGTAGGGATGCCAATACCTTTCCCTGTGTCGGCTATTGTTTCCTAGGAAGATCTAGTAGACGAAAAATCACACAAGGGTATAAGGCAGGGGTAGAGTCCACACAAGGTATGCAAGATCAATGGTAATTTTAGTTAATAATAAATATTTTTCGCATTAAATATTACAAATAGTTTTAAAATTACCTGCATACCATAATTAATTTAAGTGTACGAGGGTCATCCGGAAAGTAGTACCCGTTCGTGAAATAAAGACACAAAAGTAAATATTAACAAACATAAAAAATTTTATTTGAAAGAGGATACTTTAAACTACTTCTCAACATGATCTCCAAGCAAATTAAGGCATTTGTCATAACGTGTGACAAGTTTCTGTATTCCTGCTGCATAGTCCTTCGCCGCCAGCTCATTGAGATACGCGAGGGACCCATCTTGCACAAATTTTTGCATAATGCAGATGGTGTTTAACAATTTCATGAACAATTGTTCGAGAAACATTGGGAAAATGCTCACAGATGTCATCAATTGTGACGCGCCGATCGTTCCTCACGAATTCGTCAACTGAGCTCACCAGTTGGTCTGTAATGAGAGACGGTCTCCCCGAACGCTCATCGTCGTGTGTGTTCCCCCTCCCCATGTTGAAGTTGCGACACCACCGCCGAACAGACGACTCGTCCATTACATTGTCTCCATACACCTCCTTTAATTGGCGATGAATATCACATGGGCGAACGTTTCTTGCATTGAGGAATTTAATCACTGCCCTCACTTCACAACTGGCGGCGTTCTCAATTTTTTTAAACATTGTAAACAATCACAGAAACAACACAGGCAATGCTAGCGTCACGCAACTTGGCTCAGAGAAGGCAGACAAGCCACTGAAGCTATCTGACCTCGTCCAGCGGCTACTCGCGTCGTCAGCACTTCATGCGGCACGAACGGGTACTACTTTCCGGATGACCCTCGTAATATACCTCTCTGAACCCGAGAGACGAGCTATTAGACACAAGAGATACCATACGATAAGGTTGAGAGAAAATAAGGCCGATGCACTATAGAATCATTTTGTCCCTTGTACGGTCGTCTGCAGTTATTCTGATCTATTTGTTGTCGAAAGGAAAAAATAATATCTTAAAGCTGATAGGTCTACAACTTTTTTCTGTACTTTTATTTGCATTATCACCGCCAGTTCGTTCTTGCAACTACACTTGATTTGTGTATACATCCATTATATTTTTTTTTGTTTTTCTGATCCATTATCAATAACTTAAGATATTAACTCGCTAACGCATTCAACCTGTTTCCACTTCTTTTCGCCACATGCAACCGCAAAAATGGAACTTGGGAAACATTGTATTTCTCTGTCAAGTAACATGTTGTCTGACCGTAATATTTTGTAGCTCGAAAACGATCCTGCTGTAGACCGGACTTTGCTCCAGTATCACAGGAAAATGACTCTTAATTTTATATATTTACTCATAAGTAATGAACAGGAAATCATTATGGAAGTTCTCTTTTGGGCATTTTTGGATTATTTTTCAAGTATGCAATCATTTCTTTAAGGCAATAATACTAATGGGAAATATCAATATAGAATAATATTTATATAAAAAAATATAGAATGATACTTTCTCTTCAATTTGGCATTATTACAATCATCATTAGACTCATCCGTGGGTCATTTTTCGCCTTCATCTACGGTACTTCAGATATATTCATTGCTATTCTCATTCATTTACATCTACCAAAAGTCTTCTCACTACCCTCTACACCATCACGGATACGGTTAATGTCCTCATCAAATGACACATCAATATCTACCGTTTTTGTCATTATTACTTTGCAGTATAACCAGTATTTGTGCTTCCTCAATATCTTTATGGTAATCACATATTCTGTGAAAGGAAACGATCACGTGTTAGAGTTGGGGTAGATCAAGTTCTTTAAAACAGTACAGTAAAAAAGCGATGATGTCGATTGAAAAATATACGGTAGCGTATAGTAGTGGTTGAGCACGTATCTCTATCTTCCTCTTTAGTGCTAAATAACAAATACTAATTGGAAATGTGGGTCATATATTCCGACTGTTTACTTTTCAGGCTATTATCCTGTACATCAGATTTATCAACCAAGGTTGAGTTACTATTATCAAATAAACTTGAATTTTGTCATAACTGGCATTGCTTACTTCAAAATAGCATGTGTAGTAACGGTAAACTTGATAAATTATTGTTTAAATTATTTGTTAAAAATCCTCACTTTTTTAAACGTTTGCCATTTAATATTCCTATTAACATCGGTATATTTATTTGTAGTGAATTCGAATTGATAAACCATGCCCTACTGTGAATGATCTACTGGCAAGAAATAAAATTATTTCAATATTTTTCTTCCCATTTTATTATTTGGTTGAGCAAAGCCATGGTTAGATACTGAAAATTTCAGTTCCGCTAAGGATATGACTGTGTTTTGATCAAAGATAAATTAAGTCCGATTGGAGTCAACGAGAGATATTATCTCAAATCTTGCACGCCCTTGCCAACCAAATTAAAATTCTTGCTGCTCCCTTCACCAGACATAGAAGATAATTTTCTTTTGGCCTTAGAAAATTAGTGACCTATTCTGTGCTTTCGTTTAACAATTCGTTATCTTTGTTGGTAATCATAGATTGAATTTTTAGTCATGCATTACAATGCACTAAATTATGATATTTGGATCCATACGATATGGTTGGGCATTTGGAAAAATAATTTTGGACATAAAAATTAAAATAATATATAATTATAATATTGTATGAAGTGTTTATTCTTGTTTAACGATACTTTTTTACTTCCAGGTATGTGTTCACTTGTGAAAATTCCAATTCTCAAGTTTCGTGGCAGTGAGTACTAATATCTTCTTATGACCTCTAATATATGTATTTTGTATTTTCCTGACAATTCTTTCATAATTTGTTGAAATTTTAGTGAATATGAAAATAATATTCTATCATGGCCGTCATTTATTTGGATACAAAAATAATAGACTGAAAAGTTGTCTTTCAAGCAAATATGAAAAAAGACTATGATTTGGGGAAATGAGTTTTTTTGTGGGTAACTTGTAGGAATAAATTGAATGCGCATCCTATATTACACGTTTAGGAAATCTTATGCATTCTTTGTAGTATTTTAGTCCCTAAATATGCGCACATTTTTCTAAGGACATACATCCCTTGCTATCATACTTGATCTTCTTTGCTTATTTCTAGTGCATTGAAAAAATGATTTCGGACTAAATATAAATAACAAAAACTAAACTTACTAAAATTAAAACTAAAACTAAAAAACTAAAATAACTAAAATGGAAAACATTCCCACCGTATATTTTTTCAAAAGAAAACCGTTCTTTGTGATGTTCCCCCAAAAAACCTAATTTAACTTTATACATATATATATATATATATATATATATATAAAACATATATATATAATATATACATATATATATAATATATACATATATATATATATAATATACATATATATATATATATAATATACATATATATATATATATAATATACATATATATATACATATATATAATATACATAATAAACATATATGTATATATAGTATGTATGTGGGCCGCAGTAGTCCACGAGGCGTTGGACTACTGACCAGAGGGTCCGGGGCTCGATTCCCGAGAAGGTCTATGGGCACCTGCTGCTCCACCCACAAGCTATGTGATTTTCGGGTACCAGATCTTCCTGGGAAACCATAACCAGCACAGGGAAAGGAAATGGCCCCCCTACCCTGATTTGTGAATTTCACACGCCGTCGGGCTTAGTACTGGGTGAACTCTACCATTAGCTATCAAACTGACCTTCGGGTTGATTACTGTGTTTATGGTTTTTTTATATATATTACAGATTGTACATAATATTTATAATGTTTATATTACACATAAAGTATTTATATAATACAAAAGTCATAATATAATTCATTTGTATCTTTAATTAATACACACGTATATTCCCGCAAAGCATGTTTCATAATCCACAATATTTGTTTCTCTCATTTTCATCATATTAAGATTTGTCAAGTGAGTTTTTATATTAAGTTGGAGACAAGATATTAATGGTACGATAAGTGTGCCTTATTTTTTTAGCCGTACCTATTTGGCATAGGGAGAATTTATATTAATCAATTATCATATTCTTCTTGCTAAACTTTAATGCTTATCGTTTTCTGGAAATGAAAACTGATTAGGAAGGTATTATTTTTTGTTTCAGTTTTATTGAAAAGGAGGATTTATTATTATACAATATTTTATCGTATATATTTAATTTAGTGACCTCTTGCCATTCATTTTCTACTTATTTCCTATAGTCATTTTAGAGCTCAACCCTATCTAACGACTCTTCGGCCCTATATTAGATGTGGTAGTTTTTCAGTAAAACATTTTATATCTTTCGTTTATTGTTTACACTGAATGCAGATGAAAGGGTGCACTGTCAAATTGATGCTTACTTCTAACAAATATTATCTGGTGATTTTTTATAGGAAATCAGGATTCATGTATCCACTATGTATACCACATTAATGTTCTATGCTCGAAATGATGAAGTGAAGTATCATAAAATCAATACTTATTGTAATTCAAGGTTTTGATTGAAAAGAAAGTATGCTATAAAAGCCATTCAAGAGCTATTACTTGCAACTTTCTCATGTTCATGGATTTTTTATTCTCTCTGATATTTCCAAATTAAAGTAGAAGTTACTCTCAAAGAGTATTCCATTTTTTATATTCCAATAATTGTGAATTTGAATATATATATATATATATATATATATATATATATATATATATATATATATATATATTAATTTTATTCTTAACTTTCCTCTCCTTTTTTGGGAATCCGCTCCATATATTCTCGTTCGCTGTTGAATCCCCCTGCGTTACCATTATTTTCACCGTTTTCCCTTCACCCCTCCCCGCCATAATCCCTCCCTCATACGTCTTTTAGTGCAAATCTTTTGTCTCCCGCATTTACCTTTAGTCTCTAAAGAGGATCCCTGGGCTTTGCCCGCCACTTTTTCCGTCTCACGATTCCTGTGAGACTTCACGTATTCACTCCTTATAACCTCCATTATATCCACCAGCCTTCACCCCAACCCCGGGTGTGGGGTGGAGCAGCTTCCTTTTGCAATTCCAGACTCACAACCACTCTCGCCCTACCCTTACCCCCCGCTATCCCAAAAGGTTCCACGCTATTGCCTCCTTTAACACCGTGTCCCCCCTTTCCTGGGCGACATCCTTCAACTCATTCCATTTCAACCTTTCCCGGATGTCGGGATGTTTCGAATACGACAGCCTCCGACGACTCGTCTTGCGATATCTCTTCGTCATGTTTCCCCTCTCTCCGATCCCTTTCCCTTCGACACCATTTCTCTTTGGCTCGTATGTTTTGAAGTGTGCTGGAGGAGGGAGTTGGAGAGTAAGGTTGGGGGAGAGGTAGTGGGGAGGGATGGAGGAAAGGTGGAACCCCAGACACTTTCGAAAGCTCCACTCCCGATCCCCCCTCAACAATGCTTTCATTCAGCTCCGCCTTATTCCCACTTTACCTCAGCCTACACCCCTCCCGTGCTCACCCTTTAGTCTCCCACCACGGTAAAACTCCTCTTTCCGCCCGCTCCTTATATAGCCCCATTTTGTTCCCCGTTCCCTGCCTCCCACGTTCCTTCTTCGGTTCTCCATTGAGAATATACATGCATATACATACATACGCCTCTGTTCGAGGACATTTAGTATTTCCTCCGTTAACTATAACATAAGCCTCAGGCATAGGTCCCTGTCATCTGGTCTCAAATTGATACCCGAGTAGGAAAGGTAATTATTTATTCAAAATGTGTCCTCTTGCAATGATATTTTAACAATCTTTGACGAAACCAAAATATTTTTCTAAAGGATTTTTAACCAGACAAATGGATTTGGCTCCCATCTCACTTTCTTATTCCTTTATCGGATATTTAAATTCTTGTAGATGAGATAAAACCCTTTATAATAAGAGAAAAATATTTAACTATGCGCAAGTCCGTTGCTACAAAATATGTTGCCGAGATCAAAGTCAGAATGATGAAATCACGGCGCTATTCTTCACATCTCACCAGAACTCTAGCTTTATCATCTTTTCGCATCAAAATTTTGGCCTCCAACATTCATCTTCTCTCTCCTGGCTTCCATCAATGAATTTTCACGCTACAATACTTATTCTTCTGGATCCTTTGTTCCAATACGTCTCCTTTGTGTGTTTCTGGCACCTTCCATTGCGACTTCCTTTGAGAGAGGCCGAGAGATGATGTTTATTTCCTATTGAATGTGGTGAGTGAGAGCTGTTACATTTCAATTCCTTTCTCTTAATTTTAGAAGAATAAGTCAATAAAATTTGTCTGTTTCCTTAATAAATAATGTATATTATATTAGAGGCACCAGCTGACTTCACGCAATGCGATAAACCCGTGCGCAAAGAAACTTTTATAGACATTTTCTCATACAAATTTATCTAGATAAATCTTTGAGCATTCGAAGTATATTGAGGATTAGAGTTACTTTTAATGAATACATTTTAAACACTTATTTTTTTAGTGTCAGCAGTAACTATATAGAATGTCATCAATAAGAATGTTCTGATTAATTTAGGAAGGTGCATTATTGAAAGTTCATATTTGTTTTAAGTTGAAAAGTATATACCAGAACGAGTTTTCTTTTGGGAAAATAGTTTTTCAAACATTAATTAACATTTGTTTCTTTAAATCAAAGGACTATTAACATTTATGAAGTATTTCATTATTTTAGTGAGTATGAATGCACTAAACTGCGTCCCGAACTTTAAGTGCAATGAATAATTCATCTTTAGCCTTCGTTCATATACTAAAATGGGTTCACAAACATATCATTTAATTCTACAATCCAAATGGTATTCAATTGTTTCAGGCTTCACTTCGTGGAAGTATTTAATATCCATACTAAAAAGAAAGACTCGTACTTTTCCACAGATTTAAATCTGTGGAAAAGTACGAGTCTTTCTTTTTAGCATGGATACAAATGGTATTCATTTCGATTTCACATAGCTCATTTCCCATTCAGGCGATGGTTTGTGGATACATCTACTAAAATTCATGAATTTAATGAGTTATTATTTTATCAAAAGAGCATTTTTTTTGTTATTTACAGTTTATCTCTAATTTAAATTTCCATTTCGTAAATAAAAGTATTAATAATGAACTGCAAGTTACAATATGAACATTATGATGGAAAATTGATAATTTTGTTTCACTTCCTGGAAACAATATTTAAAAGAAAATTTTACGATATAATCTTTGCTTGCGTTCTACTTATCATCAATTACTGAACCGTTTTATAAAGAAGTATTTCACCACCGATAGTTGTTTATACGAGGTTTTTACTCATTTTTTAATCGCATGGATCGTTTCTTTTTTAATTTTTGAAGAGTAAAAAACCATATTCAATTTATGGCGTGATTTTTGGATTTCATTGTTGCCATATTAGCCCAAAAAGCTTCTTCATTTTTACGTCCAAATTATCCATTCGCCGTGTCTAGTCGTATACTCTCCTCCCGTTTCTTATTTCCTTTCGTTTCCTGTCTTTCTTTTTTCCTTTACTGCGGCCATTGCTATCCGTGAGGTAGCATATCAAATACTCTCTCTCCTCTTTTGCAGTCAAAGTTTTCTCACTTTCCACCCTTCGAGCTTTCAGCTGTCGAAAGCTCTTCTCCACCCGACACCTTCTGGCATCTTTCCGCTCCCTTCCCCCCGCCTTCTTTTCGGTAGACTGCCTCTCTACTCCTTTTGATCTAACGACTCGGTTTTGCCGAACGAATTTCATAAGATCTTTTTTACCTGATTGTATTGCAAAATCGAATCCCTCCGAATTACCCTTGTAATTCCATAACCCATTCATCCCTGTATTGGGTCGACCGTCCACTTTTACTTTTTTGATATTTGATGGGAATATTGTTAAATAAAGAAGTAATTTTACATACATGCACAAAAAGTGTTGTTTTGACATGTTTTAATCAGAAATATGATTTCTATTTAACCAGTTAGTATTTTACCTTAGAGTAGACAATATTACTATGTTCATCGTTAAAAGCACACTTAAAGATAGAACTATAGCCTTCTTGTTAATATATAGATATGAACTTCTTTGCCTGTATTAAAATCGTATGAATAATATATCTTTAGCCGTAATTTCATGGCAATCAACCATTGTCTATGTCCTGTGTAACGGAATAATTTCCTGTATTACCAAATGAAGTGAGATCCCCGTGAATGTAGGCAACTAAAGGTACATCCACGTAATGCAAAATCAACCTCCTAGGCGTTTACCCCGAAGGAATCTCAGAAAGGGATGTGATAATTTTCTACACTACCTACATCACTTGTGCCCCCGTGGTTGTTGGTAAAGTTATTAAAATTGTGGATGAAACAGAATTGTATGTGTAGTAAGACTTAATGCATGTTGAGAATGCTTTAAAATGTTTTGATGCGACAGTAAAACGAATGTATAGCCATCCCGAAATTAAACATGTCTTACTAAAGATTTAAATACATAAGCGACACATGAGATTATCAGACACTTAAAAAACATCAAAAATCAAGAGTGATAAGGTTCACTCATCGCAATCAATAACTTTCATCATGGTTTCGAAGTTAATGGAACAAATAGTTAATAAAAAATTAATAATTATTGAAGGCATTATAATTTTTAGCATTTCAGTAATGACATTCGGATGATATCTGTTAAAAGTCATGTATAACAATTGTATAAAGTATTCAAATATATATTTAGCACAAAAAAGTTTTAATTATCATCTCAGACTTTACCATTAGAGTTGCCTCTGCTTGAATTATTGTAGTATTCATTTTAAAGATGATATAGATATACCCAAATAGCAATGTAACCCCCTGAAAAACAAGACATATCGATGCACTCTAATCATAGTTTTGATTCTTCAAGCCAAAATAAGCACAACAACTATGTAGGCTCTTCCCAATTATTATGAAAATTTTAGACTTAGTGATTCGTGACTGAGCAAACATTTTTTGGCAAAACATATATAATTAGTTTTTAATTGGTCAATGAGACCTTTTCTCGTGCCTTAAAATAATTTCATGTCACGTATAATAAGTTCAAAATCGGTTAAAGATATTCGTGGATTGCATGGTCCCAGTCGTATTTCAAGCTTAAAAAATTATGGCATAATGATATACAATAAGATTTCATTATTTTGTCTACAACCTTTTGCATGTGTTATCTCTTAAATCGATTGATTACTTCAGGTTTCACGTGATAGTTCTCTGGCACTAAACCGTTTTATACCTTATATTGGAATTTCATACCTTAATTCGGATAAGCACGCTAGAAGCTAAACTATACGCCCAATGGCGTGTATTTTTGACGGGAATTTTTAGATGCTAGGAAACGATTTTGTTTAGATCAAGCACGTTCTAAGAAAGAAGTGAGAGCGAAAGCAATGTGTTGATATGCAAGTGCAATTAAAGTAAAATTGAGAAGACACCAAACCCTTATCTTCGGACATTACGGTAAATTGGACTCATCATCGAGTTGCCACCTCCTAATGCTTCGGGGACAACTAATTGTTTATAGTGTATTTGATTATAGAACATTTATCACAAAACCTATTCATAAAAACTTGGAAATTAATTAATTAGTTGTTAAGTACTCATGTGGGTTCACAATTTTTATAATAATACTTTATCGCTGACATTTCAAAGAGACATCTTAATCAAAGGTCTACTTTGCAATATCTTATAAATTGCACTTGAAATATAGTCTACCTAAAATAAAAATAGCAAGTAAATTGATGAGGTTTTTGTTCATCAGTTTTCCTTAAACTTTTTGAGATTTCCTTTAGTATATATTTTTCATTCCCGTTTTTTCCTCAAGTCAGATTTTCTTTTGGGCAAAGAGTGTTTTTTGAATCCGCTTGAGATTTCTGTCAACTTTGAAAGGGTTAATACACTATACTCTCTGTCGCTTTGGTGTACTTTTATGAGTTTTCAGTGTGTATAGTTATTACTTAGTCTACAGAGGTGTAGAGGGTCCCTCGTGTAACTCAACACAGTGGAGGTGTTTTCCGGCGAATGCTCCAGGCGCGTGAGGGTTAAGCCTCCGTTTTCAAAATTTATGTTTAATCCTTGTGGGGCCGAAACAAATAAATCATGTGCCCATCGATACCCTTGCAGACGGAATAAGAGAGATTTATCCGATGGGATTTAGTCGGTTGTTTGCAGTTGGTTCGAGTGAAGGCCGAGCGAATATCCCTCATCTCTTGCGCTCATGCTGCATCAATAGATAATCCCATTTCAGGCGACGGACCTACCTTAGTGGACGGATTCCATTAAGAGTGGTAATCCTGCGGAGGAGATGGCGATCCGAAAGGGAATAAGGTGGCATAGAGTCTGAGCGTTGGAGGGTTGGATGTCGGCGGCTGTGGTGATGGCGATCTGGAGGTGGAGAGGGATGAAAGCGAGGGAGGGGTTGATATTTGGAGTCGAACTAGACGGACTGATGTGAGGAGAGGGGAATGGTGGAATGTCAGTGGTTTAAATGTTGAGGGGGCGTAAAGGGCATGGCGAAGGAAGGCGGCAGGATGGTTCCGTTTCCGTCGACGCTAGGCTGGACTTGAGAGAAGGGCGGTGGGTAGGAAAATTGAACTGCGATGACGCGCCCGACGATTTTATAGCACTTCCTTCATCTTTTCTACGTTTGCATCAAAGTGACAGAACGTCGTCGCTGTTTTGAAGTAGATCAGTAGGCAGGTGATTGGTGCTGGCAATATCTTAGAATATGTCCCTAAGAATAATTATTTCAGAACTTTATTCTCTGTGCCAATGTAAAAGACATATCTTCCAGTTTTACTAGCATTTTTCTTTCTATACCGTAGTCAAACAAAAAATATGTTGAAGTAATACTGCTTGCGTTGCCGTGAATTAAATAACAATGTTGGGCGAATAATTACATTTTCAAACTCTCTGGTTTACTCATAATTCTTTTTATATTGTGTTATCTTATGAGTAAGCATAAATACGAGCCGATACATCGTATTATTCATATTTTAGAAATTTATGCATGCTAAATAAACATTTCCACATTTTTGAAGCAATAAAGTGAAATATTTTCATTAGCCGTCGTCTAAACTGGAGCAAGATAATAAAAAAGGTTACTAGATCCTTGAGTTTATCACAAAATATCTTGAGAGTATATGATCACGTGATTACATTTGAAGGGAATTCACGAGAAATTACGGAGCCAAGTCAGACAAATTCATGATATTTGGATTAATGCTTCAGTTATTTGGATATGAATAAGCAAATAAACACAAAATTTTCTTTGCAAAATCATTCCAGTATTTCAACAACGTGTTTGTTTAACGTACAAATAAATGGATATATCATTATATTTATGATGTTTCTTTTTACGTCATTGCTCTAAAAAAATTGATTATTGTCGAAATGCGTAGGGGCATTTAGCCAGAAATGGTTATTAACTATTCCTAAGTATAAGCTATGGCTGAAAATATTATTCCCAAGTTATTCAAGGGGTTTTGCAGCATAGTTATACAAGTACTATCACCAGATAAATATATGCGTAATAAATCTAAGAATGTTCAGATTGTACAAAAAATGCATTTATCGTATATTCAAGAGTATCGGTAGACTTACTTTTTCAAATTGGTCGTGAAATCTGAAAAATTAAATTTTTAAATTATAAATGTTAAACTAGTTGAATTAATTTAAAAATGCATTTCCATTTCCTTATAGATGCATTCTTTTTCTTTTTTTATTCAACCGGGTGAAATATTCATCGACGTCGTTATTTGTCATATCTCATTTGGGGTGAAAAAACCCCCCACTCCTTGTAACCTTTTTAAATTTTAGTATTGTTTAAAAATTATTATAAACTTTAATTAAAAATTATTATAAATATTAATCGCTGTCATTATTTAATGAAATGAAAGCGGAAAAAATGCTCTGTTTTGTGAAGAAAATTTGTTTTGTGAAGCTGGTACTCTGATAAAGAAAAGGTGTTGCTTAATACATCGTTTTGAATTCAGTTTTAAATACTTTGAATGAAATCGCCTCATAAGTTAAATTTCCTTCATACGTCCGTTACTAGGCATATTCAGCCTACAGTAAATGATCGTCGAACAATATCCTCGGAAAAGGACAGCGGTAAACTAATTATTGGAATCCCATTTCTTCGGGTGTTAAGGGATATAACGTGAGACGAAAACATAATGGGAGTATGGGATTAAAGTTATGATAGCAAATAAGACGGTGCAAAGGACAAATCAAAGACGGCTGACCTGGCCTCGTGTTTGACGTAAGTTGGCGTTGAGAATTTCCGGGAAAGGAAATCACATGAGTGTCGCCTCCTCTGAGACAGCACAGTATCCCCTTGGTCCGCGTTCGGATCTACCTAGGGATTACCCCGACCGTCACGTCCACCCCAATGACATGTCTCCACTCTGCTGAACGGTGGAAGGAAGCTTCAGGTTTGAGTTTTCCATCTCTCTTCTAGGAAGTTTCTCTTTCTATATTTTTTAAATAAACTTCTATTTTTCCTGAACCGCGTGAGTTATGAATAATGTGATCAATCACATTAGCAAACGCAAATATCTCTTTTAATAAAAATAACTAACTTTTTGAAATTGAAGCTAGGCGAAATCTTATTTCTCCCTTCAGGTATATACCAATTATATATCCCTTCAAGTAGGGTCCTTCATTGGCTTACGAGGGTGACCCCATAAGTACCCGGACTGACCAAGAGATGGCAGTAGTTGTTTAAAAAATATCACTGCATTAGAATATATGTATCAAATTTCTGAAGAAGCGTTAACGATTAATTTTGCTCACAACTTTTGCTAATGGCTCATTTGGTATTTTTGGCAGTATATTATTAAGGTTTTTGAAATTTGAAATATAAGTTTATGAAACTATACCTAGGGAAAGTTCTAAGAAACTCTGAACAAGGGTGTACTTATTTTTCCTTTGAGAAGACTATAAACCTTGACGGAAATAATTCTGCTTGCAGTATATCATTTATCCGTCGAAATATTGGATTATTTTGTGTGAGCATGTTAAAAAAATGCAGATTGGTAAAATTGCCCATAGAATCGACTTACTCGTGGAATAAACTATATAAACAATGTTAATTATCATAAAGGTAAACTTACAAAGAGATTCCATTCGGTGGCACTTCGGTAAACTTTAGCTGCTGTTGATTCCCAAAGTTCTAATGGAGAAAACTCTCATTTATATTTCAGTTTCACGACTCGTATAAGTGTCATTTTCCCTTTCTCTTGGTCAATAATATTTTTATTTGGTAGTAATTTTTGTTCTTTTAAATTCAAAGAGCGAAAATTAGTCCATCAAAATGTGGTTCGCTAATCAGTACTCTTTTATACACTTCTTCCCTCCCTCTCCCATAAGCGGGATGATTTTTGTCCCATTTGCTCCGCACTCGAGAGGATAATCCCCTCGCCCCGCCCTAACACGTCCTTTCATCCTCTTTGTACCCGCGGCAGAGTTCCAAACTACCGCAAACCAAGAAAATAAAGTTTATTTTCTTTCCCTCTCTCTATCTCTCTCTCTCGAAAGGACAAGTGTTCTGTCTCTTCTTTGTCTTTTATTCCCCTTATTTCTCATTTTGCTCCATACAATCCACGCAACCACTAATGAGCTCCTTTTGGAGGGGTATGAGTGCATATTTCCTTTTATTTTTCCAAGGAAAGGTTTGAATTAATCTGGGAGTGAACGTGCACGCCTTTGTCGGTCGTTTTGAAGAGGCTTTGTTGATGCGTCAAGGGAAGATATTCTAGACGGAGATGTGACGCACATATGTGCATATCTGAAGGTTAGCACGGATATTTTGTTCCCATTGCGGAGTAGAAGTAGTTGGTGGTAGCTCACTATTTTCTGTTCTCAACCTTTTTGTCCGGTGACATCTGTAACTTGGTCCTTTTCCAAACCAATTTCAAAGTAATAGGGGATCGATAATTTGAAATTTAAATTTCGTATATTATAGGATATTTAACTTATAAAGTTAAGTTTTTCACGTTGCAAAAGAGGTTTTTGAGCGTAAGCTCAAAAACTTATTTTGATTACATCTCTTGGATTAAAGTTTATCGATATTGTGTTTTTTCAGACAAAAAAAATAATGGCTTGAATGTGTGCCATGAATTGATGACTTTTGCTTTAAAGAATCTTTTTATTAACTAAATATCATATTAACTTAATTATTGATATTTGTTGAACATATAGAAGACGCTTGGCTTCAATATTAATCTTCAAAATGCATCGAGAATCCGCGAAAATCTGTCGAAATATAAAATTTTTAAATTAGAAGGGTGATAAAGAGCCATCCTGCCCTATGAATTTCGTTACCTTTTCTTCGTCATTGATTTGATCTTTGGTGCCTACTAAATTGGGGAGATATTGGTTGAA
Source organism: Hetaerina americana (assembly GCF_022747635.1). Lineage (NCBI taxonomy): Eukaryota > Metazoa > Arthropoda > Insecta > Odonata > Calopterygidae > Hetaerina > Hetaerina americana. Next base: position 88,206,679 of record NW_027286985.1, read on the forward strand.
AAATGTTGCCCTCAGTGAATTGAAAATAATTTTACTGTGAAAAAATGAAAATTAATTGTGTAAACAAACATTTTTTAATTTACTAATATGATTTCTTCCCTAACATCTCCACAACCATTCTCTCACCATCCGGTTTATTTCCTCTAAAGTGCTCCCAAACCAAAACTCTTCCCCTGGATAGCTTAGCTCGATGCGCAACCGTGTACTGAACGATTTTAGCACTGCTGTCTAAGGTTTAAAGCGTGTTCTACAGGCTTACGTGTTAGCATGAACGTTGTCGAAGAAAAAAATCTTGCCCAAATGAGCGAAGACGTTATCGAACGGATGCATAAAAGCCACTCATGTCGTCCTCATACGGTTCTCGTTCAAGGAGAAAAGATGATCTATTTCCAAAGCGTGTATTCTTACCTGCGCCTGACGTGCCCTCGTCACGGCATCGGCCGCCCTACTCGTCATCTCTGACTCGCTCTCCCTCCACTTCCCAATTCTTGGCCTCAACGTCTATCTCTTCCCCTTAAGCCGGGTGCTCGCACCCTTCCCCGAGAATTCTCATTTCCCGCTATTCCCGACCAGCCGATATAATCGAACGGCCATAAGTCATCGCCTGAATGGAGCTTTTCAAATGCAAATTGACTCCGTAAGATTCACTTCCGCTCCGTGCATAACATTTATTATTCCAACTTGGAAATTTAGTGAGACCACAATTTTTTTGCGGAACCCATAAATACAAGAAACGGCATCCCAGCACGTATCCCATGTGATACATTTATATTTTTTTTCCTCGTCGAGGTTTTCATTTTATAGCAGTATTATTTCATTAAATCATTGAACATCCGGGAAGGAAGTGGTAGAAGCGAAACAAAATAGCCATGTTGTTCAAAATGACGATATTTACGATACTCGACTAAACTTCATACGATATTACTGTTTTATGCGCTCCGTAATCCATCTAATCTTTCCTATTCGATCGAGCAGTATTGTTAAGTCAAGAATATCTTTCCATATTTACCATTAAAAATTAAGAATGAGGTTTGGAGACAAATGATAATTCAATTCAGATAGTTCAGCAATGAAAAGCCCTGATGATATGTCGGCAGACATCCTTAACGCCTCAACTACAGAATGTTTTAATGAGAGCAATATCTTATCGATTTCGTCTTTCATAATATAATAAATCAGGTCTGGTCATATACTATGACGACATTTTTATATTCGATAAAATATGAGTATTTCATTGTTTTTCCCAGTAATTAGCCATTATAAATGATGAAAAGCAATAACACGGCCAATATTTTGCAAATCAAGAACTAAGTATGTATGTTTGTGTACACAGAAGTTCTAAACTTTTTTTAATAAATCTTTTTTTTGCTAGTTTTGCCTATTTTTCGTCTTTTCATTTTCTTAATGTCATCACTCAACGAATATATTGATATTCAGATATCAAGGCTTTTATTTTAATTTTTCACACGTCAGGTCCTATTTGGTCAAACCTTTTTCATAACCTTGAAGTGCCTAAAGTTAAGGCCTGCAAGGAGCTTATCACTTCACGAAATTAACTTGGTCTTGTGATTCCTACAGTTTCAATTTCGATTTATTTCTCATCCGTGCTGCAAGATTAAATCGGGGATTGAAATCATTAGGAGTCGTTTACCCGCATCGGTAGGAACGAATAATACCCTGGCGCTGCAATACTTTTGCGAAAGCACAAACCGCAAGACCAAGTTTCTCGCAAAGTTTCCCTCCTTCAGCACTCTCCCGTCGGTGTTTTGGCTTATTTTTTCTGTTGCGGCTCCTTAAAGAGCTACGCCAGTCCTCTAGTAACGAATGAGGTTTTTCAACATGATTCCTAACGTTCTCCTTCGAACCCGTTGGAAAAGGTTTAAGTTTCTCTCACTTAAATGTGTTTCCTTTTTCGTTTCGTTCCATCACTCGCCTTCTTTCTGTTTATTATTTCCAAACTTTCTAAATGAAATTTGAGGATTATTTTCCATTTGTTTTTGCTATAGAGAAACATGATCAAGTTATATGAGATGGTGTACTGTGCTTCTTACAGTTGTGGTTGAATAATCCATTAACAATTATTTGCAATTGTTTCGTATAAAATGGTGAACCGTACCATTTGATCACATTATACTTCTACAACACATGCAGGTAATATTCTTAGGGACTAATATAAAACATTAGATGGAATTTTGTTCAATAAAAATAACAAATTAAATCCAAAAATTACGTAATATTGAATTATTTCTGTATAAATTAGTGTAGGAAGTCATTTAATACGATCAATTCTTGTATTTTTAGTGAAAGATGGAGGAAATTAGACGTAAACGTCATTGCACTAAACTTGAGAATTTATTACGATTTCAAAGAGATTATTATAATAAGGGAATAATTACAGAATAAGTCATTGTTTCCAAGATTTCCCGGCAAAATTTGCCAGGGAGTGTGTCTTTTAGCACCATATCCATAAGAACAAACACTACGAAGCCGCCTAGAAGAGTTGCGCGTGTATTCAGGATTTCTATAAACAATGTTTTTCCATATTCAATTGTTCCCGATGATGACGCTTGAGCGTTGAAACTGGTTGCACATGAATAAAAGACAGTGGAAAGATACATTGTATTCTTCATTTAATTAATGTTTTTCCACATTTTACTTTGATAATTCCCTAACATGAACGTAATTGTGACAAAATTTCTCTAAATTAAATGACTAAATTGGTTAAGTATGCGAGCAGTGCGTGAATGTATAGGTGTAATGGAATGTATAGGGTCTCAAAAAAAAAGACTTCAATTACACGTATTCAGTGAAATACACTTGGTGAGTATCTTGAATCGTTTAACGCTTGATACTAAAAATAAATTCTACACCTACCTTACTTCACACAAAAAAAAGACTTCAATTACACGTATTCAGTGAAATACACTTGGTGAGTATCTTGAATCGTTTAACGCTTGATACTAAAAATAAATTCTACACCTACCTTACTTCACCATAAATTTATTGGTGTATTGGAAATCAGTTTTCTTTCTTAGATCAATTCTCTCGTCACTTTCACCATATGGTAATTTAATTCTATTTGTAGAAACTCGATTAGAGTGAGTACGTATGACATTTAATGCTACGTGTTCAATAACATTTTGCTATGAAAATACATTGAGCTCAATTTCTAAACAAATCGACTTTATGGTGGAAGAGCAATTTATTTATTTTATATTATTAATGTCAACTCTTTTGTAGTTTTACCTCGAAAATAGGAGTCAAAATGAGTGAGGAGAGTGCCAGTATGAATACTATTTCGGGTACGGGTTTACACCCGAACACGGTTGAGAAGCATTCATTCCGAAAGAGGCATTTTATGAATAAACATGCACCATTTAGCCATGAAAAAACAGGGAAATTTGTTAGGTTTTACATTAAATTGTTTCGTTTAAATTCAATCTAAAATAAATAATTGAACTTTTATTATGGTAAATTATAATGGATTTTGCGAGTGGTCTTAAAAAATCAAATCTTTCCATGCTTGATTTCCTGTTATGTACCTGTGTAGGGAAGTTATGTTCGATTTTTGAACGGGTAATGATACGCGTAAAGAATTGCACAGCCTCATTTGGCGAGTCGGTAACTTCACACGTTTTAAGAGGCTGGACCCAAAAATATTCTTCGCACAGGTTAGCAACGTCGCGTCATTCCGCGGTCGCAGACTCATCCATCTTACATGAAACTTAGCACGGCGAGTAAGAGACGACTGCCGCCCCTCGAAACGGCTGTCGAGGGTGGGGATGGGTGGAAGATATTGAATATCAATACGCGCCCGCCCGCCCCAGTACAACAAGCCCACCCTTCCCCCGCTCGTCTCACCCCTCCCGCCCTTTTCCTCATCCCTTAAAGGATTTACGAGTGAATGCTGAATTATGACAAGCGCTATCTCCGGCGTTGAGTTATGTACCGAATGCCTACCTGCGTCTCCCCCCCCCCGGCCCACCTCTCCCTCTGCGCACTTCCCCATGCCTCGCCTATCATCCCCCTCGCCCATTTTTCTTCCCGTCTGATGTCCCCATCCTCTCAGACCTCTCGGCAACCCACACACACCATCCTGTTACCCGACGTCCTACTGCGAGAGCTGTTTTCTTTACTACTTCCGCTCTCTCCTTGTTTCTCTCGGACATGTTCTCTTCTCTCCTGCCTCTAATGTTGCTATCAACATCCTCCGTTTAACGATATCGGGACAACCTACTCATTGGAACCTTCGCTCGGCAAAAGTCAATCGAAGAAGTTTGGTCCACGAAGGTCGTTGTGGGCAAAACACTCCGTGGTTTGTGAAGTCGTTAGGGGGATATCGTTGACCTTACGCCGCATCACGGTAGGTACGACTACACTAAATAAATAACCGCTTCTCCCCATTCCTGTTGACTAACCCTACCATCTAGTAATTCGGTGTCAATGATCTCGGTCCTGACATGAGACGCTTATTTGCCTCTATTTTCAATCCCGTAGTCCACATAATGTATAGTAATTTTGTTATTTTATGTTTCCCAATTTGGCTGGTGCGATCAAAACGCAAGTATTGCACACGAGGGAACTTTAAATTCTATGCAATCCAGCTAAGGGTGGTCCGCTTTACGGCAAGGAGCTCGATAAGGGATGCATATGTGTGGAAATATGGCTCAAAGGGAAACATACTCTTCTTTTATGATCGACACACTCCGTAAGAATTATCCAAGGATAGCGAGTGAATTCAACACATTTGCCAATGCTAATGAGGAAACTGAAATTTTATTCATTTAATTGGCGGTATTTTCACATTTTCTGTACCGAACTACTTGTGAGATATCTTTTGGTATGCTGATATATTTTGTTAAAATATTTCTTTTGGCTATCTAAAAATGTATTCAGAATGAATGTGTGCTAATCATTCTGAGGCAAGTTAATCATAAATATCCGAATATAATGTGTAATGACTGCTTAGTATACTCGTATCTTATTAAAGGCAATTATGTACAACGGTTTCTTAAAAGCCTTCGAAGTAGATTCCCGAAGGAGGTCACGCAAGGTTGGTACAATACATTTTGGATGAACCACCACTTCTCGAAGTCCTTCCCAAAACTAAGTGAAGCCAATGAAAAACCCGTCATATTTGGAATTCTCACAATCCGTCGGTTCAGTACCAAACCTCCTTCTGTGAATCATGAGTAAACACACCACAACACATTAGTTTTATATTTTATGTGATTATAAGCTAGATAATAGGCGTAGGTTTGGGGTTTTTCAGATATGGATGTGAGTGAGATAGATGAATAGGAAATCAAATCAAGTTCTAGGAATGAAGGAGAAAGGGTTTCACGGAGCTGTCCATAGGTGGCAGAGGTGTGCAGAGTATTTTTATTGGCTACGGAATGTTGAGGTCTATGATGGGCGTGATAAAAGTTAGGAAGGAATGGACAAATGAAGAAGAAAAAGATAGGCATGTTGGACAGACAGAATATAGTAGAATTAACGTTTAATTGAGGAAGGATTTGTTATAGCGTTCGATGTGAGGTTACCTTGTTAGGCGAGGCTAAGAAATAGAAGCGGCTAGTTGTGTCTAGTTAGTGATCATTCAAAACCTACATTTATTGGTAGCCTACCAGTTGACTTTATATATTTATATATATATATATATATATATATATATATATATATATGTGTGTGTGTGTGTGTGTGTGTGTGTGTGTGTGTGTGTGTGTGTGTGTGTGTGTGTGTGTGTACGAACACATAAAAAGAACACTCATACGATATTTTTTAATAATTTCGGCGGAATTTAGTTCCGTCTTATTCAGAAGAAGCAGTAGTACTGCTTGGTGGAATAGGGGAGGTGAGGTATGCGAGAGAAAGAAAAGGGGCGGGAGGCGGGGAACGGGAGGTGGGGGAGGGGTGAGAGAAGGGGTTGGGGGAGAGTAAACGAAAAAGAGAGTGGAGCGGAGATAGGGAAGGAGTGAGGGGGATGATGTGGATACAATGCACGATCGGAAAAGAAAACAATTCACTCATCCACACATATATAGACTTAACTAAACAACCTGTAAAATATTATTATAATATCCTTGTCAGAAACTGGTATCATAATATCAGAAACGTTTTGTAAATTCCCTCATTGGAAGCAATTTTGAAGTGTGAATAATCTTTTTTCCGTCCATTTTTAAAGCAGATCAACATATTTTAAAGTCTGAAATGAATGGACGTCTGCGTAATTAATGAAAATAATCTCCGCCCTACATCAACGCCATGAAGCACATTATTCTTTTCAGTTCCTTATTTATGAGATCATAAATCTCATAAGGGATTCTTTTCCCTCGTTTCGAGGCAAAAAAATGCAATGGGTCCCTTTGTTTTTCTCGTTTCTTTAGTCCACTCATCTCAAACAGCTCGGGCCAATCTCTTTTCTCTGACTAACACGTTGAAAATTTTGATTAACTTCAGAAATTGAGATGTTTCACTGAAAACTGAGGTAACTAGTTCATGTCCTTATAGTTCAGTCCTGGAGTACAACCAAAATTCCTTGCTATGGGCTTACCACCCACTGTGTACGACTTAAATGAAGACTCACGAGATATCTTTTTTCACAATGAATTAAAATTTTAATTTGTGATTCTTGAGGCACCTGTAAAAATTGATGCTTAACTAAGAAATATATTGGGATTTTCAAACTCTAACTTTGGTTTTAAAGGGATGTTTCCAATTTTAAAAAGTTAATGATATTTTCAATTTTGCAAATGTTAATTTCGTTCCATACTTTTCTTTCTTTGTGTACTCTTAGATAAGGTGGCCAGTAAGTGTTAAAACTATACTGCTATTTCAAACAGTCCTGACATTGCAGTCTGGCATTGAGCTTATCATTTTTCTGTATTAAGTTTTGCTAAATATTTGATATGCTTTATTGGACTTACTCTGGCCGTTGAAATTCAAGGCATATTTTCCATTGAACTGCCTCGTATGATAGAGATGAGTTTATTTTTTATAATTTCCACGGTAAATTTGTGTCATGGTGTAATGACATTAGGAAAAAACAATTTTGTCTAAAGTTACTGATCTCACATGCACGGAACTCGTAATTCCAATTATGAGAGTGCAGCCTTGTCTGAGAAGATATTTCCCGAGGTTTTTCCTTGAGTTTTGGGCGTGAAACCCCACACGATAGAGACTTTTACTTTTAATGAAGGTTTTACGCGTTTCTTATCTTCTGATTTTGCGATGTAAACTAAGTTTTCTATTTTTGTAACATTTTGGTGTCCTATTTTATCCAGAGAGAATTAAAAAACTAAGGATATGCAAATATTTTGATGACATACGGTAATATAGTATTCGATTAAATCAATAATATTCTTCGTATTCATTTTTAAATATTCCATTCTCACAAAGAAATGAGCTTTCCTCATATCTGTGATTTTAATATAAAAATCATGCTTGGGAGAGTAAATGTGAGTCGAGAGAACAGCTCAACAATTCAGGAAATAGGGAGTTCATTTTAGGAGGAGGGCAAAGAAGTGAAGGCAAAGCATTTTTTTAGGTTATGAAGCTTGTACAAAGACATGGGAGTTGAGAACAGAAGCATCAATTAATTATGCAACTAAAATACAGATCAAAGCCTTAATATGAATGTAAGTTTACAATTTTTAGGGCTCGAAAAATTTCTTCGTTGAGTCAAGAGGATGAACGTGCATTGAAGTCTTTTTTTAAGTATATGTAAGTGTAAACAAGGATGAATAAATTGGAGCGGTTGGATGGAAAAATCAACGAAAAAGCTTTACACATGGTGTGAAATGGAAAACATTGTTTGGAGACACTTAAAGGAGGATGAAAATAGCTAACGGAGGGCATCCATAATTTGAAAACTTGGCCATGGAGGCAGGAGAATGCCTAGATTAGAGGTTATTTAGATTTGGATGAGGGGCAGAATTGAGAGAATTAAATGGACTCATTACTGGCGATAAAGGCGACAGAGACATGGACACAAGAATGACAGAGGAAGTGAGTGGAATGTTGGAAGAAATTCAAAAAATGCAAGTGGATGCAAGAAATACTGATTGGAAATGGACCGCTGAAGACTGAGGTAGACGACATTGCAGTAGAAAAATAATAAATGTATTGATCGATAGTTTAGTGTTAATCCAATGAAACATTCTGTTTTTGTATTTTACCTCATTCCTTGTAATTTTACTTCAAAAAGAAAACATATAATGTACTCGACCAAATCAATTTTAAAGTTACAAAAATATCAGTGTATTTTTACACATGGTCTTTCAATTATAGTTTTTTGCATATATTGTCAGTTGTGAATGAATATGTTTTTGTATCAATCGATTAACGTCGTATTTTTTGTCATTTTTTCTCATATCTGCTCTTGGTTAATTATTCTTGACTATTTACCCGAAAGAGTTTAATCATTTTTGTTTCTGTCCGATACAGTTTGTTTGAAAATTTTTGGTCAATTCAAACTGTTATTAAGGGTGAAATCGAATTTGCAAAAAGCAGATTGATGGCCAAGTATTAGCAAATATAGCAAATGAGCTAGTGTGACGAGGTAGGAGCTGCCGTACGAGAATATGCTGAAGGAGAGTATCAGTGGCCGTTGCACAAAATACCTCATAGTGGAGATGTATTCACAAATATTTTTAATAATTCTTTTGGGCATCATATATTGAAAATGGACATACCTGGGTTTTAATGCGCTAAAATAGTCGAAAAATATTAAATAATTCAGTACTTATCCATTAAATATTACTGAAAACTAAGGGGGAATACTCTGTTGATGATATTGGGATTCAATAATGAAGGTTACATTCCTGGCTAATTTAAAGAGCATTCTCTTCTCGTTACGATAAGTATATTATCTGTCCAGTAGTGAAACACTGGATTGATCACACTGTAAAAATAAATTATTAGATATTCTTATGTTAAAATAACAGAAATCCGCTCAATCGGTTCAACTTAACTCAATTATTTGTAAAAATAATTTTGTTACTAGCGCGTGCGTTTTAATTTTCCTATATTTATCCAGCTGTACGTGTCGATCATGTGCCTTTGTTTAAATAGCCGTCAAAGATAATCCTAATCAACGTAATTTGTTAGTGAAGAGTACCAAAGAAATTCAATTTTTCAATGATATTTAATTTTATGCAAAATGCATGGCTAAACAAGTTTAATTCTAAAATAAAATTGTCAGTAAATGATACCAATAACTAATTGCGATATTTAATTATTTTCCAATTTTCAAAGGAAAATAGCAATTTTAATTTTCAAGAATGAATTTTTAACAATTATATTTACATTTTCTAGTGAATTTTCGTCCGTTGTAACGCTGTTTACAGGCTTTTTTCTTATCCTTAAGCATCCTTTGTTTTTTTAATGACTACAAGTTATTATATATCCTTATTATTTATTAAATACAATATTAAAATGTATTTTTAAAAACGTGAATGCATCTCCATAATAATTTATAATATCAAGGAATGAATGTGAATCGTTTTGGGAAAAAATCATGAATTTTTGGAATTAATGTCATCTAATTGGAAATTGTATGCTTGTTTGTTTTGTTTAAATTTCACAGTTATTTGAATAAAACCATAGCGGGAACTCTATTTCGTGGTATCGTATGATGACGTTGAAATTTCCGATTGCGGTATGGTTTTCACAATATTGTGGCTAGTGAATTCCGGATGGAAAGCAATATTTAAATTAACTAAAGTTTATATTTACGTCAGTTTATCGACAGTTTACCTTCAGATTTCGGTAGCCGAAAAATGGAATGGAAAATTTTGGCGTAGCACAAACACGTATTAACAATCAGTTGGTACTTGAAATGTTGTTAAAATCATCAAAAATTACAAGGAATATTGATTACTTTTTGTGCTTTTGAAATCAAACCTTTAAGCCTATTTCAAACCTTGAGCTAGTTTACATCCATAAAAAAATTCATTCAGCACGCCTATTTATTTTTAAATATTTTTCTCCGCGTTATGTGAAAAACCATTAAATGTGTCAATAAATTAATTGTCATTTTTTTATCCAGTACATATGTTATCGAGTTCACGGTGGTGAAAACGTGCGTAGCTTTTGACAAAGTTGCAGAGTTGAGCTCTCCAATTGGCAAACTTAGTTTGAGTTGAGGGACCGATGCCTTGAACTAGATACACTCAAAACAACGTCCCGTTTCCGCGTTTGGCCAGCAGCAACTCCTGGTTGGGACATGTGGAAATTTCAGCACCACTCGTCGGAGGTAAGAAATTTTTCCAATTTTTCGGACAAGTTGCCGTTATGTACGGGGATCTGTTATGGGCAGTTTTATTTTCGCTCAATGCGCACGACTCAAACCGCGAGTGAAACAAATTGAGGTCGTTCCCAGCCGGGGCTTTTCGACGGTAGCGGCGGAGGCGAGGAAGGGTTGGGAGAAAAATAAAGGGAGACGAGAGCAAATGAAATTGACGGAGCCAATTTACGCACGCATCACGTCTCGGTGGTCCCCGTGCGATCGGGAGGGGGGACCGGGAATGGGAAATGGGGAAAACGGAACGCGAAGAGCGTGGGGATGGAAGTATTAAGAGAGTCGGTGCCCGTTGCCCTCGTTTCACGCGTACCTTGGTACCTCCTCTGGGGTCCCGACCATCGATAACGCAGTTCTTCCGAGCCGTAAAACTCTAGTATCCCTTCGGAGGTGACGACGGCTCAAGTTTTTCCCTCAGCGGATGAGGACGAGGGTTCCGTCAGCGCTCTCGAAGAGATACGCTCTCGTAATGGGTAAAGTGGGTCGGAGTCTCGTTACCCCTCCTTGTGTTCACCCGCTTGCTCGTCATACTCTAAACCCCATCCTCCTCTCCCACTCGGTGCATCTCTTGTGGTGGATGGAACCCCCCCCCCCCGCCCCCGATGATCAATCAATCCCCTCCCCTGGCGGTCGTACGCGCAGCCTGAGCGTTTTATCCACTCGGTCCGCTTCAATTTCGTCCGGCGCTCATTTCCCCCAATACTCCCGGGGAACTACGCGGGCATGTGGCCTCCCTTGGGTTTCGTGGGGATGAAGGAGAGTGATGGTCACGTACCCAAATTGCTCAGAGATGAAAATTCAAATTGGACTTGGGATTCGTTCAGTTTCCTCGCAATATTCCTCATTCTCTCTGAGGTACCCGTGTTCAGGACGTGATCTCGCCTCCATGCCTCCAACCTATCATGTTGATGAGGTATCTTTGTCTTTTTCTCAACAATTTCTTCGTGAAAATAACTGTTTATAATTGCGTTTATGGGTAATCTGGGATGGATGTTTTCAAATTAACTGTCCTGGTTGTGTACAAGGTTTGCATAAACAGAGTCGGTAACATTTGTTTCCTGAGATAGGGGTGAAGAGCTTAATTCAGACCGTCTGTTGAGTGTTGGCATTGATAAGATAGTGCTCACCATTATCACTGTAAATTTTGCGATGTTATTGATCTGCACTAAACTCGTCCCAAAGATCTTGAAGTGCGACCAAAATTGGAGTCGAATGTCTGCTTGTAAAGACCTTCTATAATGACATTGAGACGATTCCCCAACCTCCTTACAGTCCCTACTGGGTACCAGCAGACTACTTTCTATTCCCAGAAGTGAAATCCTCCATCCCTCAAAGGGCACCACCCTAGTGCCGTCAAAGAATATTGCACGCGTACCCTTAAGGACCTTCCTCAATCCTCCTACCAGGAAGCCTTTGAGTTGTGGAAAGCCACAGGCAAAAGTACGTCGATACTCAATGGATATACTATGTACTTTGAAATGTTTTGAGGTATTGTAGCAATATCTGAAATATATCTATACTTCCTAAGCTTTTCCTGATACTTTTTATAGAAATAATGTATGTTCGATCATGTGATAATATTTGAGACTGTGATAGTTCACTTAAGTTCAATGTGTTAAGAATCCTTAATGCAGTGATAAAAAGACAGGATGATTTCTGAGTGAATGGTGTGCTTGATGATATGGAAGCAATTTAAAAGTTTTCTCGGGACCGGCTGAATCAGAGGAATGCCAACAAGTTGTTACGTATTTATTATTATTATTTCCCTATTTAGTAACAACAACAATATTTTACGTGAACACTGAAAATCTCGTAGTTGCCTAGACGTATTTGACAAACTTATGCAATGAGTAAAATGTAATGTCGTGAGAGTGAACTATCTGGGTCATAGTTGTAGGAATAACATTGATGGATATAACAGAGTTTTGGTTTGGCACTGATATACCAAACACTTACTGATCCTCTATTTGACGTTATTATTTTACAAAGTAATCTGGCTCGATATTCCTGAATTGGTATTTTCCTTTTCCATTGGTTCTTCCACCATTTCATAACGTCAGTTCCCAAAATTCAAAATGGCTCTTGATCGTGAGTGAGTGAAATTATCCCTTGACTATTTCTTAGATCGCTTACCTTGATTTTGATATTTATTTTTCCTTTATGATTGACCCCTCTTATATATATATATATATATATATATATATATATATATATATATATATAAAGGCACTGCCTCCTATCCTGATGTGTGAATTTCACACGCTGTCGGGCTTAGAACTGGTTGAACTCTACCATCACCTACCAAACCGACCTTCAGGTGGGTTGATTACTGTGTTCATGGTTTATATATATATATATATATATATATATATATATATATATATACACACACATAGAACAGAGGCTGGGCTGGGCTGTAGTGGGTGTGAGGCAACATTGCCACACCGAATCAGAGCTATGTGTTCAGAGAATAAAAATGTCGTCTATGTAGTGGACCCAGAAAAGAGGTTCCCTCCACGAAAGACACATACCACTTCCTCAACCGTCTGAATTCTGTCTCTATTCCCTCCACACCCGACCTACTTATGGTCACCATCGACGTTACCTCACTTGGCCTGCTACATAGACGACATTTTTATTCTCTGGATGCATGGCTCTGATTCTCTCAACAATTTCTTATCCACCTTAAATTCATCTTTTAGTGTTAAATTTACCTCTTCCATTTCAGACTCCACCATCACCTTTCTTGGCAGACATCTCACTTCAAAACAACAAATTCACCACTTCAGTACACATCAAAGCTATTGACCATCAGCAATACCTACACCACACAAGCTGTCATCCTCAACACACGACACGCTCGATTCCTAACTCTCTCTCTATCCGCGGACACCGAATTTTCAACACCACAGCCACTCTCAACAAATACCTTGACAATCTACATCTTGCACTCCTCAAACGCGGTTACCCAGAAAATTTACTACAAAATAAAATCCACCGCTCCACCCAAACACACACAGCACATAAAAATAAGCCCACACCTGACGCAGGACTCAACCTTTGCACCACCAATTTCCCCGGATCACACAGACTGAAAACCTTCCTTAAAGAACTGTTCCCAATTTAACATGACAATGACGCGACCTCATCCTTACTACCTTAATGCCCATCTATCGCATACAGACGACCCGCCAGTCTCAAAAACCTTCTGAGATCCTTCAACCCTTTGGCGCCCCCCCCCCCGTGACAAATTTCCTAATATTTCCCCTATTTCCCCTGCTTTCAACCGCCCCCAATGTAAAACCTGTCTTCTTATTAGGTCTAGTCCCCTCTCCCTACATCCCCTCATTGCCCCCTCACCTCGTTCCCACGCTAATTGCCTCTTAAAAAGCATTATTTATCTTTTGTCATGCAAACATTGCATGACAAAAGCATTGCAGGGCCGAAAGCTCGAACAATTTACCCTGTGAGTATCCTTTTAAATGTTGCTATTCTATTTGTGTTCTATTGTGCCGTCCTATTATACACACATACACACATATATATATATATATATATATATATATATATATATATATATATATATATATATTTATATATATATATATATATATATATATATATATATATATATATATATATATATATATGTAGGTATGTATATATATCGGGTTCAATTCCCGGGCAAGTCTTTAGGCAGCTCCACCCAAGCTATGTGATTTTTCGGTTACCATATCTTCCTGGGAAACCATAACCGGCACAGGGAAAGGAACTGGCCCCCCTACCCTACCGTCGGGCTTCTACTACTACGTACTGGGTGAGCTCTACCATCACCTACCAAACTGACCGTTGGGTTGATTACTGTGTTTATGGTTTTATATATATACATATATGTATTTATACATAATATATTATAATTAATATATTATATATAAATAAATAAATATGTATATATATATATATATATACACACACACATACAACAGAGGGGTTAAGCAACAGTGGAGGGAAAAAATATATGAAATTAAAGGTAGGCGATATGTATATTCAAGGTGAATTCTACGTTTATATACAGAGAATATTTTTTGTGCATGCATAAATATATATATGTATATATGCATTTTTTTATTAATTTAATATTCTTTAGCAAATTCATTGTACCTTTTTATGTATATTAAATAGTCTATTTATTTCAGATACGTGATGAAAAATATGTAAAAGAAAGTAATAGAAATATATTTAAAATTAAAAAAAAACTATTTGCTTTCCTTGTTGAAAGATTCTCTGTCCTTTGAGGTTTTATGGTGTCACAACGACTAAACCAATGATAATTACTTTAAAGAGAAATTTCGAAGTTTCCAAGCGCATAGCTTCTTTTATTGTAACGTAAACTCCACGATACATGGCACCATTTTTTTATACTTCTGCCTCTTTTTTTATATTGATTTATTTTTCCTTCCGAGTCTTCCAATTGCGCAGCTGAAAACATACTGTTGCCTTTTAATCTAAGTAAAGTAAAAAAAAATCCTTCCTTTATTTTGAATGCGTTGCGCTTTTGATGATTTATTTGCGAGAATTCTGAGTTCATCTTTCCTCTCTGTGAATTTAATGAGTAAAGTATAAAGTTCTCTGTGCCAGTGACACTATTTTTAATTTAAACTCTCCATCGCGCTTGGGTTTTCTCCCTTTTTAATTATTCTCTCACCAAAGAAAGATTCCCGAGGTATTCATTAGCATCATTCATAATGAATTATTTTTCAAGGGATTCACACGTGACTTTCATTTTTACAAATTGATTCTCATTATGCCTAATGGTATTTTTGATTTATGTTCGCACACAATGATATACACGCCCTGAATTATTATAATCATTTAGTCGCCGATTTGGTTATGAAAAACATTTAGACCTCAAAAATGTCGATCTTTGACGTATTTTTAATCGAAATTGGCCTAGCATTGGTATCGTCACTAATAACAATTTTTCATCGTGGTTTTCATGAAATTTGGAATATCAAAGGGAAGAAATACGCCGAATTATAAATTTCACAAAAAACTCGAATCGAATTACGTAATTATTCAATAAAATAAGCCAGAAAGCGATTATAAAGAACTTCTAATAGAAAAATATATTATCTAGCGTTTAAGCAATGGATGTATGCCATCCTCATTTGAGCCATTATTTGCAAGACTTCTTGCACCTCAAAAATACGGCCAAATTACGACGAATAACAGGTTACATTGTCAATAAAATACTGATTCTGAAATCTGTAAAATACATTTTATAGTCGTCACACGCTCTAAAAGTCTGCTAAGTATATATTGATAAGCCTTCAAATATATAAGCGGATTTTACCGTGGCATGCTCTACCACCCTTGAAATATTAAAACTCTCACTGCCTCCCGCACACCTCCCTTTGACGACTGGGTTTGTACAGAACTGCCTTCCGGGAACGTACTGTCATGTGGAAGAGGTGTGAGTCAACGGTGGGATGAGTTGTATGGCGCGTTGCGTGATAAGAATTTGAGCTCGAGATGACGGCACGACCTTTAAGCCCGGATGTGAGTTATTCTGCGGCGATGTTCTTTCACCTGCAGATTGCATTCACCCGCGGCCCCCTGAGACGGCGTGTTGTTTTTATGACGGACTTCCGAAATGAGGAGATGCGGCGTCTTAATTCCAAGCCCTGCCTCCGGCTTGAGACTTTAATGGGAACGGAAGAGAGTAAAATGCAACACAGGATTCCCAAGCCCGTTCCTATTCACGTAGGAGCATACCACGATGGGATGCGCGACGTTCTCGTTTTGATTGCATTTAATTCGTTCACAGGTTCACACATTTCAGTCATGCGCGTTTGCCGTGTTTTGTTGACATTCTCAATGTTCAGATTTCTATTGTGACTATGTGACTTTCATACTAACATTTTCATTTCGTGTATTTTTTAGAAATTCGAAGATTTTTGTATGCCACGGATAGTTCTCCATTTGGTTTGCGAAATTTTTGAGCTTGCATTTGCGTTGCAATTTTCTATGCCTCCTGGCAAATTCGGTAGCTCCCATCGTAATGGCCAAAAATTGAGGTTTTAGGAAATCATTTCGTACACATTTTGGCTAACGTAATTTTGAGCCACTGACGCCTGCTGATAACCATTATTTACTCTCTCGTAAGTTATCTTTTTAACTGTTTTGTAATTTAAAGACCTCCTAAACTAGCTAAAATGGTTGATACTGATAAAGTAAGTGGTGACAAAATACGAGGGTCATCCGGAAAGTAGTACCCGTTCGTGAAATAAAGACACAAAAGTAAATATTAACAAACATAAAAAATTTTATTTGAAAGAGGATACTTTAAACTACTTCTCAACATAATCTCCAAGCAAATTAAGGCATTTGTCATAACGTGTGACAAGTTTCTGTATTCCTGCTGCATAGTCCTTCGCCGCCAGCTCATTGAGATACGCGAGGGACCCATCTTGCACAAATTTTTGCATAATGCAGATGGTGTTTAACAATTTCATGAACAATTGTTCGAGAAACATTGGGAAAATGCTCACAGATGTCATCAATTGTGACGCGCCGATCGTTCCTCACGAATTCGTCAACTGAGCTCACCAGTTGGTCTGTAATGACAGACGGTCTCCCCGAACGCTCATCGTCGTGTGTGTTCCCCCTCCCCATGTTGAAGTTGCGACACCACCGCCGAACAGACGACTCGTCCATTACATTGTCTCCATACACCTCCTTTAATTGGCGATGAATATCACATGGGCGAACGTTTCTTGCATTGAGGAATTTAATCACTGCCCTCACTTCACAACTGGCGGCGTTCTCAATTTTTTTAAACATTGTAAACAATCACAGAAACAACACAGGCAATGCTAGCGTCACGCAACTTGGCTCAGAGAAGGCAGACAAGCCACTGAAGCTATCTGACCTCGTCCAGCGGCTACTCGCGTCGTCAGCACTTCATGCGGCACGAACGGGTACTACTTTCCGGATGACCCTCGTATTATAGAATTCTGGTTTTTAAATAATGGTTTTCGTATATGTATATTGCTACTATGCGTTCATTTCGTCTTTAAAGAGATCAATTGCAATTAATCAAACTCAATTTGGTGGTCTAGTAGGGTGTGTGTGACAGTTTTCAGCTTATAACATATTTGTCATAAGGAAAATTGTCGCGCATATTAAGAATTAAATATCGGAAACAGGTAGGGAACCTGTCGGCCGAGAGAAGTCAAGGGAACCATGAATCTGAGACGGACTACTGGTCGATTTAGAAAAGACAACCTACAGGTACTGTATTACTAAAATCCAAGGACAAAATAAGGGACACTTTTTCAATATTATCACTCTGGGCATGAGAAAGGTCAAAGAAGAGCAAACGAAAAACCTGTGTGTTGGAGCGTGACGTAACCCTAGCAAAAAAATTTGAAGAACTCCAATTAGCTGAACTCTAAACACATATAAAAGCAGTGCGGGTTTGCAAGAGAGAAATTTAATCGAAGTAAAAATTTAAAATTTTAACTAGGCTGAAAGATATGATAATTTGGGAGTAGGAAACGTTCTCTAGACTGATTTTCTTGACTCAGTGAACAATTCCTGAACATCTTCTAATTGGAACAGCCCTTCAATTGCCGATGGCGTGTAAACATATTCATCCACTAGGTAAACTGACATTCATAATAGCCGCTGCTTGTCGGTGAAATCTTATCCCCCTATTTGATATGGCGGAGTTTTTGCAGGTAGTTTTTCTGTATAAACTTCTTTCTTTGCCTAAGGAGAAAAGCCGTTTGAACGATATATCGGTTCAAGAAGAGTGTTCTCTATCGCCTTCGCTCTAAGTTTGACAGATTTCGACGTCATTTATCTTCCGCAACAATAATCCGTGAGTGATAGCCTATATAGGTCTCATGGAACACGATGAGAAATTGTTGAAAATGACACGCAATCTGTGAGCGTCTTCTTTCTGCTACCCATTATCCAACTCCTACCCTTTATATATTGAAATTATTAATATTAAATATTAAAAACCCATATTTAATGCATAAAATTATTTTGTAAAATATTGCTAAAGTGGTATGACATGCGTACTGGTGATAAACTTGATTGTAGCAAGAAAAAATGGAAATGTTCATTTTTTTCGTCAATCGGATTATTGGCTAATTATATGTCCATTATTCCAAAAATTAAAATATGTTCTACCGATATATATCATTCCTTCAAAACAGCTCATCGTTTACTTCATTTCAGAATGTAATTATTAATGTTATCAATTAGGTCCATAGAATACATCAAATCATTGCTGGTTGGAATGATGAATTTGCAAGGTTTAAGGCAAATTGAAGTTTTAAAACGGATTTCCCTAATGACTACTACGCAATCAGGTCAGATTTCAATTCACCCCGAGTGAGGTTGTTTAATATCGACTCAGAATTAAATTGCCGCATTATCGCCACATGTAGCATACAAGTATTTTGTTGAACTTCTGTCGAATATTAATGAGGAAACGCGCTAAATAATGTGCGAAAAATGTTGCGAGCTAACCAATTCACCCACTATGGTGCGACGACGGGATTTAAAAAGTTAAATTGTTTTCATCTTTTAATTTTGATTTAATCCATTTAATTCTCCACCATGTTGTTTTTTAAATTTAACCCTTTTATTATTCGCATATTGACGGTGTTTTAACGGGTTCATTCTACCATCGAGAATGATTGTAATGACAAGGGGATCGAGATGGTGCGGGGGCTAGCGTACTGGCTTCCCACCCAGAGGGCCCGGGTTCAAATCCCGGCGGTGTTGAATATTTTTCAGAGGTATCTCGATCCCTGCTTGAGGTGCTTTGTGGAGGGCACTTTGAGTGAGTACGCCGTCCGTCGGATGGGACGTTAAGCCGCGGACCCCTTGGCGCCTTTCGTAAAGAGTAGGCTAATGCCGACGCCGGGTTTCTCTCCACCCTTCATCCTTTCCTATCCATCCCCTATGGCGCAAATGACCTCAGCTGTCGGTCGCCTCCCCTCAAAACTACTACTACTACTACTACTGTAATGACAAATCCGGTTGGTATTATTCATGGCAATTCTAACTTCCACCGTATCCATCCGCTTTGCATGACCAATCATGAGTCTTTTCCGGTGACACATGGATAATGGTCGGCATCACTCGTCGATGTGGGTTGGTGCACGGCTCTCCTCCATTCAATCCTTTTCATCTTGTAATAATGATAATTGATTTCGGTGAAAAAAAAGAAATAATTTACTCGCTTTTTCATACGCAGTTCAAATTCCAGATCAATTGTGTTCGCACAACTGATTTGGCATGTTTCAAAAACAGCGCGATTTGAAATGGGGGCCGGCTTCCCTCTGGCGGCGTGAAGCCAGTGGCTACTTAAAGAGAGAGAAATTCGCGGGAATGAGGAGGGATGACCGTAAAAACCTCTCAGCCGACAAGCCTTTAATAGACCCAAACATAAAACGAGAGTTTAACAAGGCATTTTCTTTACGTTCCCCAAGACGAACCGCGGTCGGAAGCAGTAGTCCTTTGCGCTGGGAGGGAGAGTCAGAGGGCCAGCGGGAAGCGCGGCTTATTACTTCCTTGCTACACGCCCCATCCATGCCAGTGGATAGAGGACGTACACAGGCACTCTCCCCGTCTCCCGAGGCGCGCTAGCTCGGGGCTCCCATTACGGAGGTGGGACGACGCAACCGCGCCACCTCCTCATTCCAACAGCCATTTGCCGAAATAAAGGCCCATTCCACCACGCGCCTGCCTCACTCAACCTTCTCCGAACCCTTCCTCGTCCCCCGCTTCCTCCTCCTCACACACGCCATTTTATCCCACCCTGTCTCCTCTTCTTCCTCTTCCCGCCTCAGATATATCTGGCGAACTGAAATGGCAAGTGTCACCCCTCCAGTAAATACTTGGTAGTATCCCTTTACCAAGACTTGTATTAAAGAAATATAATCAGAGAAAGAAGTTGTTAATTTGTGAGATACTTGCATCCTTCGACGAGCATGGTAGCTTTGTGTTTTCATAAGTTTGTTTGAAGTGAAAGAATTAACCCGAACGATTCCGGTTGTTATGCCGTCATCAACATCCATTGAGAATTATAATTTAAGATGTATTCGTCCGGGCATCTAACAAAAAGAATAGTCTTGGAAAATATTCGTTTGAATGTAAAGAATTATTTATTTTGCTATAATTTATTCCATCAAAATGCTGAGAGTTAAAAGGACAATATCGCGAGAAATTTTGGATCTTAGAACATCAGGAAAAAATCAATTTACGTGAATATAAAAAGTTTTTAAAAAAGGGTCTTTCGATATGTTACCGGGAAATATAGTTGAACGAAATTGATTTTTAAGACCCGTTTTTACTCATAGCTATGAAGCGTAGGCTGAACACACAAGTGCGCAACATTTTTCTAATAAAAGCGATTTATTCAGTATTAGTCCGAAAACAGCACATTTTGGCCTTTACATCGAATTATTAACAACGATAACAATGGTCACATTTACAAACACCCAAGCCCTAGATGGAGCGAAACTCACCCAGGCGGGAATCGAACCCGCGACCCTTGGAATGGCAGACGAGGACGTTACCCCGCTGCCACCGGGGCCGGCAATATGTACGAAATGTGATTCTGTGGGGCATATTATTTATGAAGGCTAAAAATACTCGTTAAATAAATGTTCTCTCTTCGTGATCGTATTATAGTTTGCTCTATTGGTGGCTTGAAGGAAAGTTGATTAGAGAATGTAGCGAGACTGCCTGACATAAAGAATAACGCATGAAAAGTCGTGTGAAAGCAAGGAAGGCCAAAAATACGACGGCCGCAAGAAGTAGAAGAGGGAGATCTAAATCAGAGGGGAATGAGGGATTGAGGAAACCGAGTGAATGGCCGAAGGGATTGGAGGCAAATTATAGAGGACGCGACGGCCCACTCAGTGCAGTGGGACGGTTAAAAAGGAAGCTAAGAGAAAATTATATTTCATTAGAAGGATTCTGGGAAGATGTTGAGAGAGGGAAAACGAGCATAGTTATCTTTCGGAACTCTTTTGGCACATCCTCCTTGCAATCTGAATCCTTTCGTGACGAATTTGAGTTAAGGCAGAGATTAAGTTACGTCATAAATCTCTATTCGATTGAATGTATGCCATGATAAGCTAAATACTAAGACTACATTATTGAATCAGCGTTGAAATCTCTTGCAAAACGACGAAGAAAAGTGTAGACTAAATTTCAGAGTGGAAAATAAAATACTTAGTTCTTCCACTTACATTTTATTATTCACGACCTAGGTTTCGACTGACATATCCCCCCTGTATTTTTCACTAAGAACAGGTCGTGAGTAAGAGTAATGCCTAAGTATTTCATCAAGTCTAAACGTTTATGTCGATAGCAGTAAAGGTCTGGGAGAGAAATACTTTCCTTCCAAATATTCATCACTGCAGTGTTTTTAAAATTTTATTCTAATTGACAAGTGTCGCATTAACACTACATTACATTAAGGTCATCAAATAAATGAGTTCCGATGATATTTCACTGGAAAAAAACTTTGCTACTTCGCCTGCATTAGATCCCAGACCATCTTTAGTGCAAGTGTGTGATCATTAGTCTTTTATAAGTTGTGTGAGAATAGTTAAGATGAAGAATAAAATGAAATATATGTATATAAAAAATGGATCGTTATCAGAGGTAATATAACTGTTGCAGATTGGTTTTGGACAGTTTATAGCATTTTTGATGCAATACTAATCTCATAATCCTTATCTTGCTTTCAATACATTGTTTCTTATTAGATTCTTCAAACCTGTCATCATTTTGTTCTAAAAATGTCTTAATTATTTTCGTCAACCTGTGTTACTAACATTTTGCCATCTATTATGGCCTTTAATATGCCACTATCACTCAATATCTACTCCATCGTTGCTGCAATTAAAATTACTCTTGACAATCAAGCAAATATCTTGATTTTTTGACTAACAATATCTGGTAATTGACTAAATGATCTTGTTGCTCACTTGTTTGCCAGTTCAAGCCGATTCCAATCCACTCCTAGAATTTTCTCTGCATTTAAGTTGAAAAATACCTAGAAACTGCTGTTTTATTTGAAAACCTCAGAATTGAGATATCCATGTGGACGTAAACATTTTCTTTGAATATTTTTTAAGAAATTTGGAATTCCATTCATATTGAATAGCATTTTTGTCTTGATTCCATCCGTGAATGACTGCATTTTTTATTGCTGGTTGAATATTTTAACTTTTTTAACGTAATTCCCCGTGCTAATTTGAAGCATATTTCTCTTAAACACAAAGGGTAAAATTTCTGTTTTGCGAGGGCTTTGACGGCTAAATGAAAAAGACGGAAAAACTCATCGCTGGAGTTTTAATTTGACGTGCCTTTGATCTTCCTTGATATGTGTAGTTTTCTTAATTGCTCTTTCCCTCTCTGTCCTTATCTGACCAATGACGGGTTATGGTAAGTTATTGAAATTCTTGATCAATAGGCGCTGTGGAAATTTAAATACAAAAATATATGTTTCTTTATTCATTGCACATGATCAAATATTTTTTAACTAACTACTTCTCTGAAAAACGTAATTGAATTGCACAAAAATGGAGCACAAAGATATTGCAACACTTTTCTCGAATTAAAAGAAGATTAAGGGTTTTTCCCTAAGGACACCTCAGGGAATTGAAATGCTAGAGAAACTTCCACTATCAAGGAGCTCCATTCCTGTTTTAAAAAATGTAAATTGTAAGTGTTTCTAATAAATTTTATAATCTTATCCAAGTTTAAAACAATCTTTTTTATCTATTAACTGAGCACTTCACTGATAAATTGCTTCAGTCATTTGGATATGCTTTGCAAAAATGTTTTCTATTCATTTTGAAGGAATAGCGTTTGAACGACCTTGCGGAGATGAATTGTGTTTTGTGGTGGATTAACATTCGGAAGGCATTAAATATATTTTCTCAGTTCAATAGCAAAGAACTTTTAGATGTTGGGAACAGATGGAGGTTGCATGAGATCGGTACTGTGAGGCGTGCGCTACTGCTCAGCTGGCAGTACCGATCTCAACCCGATGGGGTTGGTAAAGTTCGTGGAGGTTGATTTCTCCAGATATTTCACCCCCAGAACAAAATATCTCAGCTTCCTTTGTGCTGTTTAATTCCATTAGTCTAACTATAGCGTACAAAAGAAATATGTCACAATTTGTCACTGAGTACACCAATAATTTATTAAAATAAATATTGTTTTCCATCAATATATCGACTTACCATCAACAGACGCAATTAATTGTTTGTCTAAAATTGCAAGATTTTGTTTCTTAACCTATCTGTTGTCTGAGAAACGATACGGAGTCTGCGGACGTGTAAGAGTATGATCTGGGAAACAACTGGAAATCGCTTATGTCTTCACAGTTCATAAAAATAAAATTAAATAAACTGCACAAAAGACTGAATTTAAATGTTTTTTTGCTATGAACGATGAAAATAATAATTTTCAATGACGGCGTAAAGGAAATGTTTCCATGCTGAATAAACTAATTTTTATCCATTATTATCCTAATCTTTTTGAATTTGTTCCATTCTTGTTGAACAAACTAGAAAAAACTAATTTCTATTTAATCCATGTCGTTGAATTGTTCTCTAGTCACTTCTATAAAATCGCTTCAATCATTTATATGTTGATCCCAAATGTATTTTCAAACCCTTTTTTTCAAGATTGAGTTTCGAACGATCCGTTAAGTAGAACAGATGACTTTTATTCTTCAGTAGATAAAATAAATTAATCTTTTTAATTAAAGCTAAATCTGAACAATTATTAATTGATTAAGGTTTTTTGTTTGTCCCAAGTAGTCTAGTATCGTACAATTTTACCATGCTTGCCCGTTGTGGGGTCATCACCTGCCACACACCCTATCCCTGTCTTTTGGGTGCAATGTAGATGGAGATATAGTCTCTCCCATCATCCTCCTCCCCGAACATCTGCGGTCCAGACCCCTGCGGACCTTTACCAGACCCCTGGTGATTTCTCTCATTCTCATTCTTCCATCTTAGCGTCTGACCCTCCCTACGTACTCATCCCCCTCTCTCTAAAGGCCACGAGCGTTCTCGTCTGCCAAACTCTTCTTACAAGGACCCTTCGGAACCCTTTGATTCATCTCCTTAAACGGCCATCCCAACCGGACGTGGAGGGAGAAGGGTGGGTGGTCGAGGTTGGGGACTTCCGATTGTGGTGGCCTCCGGAGGCCAATATTCGTTATATAGGGGGATGGGTGGAGCGGGTGGTGGACTGCGTGGACCTTCGACCGGCATTTGGGTCCTCTGTCACTCCGCGTAATCATTCCCCGTCCCGTCTCCCTTTTTTTCTCATTGTCCCTTGCGTCACGTTCATCTTCTAGGCCCCCACCATCTATCTCCCCCTTCATTCCCTTCGTTTCCTGTAAATATTTGACAAAAAAAGGCGCTGTCCGTCTTTAATTGGATCAGCGCCAACTCTACCCTCTAAGACATGTGTCTTCATAAAAAAGATGCACACAATTAGGATTTGATGAGTTTGTTCTCTGTAAACACTTCTGCAACGGAACGATTTTCACACTTGTATCCCCGTGATTGCAACCATACCATGTGGTTTTATAACGCTGGGTAAAGTTTTGGAAAATATAAGTGATGATATTCCTAATCCATATTCAAAAGGACCATATAATGACGGAAATGAAGGGGTCCATTCATTTTTTTCGAAAGCGGAACGTGCTTGCACATAACTTCCTTTAATAGGTTATGTACATAAACGTGCAGAATGTGCGCTTTCATGCCAATTTCAAATACATACCCCCAAGGCATTGAAGTAAAGTTCAATCGACAATTTACTCTTTTTTGCGGCAATCAATTTTCACTGTGTACTTTATGCCTTTGTTCAACGTGATTTGATCCACGTCCTTAAAAGAACTTTTCATTGGGAAATTCCAATAAACTACGATAGATGCTGCGGCAGTAGCATTTGACGGATTCATCCACTAAATATGCATTACAATGCAACAACTTACAGTGCAAAATCATTCGTCTTGATCGGGATTCGAACCCGGATCCCTCCATGTTTGCCCCGGGGCTTTAATCAGTTGATTTACCGAGGTGTTCTGTTACACTCAAATTTTTTGGGGCTTTAACATCTTGTTCCTTTAAATAAAACCTTGTTCGTTTAAAGTGCCCAAATTTTGGAAAGTAGTAAGAAAATAGCTTAACTAGCTAAAACGTTTGGCCGGGCATCGAAGGATCCGGGATCGAATGCCAGTCAAAGTGAATAATTTTTACTCTACGAAATTGTACATTTTCATTGGAAATTCAAGGAATGCCAAATGTGTTAAGATTGCAGGTTGTGGATAATAGTATTCGCGCGAATATCTTCATGTCTGACGATAACACCAAAATGGTCCTAATATTGCATTCGACGAAGTATTTTGCTAACTAAGTGTGGGTCGCGTGCATCAAGCACTACATCTCAGCGGTGTTTAAAATTCACTCGTACAGGTTCAAAGTAGGACAGTAACTTTGTATCGGTCATCTGAGGTTTCTCCAAAATTCAGGCATTCAAGAAATACCGAATGCGAATTTAGCCTTGGATGTTTGTTACCATCACACGGATTTGAACCCTCAACCGTCCGTTCGACAGTCCAGTGACTTCTTACCTGGTTACACCACTACAATTTCATAGCTTAATTGCCACACCTTTTCCACTTGCATACTGTAGTTGCTTCATCAGAGAACGATTGAATTTGAGATGGCTGCGGAGTGACAGAGTTGCGTGTTCATGTATGTTCACTTAAGGCAATATTATCTATTCAAATTTTGTTTTTCATTGGTATTTCGTGCGAGCTCGGAACCATTCGTGCGGCTAGAGAGACGAGGGATAGCAAGAAGGGGCGCTGCTGTTTTTCTCTAAATTCACGCAAACCTAGAGGAATATACTCCTTACTATGCTATGGACGGAATCCCGAGAGGGAGGAAATGGGGATCACGTAAACATAGTAGGGAGGCCATTGGCCTTGATAAACATTGGAAAATATGTCTGCAGCCGAAACCTTTCCAGCCGGCGAATGGAATAAGGAAAGGAAATACAAGGAAGGAAATATAATATATTGACCAACACTTTGACTGCAAGGGGTGGAAGATACCCTGGAACCTGTGGAAAAGCGTCATAGTTTTCTAAATTTATCCGTGTCTTATTTAATTAAACAGGTTCAAACAAAGCCAGGACCTCCGAGTAATTAATCTTCATCTTCTGGTTACTATCATTCACATTATGACTTTTAGCTGATCTTACGTGTGTGCCTATTGAGTACGATGGGTTTTTAGAAATATATTGTTTCGAACTCTTTGAAATGACGTGCACATGCGGCCCAAGCCAGGCTTGTAATTTTGTCAAGGGCTTGTAAAAGACCGTGAAATTGACAATTTTCAATGTAGATATTTCAATTACGTAAAAATTCCTCATCTTTTCTTACTCCAAGTGGGAGGATTTACCTGAAGGCTGAGGGTTTCCAGATGATTCAATTAAATGTGGTATTTTTCTCAGTAATATGCCACTCAATTTGCGCCCAGAGAAACTTGATGGGATTGTATTTAAAGCTACATACAAAGTCTGTAAAAAAAAGTTTAGACCGGTCTTTCTACGAGCAAACTGCTTAATGGATCACAATCAGTGAGGTGTTGCCTTCTTGGGGCGTCTATGAGAAGTAAAACACCGCCTTGCTTGTGGCTGCATCCAGACTTGTCTCCGCCCAAACAGAGATGCTTGTCTGAGCTTGCGCACGCTCACTGAACATATTATTCTATCAGTGGGAATGATGGTGCTAGAAAAGCAGTCCGCGTGCGTTGAATATTGTTTCAATATGGGGAAAAGTTAAACTAAAACTTATACAATGGTTCAAGAGACATTCGGCAATGACTCTATGAGTGTTTCATATTTAGGAGTGCTTCCAGTCTGGATTGACCCTCGACCGATGAAGAACCGAGAAGTGGACGACCATTGACGTAGGCAAACAGTAGGATAACTGTCAGGGAAGTGGCCAGTCAAGTCAATATTAGTGTTTGACTGTGTTTCACCGTTTTCACAGATACTATATTTTGAGCATGCATGCGTCGCGTCCAAATTTTAATACAAGCCAGCTCCATGAAGGCGTGTGGCGGGGGGTGTTAGATCACCAGCCATGCATGCACAATCATTATACCACAAAACAGATATCAGTTCGTTCAGTAGTGGCAATGATAGGGAAGAAGTTTAGCCACGGTACATCGATCATCAGTAGGCGTCCTATCCAGAGCATATTGCTTGCTTTTCTTAGCCATGTTTACCAATGACAATAGCTCCACCCCTGTCCGATAACAGGTGAACACTATTCATTTTTACTGTCATCCTTTCGATCTGGGGTGCTGGGAACTTTATTTTCGACAAAAGAATGATAGCTTTCATTGTACATAACAATAAAAGCATTTCAAATTTATTTTTTATTCAAAACACCCCAAAAGTTGTCAAACCGAATTGAAATCATGAACACTAATATACTCTAATAATAATTTGACGGTAAATACTTGAATTCAAAAAAATGAAAAACATATCATAAAATTTGTTTAATAACAGAGCACCATTTATTTCTGAAGGGAAATATTTCTCATATATATTCAGTATTTTTCACTTTTTTTTTAAATCAATCTTATAATAATCCAGTTTGTGCTGATTCCTATTCGGCGTATCATATGTCGCCATCCCTTTCCCGAGGGAACTTTCTTCATTTGGCCCCACCCATGATGTACCGAAGGAATGAATCTGGTTTAGCAGTGTCTCATCCAAATAAAATATAGGCTTCCCCTCATTCCCCAGCTAATTTTTCATTTTACGAAGGATGGTAATTCTTACGGTGGCCACATCATTCCCTTCCATTGAAAAAAATTCCGGCCATCCACCTTTCGATCATGACAGAATCCGATTTCCTTTATGACCACCAAGAGACCTTCTTACATACTTCGTATCTCTTGATTTCTTTAATTCTGTATGGACGATTTCATTCAATTTTTGTAATTTTCCTCCTTTCATCATAAAAAAAGTATTTTGGCATCAATGCATACTTTTGGAAATCATTAAAATGTATTGCAGGTCTGGAACGAAGATTTCTCATCTTGTTTGGTCATTTGAAAGAACGTCATCCTGTTTTCACCATCTAATTATTTCCTGCCTCAGTTAAGTTAATTTTATGTTAGGATTGCACAGAATATTTTAGTAAAAAATGAAACTAAATGAAGACAACATGATTTCTCCTATAATAAGAGAAATTCTGAGAATGAGCCCAAAAAAAAAACAATAAAACTTTTTTAAAAATTTAGAAATACAGAAATCTTACCATCGCCAGCGAAGGCCCGAATTTTTTGCAAGTACAGGCCTCCGATACTCTCATTTGTATTTTATCAGGAGAAATAATTTACTCGACAGCACCTTTTTCCAATTGGATGTTAGTCGATGACGTTGTGTAACAGCATCATCGCTTGACTGGAAAGAAGTACTCTCACTTTAATACTCTTACTCATACAACTGTATTACACAAATTACGATCACACGTGGCGAAACTGCGCAATAAAAGTCGAAATTAGCTCGAAGAAAGTTAGACAGCAACTGAATTTTCTGCTGATTTGCCCTCTTCATTTTTCTTGGTTTCCACGAAGTCACGTAATTACGGCGCTTCCTTTCCATCTACCCATAATTGGCAAAAATACGTATTTTGAACAGATAATAGATATCTATAATTTTGTAAACATAATCACCTTAATAAGTTATGTTCCTGCACAAAGGGTAAAGTATCACATACAAACGATTTTTACCGTTGTTACTAGTACAATATAATTGGAATGGGACCAATTATTTTCGACTATCTCGCAGGACTAAGCTTAACCCGCGGAAAGTATATGTATTTCACGATGCGGAAGTAGCATGCATTAATCACAGGGATGCAATTTGAGCGAGGCTGTGAAATGATATGGTATGACATTTCCTAGCTTTTCATTCGCAGCGGTCTAAGCCCTCTCGAGGTTTATGCAGCATTGCATTTCAAACAATGATAGTTCCTAACTTTATCCGAGCAATTGCTCTCGTAACCTATCGTTAGAAGCATGATCTCTCCTAAAACCTCATCTGTTGACATTCAATCGGATTTGTTCAGATTTACGGCTTAAGTCGTAGCACGCTATGGCTCTCCATAAAGAGAAAACGTCATATGCTACACCAATCTATTCAGTGGCATTTGACCTTATGAATCTGTGTTATCTGGTGCGTACATACGGCTTGTGAGTCAGGCCAAATGCAATCTATCATTCTCTTCGACTAAAGTCGTATCGATTTATTTTTGAAAAGCAATTCACTGTGCCTGGTCAACTTCTTTGCGCTCGCATATTTTTTTTTATTTTTCTTTTGTCCGAATCTGGGAGTCATTGTGATAATAAATTAATTAATATGGAGTTTCTATCGACGGCAAAGACTATATTTCAGTTTCATTGAGGTTCAATCTTGATGCATCCTATTTGTTGCCCATTATTCATACCACGGAATGTTACGCAAATTAATTTGCTACAATTTAGGATTATATAGGAACGCCTGAGAAGTTTATAGTTAGTCTTGGAAAGCGTTCGGATTCAGGGAAATCCATTTGATATCCTTTAAATTTTAATTTTTAAATAAACAAATGCGCAACCGACAAATTTCGATTTATTACATTGTTTGATCAGTTATGTAATGTAACTATCGTATAATGCTATCACGAGTTGCCTGTGTACTGTACTTTAATCCACGATTTGACTTAGTTTATTTGCACGATTGCTGTATGGGTGGATTAAAGGCTGCTAGTCCCACTAAAATGTCCCGCTTCTAGAATCGAATTTGTACCAGAAAATCTGGATAAGTCAAAGAAATTGGTAAATACAGAACTAAATTAACCCCGATAATCTAACTGTGGTGTCTCGAGTGCTTCAAGTTAAAATATCTGTTAATGAGAGTATTATTCTTGCCGTGTATGGGATCGTAAGATAAATAGCTAATGGCCTTAATTGCTGAGAATTCTTCACCACCGTGTAATTAGGTTCCACTCTCTTGCTTAATTCACTAATCTTGGCCGTTCTCCTTTGAGTCACTTGACCCCACGCCACCCACTCCCAATCCGCGGGCCCCTTCCTCTCCTTCCCGAACCTTATCTCCATTACCCATCCTCCGGCGTCACGTTCTCACTCCAAACCCCAAGTTTGTCCCCTCCCACCCCCTCCCACTCAGCATCCCTCTCTCTCCTCCCTTCTCGTAGTAATGCGCCCTGCGTAAATTGGAAGGGTCCCTCTTCCTCTCCGTTCCAGGGGCCCTCGGATGAATGAGCCAAAGGACGGGCCAGGGGAGGCTGTAAAGAGGAGGCCGGCGGCGTTGTTTCGCCTCCCGTTGCTCATACAGAGATACCTCCCAGCCCATACCCACCCCCTCTGTTGACCCTATCGAATGTCCCACTGACCCTCGTCCTCTATCCACTTCACCACTACCTCACCTGCCCTGTTTGATATTGACGATTCTTCTTTTTCGTATATACTCGAGCTGCTCATGTAATTTCGACTTAAATAAAAGTTTAATAATTATCATCCTTAGTGGTTAACCTTGTATATTGCTTCAGCTTTAACTTAATCCCAAGCTTAGGATGTGTTTGTGGGTTATATTAGCCCCGCAACAAGTTGTTGGACCAGATTGCGGCTTTTCTACTCTAAAATACCTGTCCGGACGAAAACTTCATATAACCTATGAGGAAAATAAAAATCATCCCTTTTGCCTTTGGTGGAGGAAATGCTGGATTTTTGAGCTGCCAAGAGAATTGCTTCGAGATTGTTCAATTTCAATATAAACATAAATATCGAATCCTTAAATGCGTATGGCATAGCTTTGTAAATTTTTTGACAGTTGTAGAGGATGACATTTGTTCAAGTAGAATATTACATTTGCTTTATGACTTATCCCATTGAACGAGAAAACATTGGACAGGCATGAAGTGTATATATCTCCTCTACATTTACACATTACACTGCAAACCATTGCAGTGGCGTGTGGCGGGGGGTGTTAGGGCAACACCCATAAAACTGAATAAAATCACGTGCAAAATCAACAACCCCATACCAATTCACACCCACAGAGACATGTATTCATACGAAGCCCAATTTAACTGCTCGTACGAGTGTACAAATATGTACATATACTAGCAACATATGCACCTACGAATGTACCAGATGTCTACGCAGCGTTTATCATTTCTTGTCCCTGCTTGTAATTCGAATGTCTTTACTATTATGACTTTGATTTCTTACTTCTATGACTCCGAACAAATAACGAATTTTTGTATCGGTGAGCGAACGAATGTATCTTATTATTGTGTTTATCTATCTACTCAAACAGTGGGGGGTAAGGTATTATCCAAAGGTATTAAGTGGATTCAGTCATTTTATTGCATGCGCTTGATTTTGTTTTGTTGATGGAACACTCAGAGTAGTATTTTTTTGTTTACGTTCCCCTGAATTACATCAGAAAACGCCCCTTACTTGTGGTAAATATGTTTTGGTTGGAATATGTCTCTCGCATGTTACATTTGGATGGTAGAGTATAAGTTCAGCAAAATGCGGATTTGCGAAAAATGGGGTATTAAAAATAGCCTATAAATTTCATGAAATTTGAATTGGAAATCAAACTTCATTACATTCGGAACACCGTTTTGTAACATACATAGTACATCGTATTCATGATACCACTGTTCTTTAAAACTTAAAGTCTATATTTCTGGCTATTCGGTGTAACAGATGTGAATGGATTAAAAACTGTACATGAGAATTGCGCTGAGTGTGGGAAATTTAAAGAGGGATGAGGAATTTTCTCTTGCTGTAATAATATTTTTAGACACAGAGTTTTCTTGTATTTTTGGTGTTTTTAAGCTTATTTCATCCTCAAATTAGAAACATTTGTTTGAATTTCACAACATAAATGCTATCTACCTCCCCATAAAAGATTTGATCGTAGGACTAATATGTTTCGATCATAACTGTTGCGAATTCGAGGAAGATGGATCATAGCTCATAGTATTGGAATTAAATGGTCTCTCCGACAGAGTTGGAAGAAAAAGGGTATTAAATTTATTTTCTATATATTATTGTTCAAAAGGATTGTTCCTAAATATTTATATATGTTATTATTTATTTTATAAGCTGTATAGTGCTAATAGCTCTAAATATGAATGATGGCCCTCTAGGTTACCATCTGGTTCTCTGATCGTATTGGTTGGAAGTGTTACTATATCTTTTCGTTACGAAATGATACCCAGAATGTTAGAACTAGGCAGTGTCCTGCAAAAATGTTGAGTGCATGCGTTTATATGGAAAATTTTTAACATCGCTATTCTTTGAAAGATGTTGATCTATTTTGCGGGAAATTTAATGGTTTTTTTTATCGTAATGGGAAAGAGAAAAATAATTACTATTTTGGTTATTTATTGCACAAAGCCAGTCTTTTCACCAAAATATCTTTAAAAAATAACCCTACATAAACGTCTTCAACTGCACATACAAGGTCTGTCCCAAAAGTAGTAGGACTGAATCGATTTTAAAAAATTATCGCCAGAGTAAATACATTTACGCGGAAGACTTCGAAGTAGTACCCTTGTGCGTGCATACGTACACCGCTGCCAGCGGGTTTTCCACGCCTTCTGGAGGTGGCTCCCAGAATGCTGCTCAGCTCCCAAAGAAAGCTTTGGTTAGAAGCCTGCTCCCGAAGTTAATGCACGTGGCACGGATTATGCAGAGGCTGGCAAATCTTGCATTGACTACCTTTCATTATTTTTTTACTTTCTACAAAAAGCCTTATTAAAATTTAAAGAGGATGCTAAATACTTGCTGCCGGTACGGTTCTTGTCAATGAAATATTAAAACTTGCTGCTTTTTTTTTCTTTACATTTTCTTACAATTTTAATAATGTTAAGTTTATTGCAGGTGGTATTTATGAGTTCTATGTGAAATTTTGGAGTAAGTGTGGCCATTTCAATGTTTCGATTGTTCCTCATCGATTAATCGATTCCGTGATGCGATTATAAAATCATGTATCCCATTTATTTTGTTCAAAGGTTTTCATGACTATACATTTGCAACCATTTAAAACCCCACCAATAAAGAAATCTAAAATAAAACCTGTATCACAGGACTCAACCTTGTCCTGGGGTTTTTATTTCAATCCGTTCTTACAGGTTGCCCAATCATTTGATGCATAAAAACTCGAAGTCGAACGCTAGGAATTAGGGTTCAGTTTTTCAAAACTGCTCTTCATCACGAAACTACAACTACACGACACTCTGCAAGCCACCGCTAGAGTGTGTGACTGGCAATAATCATATCCCAGGCATCCAATTTCAAATATTAATATTTTCTCAACTGTTATACGTATAATTATGTAAAATAATTCAATTAGTTGAGATTAGTACAATTTTGTTCCAGTTAGGTTTTGTGCATCCAGGTTCATCGGGTGTGGAGTTTTCGTTGTTTATCTTTGTTTATATTGTGATCTCAAGTTATTGTAGGGAAGGAAGGGTTTCCAAATCTAATAGTACTGCAGCCTATTCCCCTTTTCGGAATGGTCCAATCTGTTGATATAATGGTTTACCTTAGTAATTTATTTGTTGTCATAAGTTGCATAGAGTGCCCTATATCTTTCTAATATCCATTTTCTCGCCTTCTCCCCTCATAATCCTTCGGGCAATGGTCCGAAATCCACTATTGAAAGTCTTACTCTCGCATTATCGTGTTAAGATTTCTTCATAAACCCATCGACCTTTCTTTGCGAATTTTCTATCTCCTCAATCGATTCCATTTCCAACGGGTCCGAAATATTTGCCAAATCAGACCTCTAAAATGCCACATTAATGGCCATTTATTGTAACTTATAGCATTATGGTTTATTCACAACCCTGGAAAAATGCTGCCATTCGTGGCCTACGTTTTCTGTCGACACACAAACATGGATTCATCAGTGACAACGAACGCCATCAAGAGGGAGAATTAACTTCTCCCGTAATATATGTGGTATTCGGGCTTTTGAATTATGTATCCACATATGGTGCTAGCAGGAGGCACTCACTATTTGCGCTTCAGCAGCGGGAAAATTAATCTCGTGAGATTTTCGGAAACACTTCCATCGTTGTCTACGCAGGCAAGATTTTAATCTCCACCAGGGCGTAAAGTTTTACCAAAGTTCTCGCCTCGGCATACGCCGCCTCAACTCTGGTACTTGGATAAAAACAGTCGCTTCTAGCCCTTCAGCAATCTTATCTCTCTCTGCGCGAGCTAATCGACGCTCTAACTCTGGAAAATGAACCAAGGAATTGGTGGTTCTACAATAGTTCTAAAGTTGCTCAACTGAACAAGTATTTACGCTGGCATACCAACTGTACGGAGGAGTATATCGTCTTTAAGAGGCAGTAATCATTCAGCGCTAGCGCTTCCAGGAATAAGTACCGATTTCTACGTTATATTACCATTGCTTTATAAAGCAATTACGTTCCTTTCGCGAAAATGGCATGGCTAACTAGGCTTTTTACCTGATTGTTAAGGGAGGTTACGAAAAGCCGGAGTCTTTAATGATCGGTACGATACGATATGTCGGTACGATAGTCGGTACGATAGGTTGGTACGATAGGTCGATACGATATAAATATAATAAATGGCTCCTATCGCTTACTTCTGACAAAATTATCTGCTCTTTTGAGTTCTTTCAACTCAATGACTTGATCATGACGTGCATCGCTTTCTTGCGTATTCAGGTCTGCACACTATTTACCTTCCAAATATGTTTTATTTTCTCATTGTGATTTTTTTCACTCCATGCTCCCCCCTCTTCACACAGCTTTCTTGATCATTGACTATGACTAATAGTCATAAACATATTTTCATAATTCTTCGATAGAATCGTTTTGCTTATCCCCTTACATTTTTCAACAGATAGATTTAAGATAAGGGATCTCAAGAAATATGAGGAATCAGAATTACTGCGAGCGATCGCACTAGGGGGGAAATTCTATCGTTTAAAGAAATATTAAGTGTTTTTATGTTTTTACCTAATCCTTATTGTATTTTATTTCTTGATATAGCAACTCATTTCGAATTTTCAGAAAGGTATTTTGCACTTCGAAACCGTAGTGCTTGTAGCTGTAGTTGAAATCGGCCCAATTGTTTGAATTATTTTGCATTTTATTGCTAACTATTAAACCTGAAGCTTTAGAAAAATTTGCCATTCGTTTTGCATTCGAGATGTAGAATGCCCTCTGCCGCGCATGTTAGTGTTGACTTGCAGAGCGCCATATTTATATGGATGAGAAAACTATTTTAATGCAATTTTGGGGCGTTTTTGATGTTCATGTTATTTTTATTTGACGTTCAATGTATTTTTTTCCAAGATCGATTGTCTTAGTTTTCTTATCTACTCTACTGACCACAAATCTTTCGTCATCCTTCCTGAATAGTATTATTAGTTAAAGCCTTCTTTTACTTCGTTGCGAAAAAATATAATCTAATGAATTTGTTCATTTGGCGCACAAAGCATTCTAATTGCACACTTCAAGAGGTAAGAGGGCTGATAAAGAACTTTGAATTTTTTCTTATTCGAGGGTATTTTCATAAGGGGAAGATTCCAAAACTTAAGTCAACAAAAACTAAACTCATAGAAGCGATTCGATGAAACCGTAGAAGGAATTAAAACTCGGTTGAATGCCTTTCTTTGTCTGTCTGCCGGGAGGGGGAGGGAGGTGGTTCGTTTCCTAGCACTCCGGATAAATTGAGTTTTTCCAAAAGAACAATCGGGAGGAGGTGGGCAATAAGACGGGCGCGGCGTAATGCGGCCGTTTGCGTGATCTCCAGGTCGCTGAACCTCGCGCGCATGAATAATGCACGGCCTGTTTAACAGCGCCCGATCCGTTGAAGGCATGTTAAGCCCCCTCATACGGAAGGAGGAACACTTAATTCGCTATTTCTTTGCTACTGGCCGAGGGAGAAAAATACGCGAATGAGAAAGACGGGGAAAAAGATTTGGCTGGGGGGGGGGGGGAAGTGCTGCAGGAGGCATGGTTTGTTTTCCTGGCACTTAGGGGATTCGTATGGAACACCCGGAGGAGACGTCTGCAGTTTAAGGCCAATCTTTGATCACCCACTCCTCATCCGGTGCCTATAACACTCGACCGCTTTCCTAGTCGCCCCGTTTAAAAAGGATAGAAAAAATAAGATCAGATTTTCTCCTCATATTTTGATATTCCATTTAATGCCAAGGGACGTGCTTCCTTTTAATTCTTTCACAAAACGGCGCATCCATGGTGAAATGAAAGGCAAACTCAACGCGTGGATTGTCTCTATTTGGAATTCGTTCAAAATTGTTTTAAACTTGGGAGCGTTTTAAAAATATAAGTTGATTTTAAATTCGAGGCTGAAATTTATTCTCATCACCCAGATTACACTTCTTTATAGAATTCGAATTGGAATCAGCGGAGGTTTTGCACTATTTTCCTATTTCACAACGAAATAATCCCCAAAAGTTAAACCTCATGCATGGAAAGTGTTTCATTTTATGGATTTCGATGAAAGTGCTCCAATTTATGTAAAAGAATGAACTCCGAGTTATTGTAATAATTAGACAATATTATTTTTCTCGTATTATTTAACCCTTTTGATGCACATGGCCCTTTCCCTGTTGCCTAATAACGTAAGGACTACTCCACGTCCAATCCGCAGGTAGTTTTGCTGCAATACCACCAATACTAGATTGCATGAATTGCAATCTGTCAATGCAAAACAGTGGAGCCAATCTGGGTGTGGATCCCTCGAGTGAACTGCGATCTCAATGGAGTTTGCTCAATTATCCACTTGTAAAGGGTACTGCGGGACCGTGGTGGCAATTTCGAGATAAAACCGACACTCAATTCCAATCGTTTATTGATCACTATTGACTCGTGGAATCCTTCTCCTTTTAGTTCTTCTCGGTTCCATT
Source organism: Hetaerina americana (assembly GCF_022747635.1). NCBI lineage: Eukaryota > Metazoa > Arthropoda > Insecta > Odonata > Calopterygidae > Hetaerina > Hetaerina americana. The sequence goes on from NW_027286985.1 coordinate 88,244,063, forward strand.
AGCGAAAGTGAGTGTGGTGTCTGAGCATATCGTTTGATGGAGTAAGCTGGAATTTTCCATCCTCATTCGCCAACTCCAGGCAGTAACTCGAACAACTCACTAGCTCGAAGCATACTCCAGAATCAATTTGAGATTTGCCCCTTTCTGACGGTTTGTCAGAGACAAAGCATTCAATTTTGCTCTATTCTTCTTTCGTCTTCGGTGTGTTGTTGAGCCATTGCCCGTGACGAATTGGCTCCACGGATAGAAATTTCAAAACCTCACGATACATAACGACGATTAAAAATGAAAAAGGACCTGCTGAAAACAGTTGTTACTGGATTTCACCCGCAGTTCGTCGTGATGGCCACATGGATCAATGAGTTTTCTTCAACACGTTTTTAGCACGTTAGGGTAAAAAAGGTAATAACACTGCAAGCATGAAGGATTTTTTATAATGAAAATATATTCTGTGCACGGAAAACATCCTTTTTTGGTTTTCTTTTTTCATTTTTCGCAAGAACGAAGGCCGTAGGAGAGCGGGAAACAACATTTAAATCTTGGCTTTCTCTTGGAGCATCAGTAAAAAAAGAATTAAATGCGCGCGCGCGGGGATCGTGTTCTATTCCCCTTTTAAACTGAATGTATACAACATGACGGTGATCTGAAAGGAGCTGAATATTTGGTCATCACAAGTTAATGGAGTCCTGGGACATATGTTATATGTACGACTGAGTTGTATCAAGCGCCGTGATAGTTATTGGGTTGAGTGTTCGGCTGCGCACTGAACGGATCAAATCTTGGTGATGAATTTGGCAACCCCACATTAATGGTGCGATTTTTTGTGAAGAGAACTAGTTGAAAAGAGAAAAGATAAAATAAACACATAATATATGAGTTATTAGATGATTTGAAGAGTTTTTATTCGTAGATATTTGTCTATGGTGTTCTTCGTAATTTATTGGAATGTTAAGAAATTAAAACAACTTGGTAACATTCCATATTATTTCATATATAAAAGAACTTGACCTGTTCCATTGCTAACGTATGTTTAATTAGCGATTTTAATCATTTTTACGATGAAACACTTGTTTGTTGACTTCGTTGATGCATCAACGTGGAAACCGGTCAGGGCTTCCTTATAATTGAATTTTTGAAATTTTTTATGACTCCAAACTAATCTGAACTTTTACCCTGGATAATACTCTAATTAGGAGACCCAGTTTTGTCTGTTCTACCTGTGATTTTCTTCGAGAAAGTGGTTCGGGGGACACGAATTAGAGGCCCTGCCTTGAGTGGATTTGGTAACATTGGCACCCCTGGAAAAATCAGCATCTAAATGTGATGCTCACCACTGCGGCAACGTAACTCTAACTCGCTTTTACACGAAGACTCAGCTTAACTTCCGTGTCCGACGTCAACCTCCCCTTCACCAAGGCCTTTCCGACTTAGCCAAACCACTAGCATCGTTTCTCCACTCACCCTGCCCTCGTCGCATCGCCCCCCCACCTCTCTCTCACTTCCCTTTGCATTGAGATGCTTCGTTCAAAGCAGGAATGTTCGTCCCTACCCAACCCACCGGTCGCACACACACACACAGCGTGGTGTCCGAATCCGGGTCCCGAAGGATTTGCATTATTCAATTCGACCCTGCTTGCACTCCAGCCCCAATAGTGCATTGGTGCGGTGGTGGACGCTCAATCCTCGGCACTTCATCACCCTGAGTCGAAGTTCGCCTGTCACCTCGACCCGACGCGGGCAGCGGTATTGATTGCCACGAGAAATGTCACGAAGATCAAAAGTCATCGCGCAAATGCTAAGGACTGTCATTTAGTGCCGTAGTTCTAGATACACCGACTCTTGATACTTCTGATAGCACTGAGAGAAGTATCATAGTTTACCGTTGTTGGATAAACGTCAAGTGAAACAAAATGTTACTTATCTATTTTGAAATTGCAATGTCATGAACTAACCTCGTTCGTTAACGAAAATTTGGTGGCATAAGGTATTTTGGATGAATCCATTTTATCGTCGCCTAATGAGTTTCGTGTTCTTTTAAGAGATTCATTTGTACTGCTTGTGTAGATGTATATAAAATTATTTAATTAATGTTTTTGGGCGTAATTTTTAATTAGGGTTAATACGCATTGTCTTTGCGAGTTACCTCGGTATCTAGGAAAACAGGTGGGAAATATTCAAACGTAGATTTTTTAATGCACGTAAAGAGAAATATATTATTTTGGTGAATAAAGATACAGTCACCGTCTTTGATTCTTTCAATTGTGCTAAGAGACGTGCAAGGGTTTGGTGGTATACTATAAGGACGTCGAATATGGCAGAGCATATGACTTATCGAATTTGAAATCCTTGTTTTCTGAAATGATCCAGTCTGTACAAGGAAATATCATAGGATGAGAAATGTAAAATATTTTTAGTCTTCAGGATACTTACTTTCCAATATCCCTGTAAGCCACCGAAGGGCACCTGTCAGCGAGTGCTAGGAACCTAAGGGTTACAGAAAAATGCACAAATATCTATATTGTATATTCTAATACTCATATTTCTATATTGTATATCCGACCCCGTTGGTTTATTCTATGCCTATACATCAATGTGATGAGCAATAACAGTATTTGGAGAAAACATTTTGATTATTTCATGAGAGCTGGTTCGGTAAGTTATCAAACGAAGGAAGATTTTACAAAACAAATGAAAATTATCTCAGCTAAACGAGCGTGCCAAAAGTATTTTTCATGGGGTTCTATATCAACTCATGATAGTGTCATCTTGTAGTGTTTCCAAGATACGTATGCGGAGAACAGTTTGCAGAAAGTGCTAATCATATATTCGCAGTGTTTGTATTATTAAAATTCACTCGTGGAATTAGTTTCTAAAATATTTGTTGTCAATTTTATTTCTTTGCACTTATCTTGTAAATACCGTCGACCCTTGACAGTTTTAGGAATGCCACTCCCAAGAGGAATATTTTGCATTTATCTTTATTTTTAAAACTCCTCTATTTTTTTAATCTCACAGTCGTTATACAATTTCCGTACTTTTACAGACTTGAATTTTTGTAAGGGTTTTTCTATTGTCACAGTGAGCTCTGCTATACTGTGGTAAATATTGCATTACGTTGAAAATCATCACCGTAAGAGATAAATATAATGATCTAATTTTTACATATTACAAAATTGTTTTCAGCAAACGGCAATAATGTCTTTCGCTTCAAATAAGCGTTGATATAATCAAAAGAAAAGATCAGTGCTAACGAAAATGGTTTCACCAACACAATAAAGTCTAAAAGTTTAGAGATACGAGTCAGTTGCTGGAAATCAAAAACTGACTTTTCTTCCAAATATATCTCGCTTTCGTTCAGCAAATTATGGGTTTGGAAGGATCAAACTGTTAACCTTTACGTTTTGATCAGCCCCTTTTAACTCTGGAAGGATAAAAAAAATACAGCCGTACCCTAAATAAATCATACGGTTGCTACCCTTTCAACTTTGTTCTCCCTTCTTGTTTGCTCCTTAGACAGTGGTGGTGGCAATGTTAGCGATTCTCTATTTGTTCGACGCGCAACGGGGATCGCTAATGCCTGCCCGCCGTCGATTCCTCAGTTTACGAGCTCGCCTCATGGTGGAGGAGATGGACACTAATAGGTATTTCTAAAGGAGAGCTGAGTGACTTGGAGGTTAGAGGTTTGATCTTTCGTTGCCTTTCTCCCAGTTTAACCACACTGGAATATATTTGGAATATCTGCAAGGGAATTGATAGGTTACAGCTTAAATACGGATGGTCTGAAAAGTTTCAGTTGAAATTTTCAGAAAATCTCAGAAAAAAATGTCTTGTGTCTTTGTTAGGTCGGAAATTTTTTAAACCACCCATGTATTCCTTTAGCATATGGCAGTTCTAATAATACGTAAAAAGATACATTTTCCGTTCGGTCAGTTGACTTACATTTTTGAAGGCTTGTAAATGATTAACCCTTAGTTTGGGATTGAAAGCACATTCACTTAATGAACTCCATTTTCAACTTTTAACAACTGGAAACGTTTATTTTGGGATTTGCGTATGATATTATCCTCGTTGTCGGAGCTGTATAGGGTTCTAATTCTCTGAAACAATTGTAGTGTTTGTGTCATCATTCGGCCAAATAATTTTTTTATGATAATAAAAATAAAACTTCCTCTGGTATTTTGCGAAAATTTGCATACATTTTCCATTATTTTAATAAGCTGTTTAAATGATCTTATATCTACCGCGATGGGATAAAATTTGAAGTTAATTTGAGGGAACGGCTATGGTTACTTGAATTCATAAAAATATTTAAAATTATCATGCATTAAATGTAATTTTTCATGTTGAGAGAGGATGCGGACCAAAAGATACGAGGGTCATCCGGAAAGTAGTACCCGTTCGTGCCGCATGAAGTGCTGACGACGCGAGTAGCCGCTGGACGAGGTCAGATAGCTTCAGTGGCTTGTCTGCCTTCTCTGAGCCAAGTTGCGTGACGCTAGCATTGCCTGTGTTGTTTCTGTGATTGTTTACAATGTTTAAAAAAATTGAGAACGCCGCCAGTTGTGAAGTGAGGGCAGTGATTAAATTCCTCAATGCAAGAAACGTTCGCCCATGTGATATTCATCGCCAATTAAAGGAGGTGTATGGAGACAATGTAATGGACGAGTCGTCTGTTCGGCGGTGGTGTCGCAACTTCAACATGGGGAGGGGGAACACACACGACGATGAGCGTTCGGAGAGACCGTCTGTCATTACAGACCAACAGGTGAGCTCAGTTGACGAATTCGTGAGGAACGATCGGCGCGTCACAATTGATGACATCTGTGAGCATTTTCCCAATGTTTCTCGAACAATTGTTCATGAAATTGTTAAACACCATCTGCATTATGCAAAAATTTGTGCAAGATGGGTCCCTCGCGTATCTCAATGAGCTGGCGGCGAAGGACTATGCAGCAGGAATACAGAAACTTGTCACACGTTATGACAAATGCCTTAATTTGCTTGGAGATTATGTTGAGAAGTAGTTTAAAGTATCCTCTTTCAAATAAAATTTTTTATGTTTGTTAATATTTACTTTTGTGTCTTTATTTCACGAACGGGTACTACTTTCCGGATGACCCTCGTACGTTTAAAATTCCGTTTAGAAGGAGATCTGGGTTTTTAAGCTGAGCAAGGATTACGGAAAATGGACTAACTCCATTGCGACATGCATACTTAAGAGCGTATTAGTATTAATAGTGCGTACGTTGAGTTGAGAATTCAGTTTTGGGATTATATGGCGTGCTTATCAAAAATGAGTGTAATTATTTAGAGGATAAAGTTAGATGAAATGTATTTACCTGTATATATATATATATATATATATATATATATATATATATATGTATATATATGTATATATATGTATATATATGTATATATATGTATATATATGTATATATATGTATATATATGTATATATATATGTATATATGTGTATATATATATACAGGTATATATTTTATATATATAAATTCTCATTCCTAATATTTTAATTTATTTCTTTCCAAAGAGACAAATAACATCTAGTAATTCCTATTTTTATAAATATACACTGTTAATTCAATTAAATTTCTCTTTAAGGTACCTATACTTCATAGTGTTTATATAATTATATTTTACTTGTTCTGTGCACCTCATCTTCTTTTATCAATTTCTTTTCCCTCTTCATGATATCACTAATCTTGCCAAATATATAGCGATGTTCTTTTTTCACCCAACAAGGCTCAAAGACAGAGTTTTGCCTATGTTATTACTTTTCTTTCTTTGATCGGATCACAATTATTAAATACCGAGATCCGATTTAACTTTGGTTTAATGGTTCATTTTTTCATATTATTTTACTAAGGCTTCAAGCGAAATGATCCATATATTTTTATAATTAATAAACTAGGCAAATCAATTGATTTAAATGTATGCCAAGAAATATTTACATAAATACCCCACGATCTACCAAACTGTGTGTGTGGCAGTGGGTGCAAGCACCAGGTTTCCTAAGTGAGGATAAGGGAGAGGAAGGGGCTTATTGAGTTTACGGGGAGGAAGGGGGGGAAGGAAACCGATTTATATATTTTAATGTATATCGAATGTAAAATAGAAAGTAAAATCATTCAGTGAAGGGGTAAGACATGTTCATTTTCTGCCGACTTAATGCATTTTATCACATTTATTGCTAAACATAATTCTATGCGTCTCCTTTCCTGACCACGTGTCCTGTCTTCGTCTTTCTTATTTTATAACCGCTCTTATGGAGTGAACGGAGGGAAATTTCGATATAAGGGTGATTTTTTAAAATATTGAAACGTTATTTGGTGGTATTCTCTCCCCTATTAATTTAAATCCCAATTTCAAACACACGCTATTCACAAGCATTTACATAAATATATCTACGTATATACAAGGCGGCATAATGAGGGCAACTTGGTTTCCCGAATGCACAGGCGCGGAGCATCGATATGATAGATTAAATTTGGGCCATTTTTCTTATTGCTTCCCTTGTTTCCTTCTCAAAGTTTTCTCTTTCCTTCCAGCATGTCAAGTAAAATATAATTAGGTAGGTACTTTCGTGCTTTAAATCCACCATGAAATTTTAGAACGTTAATCTTTATGTACAGTTTGCAGAATCACCTCACGCTTGCCGCCGTCAGGGATCACATATTTCCTTTAATATTGCTCGAATGAAACTCCATACCGCCTATTGCGAACAGTTAAGCGAGCGGTTGACGAGTACAAAGAGGTGGGTTCCGTTTCTAGCATATCCTCGTTACCTTTCACATGGATTGAATCGAGAGAAACTGTGAGAGAAAAGTGTAGGAAGTTTTCTTAATACATAATGAAAGCGGAGCTCGATTCCTTTCATCGAGTGGGCGCGGCTTGACGTTGTCTTGAAGGAAACCATTATACGAGCAAACATTTGAGTGTCAATACTCCCCTGTATTACTCTCACCCTTCTTCCCCCTGCGTTCCCTAGGATGGTTGGTCCCAATCGCGTTCTGTATTCCGCAAACCCTCGACTCGGCATTTATCCACTCCCTTATCGCTTTATATCATCCTCAAGCACTCTCTCTCAATGCCTCACATCTCCCTTCCTCCTGCCACCCCGCCATACCCCCTTCCCACTCACCGACCCACACCACCAACTCACCTCTCATCCGCCTTTTTCCTTTCCCCACTCTGTTGACGCCCTGAACCAACTTTTCCGGAAGAGTGACTCCCGGGGAGTGTAGCGAAGAAAAGACGAGGAGATGGTTGAGGGGGCCTGAGGGAAGAAAGGCCGAAGGCTGTGTTGGGGCGTTAAAAATAATCCATGGGGAATGGTATGAGGAGAAAGCAGGGCAGCTTTGGAGAGAGAAAAGAGAGTGGTGACATCATTTACATACACGAGGTGCCCCGCAAGCCGTTCCACTCCCCATCTGTTAGTTATCATATGTGTAGTTAAAAACAAGTATTAAAGTTATTCTGGTCGAAAAAAATACGGAAGCAACGTAGTTTATTAAAGGCGTTAAATAAAATTCATAATTTATGTTTTAAGTACGAGCTCATAATACGTGAGCTAATTTTAGTGCTGAAAATATATTATTAATCTGATGGAAAATTGCTTAAAGTCAGGAGGGTGAGAATTATTCATCTCCTCGACAAGTTATACGCCAATTATACTGGTATCTTACAGATCTTACCAATGGTATTGAAAACCTGTCCATTCCATCTCTTTGTTTATGCTAACAGCTAAATGTATAAAACTGCCCAAAATTGTGAACGCAGCTCTAGTCTTTATGTAAGATGTTTTGTCATCATGTTTCAACTTCGGCATGCATTTCTAAGTCTTATAATGTATATATTTTCATGTTGACTTTTGTGAAATTTAGCATTACTTCAACTAGATTGGATCTAATTTCACGAAAAACGTCATGAGGATACTTAATTGCTGCTTGCGGCGTTAGGTCTGCATGTATCCACTAAGAAAATTTGGTACTACCCCCAGAAGATTAAACATGAGACAAGTCCACAAATGTGGCTAAGCTTTGGTGTTGAAAAATTGAAATGCGTTCGGGGCGTATAGAGAATCGTGATAGTGCGGTAGCTATGGTACTTGCATCCCACCCAGAGGCCCCGTGTTCGAATTACGGTGGCGTCGAATATTTTCCAGTGGTAGCTCGATCCGTACTTGAAGTAATTTGTGGAGGGCTTTTTGAGTGAGTACACCGTCCGTCGGATGGAACGTTAAGCCGTGGACCCCTTGGCGCCTTTCGTTAAGAGTGGACTAATGCGACGCCTGGTTTCTCTCCACTCTTCATCCTTTCCTGTTCATCCCTAATGGCGCAAATGACCTCAGCTGTCGGCCACCTCCCCTAAATACTACTACTACTAGTGGCGTATACTTATCTGGCATTTACGCTCGATAATAGCACAGTAAATGTGCTCAAGCTCCGAATGGAATTACCTGATTACGATGAAACGCTATTAGGTTTCAATGTTGGGCTTTTCCAGTACAATTTCATTGCGAGACTTATTAATGCTGTTACCTAGCACTGTCTGTGACTCTACCCTGCATTGTTTACTCGCACCACTTTATGTTCCGCTGTCTTTGATGGCATTAACGTAGTGTATTTTAATGGCATATGTTTCAAATATTATGGAAACAACGATAATATGATACTCTAAATATATTGTCACCTAAGTATATAGTATGTATGAAAACTTGCAATTTTTCGTTTTTTTAATTATTTAGTGTGCCCTAAGGGGGATATTATCAAGATCCGTTAATATTCCATAATTCTATTCACTCAATATAATTTGAGGTGGTCAAAACATTCATTTTGGCTTCTACAGTTAATTAAGTGACATGAAATCAACTATTCTAAAATATATCCTAAATTTATTTTCAATGTTAATATTCGCAATTATTCCATATGGCAATGCCTCCGCCTCCTATCCTTTAGGTTTGGAGTCGAGTTTGTCATGGATATTTATGTTGTGTCAATTAAGGTTGCTAGTCATTTCAAATGATTTAACTTTGAATCCAATCATGAAACTCTATTTAATAAACTCACGTCTTTTGCGCTACGCATAAGCATTCGTTTTTCCTCCTAAGGTAAATCTTGTTTTCGAATTATTACCTTGTTGCTAAAATATCGGCTCTAGAAAATGTTCGCGTTAACTTTCGAAATATCCATTCCTTCATCGTTCTGTTAATCCTTGATTGGACGGAAAACAAGTTGATGGTTCCAAAAGCTGAAGATTTTACTGCTAGAACTCGTCTATATGTAAAACACGCCGAAGAAATGTTATTCATCGTTTATTTCATACAATTTTAAAGTAATGATGCCCCTTGGGAGGTGGTTTGGTTTAAGGACAGTTAATACGATTATCTATGTAATATTTGTTCGAGTAATACGAATTAATACTTGTATATATGTAATCTGTGATCAACTTCTTCAGTGAAGCTGCCAATACTCTTCATGAATATCAGGAAAAAGTGTAATGGATTGTAATGGGCTTCTCCGTAGGGTATGAAACGAAATAAGTCTAATGACAAATTTGACAGGAAGCGGTAGCCTTTTTGAAAATACTTTGAATCACAATAGTCGTATGAAGGCAAAGCAAACGCGAAGAGGCAAAGAGGGAAATTCTAACAAGCATGCTATGACCTAAGTGGAATAAATAATGAAAAATATCAAAGAGAAGGAGGAGGTTAAAATGAAGAGACAATTTTGACTATGGAGCTACAACTCGTACTATGATTTATGACCAGAAATTATTGGTATCACAACTGATTGGCTCTCATAGAAAAATCACACCGTCATTGTATTAAGAAACATTAAGTTTATGCTACATAAACGCTCGCCAGAGGTTCAATTCACAGATTAATGAGTAGAGGGAAAGGTATCTAAGTGCCAGGGCATGTAAAAAAGTCAACTCTCTCAAGTCACATTGTTAATGCGTGAGAGTTGGCAAGCCAACGGGCAGGAATTACTTGTAAACGAATGCGCCGGAGGGGGTGAGGAGTGTTTTGAGAGGGGGAGGGAATTAGAAAGGCAAAGGGCTCTGCGCGAGGTTTTCCTTTTTGCCAAATCCGAGGGAGTGAGGGGAAGAAAGGGGGGAGGGCGTGGTGGGGATTTAAGGATGGGGGGGAGGAAGATGAAGGAAGTCATGCGCCTTTGTTAAAGGGCTGCGTGTTTTTTGTTCGCGAACCCCACGCCAGGTGTCACCGCTCTCTACTTTCCCACAATAAACCCCCTTCCCTCCGCCTCGGGTGCCATGTAACCCACCCACCCACCTATCCTTCCCATCCTTGACACTTTAAATATCTCCTCCGTCGACTCTAATGTATCCCCACTTTGTTTACATCTTAAAACGGCCGTGCTTAGGGAGCTCCATTGACATGTGCAAGAATTGGGCTACATGAGCACACTGAGCCTTGTTTGCCTACGGTCCATAAAATATGTGTTAATTAATAGGCCTAAGTACATATTCGGATGATCTCACCGACATATTTCCAGCTGCAGGTATTGCCGTCGGATAGGACGTAGATGAAAAAACTGGAAGGAAGGATTCAAGATTGCTTTGTTTATGAATGGTTCGCTATTGCCACCATTATCCTAACTCCATAATCTTCGATAAACCGATGGAAAAACCTTAGCCCAATTCCTGGCAACTTCAACTAATATTTATGTTATAAAAAATAGAGTAATCAACCAGAAGGTCGGTAGATTTGTGAGATCAGGGAGGTGCACGTAAATATGCTTAGCAGAAGCGTTTGTAATTCACACACCAAGGTGGGGGTGGGGTGATATTCTTTTCCAAATCTAACACTTGAAAAAATTTCTCGCCGTTAATGTGAAGCTAAAAGTGCTCCGAGGGATCTCTCGTAATCGTAGTCGGACCATCCCGTCAGTCATCCAGCATTGTACCCACTGAAATTATTGCCACTCTTCTATTTGTACTCAAGGCCGAAATAAAAGGTATAATGCTTTTTGAATAAAGGGATTTCATAAATAAAAAAGTAATATGCCTTAAGTTGTAGTTGATAGTGAGCAAGTCATCTGGTAGGTTTAATATGTGGTAGAATAGAAAAGAAGACGTGGACTAATCCAGTTTCAGCCGTTTCCTTGCTATTCATTTGGACGCCACTCATAATGGCCATAAATCCCAATACTTAAAGTGGTTTAAATTTGAATGCTTGTTTTCCCCTCCTTACGGGGACTTAAAAAAAACAACTGCATTTCAGCTAACGTAAATTTTTCATATTACTCGTGTCTTAGTCAATGTACGTCATTTTGGCTTATTCGTATGCAACTGGAGTGTCCATTTATAAATATAAATTAATATAAAGAAATGAATAAATAAATATATATATATACACACATGTATAATATGTGCCAAAGTCTGTAAAGGTGTGCCACACCGATGCTCTAGTGAGCCTAAAAAAAGTGCAAATTCAAAGATCTGCCGGAGATTACATCACAGTAACTTTTGACGGAGTCATCCGATAATATGCCTCAAAATGAAATTATTTCAAAGTGTACAATTTTGTAATATGATTTTTACAGTATGATATTGCTGTATTTAAAAAAAACATTGCGGTATTCGTTCTTGAAGGTCAATACCCAAAGGCCCTGTCGTGTTATCTTCGAAGAAAGTATGAATGATGCCGATGCGTCAGGTAACCAGAAATACGTGAACCCTAGAAAAACTTGAATATTTGACTTAGCAAAGTTTCTCTAGTTTATATCTCTTCGATGACTTCTCCCATATTAATTTATACTTGATTAAATGTATGGTTTCATAATGTAAGCTTAATTTTTTTTAACTATAGGAATAATTTTTATTCGTTGTAATATAATTAATAAAAGTCACCAGATTTCTGAAAAATATTGTCGGATAATTGTTGCACTGATTTGTTGTTTCAAGTGAAAGACGTAAAAAAAACAAACCAAAAATATCTTTTTATTTTGTTTGCATTCGTTTTGTGGTGATGAAATCCTTTCATCGCAACTCTATTTATTGACATGATTAATATTCTCCCCTGCATGCTTAATTTGCATGATAATTTTAGCTATTAGAAAGCTGATTATTCTAAATGCTTGTCTCTTTTTGAAAAAAATTATTGAAGTGATAGCGTTACGCAATATTCAATTTTACGTTATTAGTCCAATCTTTTTATTTTCAAAATGTCCTCTATTTTAATTATTTTTTTCCGTGAAAATGAACGTTGAAAAATAATTTACACGCGCATCATGATAAAATATTTGATTCACCAGGCATCGGTACCTATTCGTATTCAAAATTGTTTTGCGAAATTCAATTCAAATGATAATTGATACAAGAGCATATTTTATCAAAATAAAATCGTACTCCTTTATAGAAAATTATCAATCAATTCGTTTCATAAAAACCGCTGTATATATTATCACATTTTTGGCACATGCCTATGCAATTTCACTAATTGATATTAACGGTAATTTTGTTGGAAGCGAAGCAATTTATTTTAGTTTGAATAACGGCCTGCATGTTTATGAAAAAAAGCGGTGGATATCAAGTGATATCAAATCTGGGACGGAGACCGCAAAAATTATTTCCAGTTTACCTTCAAGTTGACCGGTGGACATGAAAGTTTACCTACAAGTAGCTCTTCAATCCCATAATTTCGTCAATAACTTATCAGGGTTTTTTATCCTCTGATATGATATTTACTATTTTTAAAAGGACGTATCACTATGCACTGAGCTTTTAGGTGAATTAAAGTATTCTTGATGCTAGGTTAAATAATGCAATTTTCTCTCACTAACTTCAAAGGAGATACGAGTATAAAGAGCCACCATATAGGTACGCTGTTTGCACAAACTGTTCTGTTGTCAAAAGCTTTTCGCGTTACCTTCAGTGATGCAGAGGCCACGTTCGGGTAGGTGCGTCTTTTTCCTTTGCTCCTTCTGCTCTTATTTGCTGAAGAGTTTAGCATTCCTTGTTCACCATACGCTCTCTAGTTACGTTACCTTACCGAATCAAAGAAACTCTATAAGGGAGTTGAGTTTTTAATATAATAAAAAATGGCGCACAAAAGAGCAGTATGTGATTTTCAGGAAAGTAAATGAAGAAAATATATACGGTCATAGATATAAAAAAATAAGAGTTCCCCTGAAGGAAAAAATAATTAATAATAAAGCATGGACCTCTCTAGCCATTACTTCAAGTGAAATGTGTATGTAAATGGGTGTTTCATGGAACAAGTAAAGAAATATTCCAGATGAATGAGCAAAAGGTTTTAGAATAGTTTCTTTGAACGGTGGAATCAACGGTTGCTAGAGTTATCTTTTTCGCCTGTTTGCTGAAATCCCTGAGCGTGGATGATTTCAAAGGTATGGGATGCATTTAGTGGAGCTACTCTCTAAGGCCTGTCCGCATTTCTCCAAATTCACACACATGCCCAACTATTTTGAAGTGAACAGGAATTTTAAGCCGTAATAATCATTGACAAATGAATTTTCTCCACGATTCTTCAAGATTTTCTCCGAATTAAAATAGTGAAAAAAGGTTGGCATGTAAGTAAGCATTTTCCTCACCATTGTGTCCACGAGTTGACCACTTCGAGGTTATATACAGTAGATGATCGCAAGAAGTATTATTTACTCGAGACTAATCGCTGCTATAAATGTGGTAACGTTAACGTAATAACGAAACCTTAGTGAGCGCAAACCATATTAATGTTTAAAGCTTCTGAAGCATCTGCATTTTCGTGTCAGAAGGTGTTGAAGGTCGCTTTTCGGAAGGCAGGCTGAAAATCGCAGAATTATGCGGTCGGGTTCTTTTTTTCTGTTCTTCTTTCTTCTTCAAAGTCCAAAGGAATGAGGTGAGAAGAAAGGGGGTGGCGAAAGAGAGAGACGGGCCCATCTTGATTATTTGTCAGGGCTTCCATGGAGAAGGCGAGGAGAAATACGGGTGTTGACACGTGGATAAGGCTTGGACAGATGGGGATGGTGAGAATGGCGGAAATGGAGGGGCGTGAAATTGATGGAGGAAGAGGCGGAGACGGAGGAAGAATGTAGGAGGTGAAAGAGAAGGAATGAGAATGGAGCGAGTCTGAGGAGGAACCGAGTTAAGATCGGGATAATGCGGGAAAGAATAAATGGTCGGCAATTGGATGGTATTGTGTCCTCCTGACGCCAACCCACGCGGAAAAGAATAAATTTGTGACGCTGGGGTAGCATCCCCGGTGTTGAAAGTACCTTCTTTTCGTTCTTTCTGCGTCAACATCTTATGAACACGACGTGTAGAGACAAATTTTTACAGGGCATTTATACAGGAGCTATGCGCATAAAAATGATTAATGTTGCGTCTTCAACAGACGAGAAAATGATGATATAATAAGCATATAATCTGGATTTATGGTATCAAAAAATATCATTATCTCTCTCTCTTTCATTGTTGACGTTGTATCTGATATTTTAAATAGCGTGGTAGTCCATTAAAATTACTTCTTTCCTGAATCTGCAACCCCATATTGGGAGTAGCCTCGGTGCTTTGAAGTATTATTTTATTGAAAACAATATGGGTGTTTTATAAATTTTTCACTTATGTGGATAAAGTGGCTAACATTTCATTCATTAATAATTATGGAAAACTTTTAAAATAAAATCTAATATCTTTTTGCAATATGTTGCTATTTGAGCTTTGTGTCTCTGGCACGAACATCACATAACTAAATTTTCTGCTAATGCATAAATCTGAACTTAAGTTTGCTGGTTTTTGTTTTTTTCCTGCGCCGAAACAAATTCACGCAATGAGTTAAAATTAACACAATGAATAGATGGAATTTTTTTCTTCATTAATTTATATTGTTTTTTTTTGCTCAAGTTCGAAGACGTTTTGTTTTTAATGGCGATATATTGGAAAAAAACAAACTTTTTACGTGTAGGAAAACTTTCATTACGCATGAAAACATATTATAGATATAAGATCATAGGTATATAGGCAAAAGTTAAAGTCTGAGACGAAAAGTGAGGAAATGGAATACAATTTCTCTATTTCTGTGAATTTCTTTCCCATCCAGATAGTATTTGGAAAACTTATTTAAACGCAATTTATGTCATTATTATTTACAATTTATATTCACTCCATTGAGATTATCCTTTATGGAGACTCATTTTTTCCCGAAATGGAACACTATTTTTGAGCCTTTCTCTTTGCTATGATTAGCTAGCTAGAAATCTACCTCGCAATTTGGAGTAAAAACACGCGTCAAATGATAAACGTTCTATAGCTTCAGCATAGGTGTAGGAGGTGGACCGATAGGCATCTTTGGGGAGAATAGATATGGACAGACAAATCAATATTTATAATATTTTTGGTGACAGTTTTACCCCCAGTGTTTTTGTGATTCATCTCTTCTGTTGAGTTTATTTCTTTTAAAAGTTACACCTTAGTAACTCGTTTAGTGCGGTAACATTGCGAGAGAATTAAACTATTTTAAAAATGAACATTTATCCGGTAATTGATCCCTACAAAATTTTCAGCAATCCGTAAAAGTCAATTAATGCATAAATCAGTGTGTGTCTTCCCTAAAACAAAATGTGTCTCGTATGTATCGAAGGTATTCTTCGATAAATAAAACAAGAAACAGCAATTAAAAATCTGGCAGTCAATGATAAACTTCACTTCAGTATATAGAACCAATCGAGGAATAAGAAAATAAAGGATGATTAAACGGCATGTTTAAGGTGGAAAATCTTGGACACATCGTAATCCATTATTTCTCATGTTCTACGTTCAAGACAATAAATTTTACGAAATAATTTTGTAATGTGTTTTCGAAAATATAACATAAAGAGTACATGGTCTACTTAACCTCATGTGACAATAAAGCCATATTTATCCCAAACGATTCCTCGAAGCTCAATCTCCGTGAGAGACTTCCCCAAATCCCATGCGCACTTAAAAGCCCGCCGCGGTAGCACCATCCCCGCCTCCCTCCATCCATCGCCTCCCCACCCATCAGGGACTATCTTGTATGCGCATCCCAGCTTTCAGTCCACCCTCTTAGAAGTTCAACATGTTCCATGCCCAAGTCCTCATTGAGGTACGTAATGAAACCCGTAAATGTTTTATACGCTTCGCAAAAGAGGAATTTCACGCTAACTTGCGGTCTTCATGCTAATCCAATGCCCATGCAAATGCAATGGACATATGAATGCAATGAACTTCGAAGTAATTTTAATTTTTTTTTCTTTTTAATGTGCCCGTGAATAAATTTTTATTCCCTTTTTTCTGCTTGCATGTAGTCGAAAGAAATAGCGGAAAATATTAAATATTCTCCACCTTCGATTGCGGGAATTAGAGTACTCTGATTTAACAAGAGTGACAAATCATAGCTTCGAGTTTATATTTAATCCTTCTCATTATCGGCTTAGTTCATCTCGCACCCCTTTATTCATTTATGATAAATTTTTTATCTGTAATATCTTCAATAATATGAATCAAATAAATGATCTTCAAAAAGATAAATCAAATAAATTGGTCAAGTAGTATTAAATAAGGACTGGCGTGAATTGTTTCAAAAGGTAAACTTCAAGTGGAATAATCTTCTTATAGACTTATAATTGATTACCAACCGCGAATAAATTCTTGAATTTTGGAATTCTTATATATTCCTAACAATGTTTTATTCTCAAGTTTCGTGAATTAGATAATTTTAATTTTATGAAGCTTTAGAAATTCCCTCGCCCTGAGTTCGTCAGCTAAAAGATGCACAGAATATTACGGAAATATATCTACTCTTTAGTTTATAAATTATTATTTTCTCCGAGTAAGAGAATCTTTTGCTTAGCTTAGATGAATATTGTGACATCAGGCTGGAAACAGAAAATAATATATTAGAATAAAGTATGAATTAAGAAGCAGCTGGATTATTAAGTCAAAAGTGAACCCTGTCACATCCAAGGTATTAAAATCTCGTTTCCTGCAATGTGGTTTATTTTCGGGCAATCCACGTTTAGCTATCGATTTATTATCTAAGGAAAGTTGTGTTGATGTGATTTGATTTCGGACTATAGAGGACACGGTGGCGGTGTTAAAAGTGGATAATATGGAAATACCAATATTGTACTTAGTTCTGTCTCCAATCAAGTGTTATTACAATTAATTCGACTCCAGAACTTCACCGCAATGAATAAATCCATTTATTTTCTTTTTGGGAAAGTAAAAAATTATGTATATTTGTACAATAATGAAGGGAAAGGAAATTTGAAAGTCTAAGTCCATGTAGTGGGATTAAAACGACAAGGCACAGTCTCAGAGAAGAGCTTTCCTTTTCAGAAGATGGCCTTAGGTGACATTTCTTTTAGTCCTTGTAGAATCTCTACCGGTTTGACCTTTCAGCAAATCCAGTATTCTAGGGAATACTATTCGAATAAAGTAGCTTTGACGCTACGGAATCAACAGAATACCCCGCAACCAAATAGGAATTATCGTGGAGATCCACGGGGAAATACAAGACTCCCAGGCCAAATATCAAACCGGTGGGGTTGGTATCGTATGTATGGCAGGGATGCCCGTCAGATCTCGCTTTTTATCATTGGACTTCGCTTGATTCCAATTTTCAGGTCTCCCCCGTGCTTGATTTCCTGGGGGAATTACCAATTCCTGTCAAAAGATTTCTACCTCATATCTCCTTCTCCCATGTGTCTTTTACAGTTTCTACTGATGGGGCATTGAACCTGATGCGCCATTGAATTCGTAATTCACGCTCCATTTCCTTTGTTTCGTTCTAATTTCTTTTTATTTACGAGTAGTTGATCACATCCATTCTGTAATTTCTTATCCCTGCACTTTCTGGTCCATT
This sequence comes from Hetaerina americana, assembly GCF_022747635.1. Lineage (NCBI taxonomy): Eukaryota > Metazoa > Arthropoda > Insecta > Odonata > Calopterygidae > Hetaerina > Hetaerina americana. Next base: position 88,261,935 of record NW_027286985.1, read on the forward strand.
TTTCGGCCCAGACTAACATTTTTGGGGCTGATTTATACTTTTGAAAAATGAGACGTATCATCCCTTTTCTTGAGGCTATTGTAATTCCTTTGATCTAAGTTTTCCTTCTTTGAAATCCTGCGTCTTGCATAAAACGCACTGTTCGTTTTTCTTCAAGTTCCTCAATGGTATGGAGTTTACCAGTTGTTTTTTGAGCTTACATCAATTTTTCATATATTTTCCTATAAGTAAGGTATATGTTTTTGTCCACTTTGAAGGTGGATTATATGTTGTTGTAGTTTTTCATTAGGGCATACATTCAAACAAAACATGTTTTTCGTTCTGTCTCATATTTTAGCAGCATTTTGTTCTGTCACGTTTTCAGCCTCATAATTTCTCTCTCTCAATTGCTACCTCTTCCCCAATTCAGTCTAATTGATATTTCTCTCTCCGTCCCTTTTTCTTCTCCTTCCCTCATCCCCCTAGTTGGTTGGGCTCGATCCGGGGCCGAATTAGGGACGTGGGGCGAGCGTCTAAATGAGCTACCCGTGTTCCCGGGGTCGACTTAGAACCCGGAGGACGTGTGACGTGGTGTGGGGGGGAACGAGGGAGTGCACGTGAGGGAGTAAAAGGGATGAGGCCCAAGAGGGAGTAAAAGGGATGAGGAGGCGAAGGAGAGGGGCAGTGGTGTGACGGTGGCTGGATGGCGGGGATGCCGGAAAGGGTGTGAATGCAGTGGTGAGGGAGGCAGGAATGGAGGGCGTGTGAAGGGTAGGAGGAGAAGTAGATAACGAAGACGCCTCGAAAGGACAACGGGCCGGGAGGAGTTTTAATTTGTTTACATTAGGGGCAGCAAAATACTCGGGCATTTCACGGGGAAAGTGAGAGAGAGTCAGCCCGCTTGTCCTTCCCTCAAATGCATGCATAATTTTCTAACTTCGCTTCAGCATTCTCCGTGACGGCACTCATCAGATAACCTGCGACGAGACTGCTTTGGAAATTCACGGAATAGCATGGCCGTTATGTAAATCTTGTCTCCGTTGATTGCACATTCAGGTTGCAAAATGGCCATTGCAGTTGGTGTTTGTAAAAACTCCTTGACCACACCCGTAAGTAATGCACTCATGAATGCGGCCTATCCGTAATTAATTTAACCCAGGAACTGAAGGTTTGAAATTTGACTAGATTGTCTCACAATGTTGGGTAATTTTTTCATCTTCATCATTGGCGGTATTTTAATAAATTTTACGCATAAAGACAAGAGTGGGTTGTAATAGGGTAATCCGTGAATGTCGAATTAAACAAAGTTACATAATAAATAACACCGTTTCAGGCGTAAAATGGTGGAAATCACTCATGGTGAAAGAAGACACTTGACTTTTCCGCGTAGAATATTTTTATTACAATCAAGGTTTTGTTACAGCGTAAGATCTTCTTGTTCCATATACAATGCATAGACGAGAAGATATTACGCTGTTACGAAATCTAGCTCGTAATAAATATATTCTATGAGGAAAAGCCGTTTCTTCTATCACAAAGTTACAAAACATTGACAGGTAATCTTCAATTACTTTTACAAATAGTTGTTTCAGAGGTGTTAGTTTTTTGTTCTCAATGATATCTAATGTTTGTGTCTTGAGAGATAAGGTAGTTTGATGACTAAGTAATTAGTTTTTGGATATATAGTCCACATAAGCATAAAATGTTCGGAAGTTGCTTGATGTTTCGGAAGATTATGATGAGAATATTCAATCGCCTGCAAAGAATTTCAATGTATATAATTCCGTAAAATGAATTTATTTAATTTACACTAATAACCTTTAGCCATTCTTAAATTTGACCTGCATTCACTAGTGGCAATATATGTTTGCTTTGCAAATAATATTTTCCAGGATTTATGTGGCAAAAAGTCCACAACAGAGTAAAAATATTTTTTTACTACTTCAATCAATACAGCTAAATATAATAATATTCAATCTAATCGTCAATAGGAATTTGATTGCACTGATTGAATGAGTTGCAAATGAATAGAATTAATTGTGGAGTGAATTAATTTTTTTAATCGTAGTTTGAATTCAATGGAGTTACAATAGTTCATGGCGCAGCTTTTCAATTAAGTCTCCTTATCGTGTAATACGTTCAAATTCCTTCCTGTCTGTATTTTCGTTAACCTAATTGTTTTCACTACCCCCCGAGAACATTTCTGTACAGTTATGTTCATGTCTCTACTATACATTTTTCTTGTCATTAGTATCCCAGGTAAGAATATTTTTAGTGAAGAACTCTTTCCTTTCTATATTTTTCCTGGGATTATTTACTCGTCTTCTCATTTCAGGCATTTGTTATATACCGGATGTGTTTATTTTAACTTCATAATTCCTTTGCAGCCTCAAGGATTCAAACTTTATAATATGTTTCCTTTTGCTGGTTTTGCTTCCCCGTGTCTCGCATAAGCTTTAAACTCTACCTATTCATAAAACTCCTGCACATTGTTGCAGTGATCAAAACTACGGTGCCGTGAGCACATGTTAAGGATTGAGAAAGTCTCCATTATTTACAAAAAAGGTAACATGCGTAGAGAAACGGAGGAGTAGGCAAAAAGGACGCAGGGGAAAAGTAGGAAATATGCGGCAGGAAAATTTTTAAACGGCTTGGAAATAATTTATTATAGAGTAGCGCGCTTTGTGAGCTCCCCGCGTGGCGTTGTTTCCCTACCTCTCACTGTACCTATGCCTTTGCAGAAGTCAACAGCACCCGCAAATAACGAGACGGGGGCGTGAAGTTTCAACCCTCTCCTTCAGTGGGGGGAATGTCTCCCGTGAGCAAGAAGAGTAATGAATGTTGTAGTCGCTCAAAAACCGAAATGCAAAAAAGGGTCGGGGGAAAGTGAGGGGAAGGAGTGAGGGGGGGGTGGGCCAGGAAGCGGTCGCGCGGGGCGCAAGGAGATAATGGAAATGGATGAGAGGAAGGCTCGCAAGAAATATCGTGAGGGTAAAAAAGAGGGAACTGAGGCGTCGACGAAGGTCCCGTGTTGACCTTCGGAAGGCGAAACGTTTTGATCGTGAGGGTAGGGGGAACACTTGACCTTAAGCGAGGCTCCAACTTGACCTATTGGGGGTGTTCGTCCGAATCTTCAGGAATGCCTTCTGCTTTATAATACGGCAGTCACTTGCCGGACGTCAAAACCAGACGTCGTCCTCCGTCTGATGAATTTTTATGTCGCTCTCCCTGCCTTAGAGGCTCCTATCTCTGATCTTATCATTCTGCTTCCGAATATCGTTTAATTTTCCGGTGAATTTTTGTCAATCTCACACGCATATGGTTAAACTTGTACCCAAGGCAAAATAACAGATAATTTTAAAAATACTTAAATTAAAATATGGTGCCGCAAGGATAATACTAATAAGGATTTATTAATGTTGTATATGAATACAAAAATAAGTTGAATGATATGCGGGTAAAATCTCATCATTAATGGCGCTATTCATGTCAGGCAATGATCCTTTCAACCACTTTAATTAGCTTTTACTCTGTGTGGTGGCACCTAATCTTTCCAGTCAGAAGGCCATAATAAGGGCTGCTTTACAACTCTTAAATTTCTCCGTTGTAATTCTTTCAATATTGATGATGGTCAGTCTTGCTATTCATTATGTATTCATCGGCTATCTGCATTATTAGTCACCCGTATTCCACGAGCCAAGTTTCCGACTTCTGAATTCTGGTATTACTCAAATAACATTTCGCATCCATGCGCCAAACTATTTAATAATTTCACTTTATTATATTAGTTTATATGTAATTTTTCCCGTAATTATCTCGCCATTTTTCTTCTGAACTCTTGATGTGGATTCACATAATTCCACCACTATTGGTAGCAGGAAAAAATTAATGCATGGTCAATTATTTGAGCTATCGGTAACTTTGTCATTGATTGAAGCCAAGGCGGAACTTTGAGATAAAAAAGTAATTTTATTTAAGTAAGAGTTATTTCAGGTTCGCATTATGTTTAATGTGCCTGAAATTTTGGTGAAGAGCCGTCGTGACGTGCTGCATCAAAAAAATAAAACTGCCTGTTGGATGCTAGTGCTGGAAATATGTACAGTAAATAATAATATGTATGAAACATACAGAAATATTATTATAATATTTAAATAAAATTAAATTCAAAATAATTATTCTGAGATTAAAATCATTAAGTTTGCAATAGCTTTCTCAAGCTTAATGCTAATTTATAGAGTTGAATCTATGTGTAAGATTTGTCACCAACTTTCCATTTGTATTGAACAAGTTTCTTTTAGTTAACAGATAGTATAATGAATACAGATGCTATCAAATACGGAGGCTGTTAATCAAGAGCTGAAATTTTAAACCGGAAGAATAATTGAGTGGAGTGGAACTTCTAATCCAGCCTTGAATTGTATATGGTTTTTCTTTCTAATTATTAGTAATTAAAATTAAACTACAGGGTTCGTCCGGAAAATAAGTGTACTGAGCTCAGGAAAAAAAAATTATTTCACTTTTACATATCTTAAGCTAATATTCCTCAAAATAGGACCCTTGTGAGTCGATACACTTGTTCCAGCGGCGTTCCCATTCCTGGAACGCTCCCGCGAAGGCATCATCGGGAACTTCTCGAAGACTCGTCGTCGACCTCTTCTCTGCCCTCCGCGAAAATCTTGTGCCACCGAAAGATCATGTTTCTGGACATGGCTTACTCCCCGTAAGCCTGGTTAATCATACCGACAGTTTCGGTAGACGATTTCCCAAGCTTTACCGCAAATTTGATGGAATAACGCTGCTCCAAAAACTTCGGCATCGCGTTCCGTGACGTGGGTCGAAGCGTGGAGGTTCGCGTTAACAGAGCTCCTCACTACACCACAGATCAGAGCCGACTGCCTTTTTCAGCGTCGCTTGCCAACATACCCCCCTCCAATCGCAGCCCGTCAGAGCGGTTCTGGGCGCGCCTGGAGCGGCGCGCCCAGCCCAGGAGTCAGTACACTTATTTTCCGGACGAACCCTGTATGTCAGAATGCCAGTCCGAAAAAATCTGTAAAATCAGGGCATCATTGGTATTTTAACTGATCATGAGGTTGATTAAGGGAATGAAAGCTTTACGCAAAGTGTGAAGCAATTTTATCTACTTCACCGTTGTCATTATCGTCGTTTTCCCTAAGGCGACCATTGTAGGATCCATCACCTCGTCTCGCGCTACCTCCTTATCGCCCTTATGAAGTTTTTCCGCGCGATGAACGCATTCGACCTATTCCTCTGCTTTGATTTCTTCAAGCTCCTGGAATAGAAAACAAAAGTCAGTCAATATTTTCCCTTAAATGAGGCAAATGGAGAAAAATCGGAAACAATCTAATTTTTGCAAAATTGTCCTCATTGGATGAGCAATAGTGTCCAGGTCATTTAAACTTCGAAAGAGATTGAAAGTAGTCTTCAGTGAAAACAGAAAATCTTTAAAAAAAAAGATAATATGAAATTAGGAATGAGAGATAGAATTAGAATAAAAAGGGATGACGTGGAATTGAAATTAAGATAGAGTAAAGGGAATTGAAAAAGCAGAGATAAGGTGACGAAGGTGATGTTTTACGAGAATTATAGGAGTGAAGTGGACAACCGAAGTCGATAACGACTGAAGGCAACTGATAGTTTCCTAAGCTACGCCTCACCCACTCTCATCTTTATTGGTCATTCTTTTGTCACTTTCAGCAGAACTTTCTCTCTCCCTGTTCCGCTGATTTGCAAATACATTTGAATTCTAATACAACTCGATTATCGTTTACGAATGGGACACATTTTTGAGAATTATGAGAATTAAATTATGTATGAAAGTCATCCCGTTTTACCCATCTATCATGGGACGAATCGTTCGAATGACTATGAATGAAATGCTACCCAGTTTCGTAATTTAACTCAAACATCGATCTACTCCGGAAGTCAAAAGCCACGATGTGCAATACTTGTACAGGTATTTGAGGGAAAAGTGTATTTTCCTTCGAAAATAATAGATTTACAAAATGATTGCGGAGAGTATGAATAAAAAACGAATAGTTAATTGTAGTACAATCAATGAAAATAAAAATTTCAAAGTACAAGTCTAACAGAAAAATATGTTACGATACTGCATGCGGAAAGGTGTTCTAAGATAAAGATGAAAAATGATAGATCAGGAATAGAACACTAAGAATGAAATGTTGGAGCCAGAACAGGCTATTGAGACCAAGATTAGAACTGCGGAGGAAGGATAATGTCGAATACGGCATACGTATGACTACCTAGGTCATTATTTGAAACGTAGCGCAATGATTACGTTACCAACATAGTTATAAAGTTCTCAATAATTTGAGAACCCAAAAAATAGAATCCTTGAGTGTAGAGATAGGCCGTTTTGCCCAATTTAACTTGAATTAACATTATCAATTTGCTGAGCGATGTTAATTAACCTGCAATGACTGTTGTGCCGCGCTAACAGTTGAGCATCTTGAAACCTAAAATGGCAACTCTATTTGCTCACGATTAATAGCAATGAAAAAATATTATGTTCAACTAAAGTCACGTGTTCACATTCAGCTTACTTATGGCCTAACAGTTTGGAATGATACCGGTTAATATTCAATTAGACTGGTGCTCAGCATACAAAAAAGTGTCAAAACAGTGCGAAGCGAAATTCGTCATCATTTTATTTCCCTTTCTTTTCTATTCTGAAATGGTTCCTTTTAATATACAAAGTTCACATGTTTGTTAGAAGTGCACTTCTATTGTACCAGTTCGTTTTCATAGAATTAAATCTTTCACTAAGTGTAAATCATATATTTAAGGTGGTGTTAAAAAAGGTTATTTCATTCATTCGAATCAGCCCATGTCCAAAAGAAGATTTTTTATATGCTTGCTGCAGTTTTTATGCTATTACAAACATTTACATTAAATTATAATTTTATCCTTTTTCGGTTATAGACATATAAAAATTGTTACTTTTCCCTTTGAAAATGTAGAATATAGAAAGAAACTCGAAGAGATGCCGTGTCGGTAACTTTTAACGATGTGTTCCTAGCAAAGTTAAAAGTTTTTTGCTGTTGGCTCATCGTTTTATAAAATTATATAGTATTATTTTTACCGTCTATACATTTTGGTCTTCTGATTTCCTCGTTAGTCATGCAATTTTTTTAGATAGAAGCTTCTGTACAGGATTCCCTCCGATTCTGTCACGAACACATCATTATTATTACAGTTTACTGCACGTTATTAACATGAGAAATAAATATCTATTTTTTAATGGACGAATTTAATTTTTTTGAGCGTTGTTCCTGTTACATCTCCAGTTCATGATTACGAAAGGATGAGAGAGGGAGAAAGGGAGAAAGGAAGCGAGGAAGTAGGGAAAGGAGGGCGTTGAGGATCAATGGGGGAGAGAAGGTTGGTTACTTGCGCCAAAGAAGTCGTCGCCCCGCCCCCCAGCCCCTCCCCCCCGTCCCCTCACCCATTTCACGTGCCGGGAAAAGGATGTGCAAGTCTGCCGGCGACGGTTCCGCCTGAGAGCAAACCCTTGTATGAGGCGGCCGTGGGGACGCGAGGAGCGAGGGACTTTGGTACTAAGAGGGGGCATCTGCATATCTTCATGTTTTTATTCCATAGGGTGGGGGTTGGGGTGCGGCGGCCGTGAGGCGTCGATGGGGGGAGCGGGCTTTTCGGAAGGGGTCAGATGAGGGGGTAAGAGGGGGTTGGGTGGAAGGTCGTGCGATCCGTGAGGAGTTGAACCCTTTGCAATGCGACACGCAGTGTTCGGGTGGGGTGGTAGATAGTGAGGAGCCATAATGTTCTTTGAATTTTTCAACTCCAGAATTTCAGTATGCTCTGTTTTTCGGAAGAAATAAGGTTAATTTTCAGTATCGAACCACTTATTTCAATTCACATTCGGAATAATTAATTTAAATTTGTTGGCAAAATTATAACAAAACAATTTACGACTGACTTATTGCAGCAGGCTGTTATGATGCAATTCAATGATGCGGATTTGGATATAACTGCGTGTGGAATATTTCTGTAATTTGGCATTTCTCTCTTGTTGCAGCGGGCAAATTGAGAAGCGAATCAATGACTGCTTTTCATTCCTTTTTTCCATAAACCAATGTCTGTTTTTTCAATTTTCTTCGCTTAGTTCAGGCGACCGTTTTTTATGGCTCATTCACCGTTCACTTTTACGCCTTTTCCTCACGGGCGTCTGGAGCTTGTCTTTATTATTACGCTTATTTTTCATTTTTTATCTTCAAAAATGTATTTCCAAATTTTAATATTGGCCTCATATTGTACTAATAAAAGTACCAAATAGTAACAATTTGATAATAGCTAGTTCTAGAGCTCCATCTTGACCAACCTAGTCCCAAACCGCTAACCCCTTTTCCTTATGTCCCTCTCCATTAGGTTCATACCCCCGTTCCATAGTCCACCGTGTGACTTTCCCTCCTATTATTTACCTTTTGAATCCAGGTTCATCACAGGGTTGTTGAGTTCATCTCGTTCTACTTTAACATGTCAAGGTTTTTATGGCTTTTTCGGGCCCGTGGTAGGTAGCCAAAAGGGAGAGCATTCCCCACTTCCCTCAAGCTAGCTTATTTTTCGGATACTAGATCTCCATAGAAAAATTACAGGAGGTGAAACTAGAGGAATTCTCCTAGAAGTCCCTATTGTGTGAACTTAAAATATATCGCTATGACGAGATGGTGTGAATCACCCACCAAATCAACCTTCGAAGTGATTTCTGCGTGGATTTTTTCTGCTCTACCTTACTGGATATTTCCTTATCTATCTGTTAGTTATATAATCACTCTCTTGCACCATTAACACGGTTCCGCAGTCTCCTCTTTTTTTCTGGCTTGTCTTTGAAATATCCCATTCATTTCAGTCATTGAGTATTATTATTATCATTCTCCACGAATGGTTTTACATATTTACTATTTTGCATGTTTTCTTAAAGAAAATTATTTTTATCTTTGACCTCTGTAAATTTTATCTAATTTTTTTGTTACTGGCCGTTTAAATCTCCTTAATTGTCTCAAGTTGCGACCATAAAAGAAAGAAAATCAATACTACAAACCACAGGCAATCTTTTATTGGCTCAATACGAAGTTGTCCTAAAATATGATTTCTTAATTCTGTCTTATTTTCTTTACCACTGTCATTTCCATTACCTGTCCATACATTTAACCGCCACCAGTGCAGCTATGCTAACCGAAGTCCGATGTGTCTGGATCCGCATTTTGATTATACAGATATTGAGCTGGTTATTGAATATTAGGCTAAAGGAATTGTTTTTTTTTAACTGAAGCTTCATAATTTTGTTTTTGCCTGGCAAAAAGTTGCTCACATCTCCTTTAATAAGTCTCCAATGGCATACAAGTCATTATAAATAACTTTCTTTGAAATATTGACGTGGTATTGGAATAACTTGATATCACTCTTAGAATGTTCCCTCTTGAATAACTGTAAAAATCAAATTAACTTGTACAATTTAGAAAAGAGCCACCATTCACCTAAAGACGTAGACTTGAATTAATTTACCGGATAAAATAATTAGTCCCATAAAAATTGATTTAATCCCGACAATTCTTAGAATAAAGCATTCTGTATTTTATTTAGTAGGGTAATTTTCTCTTCCTTATGATTTTCTTGCGCAGTATAGCCCTTATATCTCACCCATCCATGATCGTGCATTTCCTTTGAGGTCTGTGTAGTTATTAATTAAGGCCTTCTCTTTCGTGAGATAATCCCATTAGCCTTAATGATTCTTCGCAGAGGAATGGCATTTGTATTCATTTCCACCTTTTTAGCATTCACTACTCTTCCGTTGCACCAATTTATGATATATTGAGAGGCTCAAGAAAGAAACTTGTTGCAGATATTAAAACAGATAAGAATCAATTTAATCATATTTGGAACCAGCTGCCGAGAGGTTTTTTTGAGCCCCTTCCATCCAATTTTAGGAGATTTAAGAATAAAGGCAAAATAGCCACTGGGTGATAAACTTCATTGAAGTTATTATAATATTGTTTGTATGTGATGAGGACGGCATTTTGTAAGTGATGTGGAAGTTTGTTTGCATGTGATGTGGAAATTTCATTGTATGTAAGAATATTTTGTCTCCTATCTGTTTTCTAGTGCGTGTATGTATGTATGTTCGTTGTAAGAGTGATCATTGATCAAACTTGACCAGGACAATTGCCTACTTGCGACGTAATTCTTAAATAATAAATAATATTAATTTGCATGTCTACTAGGTCTTTTCAGTTTTGTATTTGTCAGTCTTCGCCCCCCCCCCCTCCCCCACCGCGTGATAAAGCATCAACGAGCACTTTATCACAACAGGAAATCCAGTAACTCGATATTCTGTGGCACAGTTACGCGAAATGATTATCCGAAGTCGATGCGCAGTTTCAGGAAAAATAGACGAAAGAGCTACTTTATACGATCTCATATCCCTCTCATGCAAGGGAATATAGCCATTTCAAATGAAAAGGACTCCTTTGAGCGTCGTTTGATTACGATCGCTGGAAGAGTCTCCAGATGGGAAACCAAATCAAATTATTCATCCTGATTCCCTGGAATTCAAGGACATTAATATTACGGTTACTCTCTGCAAGCGTGTACAGCAGATCTTGGAACCGATTAACTTTGTGGCTCTAAAATATTTTTTTTTTAACTCAAGTTTAATCATGGACGAGGGCAGAGGAAGGTAAAACGAGCAGGAAAACGAGAAAAAAGTCTCCGAAACACTTCATCTAATCCAAAGGCGACTTACGAAAAGAAACGGACAAGGATTTATCTCGCATGTAGTATCATCAAAAGCCGACCTTCCTTACCAACCCCTATTTTTGAGAAAATTACCTTTTTCTCTGAGTAATACCTGTACGACCAAGCAATAACTCATAAATTCTCATCATAGGCTATTTAGAGTGCATGACGAATTTTTAAAAGTGTATCGATCAAATTGATGTCCAAATCATTTTCAATTAATTCGTCACTAAAACACTTCAATGGACTAGATAACGAAAAATTTTTCACCTGAGGCATATATTTTTTAAATTTTATTTATATGTTGAAGTGTTTTTTTGATTATTATAAAGCTTGAAGCACAAAAAGGGTTGAGAGAGTTATTATGAAACTCCTCTTCTGAAAAAGTAATGAAGAAAAGTTTTATGGTTGTATGTTATTAACTCCTTCCACATTCCTTTTACTCATGATTAGAACTGGAATGGCGTCGTAATATCTAAAGAGACCCCACTCACCGGAGCTATTTATGTATATTATCCCCTCAAAGTAAAGGTGTGTTCCCACTCAAACATTTTTGTAGCCAAATAACTAGGTCAAAGGTTCTGTTATGAATGTTTGATCGAAATGCACTGAGATTTAGATGAGATTTCCGAATTGAAAATGTAATGGAGAAATATTTTGCAGGAAATTAACAACCATCAATTCGGAAATTGAAAATACTTTTATTTTTTATCCTTGATCCAATGCAGTACGTGCCTTGTTAATGCAGTGAAGGGTACAAGAAATGAAGTTAGGCAACGGATTTGGAGCTCCAATCGTTGGTTATTACTTTTTTCTTTTATAGTCGATGAAAAACTCTTTATGACGGGTTTTCCGACTTCCGTACAATGCTGCGAAAGGCACGGGGGATTGACGGCGAAACGTTACCCGCGCTCAAGCCGAGTATCCCCTTGCAATTTATTTTTAAAATTTTGAATCGGCCTAAAGCAAGGGAGTGCATGCATATCTCTCCGCTGTGCAAGCAGACGGTGGAAACGAGCGTCCTTGAGGAGATGAATATGTCCCTAACTGGAAGGTAACATTCGTCATCGTTAAAAATGACAATGAAATTTGACCGAGTACGTGTATGAGTGAATCGATTCCTTATAATATTTATTTTTTAATAAATTCTGAAAAGATTGGGTGTGGCGTGTTAAAATAATATATTAATTTGATCTCTGCTATTAATCTCAGTAATGTTTTGGTTCTCGGGGATACCTTAGAGTACATCACTTCCCTCAGAGGTCGAAAGTCATGACCTATTCACATTTATTTAGTAACTTTCATTTTCCAACTCCCTGCCAAATACCATTTGATAAATTTATATTTATATTTTAGCAAATTCCTGAAATTTGAAATTTCAGTTCCATTCCTAACGTTGGCAGAAATTTATTTATCCATGGAGGATATAAATGTAGAACAAAGAGATCACCTCAATGGGAAGCCACGATCATTTGAGAAAAAATGTACTGACTACAAACTCTCCCCTTCATACCGTTGCATTGTGAAGTTATATCCGTGAACTCCATTGATCCATACTTTGATTATTTTTCCTAGAAATGCAATAGTTTTTGCCTCAAGCAAAAAATCATCGACCCTGTAGGTTCTTATTTCTTTAGCATTTTGAGATATTCATGCAACTTTACACGAAATGAAATTCAGTTATAAAAATGGTTAATAGTAGTCTGCTTTTGATTAAAATCAAATTTTATTCAAAGTGAATTTTATTGGTGTATACATATATTTTTAGGTTATTAAATACTGTAAATCGACTAAAATGTCTTATAAATAGTTATATTGGCCAAATTTAAATCCTACCTGTTATTACACGCATATGACAGTTCATAGAAGAGTGACCTCGCAGGGATAGCTGAATGTAATTTATTGAGGTTAATTCAAATTTTAATTAAGATTTCTCAAGTTGACTGCACTTATACTTTAATGTGTTAATTATCGCGCAGATAATTCTTCATATCTTAATTATTAGGATTTCAAAAGTTGATTACACTCATAATTTTACATGCTAGGTAATTCTTACGTATTTTACGTAATTTTACGTAATATGCCTATTTTATTGGTGGGTGATGCGCTATCCGGCTAACCCAAAGCTTATGGGCTCCTTTCTACCTTTCTTCAATTAGTTCGTACCCAGTATTTATTAGAGGTCGATTTAGGTGATTTGTGCCTTTGTCCGGGGTCCAAAAACCTATCACCGAATTTTTCTGTTTACTCTAATGACTGGACATCTGGGACCCCCAGCGACGCCAGTAATAAATGAAAAGAAATTCTAGGATTATTTTTTCTGAGTTATTTAATCTAATACTCGAGTTTTATAATCAACCACAACTACGTCCTAATATTTTTTAAGTTTATTTTAACGCAACTAAGCCGGCTTAATATTTAAGCCAAAAGCAGGCAACCTTTCAACGCAGTGAACTTATATTCATAATGCAACAGGACCAAAGTATGCACTAGATAAATTAATTACTTACCTTAATAGTATTCTCATATATGGATATTAATATTATGAATTTCCAGTTTTGGGTTCAGAGTTCCAATTAATTCAAAATATTATTAGGTAATGAAAGAATCATTGGAGGTTGCATTTGATTTTTTTTATTTGGCATTTAAATCAGCGAATATTTAGTTTTGAGATGTTATTCTGTGTTGAAGCTATGAATGCTGGACGGACGCGATAGCCTTTTTGTTTGCCGAGGAGCTTGCCATAGCTAATGAACAAAGCATTGGAAATTACGGGCATATTCCGGATCGTAAACACTTCCTGAAAGATTGATTCTTCAGGCGCCCTTCTATAGCGTTGCCAACATCTACACAATACCGTGGAATCTCGAACGCGAGGTGTGAATTTCCAAATTCTGGGCTTAATGTAGACCGCATCGCGCTTACCCTTTTAGTGGCACGATATCACACCATCGATCCGATTAATCACTTATCACATAATTCTCAAACGCCATGGCCAACCGGAATAGCCAATCAGAAATTCTAATAACCAACAGCCACAGGAAACCACCGACAGACGCAAAAGCATCATACTCATATAGCAACGATTCCTTCACGCATCCTCATGTACAACACAACTCTGATTTTAGAAAATGTTTTTAAATAATGATTTCAGTGCTATGCACAATTTGCTCTCGTTCCATCCTAATGTTTTTAATAAAGTTAAAATACAAGTGTTAATATGTTCTCTGGAAATTAGTAGTGATAATGCATACGTATTTGAAGCAAAGCAAACTTTCACGGGATAGTAAAAAGAAAATCTTACTATATATACAAATTAATGTCTTTATCGGTGCTTTTAACTTAACTGAATATTTTTCCAGCCCAACTTTCGGAGTCATGAATGTAGCAATTTTAAATTTGTAATATCGCTATGAAAAAATATTATAAATAAACCATGGCTCAAGATGATAAGAAATGTTGATTTTTTTATCTATCGTGGATATATTGACAGCACAGAATTTTATTTTGTAGGATGGAGAAAAGAATATAGATAGATAGGAAGGCGTTTGATATGGCCAAAGAAAAGTGATTTATTGAGGGTAATTTGATAAACTTGACTGATAGATCGACGAAGATAACGAGAGGTCATTTTTCCGATTATGATACAGAGGAGGCAATTAGGAGAACCAGTATGAGGGAGGAAAAAATTAACTTTTTGAAAGGGTTGAAGAGTGTTGGAAAGTCTAAGGACCTGAAGAAATAAATCAAATCGGATAAAGATCTTCACGTTATGACTTCACTTCACTTATGACGACACGTCCTACCTCGAGGCGTTTCTTATGCTGATATGGAATTCTTTATATGGCTAGTATGATACCGATGATGATTGATTTATATCGATACTTTATTAACAGGTCACCTCTAAAGTGTACAGTTTAAAAATGTGAATTTCATTACAGTGCATTGCAATGTAAGATTTGCCACAGGTGTTTTGTATGTTTAGCATTCAAAAATGTTCATACCTGAAAACTAAATATCATCGATCATTTGCAATTTCCAATCATATGTGTTGTTAAGATTGTTTTGAAAAGTTTACGTGCATATTACAATGTGGACTTTTGCTGTGATACTGTGAATATGGATAGTTGAATTGTTCTACACTGCGCTAATTTTGTTACTTTGAATTGACTGTTGGTTTGTTGAAAGTTTATATGAAAATCCTGGAGTTGTTTCTTTGCGAGATGAAGGAAGTATTAACGTTATTTTATGGATTTAAAATCGAAGTAATTTTCGAGATTGGCGTGCCCCGCAGATTCTTGACTACCAGAATGAAGAATTTACCTCTGTGACAACTGACATCAGGCGTTATGTGATGGAAATGATTCAAGTACGTTCATTAAATTAGAAATTAAAATCGTTTTGTAGATTTGTACACTTTTCCATCTAAAATTTTGAAATTTAAGCAAGAAGTTTTAATTTTCCTGATGAAAGACGTCGCATCGTTGGGCAGAAGTGCTCCACGACTTGGAATAATCCTCACGGTTGGACCACATTCTACCTTTATCCGGCACTCTTACCTCAATAATAGTTTCTGATAATGATAATGGTAAAAGCCTTGCACGCGAACCTTTGGTGACAAACCCAATGCTTGTGGTGAGGGAGACTCTTATCGCCCATCCTCTTCCTCTTCACAGCTCGTCTGGAACTTACCCCGGAGATGTCGGGCTCGAATTCTATCTCTCCCCATCTCGCCATCCCACCTTTTATCCTCCGTCCACCGCCACCCGTCATCAGATCTCCCAGCAAGCATCCCCTCAACCCCTTTAACCCTGGCTCACGGCGCACGGGGGATATAATGGAAACGGAGGGATATCTTGGAATCCAATCCTGACTCATGGAAATGACCCGCAATTGCCCTACCCACCACCGCGCCGCCCCGTCAACCCTCGCCTCCACCCCTCCCCTCGTTCCCTCTACCATTCATCCCTCTTTCCCTTTCCCTTCTCCCCCTCCTCCGTTCCCCACGTTTTGCTCCCCATTTCTTCTCCCATCCACCATGATTCCGCATTTCGCCCTCCACTCTTCCCAGTTACTCGCACTGCAGCGCACTTGATTTCCTGTTCTCTCTCTCACCTATCTCCTCACCTTCTTCCCGACAACTCCGTCGAAATTGGGGCGACTTGAGAAGTGTATTCTCTTGACTTATCATTGCACACTTGATGGGTGCTTGGAAGGAGATGGCGGCAGAGTTAGATATATGTTTGCGCAGTTCTCGCAGATGTGGACCCATTGGAGTGGGATGCGGTTAATTTCGAAGCCTAATATCAGTTTTCAATTAAATCAGTGTTTTAGGGTTGGGATGAAAGTTCGGATGGTGAATAAACACGGGGTGAGTAACTTGAGAAATATGTCCATTAATTTGAGAGTATTTATGTCAATAATGATAATACGTTGCGCAAGCGAAAGAGATCACGGAAATAAAAGGCATTTGAATTGGGTTCAAGAGGCAAATAAATTATGCGGGAGTTATGTATTGAAAACCAGCAATACCGTTGGTGCTCGGTGCATAAGATGACCGTTATAAATATCAGCAATACCTTCGGTTTAAAATTTTACCTAAAGAAATAAATAAATCCAATGAATGGGTGATAATCCATATTCGTCCGTATTATAAAACAATGTAGAACGTAATATGTCTAATACTCATTCATCTTTTCAGGTCTCTATACATTAAAATGTTATCACTTGGATATTTTTTAGAATTCAATTATAATACACCCAAAGCGATCGTGTATATTCCAAAAATGAGTTTCTGTGCAACTTGTAATATTACTCGCACTGATTCATTGGTACATGTAAAAGAGTAAATTATAAGTACTGGCGCGGATAGATCAGTCAATGTTTCAAATTACGTATAGCGCTGCGGATGTAGAGGAATTATATGTGTAACTGGAGTGTAATAAAGTTTTAGGTTTTTAATACGTCTAGATACAGTGTATGGGGAAGTACCAGAGCTTCCAAACCTGCTGAACGACTCCATGCCCGTCCGCAAATTTCTATCGATATCAATCCATTGAACACGTACAATACAGCTTAAAAGTAGTCTCACTTGTGATATTTACAATTTATCGTAAACAAAATGGCATGAGTTCTCATAGGCATCGGACTTCATATTAGTTATCATTGAGGATCGTGTTTTTTCGCATTTATTCGACGATATATGAGTGGTTTTGAAGATTGATTGCATGTGGAACATGTGTTACCGCAAACGTTTTATCTTATGTTGCGGCGAGTATCTTTCGCCTTTCTTCACTTCTAAAGACGCTCGCTGCAACGCGAAAATAAACGTTCAGCTCAAACATGTTTCACACGCAGCCAATCCCGAGAACCACCCCAGCATAATTTAGCATCGCAGAGTCGACAAATTTATCGTAAATTATGTCATCAGGTTATCATTCTTGCATATAAATTTCAGCCATTTTACTAAGTAATACACTTTCAATTTTTATGTTTAATATCTTCTTTGCGGAATACGTCTTTAAAGTACTTTCAACCAATACACAGGGTCGCACCCAAAAGTGGTAGGACTGATTTTTTTACAAGCATTTTAATGACGATATACTTACATCGACTTAATAGTCTTCAAAGTATGCTCCTTGAGCTGCTTCACACTTAGTTTAACGTTGCTCCCATTGAATTCTATGGTCCCATTGGTCATGGTTGCTCCCATTCCCCGTACGCCCGCTGGAAATTTTCTTTGGGGATGCCGTTGATGACCCTCGTCGAAGCCTCTTGAACGGCCTTTATCGAGTCAAAACGTCGTCCCTTGATCTATCTTTTCATCAGGGGGAAGAAGAAGAAGTCCGGTGGTGCCAGATCGGGAGAATAGGGCGGATGCGGCAACGTGGCAACGCCGTATTTGGCAGGAGCTGTCTGACGACGAGCGCGCCATGGCAGAATTTCGGCACCATCTTGGCGCACACCTTGCGCATGGCCAAATCCTGTGAAATAATGCGTTGGATGCAGACAGACCCAACTGGTCTGCAATTTCTTCACTGGTTAAGCGTCGGTCTGTGTTCAGCAGTGTCCTCACTCTGTCCACATTCTTGTCGGTTCTTGCCGTCGACGGCCGTCCGGAGTCCGGAGTCCGGATGGTCGTCTTCAACGAGCTCCCTACCCTCTATAAACAACTTGTGCCACTCAAATACTGTGGAACGGCTTAAGGCAGCGTCCCCATAAGCCTGCTTGATCATATCGAGGGTCTTAGTTGCCGTCTTCTCGAGTTTCGCACGAAACTTCACGGAATAACGTTGCTCTAAATTCAGATTCATTTTGTTTTTCGACGCGGACAAAAAACTTGCTTCACTAAAAACGGTGTCTTCACTCAACGACAGCCCGCAGGCGACTGAGGTTGGTGCCGGTCTGTTGCTAAGAGAAACCTCCACCTTACCCTGCCAGGCAGACCCCCCTCCACCGCTCCGTTCGCGCCAGAGAAAATCAGTCCTACCACTTTTGGGTGCAGTCCTGTATTAATCGTCCTGTAAACAGCAGTTTTAACGGGGTGAAAATATTTTGTTGCACTGTTTGGACACATTAATACCGATAACAATTAGCAAGTTCAATAGTTTTGACATAATAGGAGTCAAAGTGGTTGTTCAAAATTACATTTTTTCATGATTATGCATATCATCGGGTAGTTTTTTAACAATATACTCATTTGCAGATGTTGCGTGGCGGGAAATTTGGGGTTGACCGTTTCCACCTAGTATACATGGTAAATCTGTGAAGTAAATGGTTTTCACGTGGGAGTCGTATTTATTAATAATTTTGAGAGCCTAAATTTCTCAATATCGTTTTCAAATATAAAGTTAATTTGGTAATTTTTATTTAAAACCCCTGTGTCTAAATGATCATTAAACATACCACCATTTTAAAAATTGTATCCACTCGACCAAATCCAGTACACACTTCTCTTCCAGCAATCCTTCCAGGAACTGTGACGAAATGGTTCCATTAAAAATATATCATAACCTGAAAAAATATTCTCTCGAAAAAAGTAAATTTGAAGTTTGTCGAGGAACGTTATTTCAATTTTTATTTGGCTATAGAAGAATTTCTTTTTCCCTCCCTTCCCTTAGATGGTGATAAAGTAGTGCTTTTCTTTCGATTTTCAGATATCTGATCCCCATAATAACGCACAAGGTAATTTATTTGGATAGTCTTTATGGATTCACTTCCTTTCATTAAAACGATTTGATCTCACTTGCCAATTTTTTATATCTTCCGGTATTTTGTGAACAGAAAGGAAGGAGGATAAATGGGCCTTCCCGTAGACGCTCACAATTTTCTGAGTATATTAAAAGGTCCCATATTATTTCGATAATGAATTAAACCCTCAAATATGCCTAGGCAAAGAAACTTCACTATCTCAAATGTTTTTCCACCAGTGCATAAATTACTCAGAGCGTATCTGTGTAGTAGTCTATACATTCATCAGTGGCTCTGCGACGTGGCTTATACTTTCAGTTCATCTTAAAAATTGTAGAGAACTGAAATATTTTTCGATTCAAATTTTTATCAAAAGTTCCAGCTCAAAATTTGACAAAATATGTAGACAAATCCAAAACTACGAGGGTCATCCGGAAAGTAGTACCCGTTCGTGCCGCATGAAGTGCTGACGACGCGAGTAGCCGCTGGACGAGGTCAGATAGCTTCAGTGGCTTGTCTGCCTTCTCTGAGCCAAGTTGCGTGACGCTAGCATTGCCTGTGTTGTTTCTGTGATTGTTTACAATGTTTAAAAAAATTGAGAACGCCGCCAGTTGTGAAGTGAGGGCAGTGATTAAATTCCTCAATGCAAGAAACGTTCGCCCATGTGATATTCATCGCCAATTAAAGGAGGTGTATGGAGACAATGTAATGGACGAGTCGTCTGTTCGGCGGTGGTGTCGCAACTTCAACATGGGGAGGGGGAACACACACGACGATGAGCGTTCGGAGAGACCGTCTGTCATTACAGACCAACTAGTGAGCTCAGTTGACGAATTCGTGAGGAACGATCGGCGCGTCACAATTGATGACATCTGTGAGCATTTTCCCAATGTTTCTCGAACAATTGTTCATGAAATTGTTAAACACCATCTGCATTATGCAAAAATTTGTGCAAGATGGGTCCCTCGCGTATCTCAATGAGCTGGCGGCGAAGGACTATGCAGCAGGAATACAGAAACTTGTCACACGTTATGACAAATGCCTTAATTTGCTTGGAGATTATGTTGAGAAGTAGTTTAAAGTATCCTCTTTCAAATAAAATTTTTTATGTTTGTTAATATTTACTTTTGTGTCTTTATTTCACGAACGGGTACTACTTTCCGGATGACTCTCGTAAAATAATTATTTCCACTAAATTTTCCATAAAAAATATATTATCAATAAAACACACCAGTATGCTTAGGTCCATTGTCATAATGTTTCAAATCGTTTAATTTTTCAACAAATTTTACCCTTCTCGTGTTTGTTTAATAGCACCCTCTCGCGTGAATTAAAGAAATCAGGTTTGATGTACCAAAGCTCGATGCGCAGGTACAAGAGCTATCAAATGATGCGCTTTGGAAAGGCTCCTGGTAACGGTGGCGACGATTCTAAATCTTTATCCATAAATTATAGGAAATTCAGTTTGATTGGTAATATACAAGGAAAGGAAGCTTTTTGAGTTACATGCATTTAAAATTAGTTTCAATTTGAATCTTTAAATTATGGCATGTTGTAATTTATTGGCAGTCAGCAAACCTAATAATTTGATTTAATCCAATTTTCAACTGCATTTAGCCGGAGGATGTCTACTTTGATTACAGTTAAGTTTAAAAGCATTTTTAGTTAAAAATAGCAATTTTCCACAAAAATAAAGTTTAATACGACTGGTTTCAATGTTACTACATCATCATCAGGTGACAGTTAAACCTCAGAGTCCAGTATACTATATAGTCCATAGTCCAGTATATATGATTAAAGGCAAGTAAGGGGAGGGTGGAGGAAAAGAGGGGAAGAGGGGGGGAAGGTGGAAGGCAGCATTGGTGACTATGTGAGTGGGGGGGAAAGGGTTGGGGAAGACACTTCCCCCCCCACTCACATAGTCACCCATGCTGCCTTCCACCTTCCCCCCTCTTCCCCTCTTTTCCTCCACCCTCCCCTTACTTGCCTTTAATCATATATATACTGGACTCTGAGGTTTAACTGTCACCTGATGATGATGTAGTAACATTGAAACCGGTCGCATTAAACTTTATTTTTGTGGAAAATTGCTATTTTTAATTAATCATAATATTCCACCGTATCACGCCTGAAACGTCTCTTTTTAGCATTTTTAGGTTCTATATCATTTGATAGCGAGCTTCCACAGTTAACCTATGATAATAGACGCGTTCATCGGGTTTTTAATTTGCATCTCCAAAGTTTTTTTCTCGGAAAAACGCATATAAACGGTTTTCAGAGACTTATAACATCCCAGAACTGTGTACTTTTTAAGAATTTCACTCGCCAGTTCTCTGTATTTCTCAATCTTCTTTCCCCGGAAGTTTTCCGGGACTTTTTGAACTAATCCCCATGCAGCTGCTTCAGACTCATTCAAACTTCTTTAGGCATCTGGTTCCTTCTTGAGCTCTCTTATTTGTGATCCAACGGATTTCCTCTCTTTAATTTTTACTTCGCTGATCTTGGGAAAACTTGCTCTGTAGCAAAATAAAAACCACGACCATTACGCTCCATTGCCTTGATGAGATTCTCCGTTAAACTAAGTTTAAAATGCAATCGTAGATGATACACTTCCTCGAGGATCTTCAGTGGCTTTCTAATGGTATTCTTCTTTTCGGGCGTGAGATCTTCCCTTCTTTACCCTGTTTATTGGTAAAGTTTTTTTTACCTATTCTAATTGAGTTGTATTATCCTAAAAGGTATTCTAATAAGGATTTGTTTTTGTGGAGTGGTCTATGATCCCTCTCGCATTAAAGGAAACACAGGTTTGATTACCAAAACTGAATGCCTTGCACAAGCGCTTCTATGTTTTGTTACATATAAATGTTCCCAAACTTCTGAATTCCTAAAATTGAGAAACAAAATTAAATTATTGCATTACTACATTAGATCTTAGTCAATGGAAATAGACGGTTCTTCATTTCCAATATTAAATAGGATGGTTTCAAAATTTATTTTAAGAAAAAATGAATGGCTTCCAATACTAAGGGCTGTGATGGTTTCCTAATGTATTTTAGAATAATATTTTACCCCTTGGGGTTTTACGGGCATTCAGCCTTAAGCGTACAAATCTGCATGCATTTGAATATAATTTAGATCGTAAACCAAGTTTCTAGGTTTTGTGTAATTGACTATATGAGGCTATATTTTCTTTCCTTAGGTATCTGAGTCTTCTTTAACTTCTCCTCTGGCAAACTTAGGATGGGCCATTTACGTTGTATTTTAATGAACCTCAGCTCAACGCTTCTGATAAATCGGTGCATAATGAGAAAGTCTTAATGGCTAAGGATTTGTTCAAATGTTTAACTGATTTCTTAAACTTCCATAAGATTCCACTTTTTTACACGATATTCTTTCGGATCCTTCCAAACCCTTGAAACTATCCGGCGAGAAACCATATTTTCCATTGCGGTAAATGAAATTGCCCATGAAGAGACGGATAAACATGAAGTTCTCACTCCATAAGTTATAATAGAAATCTCTTTAATCTCTAGGAAACAGTATCTTAAATCTCCGAGATTAATGTTCCAAACGTTCAAAACTCTGATAGGTTCACTTAAAAAACTGCGATATATTTTGTGGTGAATGCAGAACTGACTACCATTTCCAAATGTCTGTTGGCACCATTACGTCAATAGTTGGAGAAAAGTGAAACTTTTTATTATTGGTCGGCAGGTATTCCAGTCTCTCGGAGTAGAGTGAAACTACCGAAGCCCAGGCGCCACCAAATTATTGAATACCAGCATAACGAGCGATTTCACTTTTTTCCAAGTATTTGCATACCACTGACTGCAATCAAACTTATGAAAATTGTATTAAATTTTGAAAGATAACCATTGAAAAGTGTAGTTGGCACTTATGAAATAAAGTAAACGATGGGCCAAACTCTCAATTGATGGGTACATACTAAACCAATATTTCATGGTCATCACAGTGACACTGAACCGTTTTTCTGATTATAAACTCTAGATTAATAGGTAAGCGCGTTTCCCATTACATATTATTACCAAGAAAATTGTGAATATAAGGTAATACAATTCAAAAAGCAGTCCAACTGTGTTCAATGGTTTGCAAAATGTTTTACTAAGTATGTCTTAGCTACATAATAGTAGTACATGTAGAGTTTGTCTGGAACTCATTCTTATTCGCATTCATCATAAATATGACAAAAAGATAAAAATCATTAGACTGAAAATCACAGATATTCAGTGCTATTGATTTATTGATATTAAATGTTATCGAGAAAAAAGCCAATACTTTTTATGCGCCGCTCATGTCCCGCTTAATCCGCCATCTAAACTCTCAGCACTGTCATTTACGGTTTTTTTCGGAACTCGTCTTCGAATACATTCTTTTTTACTCTCTCTTTCATGATGAAAAAAAATTGGAAACAATACTGACTGCGTCATCGCCCTTCACTGCTAATTCCGAACGCCCCGAGTATTGACGTAGGAGTGGACTGATTGGCCTCCGTAGAGACCGGGGGGTGGTGGTGAGGTAGAGCCGCCCCAGGTGCCTGTCCACCTCTCCTCCTTCTTCTTTCCCCAATTCCGTCCCCCTTAATCCCCCCTCTCCGTCTCCCGCCCATCCTGGTCCTAATCTCGCCCTCCTATCGAGTCATAAACTTCATCCGTCCCTCCTCCGCGCCATTTTCCCTCGGACCAGCTCCACACGCCACGAGGGCACGTCCCTCTCCCCGCCAATTGCACACGCAACGCACATTTATGATATCCTGCCCGAACCCTTTGAGTCTCCCTCGAATGCCCCCGACCGCTCCCCCTCCACTCCACGCCGCACGATCCTTTCCCTCGCCCCCGCCCGCCAGTTCATTAACCCTCGACCATCCTCACCCACGTTCGCTAATAATGCTTGCCTTCATTCTTTATCTCGTTTTCTCCGCACTACACAGCCCATCGCCTCAAATGTTTCCCCCCGGTGTCCCACCCTCCCAGCCGTGTTCCTCGAAGTGGGTGTCTGCCTCCTCCCCAAGGTCGAAAAATGGTTGACGCGACGCTGCTGTATATCTCCGCCCCCCTGCTTCTAGGTATACGAAGGGAAAATAAAACTCGTATCCGCAAGTTTTAATGACTTGAGGGCAAAGCGATTGAAAAAGAGAACACCCACCTACTGTCTCGCCGGTTGAGAAGTCCACGCAGTCGTTTTGATTGCCGAGTTAGATCACAGGCAGCGCATTGGAGCTAGATTTGTAAAACGCTGTCGTGATAAACTTAGTCGCTTATCCATATTATTATTAGAGGATCTACGAGGGTCATCCGGAAAGTAGTACCCGTTCGTGCCGCATGAAGTGCTGACGACGCGAGTAGCCGCTGGACGAGGTCAGATAGCTTCAGTGGCTTGTCTGCCTTCTCTGAGCCAAGTTGCGTGACGCTAGCATTGCCTGTGTTGTTTCTGTGATTGTTTACAATGTTTAAAAAAAATGAGAACGCCGCCAGTTGTGAAGTGAGGGCAGTGATTAAATTCCTCAATGCAAGAAACGTTCGCCCATGTGATATTCATCGCCAATTAAAGGAGGTGTATGGAGACAATGTAATGGACGAGTCGTCTGTTCGGCGGTGGTGTCGCAACTTCAACATGGGGAGGGGGAACACACACGACGATGAGCGTTCGGAGAGACCGTCTGTCATTACAGACCAACTGGTGAGCTCAGTTGACGAATTCGTGAGGAACGATCGGCGCGTCACAATTGATGACATCTGTGAGCATTTTCCCAATGTTTCTCGAACAATTGTTCATGAAATTGTTAAACACCATCTGCATTATGCAAAAATTTGTGCAAGATGGGTCCCTCGCGTATCTCAATGAGCTGGCGGCGAAGGACTATGCAGCAGGAATACAGAAACTTGTCACACGTTATGACAAATGCCTTAATTTGCTTGGAGATTATGTTGAGAAGTAGTTTAAAGTATCCTCTTTCAAATAAAATTTTTTATGTTTGTTAATATTTACTTTTGTGTCTTTATTTCACGAACGGGTACTACTTTCCGGATGACCCTCGTATGTTGGGAATCACTCACGGAGTGAAGTTTAAATTATCGATAAACAATTTTGTATGAATGGGATGTAGGTCTCTTTCGTGATGATGTTGAAAAATGAATAATTAACCCCAATTTACTGTGAACAGAGATTCTTTGAATAAATTTAGAGAGATTAAATATTGAAGAAATAGATTTTAGATGTAATTTTCCCATCAACATTAAGGGATCGGGATAATCGTAAGAAACAGCGGTAGAGGAAAATTTATTTTTCTTTTCCATTCAAAGTTGTTAAATATGTTACTATTGTTTCACCTAACCTTAGTTTTTTCTCCATGATACTCCAATAGCTCGTATTACATGCGTGGAAATGTATTTTATTCTTAAATACCCAAGTACTTATAACTGTAGTCAATATTATCTCCACTAATTGGATTATTTGGCTTATTTAATCGTCACCAAGAATTCAGAAAAACTCATTTATTTACATGCAATGTCTGATGTTCAATTACAACCTGCCAAACACCCTGCTAGCAAGGTACAATGTAGATGTACTTACGGAACGTCTGTTCAATGAAAGTTTCCATGATAAATTTCGGTAGATGTCAACTTCTTCCGTAATAGCGATGGTACCTTTACACGCCACCGTCACTCTTGTTTATTATTAATCAAACTCAAAATCTAGCAGTCAAAGCGCCAGACAAGATATGTAGGGTTGACTTATGAATTCAAACATCATGAAAGTAGATTCAATCAATAGAGCAATCTAGTCTTCAAGTCGGAAGTCTGTTTGATGAAGGTGTGTTCAACTTTGGACCGGATCCTATGGTGGTGTGCAAAATCCCTTCATTCAGGATTTAAGGAAGGACAGTTAATTGTTGAGAGAGTGAATAAATTACACAAAATATGTGTTAAGATGTACTGAGGATGCATTATCCAGATTTTGATTCCATAGTACTTCGTGTAATGCAAGGCTACCGCCGAACAGGTTTTCATGTTTCTGAAGTAAATACCTGTCCAACACGTAGATTGTATTTTATTTCTATGACCTCCTTTGAGATTGGAAAAATACTACAGGGTGGTTCGGAAAGTCTTAAGATACGAGAAACTCGGTAGTACTCGTACTGCCGAGTTTCAGGTTCAGGTACTGGTAAACGCTGTCTCCACATTTGATCTTACAATAAGTCTGACCGATTAGTTGCTAGACATACCTACATTTTTCTCAGTAGACAATATCGCGTTATTTAGTTTTGTTTAGCACCCTGCGAGCCACCCCTAGGGTGTGTGGCAGTGAGTGATTACACACCAGACTACCCTTGACCAAAAGCCTCCTAACGCGGTTGAACAAGCATTTTATTCTGTTCTTTTATCGTTCCTGGGAAAAATTCAATCTTTCTATTCTGCACTTAATCTCTCTCGAATTTTATTTAAATAATCTCTCCTACCGTAGTACGATGTATCTAATAAAAAATTTTCCACATCATCGCTAAAGATAAATCCTTCCAATTTATGCATGAGATTTGATCTGTAATTTAACCTTCTCTCCGTGATTGCTTCCCAATCTAAATCCTCTAATAATGTTGATACATCTCTCAGTTTGTCAAAACAACGTTTCACAAATCTTGCTCCTCAACGCCGCACGCGATCCACTTTGGTAATCAATCCAGCTTCATGAGGATCCTACATACTAGTAGCATATTTTAAATGAGGCTAACAAGCAAAATATAACATTTCTCTTTAACATTTTCATCACACATTGAATACCTCAAGTGAATAATTTCAGTAGTTTGAAACAGGAATTACCTCAAGTACTGGTCTCGGATAGTGAATCGGTTTAAGAAAATTTGCAGAACAACAGTTAACATGTGTAGTTCCGAAACGGCTTTAACTCTGTTTTGGGTATTTCCTTCCCGTAGGCAACCTAGACAACAGACAGTCTCGGAAAAAGAATTAAGCCTTCACAGACCTGCATGTCGCGGTAAGCCTTCAGAATGTCTAAGGACTATAGTCTTATTTCGTAATGAATTTCAATCATCTTATTTTTCCCCTGAAAGAATTCGTTTGTCCGCTAAATTCACACGAAAATAGCCATGGTACGGTTGTAGCATTTGCGAGAGATACATAGGTTAACTTTTGTACGATTTAGGTTAACCAGCCACTGAGGATGTTTGTTATCTTATCAATCAATGCACGCACAAAATTTACTCGTTAAGGGATATCCACGCAGACCTATTGGAATTCATTCCTTGTGCTTCTGACTGAATAGAGAAATACTTAGTTCAATAGTTTCAGCCTCAACTTTGTGGAAGTTCATTTTAATGAATGAAAAAGAAACACTTTGTTCCAATCCACCACTTTATTACAGGTACGACTAGTTTCGACGCTACGGCGTCATCCTCAGGTACAAAGTTTAAAGTCACAATCATTGTATATATACCCTCTCCTGGAAAGGGTGGGGGAGTTTTGGGAAGAGGGGGCGGGGAGGGGAGTACGGGGGTAGGTACGAAAGAATGTGGGAGAGGGTAGGAAACACCAGGAAAAGCGTTAGTGAGTGGGGGGGATTGGAAGGTGGGTTAAGAAAGGGGAAAATTTCATTGGTCGGTATAATTTGAGTCAATGGCTAATGGGGATAAAGGTACGGGTTAGGAGTCAATGGGAGTTAGGGGGAAGGGGTTAGAGGTTCTGTTTTTCTGTTATTGCTAGGGAGGCTTCCAGGAGAGGTGATACGTTTTCAAACAAATGTCATTGAGTAAAGGATGTTTCTTCATTGTTCTCCGGATCTCCAACTCTTCCTTCTTGTCCATCCCCCTTCCTTTTTCTTCACGATGTAGAATTTTGGGGATGAAATCACTGGTGTGATTTTCCTCCCACAGGTGTTTGGCAAAGTGGGATTGGGCTAGGTTACACTTCTTGTAGCACCTCTTGTGTTCCTCCGCTCTTGTCCGCACCGCTCGACAATGAAATGGTTTGAATGAATGGCTATGAAGTAGTTTGCGGGGATTGCAGTGCGAGGTACATCGGACTGAGTGGTCATGTGGTCAGTGGTAAAAAGAATGCATCTTAATTTAAGAAAATGAAAAATGTGTGGCCTTCGAGAAGTTTAGTCTCTCAAGTTAGTGTATTTTTAGTAAAGTATTCTCTTAATATCAGGTAAAAGTCCATTCTTACATCTCTCGAAGTCCATGACGATTGTTTTGAAGGCCTTACCTTGGGCCCGTATTTGAATATCCAATCCAGGTTCAAGTCAATAGATCGCCCAATGACTCCAAATGCCTTAGGTTTAAAAACCATTAATCGACTAATATCCTAAGAAAATGCCGAATAATTTGAATACCTTAGAATGTCTTGGTCATTCCAGTTAAAATGTCATTTAAAAAATTTAAAAGCTATTAGAATAACACAAATACTTTCTCAACATAACAGTTTCAGGTTTAACTTTGTAGAATTCCTTCGTGATTAGGGTAAAAAAGAAACTTTACACTTCCACAATGAAGATTTAACATTTCACGGCCATGGTTTCGCAGCATCGAAACCATGGTCGTGAAATATTAAATCTATATTGTGGAAGTGTAAAGTTTCTTTTTTACCCTAAACGCTTTCTTATTGAATATATAGCTGAGAGATTCTCTAATCTAAATTAATGCACGATAAGTTTTCCTATTATCAATTGAGATCACGAGTTTAAAGCTGAAGGCTGTCATTTCCTTCCCAAATATTTATTTTGGTAAAGTTATCATCCCACTTTGTGTCAAATGAACAAGTCGATGGAGTAGGAATATCGTGTTTCTTAGCTTGGAAAGATGTTCTCAACACAGGTATGTTGATTAATAATCCATAAATCCACCAACGTCACACATCGATAACCATCTCTCCCTGTTGCCACGACCTGTCAAAAAGCTTCGAAACTCCCACCTTCAGCCCTGAGCGTGAAGTCATTTTATGGTTGATCCCGTATCATCCTCCGCTTGTTTCCACTTTCCCCTATCTCCTTTATGTGCCCCTTGCCCTACCTGTACATCCCCGAATCCTCCCCGTCTTGAGTTCCCTTTCACTCTTGCCCCATGCCCGTGCTAGTAATCAATGAGCGACACATTCGCCCGCTCGTAAAAGCAAGCAAACTACACTGCGCATCGAGTGTACAAGCTGAGAAACTTGCGTGAGAATAATCCTTCCCGGGCGTAAGATTTGATGAAATTCCTTTAAGCTTCCCCGGGTTAGATGCAGCACATGATATAATATTCATTCATAATTACATATTCATACGTAGACAGCACTTCTCAAGCTGTTTCCAAAAGATTTTATTTCTCCTCCATTTCATAATATCTCATAGTTACGGGCTCACGCCGTTAGCAGTTAACGCCCTCTAGTGACTTGGGATAAAATATTCATTTTGGGGCCAAAGTTAAAATATTTGGCACCAAGAACCGCTTTCAAATTATCACGAGTCTGATTGAAGACTTTTTCCGGTTCTCCGAGGGTTTATTTCCGGATGGATAACTCAAGAGGGGTGCACGGGGATTGCCGGTAGAGCAAAGGAGTCTTCATCGTGAGGATATCGTTTTTAGGGGTATGCTTATCATACTCGTAGCAAATTGTCATTGTCATCTACTCACCGTCATTGCCTATTCTACCTCAGGCCTGTTTTATGAGTTCAATCATTTCACATTAAGTACCCAAATTTTATGGCATAGGTCCCTTAATTTATGGAATGGCGGGAAACGTATTGTCAGCAGGTTGCTCTATCAAGCACGATTTTATACCAGTGATTTCCATTTTACTGCAGTGATAAAGCACGTGTTTTTTGTACGTGACATAAATTTTAGCCATGAAGGGTTTCCCCTCTCGTTCTATAAATGATAGCTGATTGCTTTCAACAGCAGTATAATACGAAATACATAATTCCATACGGAAATGAAAACTTCTTATTGGTTGCTCCTTAGGAAATAGCCGTGTTCAGGTCATTTCATTAAGATTAAATACATTCATTGTAAAAAATATATTTTACATCATCAGAATTCCAAATGAAGGAAAAAGATATTAATGGCCAACTAAAATTAGAAATATCAATATATTTTAAAACAAATACTTTTTCTGTAGCCAATAAGTAGGATTTTTTTCACCCGTAAGTAGAACTTCATGACCCTGCTTGACGTATTTTATTCATTCTTTGAACATTTATTAATAATATACATTTAAATATAAAATGAGCATACCTACGTTCGTAAAACAATGAAAAACGAAAGAGGCTACTGTTATTCCTTAACACACCCTAGTGATCGAGATTTTTTAAAGTTTGTTTTATTATTTATTGATTTTGCTTTTTTGTGTGTAATTGAAGTATACGTGGGTAACTGTTTCCCAAAATCACTCGAGTGACCTCGTGTGTGTTTCCTATCTTTCCCCTTACTTGTAACTTTGTTTTTAACTCTCCCTTTTACAAACCTAGTGCCAATGAAGTTTACTGCCTCGGCTATTTCCTTTTTATGTGCATTTATTCAATTTAATGAAGCGAGTCACTGAACATATTTACCACATTTCATTTTCACTTTTAAAGTGAAATCTAAGTACCCGAGAGAAAATATGTTTCGGGAATGTTAGAGATCTTTGAACCCATATAAACAATTGATCGCTTGGAAGGGGCCAAGCACGAAGGAAAAGGGTTGTGCTTACACGCAATGGCGCGTGATCCCAACGCGTCCTTCGCAAAGGTGTACACGCGTTACGGCGAATGAAACAACGTGACAATAAACCAACCCCGTAGGAGACTCCAAAACTTTCACCAAATGACCAGGAGGCTTGGAGGTTGTGATGGTGAGTGGCTCTTTGCCGATCGCTGAAGTTAAATTGGTCGAAGTAACAACGTTCAAAAGAGAACTTCCATTTCTTACGATTTTTTTTTCACCCTGATATGGACCGCTATCTATCGAGTCTCGGAATATCCCCGGCGCCACCCCAACTATCCGCCCAATGCTCCGTCGCCCCCTTCCCGGTCTTAATCCGTTACCCCATCACCCCTTCCTCCTCACTCTTCCCCTCACCTTCCCCCGCTGCCCATTACTCTTTGTAGGGATCCCTTAAACCTCTCTTCCCCACACCGCTCCATTTTAACGTCCCACACGCCCACCGGCGTCGAGATCCTTCCTCCCACCACCCCTAGCCTTCGCCAAAGCTTTGTAGCAGGGTCGGGGGTCTCGGGTACCGGAGAGAGGAGTGGGAAGGAGAGTCGATGTGTGCGGGTATGTTAGGGGACACGGAGCTGAGAAGGACGGGTCTTCGGGGAGTATTTCTGAGTTTCGGCAGTGTTAAAAGGGACGGGAGGAGAGACCGTGCAGGGTACCAGAGGGACGTAGGAGGCCGGCTTCTAGCCACCACCTAAGAAGGGGTGCAGGGGAAATATTACCATGCGCGGCGGCGCATAAGCTTTGTTCGCACTTTTCCGGCTCCTTACCCGTGTGGTCCTCGTATGCGTTGGTGAAGGTAAACGTTGGTTAACGCTTACCAAGAGGTGATTTTTTTTATCTCGGTTAGGTTAAGTCGGTCATCGAGAACAGCTTCATTAACTCCTGTGCCGTAATAGCGTTTTCACGCAGATAAATAAACGGTAGTTTAATATTTTAATAATGTCTTGAGAAAAGGAATAAAATAGATTTGAATTTTTATGGAAATTCCTACGCTGGCATTAATAAACCTAATTATACTGGTCGAATACAGGGATATTATTTCCATACAGTAAAGTAATCAATATGCAATTTTTGAGTTGCAAATATAATTGTCTTGGTTGTAGACGCGAATTTTGGCAGATAAAGTTACGATTATGCATAATAGGCTCTTTGTTTGTACTCGTTATTAAAATTCATGATTGTAATAATGTTCAGTTTAATTCGAATTAAAGACTGTTTTCGCCATTTAAGTCATCATTGAATAATATGTGTATGTCTCTGGCGAATGAACATAAGAGTCTCAAATATGATAAATATCTCTCATAAATATACTCTCGTTTATAAGAAATATAAAATTTGTGTCTCCGGCGTAACCTTATGGAATTTGGAATATGGAAAAATGCTAGCACCTCCAGGACCCGACCACGGTTCCCCGGGATGCATTTACACTCTCCACTGACCTTAACCAAACCCATTATAAAAGTATGTAGATAGATAGAGGTCTTTATTTGGGCGAAATAGATGTATAGGGAAGATGTATAGGGAAGATGGATAGGGATGTGATACAACAGATTCTGCGTTTACACAGAACATTTTTTTTATTCCCACTGGTTTCACTACGCCGTGGCATCATCGAAACTGGTGAGACAAGATAGGCTACACACATTTATCTTTCGCCAAAAGGTGGGGTTGAGTGGTAAGGGGGAAACCACCTTTCTACGATCATCCCTGTTCCCCCATCCTCCGTCCAACCACACCTCTTGACGATATATAAATGTCTATAACCTTTCTTGAAACTCTAGTCACGATGTTTCTGCAGTGTAGTGAAACCAGTCGGCAATAAAAAATTGTTCTGTAAAAACGCAAAGTCTAATATATCGCTTCCATACCATAATGATAGAACTATGCAAAGTATTGACCTCGGCTCTCTCTCGTATTAAGTATGGAGGCCCATTGAAACGAACTCCAAAGTGGATATGGAAGATGATATATATATATATATATATATATATATATATATATATATATATATATATATATATATATATATATATATATATGCGTGCGTGTTGACTTTTTGAGTTAATATTATTTTATAGATCGGAAGTGGTCAAAACTCTTATAAAAAGTACTAACATGAACCAAATTCAAATATAAGATGAGAATAATTCATCGACTTACGAATTAGTTTGAGGAACTT
This sequence comes from Hetaerina americana, assembly GCF_022747635.1. Taxonomy (NCBI): domain Eukaryota; kingdom Metazoa; phylum Arthropoda; class Insecta; order Odonata; family Calopterygidae; genus Hetaerina; species Hetaerina americana. The sequence goes on from NW_027286985.1 coordinate 88,294,787, forward strand.
TTTTTTATTTTCAGTGTGCAATAAAGGTGAGTGCGGTGTCAGTTTCCACGAATCTCATGTTAAATGCCCATGTTTATTTTTTAAAGTATCGTATATTATTAGCTATTTAAATTCGGTAGAATCACCGTGACTAACGTCAAATCACTCACCTTCACGATGCCTCGACGGTCGATATTATCGATTGTCATAACTTCAACGGTGAAACGTCATGGTATCGACAGCACTCCGATATTTCGACACTATCGACCTAGGATGAGTAATCCTAATACGAAGAGGGCACACGTTCGGAAGGAGGGAATGGGGGGGGGTGAGGGAGAGGAGTGCGGAATGAAATCAGTCCGTGGAAGGGGGGGGGGGGGCTTTGGGAAGGAGCACGTGACGGCTCTTGAGGCATCTTACTCCGAGTGGAATTTCCTTTATTCCGTTTCAGCGCGAACTGAGCCGCCGCCTCTGCCCCTCGAGCGTCCCCACCCACACCCTCTTCCCACAACCCTATTGCCGCAGCCCGGTCCCCCCATTCCTGTGTCCTTTCCGTCCATCTCTTCTCGCTATGCTTTTCCAATTTCCTCTGCCTTTCTCCTTCTCCACTCCCTTCCACCTTCTCCAATCCCTTCCTCCTATCCCTCCCTCTCCTCTGCCTCTTTCTTCCCCTCCCCTCGATTTCCGACCCATTGTCGGATGAATTATTAGGAAATGTCTTCTCCTCCTTTTATGCCTCGCCCCCGTGTCGGTCGAGGTCACCTCCAGTTAAGGGTCATCCCTCGGGATGTGTTCACGGGTGGTCCCGTCCTTATATGTCGGTGATCCTTTAAAATTCCTCCCGCGGTCCCATTGCCCTGGGAGTTCAGGGATGTAACGTGTTTGCACCTCATCTTCAGGGTAAAATCTAAGGTAGAGCGACGAATTTATAAAAGGTGCATTTTGCGTTCCTGACTCAGTACCCTTGGATTTCGGAGAATTCTATACTTAACAGTTTTTCGTCGGGACCACGCAAGGGTAATTCTTCTATATTTCTTTAATTCATATTAGCTGGATATTATAGGTTGTTGTAGAGGATATAATATTAGGTGTTGGGGTATTAAGAGGAGTATAATAAGTACTTTTCAGCTGAATGTGGATCTATGAAGTTTGAAATAGGTAATAATGGGAGACAAAAGCTCTATTACGGTAGGCGGTAGTCCGAACGGGTGGTAACAATGTTACAGCATAAATGGGTTTGAACGTCAAGGGGGCAACGTCATTTAGTACTTCATGATCTGTAATACGAGCTAGTTAATATATTTGTAAAATCGTTTGCGATTTTTCTATTGGCGAAACCTTGAACGAATTAATTTTGGAATTTTATGCTGCTTTCATTCTGAACGCAGATAGCATGCAGTTGTCGAGCAGAGTTTTATTTTTGATTGAATTTATGTTGGCAAAAAATACTTCGAAGAGCGGTCAAAGAGAGGACAGTATGCAGGACATTGAAAGGAAGAAGAGGACCCTTGATTGGACATGATCTGAGGTACGGTAGCTTGCTAAACCACATAATTGTAATAAGAATAGAGCGGAAGAAGAATAGAGTAAAGCGTATGATGAGCTATAGGAAGCAGGCGATGGAAAATGTCAGAGGTAATGAAGAGATTGGCAGGGATCAGGATATGGATTCAATAGTTTCTGAAAACCAATCCTTGCATTGATTGCCCGTTATAATCCTGATGAAAGTCCAGCTTAGAAAGTTTAACTTTCCGCCAAGATTTTCCGGTGGGTAAATCGTCCGCTTCTCATCTTCAAATTTCACGAAATTGAGTTCCTTCTTGAACATTTATCGATTTCGATGCCCTATATCCGATGGTTTATCTTCTATAACAATACCCGTTGAAAAACTATATGCGTAAAAGATTATCGTCATTCCACTGGAAATAATCTCTAAACACCAGGGCATTACTTCCTAAAGTCGTGAAAAATCTCTTTGCTCCTTGTCGAATCAATATTTATTCCCATCGTGAACTTGCATGGAAAACGTTGGAGTGAAAAATTATTTAACGCTTACCGTTGGATTTTTTATTTCAGTTTTTGATCCTCAATATTGTACGCAAACTTGATTAGGCCATTAAAATGACCATATTTGACAATTAAATCGGTGAGAAATATATCCTTCGTTAGATATGCTTATGTAGTTCGCTTACTCATCTGCGTAGTTTAATTAAAATAATTAAGGCATTATTGACTCCTGGTGCTCTGGTCACTAACCTATGCCTCGCGTGCCAATTCTCGAAGCTCTAAATTAATGGCTTTGTTGTAGACGCCCTTCGTGTTTTAATTAATCCTACCGCGGCGTCCCATCATTAAGGGAAGCCGAGCGAGCTGAAGGTCTTATGCGCTAACGAGAAACGAGATAGAGGCGCGGAGATGGTGTGATGAGCTCGGGAGTGTGAGATAGGGATAGATATGTTGATAAACGCAAGGAGACTCGATAAAATCTACTCGCTACCGCTCTTGTCTCGTCACTCTGATTATAGGAGGAATTTATTGAGCCGAAGCAGGGGAGCAGATCTCAGATTCCGGGCATGAAATTGATGATTTATAATTGATTCAAATTATTTCTTCGGCTTAACGTAATCAACACGAATAGAATGCTGGGGTTACTTCACCGGACTGTCGTCATCTGCAGAGTAGGAACGCGTATTTTAACCGAATCACGCAATTAGGATGTGCGGATCCCTTTAAGAGCCGCTTGTGGTGCTGAAAGAACTCGTTCGACCTGCGAACGTGTTGTGACTAGATGAAAAAGCTGCGAACTCATCCTGGCGAATAATACTTTCCACCTATGCGCGAGAAACGGCGCATGATATGTATTGATCTCAACTGCAATATGTGTTATTTGCATTAAGAATAAGACCCGCCATGCCATAACATTCAATAATCTCTTCGTAATAGGTCGTAATGAAAATATTCTATGTGGAAATACAAAGTGTCTTATTTCATCATGAAGGATTTCCAACATGTTACGCCTGAAACTGTGTTATCTGTTCGTTTTAATATGCGATTTACCTTTCGTTATTTTTTTCTCATTTCATATCTTTCCAGATCATTTGGGGTCCCTGTTTGTTCACACCGCAATCCATCAACAGCAAAATTTTGAACACTGTTAATTCAGGAATTAATGGAGGTGTCATTGAATACGTTGCTTTATTTTGTCTACTAATCCCATTAGGTTTCCGAGTGACGGAGTGCGTCTGACCAAACAGTCAAAGCGGACTAAAATACACTGCGCAGTATTCTCTATCATGATAATCACCGTGAAGTGAGTTTTACTTTGAAAGTTTGATTAGTTTTGGGTAGTGCACTAAAGAAAGTATTTTCTTCAGACTATGATATTAATTTGCAGTTCCCAAATCCCTCATAAACTAGCAAAGTATTATCCTTAAATGTTTTAAGTGTCATTTAAGAACATTAAGTACCAATTTGATTTGTTTTTCTTCTTTCACCATTTAACTTATTTGAAACATCGATGTTTTGATGTGATTGAATTTAGAGCATTATTAGCCCCTGTCTTCCTGTCTACATTTTGGGCGAACCTGTTAACGTCTCTCAACATTTTACTTAACGAGTACCACCGTACGAAATCCTTTGAAATTTTAATTCAAAATAAAACGAAACTTAATAAAATTTGTTTTCTACGGCGTAACTTTATGGAATTTACATATTACAATTAAATTAAATAAGTAACTTTGTAATTCCACCCAATGCATGTAATTATTAGTCTTGGTATTAATATACGTATATGTTCTTTTAATATTCAGCGTCTTTATTTGGTTAAAGTTTAGAGGGAAACCTTTATATTCAAAATAAAATGAATGCTTGGGAATCTTTATTTTAATAGTTGAATAAATCATCCGTAATTGTTGCAGATTAGTATCAGGAAACCGGGGTCATTATTGTTCCAACAACCTGATTGGGACTTCATTAGGGGGAGTGACTTCCGCGACAATGCTTGCGGCTAGTGTTGTTTGGATAACAATGTGTGTGACTCACGTCAACCGTTGAGTGAGCTTTAGAGCTTTTGACCTCCCTTCCGCATGCTTCGATGAGATCCACGGTATAAAAAAAAAGATTCTCTCTCCACACTTCCTATTCATGATGCCTGCTACGCTGTGATTTTCACAGTTGGAGCCAAAAACCAGATGCGTGGTTTTGGTGGATAGTACCCAGCTAAATGACCAAAGCGATAAAATTGCTTCCTCTTGGAAATCAGCCCCTTTCAATCTGCAACCTGCAGTTTCCTAAACAAAACTCAAAGCACGATAAAATTATCAGTGGCCTCGACCAGATTTTATTCCAAGGGCCAGTCAACGATCGAATGCTCGGCTATGTAACTTGAATCATCTTATACATATACCCTTTTCCCACATCATCTATCGGAATAAATAATTGAGGTGGTTTCCCGTTGCCTTCCTCAATATTGTTTTCAACGCGGCACCATCAATAACTTATCCTTCCCCAGTAATCAATCTGAAGGTTTGTTTGAGAGATCAGAATAGAGCTCAATAAGTACAACGTTGTGTGAACTTCACACAACAGAGTATTTAAGGGGCCACTTCCTCATTCCTTGTGCCTCATGTGATTTCCCAGGAAGGTCCGGTACCCGAAAATAAGTTGAATACGGATCATCCAATCAGGAGTCCAGTGCTCTCTTATTGAAATACCTCGCCTCCCAATTAAATGAATGCTAGAATAAATTGACACAAATACATATCATTATGGCAAAAATGCTAGAAAAAACTAATTATTTGCACAATTGACATGATCAAGTATTCTTCCTGCTGCATTGAGTGCAATATTACCAATTTTTCCATAAATTTGTAGTTGACTCAAATCACTATACCCTCAGTTTTATGTGGATTAGTCTTATATTTATATCATATGAACTATATTTAGATATTTAAGGGTGGATACCACAATTTATACGACATTCATTTCATCGTACTACTCTATCCTTCTGTAACCATTTTATTTCACGATGCTACCTAATAAAATTCACTCTAATAAAAATATGATGAATGGAAATTTATGGGCCGACGTGAGTTTGATTCTTGCCGCAATGTCTCTGGGCTTGTAATAGTTAGGGAGCATTGTAGTTCACACATCAGCTGGAATGCGGAAAACAGTGCCCACAGTCATTTTCACAGCACAGGCCTTCGCCGCTGTTGATGTCCAGGGGCAGGAAATCGTGTGTAAGAAGACTGACGGTTGAGCTAGTATAATCGGAACTTGGTCCAGGGAAGCGATCCCCTGGAACCTCGGTATATGGCCACTCGGCGAACCTTGCCCTCCCCAAGCATCACGCTGTTTTCAAGTCATCTCTACAATTACGAGAGTGAGATATTCATTATTTACCAAATAATTATTGGATTCATGTCGTGCATACTAAGAAAAACGTACGTGATTCATAATATTAAGGGAAGGAGGTGGGGTTCAATGAATTTGCAATTGAACTCTATATTTGCCTTATCATTCAGACAATACATATCAGTCAATATGGGAGTGGATCAACGGAGTAAATCGTTTGCTTCATGAGGAATAATCATAAAACTTCATAGAGGTTGGATGCTTGGGGAATGGGTTAAGGGTGGAGAGAAAACGGTATCTCACCATCAGACAACTCTTACCGAAAACCGACAACAAGTCCACCATATAATGTCCCATCCAGTGGGCGGGGTCGTTTCAGTAAATAATGTAGAATCCTCTATAAATGGATCCAGAGTTTATATTTAGGGAGTTAACTGGCTCATCGAGGCTCAAGGATGTAACATTAAACTACTCCCTATTTTTCAAAGATTTAGAATTTTTTATCATACCTTAAATCTTTTTACAAAATAAACTCAGAATGTCCTGGGTTGATTCTCGCATATCTACGAATTGAGAATGCTTTGATATCGAGGTCTTTATATTCATAAATTTGCGGAAAAAAAACTTCAATACACCGATTTTTTCATGACCCGTGACTCTTCACCACTGGTTCCTTACGAACTTTTCCGTGCGTACTCATTGACATATATCCATCCAAAATGGAGTCGAATTTTACGAGGATTGTTTAGTACGTTGCACTAAGAACCCTACGCATGATACTTACTAATTATAGCAGTGAAAAATATTTCTAATTCATATAATTAAGACATAGCGTGGATATTGTGAATGGAGAAGTAAGGTGATTCCTTCTTCCCATTAGTCTGAGAGTTTCAGTGATTTGGCCTTTATCCCTGATTCCGAGGAGATCTGATATGAATGCGCATGAAGATTGTCTTCCCTATGCACGCCGGACGATAAATTTAGACACCAGCGTTCCTTATCGCGGGGGCGTTTTGGGACTCTATATCACCATTTGCGTGCCTAATTTAGCTTCCGTTGAACCCTCCCTATATTTCGTTACAAACGGGAGTCAAACGTGTGCCCGCCGGTCTAAATGCGGCCCCTCTTTCCGTGTCGGCTCTTTGTCTTACCCTTCCTCTCTCTTACCGTCCCTCTGGCCGCCGCCCGCGCACATAAGCTCAGGCGTAAAGAATGAGGCGCCAGGAAGATTTACCTCTTTCTCACCCCGCTTTGCGGGCTACGGAAACCCCGAGGCACGCGAGCAAGTTGAGCACTTTTACATCGGCACCTTAATGTATTTTTTTCCAGTTTGTCAAAAATTTTAAGGTCCTTACGCATGCAATTTCTTAAATGCTGGTTCTTAAATCACCTCCCTCATATTACTCTGTTTTTTTTATTGCAATCGCCCACAATCTCCGCGCATTTCTCAGGTAAAGCAGTGGGTTTAATTTCCTCATGGAATTATTTCTGGGTGATGATCATTCAAGTGCTGACTTTCACGAGGATAATGCCAGTGACACGTTTGGAAATTTTATTTTTTTTGAGCATGCCAATTTATTGCAATGCCTAAAGGATTCAAATTTAAGAGAGAAGCTGAAATTAAACTTTAAACTTGGTAAGGTTGGAACGAAGAAATGGAAACCTTGTGTGTCTTGGGAAAATAAAATCAGCAAACATTACGAAAGAAATATAAATAATGAGAAAAGAAGGAGGAATAAAGAATGATATTATAGGTAGACGAACCCAGACAAGTTATATCACCAGAAGAGATTTTTACCTGCTAACGTCTACGGAAGTGTGTATAAGTCAATGTATACTTCCGTATAGCATGCTCATGTATCTGTAGCGTGTTTCTGTATGGCGTTGAGACAAAGAGAGTTCGAGCTGAATAAAGTACGAGAGGGGAATAATTGGAAATTTGATGACCCCGGAGAACGATGGGGATTAAATGTATAGATTGGATATCTAAAGAATAGATTCTACGGGAAATTGGAAAATAAAAAGTCTAGTTAAAAATTTAAAATTAAAGCAGTGAATATATGCCTGTCGATTCCTCATTGAGAGACGATGGTCAGGCGAAAGAAAATTTGAGAGGCAGTGCGTGTAGAGGAAGACGTTGTATGCGAGATACCTGGAACGGTCAAAAAGCGTAAAAAGTTTGCTAATAGAAAAATCAAGTGTCAACTAATCTTGGGATTGATGACAAAATCAATTTCAAGTACCGTTTTTATCGGCAAAATTATAAATTTTTAAGGTTTTCTAATGATTGAGAACTGTTTTGAGGCACTAAATTATACTTCATGACGCTGAAAGGCATAAGATATTGCATATCATATCGTCTTTACGTAATGAAATACTTGAAAAATTCCGATGTCACATTTGAAAAAATGAATTTTTTCATGGGTTTTGTAAAAATTTAGTTTTTCAAAATTAAATGTAGAGGTGAATCAGGTTAATCGTAGGACTGTTGGACCGTGCTGATGATGGATATACGGATGGACTGTGTAGCTAAAATTCCTGAGTCAGGGACTTATATTGTCTCAGTTTCCGGTGAGGGATCACGGAGTAGTGACTTTGACTTTGGTACCAGCTTACCTTCTCTGTTGATCGATGTAGTCGGAAATGAAAATTCCTGCCTGGAGACAATTTGCCTCTTAGATTTATGCGAAATGTGAGGAAGACGAGCGAATGCACGCGTGCAGTGTCTGTAAAATTGCATCATCGCTGAGGGAGGCGATTTTCTCCATTCCACTCCATTCATCCTTAGTGAGATTGGTCTCTGACACAACTTCATTTCCCTGGAACCTATTTTGGAGCATTATTTTCTATTCTTTCACCGCAAATGGATATTTATGAAATTGGTGACTGGATTACCTGGGAGCATTCCTGGACCGCGTAGGCACGTAAAGTCGTTCATAGAGTACCCTTGATTGTTTCGTCATAACAGATGCTCCGGCTACTCTTTCCGGCTAATGTTTAGAGCTTGCTTCTGTTTGGCATAATTTTTAATGTTTTGAAATTAATGATACGCTTTCGCCTCTCTGACACACTGTTGTCTAATACATTTTATCAATTTCTCAGTTTCTTCTCTTTGTGGATATTTTATTTATCGTTGGGATGAATTCAAATTCCATGCATTTATTCCCATACAATTCTTATATTATGTTTTCCAAAATGATGATTTAATATAAGTAGAGTCTAGTATTTCCATTTTTATAGAATTGTTGGTGTTTCATAGCTGAGAATATCCTATAGGCAATGCACCGAGTACTTCTAGGCTTTATTATAGCAATTAATAGGGAAAATGAAATCCTAATATGTGAAAGGAATGAGGTGGAGGCAGACAATGCGGTAACTGGAGAGAAGTGCGAGGAAGGGAAATCCTCAGGAAAATTCTCCCCCTGAAGAAGGAGGTCCGATGGAAATCAAGCGCGTAATATCTCAAATTAAGAATTCGCTCGTGAGCTAGGAGTGTACGGGATGTTCAAAAAGGAGTACATCACTCGATAAACCACAGAGAAGGCAGAACAAAGGGTAATAGGAACCTTCTATGCCTAGTGCTGGAGTGAATTTTTAATATCAAAGAGAATGGCAAATTGAGGAAGGAGGAAGCATGCCATTTAAGATGAAAAAAGCCAGATTAGTAGAGGCATAGATAGAAGAAGAGCATTATACGGAATAATAGAGGTGGCTGAGAAACACATAGGCCCGTGGTTCTCTGGGTTTGATTATAGGATATTTATTTAAGGTAGGAGAGGAAGTAAAATATTACCAGAAAGAGGCATAAAAAAATTTGCATTGATTATGAAATGAAAAAAGCTCAGAAAAATCAGTTAGCTAGTATTTGGGCAAAAAAATTGATGCAGTTGAATGAAAATCTGGCTGAAGCCCGTATTTCCATCATTCACTAATCTTTTAAAGGTCTCAAGCCAGAGATCACGGAGACAGGAGGCCACATCACTCAAAGGAGGGTGCTGCATGATAGAGGCAGATGCAAAGGCGAGCTATCCCCACTCGGAGAAAATTTGATAAAATAATGGATAGCATTAGATATTTACTGTTTCGTGTTTGACATTGCGGACTTCCTCCGTAGAGAGTAAAGTACTTTGTAATTGGTGGAATCGTCAACGTTTAAAAAAAACATTTTACTTTTTACTCTCTCAAAGTAGAAATGATTGTTTGTTTCAAGGGCAAGGATTATTTTTTAATCGGGAAAAAGTGTTGGCTGTAGAAGAAAATAAAATTCTAGCATTATAATGGATTGGAACGTGAAAGCAGGTAACTATAAAAAAAGAACGCAAGTTTATTACCTAAAGCTGCCGAAATTATGAAGAAGGAAATTAGCTTATTGAGCAAAATCTCAGGGGAAAAATAGACAGCATAACAGGAATTTCCTTATGTCATTGAATTCTTAATGTTTCTCTTGTTTTTAAAAAGCAAAAGAATGGAATTTATTGAATGGATGGTCTACTTTGTACTGATGGAACACTCAGTGAAGTGTGATCAGATGAGTGTGTTGTTAGATGATTTTTCATTGATATTTCCATCATACTTAGAAGGCCTGTGGAGAACACTTCAAGTGCAGTAATCCGTCGTTTGGATTGGGCGTTAAATCCTGAACCCCTAGCCCTCTTCCGTTAACGGCAGGGTAATGCCAAAGTTTGGACCTTCTTCAACCTGCCTCCCCTCACTAAAATTAAGTCTAAGCCCTTAATTACCCACTCAGCCGTTATCAGAAGCGAATGACCCCAGGTGTCGGTAGACTGTCGCAACAGTTCAACCAGCGATAAATGAAACAGTGAGTGAACCGCTGGTGATTGAACTGATGGATAAATGTCCCGATAGAGTACATTTGGTCCGTCACAGTTTATCCACCTGGAACTAGCTCAGCAAATTAATCGAAGGTCACGTTTTCGAATCCCGTCTAGGGTCGAGTGGGTTTTGTATTGCTACAGAGATGGGTTAAGATAACCTTACGCGATACTTTTTCCTTCATGCATCATTGGCGGGAAAGGGGATGATCCTATTCCTATTTGTCTTTAACCTTCACGTGGAACAGCGAACGTCATAATGCATCCGACGTGGTGAAAGTTTCACCTGTACTGCTTTCCGCCAGAATGCGCCCCGACCGGCCAAACAAACCTGGAGCAGCCACGCGACCTGAACCTATTAGTGTGTCAAGGAAAGAAACCAATCGCTAAGCCTAATACTATCAGGTAAGAGTAAAATTTTAATGGAGATCAGTAGGTATAGAATAATTGAAAGTTGATTTTTGGACTCAAGCGGTCACAAAGAATCAGCCAGGCATCCCAAAGTGATCAAGATCATTTGGAAAGTGGAATCACTTTGATATTCTGTCCGGGTTCGCTGTATTTCTTAGTCGCATCTCGACTTTCTCTCCCGGGTCCGAAGTGGGCTCATCGAGAATTTGGAGCCACCCTGGGTCTGGGTGCGGGGATGAAGGAAGGAGAGAAAGGAAGGAAACGGAAAGATAACCGCCACTTCAGAGGGGAATGGAATGGGAGGATGGAGAGAGAAAGAGAGAAAGAAATAGGAGAAGTTTCCAATTTCGCTAAAAAAAATGTAGAGGCCGAAATAATGGGTGGGCGAGAAACGTTGTGTGAGTGCGATAAGGGAACAAATGAGCTGCGATATTGACAAAGCGTGATGAATAAAAAGGAGGGAAAAAAAGAAGGAAGGAAAGGGGAGTTCATTTCCACGAAGCCCTCCAAACGAGCGGGGAGATGTGGGGTGGGGGATGGGGAGGATTATTAAGATGGACGGGACGCTAGAGGAGGGGAGGAGCAGGAGGCAGGTGAAAGGATAGCGGCGGCTGGGAGGGAGTCGAAGAAATGGGGAGAGCAAGAGGAAGGGAAGCTCGCTCCGAGTTGGAGGAAGGGGGAGGGGGCAGGAAGGGTGGCAGAGAAGGCTGCGGAGGCGGAGAATAAAGCAGCTCGAGATGAGAAGGAAATTGCTTTGAGGAATGAAAACTTAAATATGATGGAAGCAGATGAAAGGTTTTCGGTGGCAATTAAGGTCTAGGGGATGGTGGATCTCGTGAGGATTCCAGCCGCTCTTCTCATGGAATCTTTCGAACAATCGCGGGTCTCCATATCCACTATAACCGCTAAAGATAGCACCTCGAAGTCGTAGTACTCGGACGAAGATTTTAATCCTCCTGCAGTGTCATACGGTAAATTATGAGGAATTTAATAATTTAGAAATAAACTGATGTACCGAAATAATTAAGCGTAAGATTTTACGTCCAAGAAAATTGCGAACAGCACATGAGTAAAATTGATAGTAACAGATATCCAAGAGAAAGAAAGATTTTTAAAATCTGATGTAAATGAGCACAAGAAAACAATAAGGATTGATTGTATGAACTTGTGGAAGAAAGTTTCACAGAGGTATGATTTTTTATGCATTTGCTTTGGCATTAGCGTATAAATGTTATAGGAGGCAGAAAGGAAGTAACTGTTACGTTTATTAAACGTAACAGTTAGATTATGTAATTTTTGTGCATCAATTATTATGATTATTATTAGGTAATCTACCGGTTAAGGTAGGTTTTTGGATGGACACAGCTACTAAATAAATAATTTGTGACCCCTAGCAAAACACAACATCCTACTCTACATCAGGTCCCTCTTCATCTCTGAGTACTTTCTTCCTCCCTTCATCCCGTCCAACATCCCTATCCTGCTCCTTCCCTTTCCTCGTTTGCCTAACATTCTCCCCTAAATTACAGCCTTCAACATCCCGCTGTCGTATGATCACCTTAGAAAAGAACTAGGGGTAAGAGTGAGAACTCCTTCCTGAGCCATAATATTTTAAGCTATTTTGTAATCAAGATTGGTGCAATAGAGAGGATAATTTATAAGGTAGAATGGTATTTTAATTCTGTCGTTGCCAAGCGCATATTTATTTCATTGTTTTCACCATTTGTGAAACTGGATGTAATACTCATATTTAACATTTAACGATTTTTATCATTTGTATCGCGGGGGCATCCGAATTTCATAAGAAAAACCTTCCCGTTCATCGGCGAGGATTTCTGTTTTATACGGCTTCGCCCATGAGATGATAATCCTTTCCCAGCGATCAGACTTGGCAAAGTGGGAGTTTTGGCAGGAAAATACACTGTGTAGGGGCGGAAGAGGCGTCGCATATGTAAGGGGGTGGGAGAAAAGGAAATAAAAAAAGCTGTCGTAACGGCCAAAGTAAAGACCGCTTCGTAAAAGGGCTCACGCGACACTCAAAGAAGACCTCAGAGAAGGAGCACTTTTGTCGAGCGAGCACTTGGGTGTGATCGGTATGGGACACTTTTTGTTTCGACTGGAGGAAATAGAAATGGTGACGGCATTTCAGGAGAGGTGCTTTTCGTGTCCTTTTGCGATATCATTACACAGTGGCAGTTCAGATCTTCATGCTTAAGTGAAATTCGCGGGAGGGAGTTCGTCTATTTCTGATTCTAACCAGTTAGGTCGTAAAGCCTCTCTTAAAATTTCGTTCTTCTAAACCTGTAAATGTGATGGAGGAGTTTGACGGCTTTTATCTGCAGAATAACTAAAATTATAAATAGTTATGCCAATCTCTTGAAAGTATATTACATACAGCCTCTAACAAAGAAAATATAATCACAATTAAAAATTGGCCAGCATTTCCATACGGAGGAAATGCCCAGTTCTTGGTCGCTTTTCCGACTAATATTTTTCCAAAATCGGATTTATCTGGTAATCTAGAAAGTTTGTTAACGCTAAGAAAAATATATTGCCCATACAGAGGAATTCACGAAATGAATGGGGTTTTGAAAACCTACGAGCGAGTTTTTATTTATTTTTTCGAAATGGTGATTTCAAACTTGGGGATATCAAATAGCTCTTGAAAGAAATATTACCACTTTGCCCCACTTCTATTGAAGAATTTCCTGGTTACTATATAAGTTTTTTCATATATGCAATCCACAAAATCTTACGATAAAGACCGCTCTACAATTTTGAGTAAAACTGGTGCATTAGTTTGATTAACTACTACCTTCCTTGAATGCGGTTCAAAAATGGAATGTCTCCTCAAAAATATAATGGTGGTTGATATTATTTAACAAATGTTTAAAGAAATAATTTGTCTCAGGCCCTTGCGTTAACTGATGTTAATAGCTCAGTTTTCTTTCCAGCTGCTTTATTTCTTTCAAATTTCTCTTTTCTACAAAAACAGTGACAATGTTCCATAGACCCTCCCCACGTTGCCAGCCTCCACAAGGGTGTGTAACTGGGGGTTTTAGGTCACAGCTACCAAGTTAACTATCGTATTATGCGTAGTAAGTTCTCTTTCTAACAGATAAGGTCTCGAAATATACGAGGTAATAGTAATTCTTCATAGCGATTTGTTTCGCAACGAGTTGGTGAGTACTCGTTACCTTATATATATATATATATATATATATATATATATATATATATATATATGTATGTATATATATGTATATATATATATATATATATATATATATACATACATATATATATATATATATATATATGTATATATATATATATATATATATATATATATATATACACACTTTTATATATATATATATATATACATATATACATAAAATCTATTTGTCACCTTTATATTTATTAGGTATTATCTTTTGGTTATTTTAAATGAAAAACAAAATAAAATGAAATATTTTCATTAGTATCAAATGTTAACCAATTTTTTGAATGACGTTTTCATTACCGTAATTATCAGAGTTATTCAGAGTTGATCCCATGAAAAATTTATTTCGGAGATGATGAGGGTCCAATTATTTCTTTGTCCGAATTCCCTCAACAAAGGTTCGATGATTTTTTGCATTTTTCTGAATTGCAGTTGACAGCTGCTTGGAGAGGATTCCTTAAGCAGCTCAGTGCTCGTCATTTGTTGGAATGTTGTTCTATTCTCGCCATTCGTTAGAAGAAAGATGATGCCCGCGTCGAGTTTTTTTTCCTCTGATCTCCCTCTAATTACCATACTTTTTCCAATTGGTCCACGACAAGAGTACTCTCCGGAGTGACGTCGGGAACGCATGATAATTATCTAACCAAACTCTCTCCTTTTATTTCTTTGTTGTGTTTTGGAAACGGGACACTTTTAGAGTGCTATTCTGATGCCAACTAGAATACACGCACTCATCTTTGACGCTATACACGAGACGATTGGGCGGAAATGGACATTCTTTCAATGTACTCTTATTTTACGATGCATCCAATTACCAAAGTATACGATGCTAATAAACAACATCAAAGATTTTACCCCATTCCTATTTTAGCTATGATTTTAAACGATGTACAAGTTAGTTATCGTCTTCATTATAGATATCAAAAATCCAAGGATTTTAATGCAATCCAATCAAGAATTTAACATGACACCCCGCGGATAGCTGGTAGCGTAATGCTCACATCCTGTAACAGTATCGCCCACAGCCTATCAATCCATTGTGGAAAGCAAAAGAGTTTGTTTGTAGCGAGAGGAACAAATCTGTTTTCTTATTCCACGGACCAATTTCGAGGCTCTTTAGCCACCGTACCCGCGAGGCATTTCCGCAGCGGAACAGAGCGAGCGTTGAGGGTACGCTTCCACTCTTAATTCAGCGTCGCGGCGCTAAAAATCGTGGAGTGGGGTGTGAGTGGTAGGCGGTGGGGAGAAGGGGAAGGGGGAGCGACACATAACGAGCACCACGGGAGGGGAGGATGATTGCCACATTGTGTGTGTGTGTGTGTGTGAGGGACGGGGGAGAGGGGGTTGTGTTTGTGTGCGCCGAACGGTATCGATTCCCCATCCCCTCTCCCAGCACCAAACACGCCCCGTCGCTGCCGCCCGAGCACCTCCAAAAACCCTGCTGGGGCACACCGGTGAGCGCGCCCATTCTTCAAAGGTTACTCGCGCTGCCATTCTTCTCGCCCCAATTCCCCCCGCCTTCTTTCTCTCTCTCTCCACCCCCTGACTGAAGTCAAGGGGCCCGTCGACCCCCGCCTCCCTTCCCCCACCCCCACCGCACCGCCACACTACCCCCACGCGAAATCCCAACGCACCGAGAGGGGATGCCCTCCCCTCTCTTCCTCCCGACCCCCTCCCCCGTTCTTTATCCTCCCTCCCGCCCACGTCCCGTTGTTCCCCAGCTAGGGCATCCGTCTCCGTCAATGCGGGAATAGCCTTCCTCTCCACCCTATTACGCCCCTTAACCCTTCCACACACCCCCTTACCGTAACCCCTTCTTGCCCCCAAAATCCCCAGCAGCCCTTAGCTAGTCCTGATGTTCTCCCTTCCCGCCCTTCGACTTCCTCCTCACCCCCCCCCCGGCCCCGGTGCCCTTCGGCAGTCAGGTTGCCCCTAAGAAAACGAGACCATTCCTCTACTCTCTTCCCTTCAACGCACTTAGCTTAATTTAATCTTAAGCGTGAATTCAAATATATCTCTCCACAATTCTCTCACCTTTCCTGGATTTAAATTCTACCTAAAGGTGAGCTTCTACTTAAGGGTTAGGGATGAAAATCTACCATTGTCTCATTGGGTTAGGGAACGTGATTAGATAATACTTAGGGAAAATAGTTTCCGTCACTCGAGTTAATCTTACTCTCGCCTGCACAAGACATACTCGAGGAGGAGTTTGGTTAATCCTATAAATGTTTGACGAGTGTGGCAATTCAAATTAATCAGGAGACGAGTAATGTATCAGTCTGGTCTTTGTCGTTCTCATTCCAGTTTCTGCCCGTAGCCATTACACCCTCTGCTAATTATGATTCCCTGGTTAAATTTAGCGAGCCTGCCTTTTGCCATTTCATACATTTAGCCATTTATCAATAATTAGATTGATGTTTTCAACGTAACTTTCGCAGTTGCACATTGATTAATTTCAGTCAAAATCCATCCACCCAACCAGTCTTCAACTCGAAGTTCGGTTTCGCCGGCGTGAGTGAAGTTATCCTCGTACGGCAAGTGTAAATTACACTTTAATGGCGTGGGGAGGAGTTCCTTCCCCTTTGCCGTCTGAAGTTTCCCTGAAAGTTTGGGTAACCAGAAAATAGGGTGACTCTACTCGTAGCTGGGGATGTCCAGAGTCTGAACCGCGGCCCCTGAGAAGACTGACGCTTTAACCGTTTGGTTACCGCGTTACTTATTAAGCTTAACGTTTAGATCATTCTCGGTCACATTCAAAAATGCACAACAAGCAAGCGGAGTTTTGATTAGATTGGTGGAGGTGTAGACCATGAAATTTTAAGCCCTATTCGTATTCGTAAGCGTATGTGTCATCCACACCAGGGTAGGCAGTCAGATTTTTTCCTTGTGGCGCCCGGGGTATTCCAGGGAAATGTGGTACCGAGAAACCACACAACTTCCGGAGTGAGAGTCACCTTCCAAGAGGTGTCACGCGGATTCGGACCCGGGCACTGAGTGTAGCAGCCAGTCGTTCTGCGTGGTTGGCTTTCACAACTATCTTGAGCTTCACGATTCACAAGACTTCAATAGACCACAGTAATCAACCCTAAGTTTAGCCTGATTTGTGAGGATTGAGCTCACGTAATACTAAGCCATGCGCTGATGCTGAAAATCACGTATCGGAGTAGGAGGGCCAGTTTCTTCCCCTGTGCTGAGTGTGATTTCCCAGGAAGACCTGGTACCC
The DNA here is from genome assembly GCF_022747635.1 of Hetaerina americana. NCBI lineage: Eukaryota > Metazoa > Arthropoda > Insecta > Odonata > Calopterygidae > Hetaerina > Hetaerina americana. The sequence goes on from NW_027286985.1 coordinate 88,311,813, forward strand.
CGAAAAATCACACAGCTCTATTAAAACTGGAGGTCCCTCAGTTGAGGTCACATGATTTAAGTCTGAGCCAATCGCTCAGTATCCCAGGGTTCAAACCGACTGTCTTAACTCTCTGAGGTAAATACGTATGATGATCAATTTATTTGCAAAAAGTACTATTGTTTTGCATTTTTATCTTAGTATCGTAAGTGTAGCCTTTATGTGCCTCATGCACGTTTCCACTGCGTCCTAAGAACATGTGGTGTTCCAGGCGAATATAGTTCCCCGTCCCTTTCTCACCCTTTGTCTTCTCCTTCTGCCACGCTATCCAACCTCACTTTTTCGTCTCCCACCCTCAGCCTTCTCTCCTCTCCTCGTTAACCTCAAGCCCTTTCAGGCCTTTCGCCACTCTTTAAATGGTCTACCGGGGCATGGGCCCTCCTCCTTCCGAGATGGCCCGACCGGCACCCAAGCGGGTAGGGGGAGGGTGGGGGGGACATTCCGCTCCCATCGCCTTCTCTCCTTCCTCTCTCGGCGCCTCATAGCCCGTCCCTCCCCTCTTCTAATTCGCTTTAAAACCCACCTCTCTCTCCCTCTCTGCCTCCTTCCCCATCGCCCCTCTCTCTCTTCCGCTTTTATAACTCTTCTACTCCCCCTTTCATAATTTATATGAATAAGAAATCTTTTAAAACCGCAGGCGGCCTAAGGTAGTTGAATTCCCCAACATATTGTTTTCACTCGCATAGAAGATGCCGTCATGCGTAAAGAGGCCCCTACTATGTTTTCCCAAGAGCAAAGTTCATTATGTTTTTCTTGCATAATTTTGCATGTGTTCAGCAAAATGTCTCTTCTGAGATCGGCGGAAGAAACATTTTTCTTCCTGTCGAAGAAGACGCCATCATGTCGTTGCTTAAAAGATGCAAGTATGCCGACATCTTTATGTTATTTTACTGGAGACATATAAATGGTCATTTTCAAGATTTATTGACAGATGGACAGGGTGGGATTAGTGGCCATTTTCTTCCTCCCCCCCCACCCGGTCCGCTAGTTGAGCCAGAAGTTGTTTTGGCATTCCTCCCCGTGATTTTTTCAAGTGTAAGGGCTAAAACATATCAAATTGTGTAGCTATCGTTGAGTAAATTGTCTCTTAGATTAAGTGAAGGGCAGAGAGCTTACAGGTTAGCGATTTTTGAGGGCACGAAATGTTTTCCATTCATCGCAAGATCAGCCAACGGAGTAAGGTTGGGCTATGATCTAGTATTACAGAAAAAATAGATATATTTTGAAAGCTTGAAAAATGAACCGTTGACAAAGAACAGCTGACCTAACACCTTCAGTCAACATTTCATCGACAAAGTGGGTGTTTTAACCCATGTATACAAAGGAGTGGCCGTTTATTGGTGGTCTTTCAGGTTAAGCAGAAAGGGCAACCATGTATTTGATATGCGCCTATCACTGTCACACCAGTCTTCTACGAATGCTACCCTGAATTTAATCTATAATCTTTTTCTTTATTATAGGAAATCTGTAGTATACGTAGAAATATGATTGTAGGCGCGTGTAATTCCAATCTGTGAGCACAATAAGAATCTTCCCACCTGAAATTATTTTATAGTCGGTTCTAAAAATAACCTCGCTTCTCGAATCTATTTTCCTATGATAATCGCATTTTCGAAGTCTGTCTTTCATCATCTTTTAATCAGTTTTTAAATCATGGATATGTAATGGAATATTTGAAGATTGTATGTTCCTTCAGCTTTGGTGGTTTTCTGGTTCTAAGCATTCAATACGAGAGGAAAATATTTTAAAAGAATTGCTATAAAAATATTGAGTCACTCAGAAAAAATACTATCATACCAGTCAACACCCGCTAACTTAAAATTGATTAAATACAGATCGAGTTACCGAATCTTTACGTGAAAATAAATTTCAAGTCAAAAGCCACTTAAGTCACAACGGTCACTTCGAAGGTCTTCGTCGGAATTTGCTGTAAATATTTCTAAAGGTAACAGCTAAATATGAGCATCGGTTATGTTTTAATAATTTTACACCATATTTTTCATCATAAATACCTGTGTAACTTTCGTTTGTTACTTTTGTGGTAAATTTGGGAAGTAATGAACTTCGGCTAGACATTTTTCTCAAAAAATTCAAACAAAATTTTATGTATTCAGAGGGGCATGTTCCAGTAGTATGTAGACATAAGTAAAATCCATAAAACTGCAGCAAAATAATTTGAAATCTCGCGGTCATATAAAGTTGAACGCCATTGGACTGAGCACGAAGATGAAATCCAAGCAAATCCATTTGGCCACAACGCCTGAGACTAATTGTTACTTTTTGGTATTCCTAATGCTGCAGAACGATCGGTCGTGAATTCTAAAGTCTGAATTTATTACCTAGAGTGCGAACTATTCAAAAGTACATTTTTGCTGCATAATATCATTATTCATACTCATTAACATATTTGACATCGCTGACTTTGATTCCATCTAATAATAATCCAAGAGCTCTCACATGTTATCGCTCTGTGATACCTGGATGATTAATGGATATTCTCTGCAAAATTGTATGTCTTGTTACAGAGAGCTTCGAAATCAAAATGCGTCAATTTTTAGTTTAAAAGCTAGCCATTGAATAAAAGATAATGGCAAGAAAATTTTGAGCATTGCATAACTTATTGTAGTATCGCGTCAATGCGAGATATTTTTGCACGCAAACCTCGTAAACCATTATGTACGCCAAGCCTCCGTACTGTAGAAATATTATTTCGAATTCTCGTAGCCTGACTATTCATGTGATGATAAGAGAATGCTAATTTAAATTTTTGCATATGAAACGCTTTTTTAGCATAGTTTTTCTTCACCACATAACCTATTCAATAGTTCTCATTATTCAGGAATTTGAAAATCGGAAATCTGGTATTGAATCACTCCCGCCACGCGGTGGCTCGCAGGTTATCACGTAGATGTGGGTAGAAAGTAGATATCGTTTCTTGGTTTTTGGTTTAAAATCATTAATATATTTATGATGAATATGCGCATGCATAAGTCTTAGCTAAATATCCCCATGCTGTCCATTACATTGCATTCCCGGGGTAGTTACAATTTTCCTTCAGATATCTCTAGGTTAGTACCCCGCCAATCACGTTGAGTTCCCCTTTTGCCTCTGGCAGGATTAAATTTAATCTTTCCTCCGTTTTCCTACCCAGTATTTCAAAACATGCGCATATCAAATCGTTTTGTAAGCCAGGAAGAAAGAGAGAAGTCTTTAATGTGAGTAAGCACAATAGTATGGATACCTCTCACCAATCTCTCCTAGCATCGTCTTGTATGGAATGAAAATGGAATTCGATATTCAATTTGGTTGGGTCATTCAGCGAGTAAATTTATAGATTACATTATCTGGTTTTGTTTGTTATTTTTTTGCAATATAATATAAATTACTTGGAATGGATGGAAGAAATTTTTTTATTACTTCTATACACCCAAGGAGGATGATAGGCTTGCTTAGAGAGGCAAGGGAATTCTTGCTGTAGCTTTATCAGCCTGTTTCCATGCAAAAACGTAGCCTAACCGGAAAGTTACCTATTATAATAAGACTGGGTGTGGGGTAACCTAGTGCGCTGAGATATTCCCTAGTGATTGGGGTCCCACTTCGAATCCTGCGTAATTTCTTTCGAAGACCCCATCTAAATATGAAAGCGGTATGAAGTCTGGTAACTTGAATTTGGTTGTAAACACCTATGATTTTTGTTAGGTTATGGTGCAAGAAACTGCCCACTCACCCCCTGTGTGAATTTCACAAGCCTCGACTTATTTTGGGGCGATTTCATAAAGGCAAATATTTACCCTCACTTTCGCGTTAATATTTGTGGCTCCGTTGCATATCATGTTCAAAATGTTGATTTATCTCTTTTATTCTGTGTTTAACATTATTAATGTCTATCCTTCAGGTGATTTTGTCTTGGAATACATAACAAATGAATCAAATTTTTTATCAATTCAACAATACAGTATTATGATTGAATACGCCTCGTAATATTCATTTCCATTCATTTTGAAAGGTTAGGCTGCCTGAAATCAGGCAAGAACTAGGCGTCCTATTATTATCTCTCGAAAGGGGTTTGCGCAAGAAACTTGCAACAGATCGTGGCGTATCGGATGTAACTTGTTAATGGAATCCTTATTGTTTATTTGTATTTGCAATTGTTGTTTGTATAGGGATGTATCAGTTGAATATCCTCGCAACGTATTTTTTAACTTCATGTAAGAGCATAAAAGAAAAAATTACAAAGTTATAGGCCATCTAACAAGTCAGTAGGGCGACAAATATGAAAACATTTTTATAAAATGACTATTAAAATATATGTATAATAAATTTGCCTTCAGAACTTTTGAAATAGGCAATAATATTTTTTTTAATGTTTAACGAGATTAATTTTCTCTTGATTACTGTTAAATATTTCCATGGTAATTCGCTTAAAAAATCTTGAACAGTTTTCAAAGTGTTTAGGCTGAAATGTCTTCTTTGGTGGAAATTTATAAAGAAATTATTATATTAAAATGTAAATATAATTGAAATACCTGTATGTAGTAGTTCGTTGGGCATCTGCCCGGCTTCTATTCCTTTTGGCGTGCAAAAACACAGCTCGTGTGGTTGCTCGTGCACCATTTCTTTCTGGAAAACCACGGTTGCCTTAGAGGAAGGTGCATTATTTATAATTATTACGTAGAACCCTGCAAGCCACAACCGGGTTTGTGGCAGGGGGTGCTTACACACCCGACTACTGTTGACCCAAAATAATCTTCCCCCTAGCGTGGTCGGCCAACGCTATTCTGATCCCTCATCGCTCGTGGGAAAAATAACGTCTTAAATTTATTTGTTCTGCACTTAATTTCCGTAATTTTATTCACATGATCTCTCGATTCGTAGTACGATGGGGCTAATAATATAAGTTCAATTTAATCGCTAAAGAGACCTCCTGCTAATTTATAATATATATATATATATATATATATATATATATATATATATAAGAGATAATCTGTAATTTAATCTTTTCTCCGTGAGTGCTTCACAACTTACCTCCTCTTATAATTGTGATATGATGTGTGAATTTCACATGAAATATAGGGCGTAGTACGAGGTGAGTTCTACCATAACCTATTAATCAAATTTTGTGCCCATTACTCTAGTTATGGCCTATTATACAAAATAACTTTTAAGTTGAAGTCATCTATTTCTTATGCATGAAAGAGTATAATGAAGTCAGAGTATTAAGGTTAATTGCTAATTGAATTTCTTCATTCTAGTCCACGCTCTTCCTTGGCCTATATATTAGGACGGTTCAAAAGTTTTGAGGCCGTGTTTAGAGCGAATTTTCGTGTATGTACAGTCGCTTGTTGTCCTTAGCTTGACTTGTCCGAGTGAACACGTTGGAATTTGCATCTCATCTGCATCATGGCCCGAGAGGAGTTGCTGCGGTGGAGCTTGTTCGTGGGACGCTCAAGAGCTCCGTCCTTGCCCTCCTCCGAGAAAGGATTCCCTTCCGCCGTAAAAAATAGTGTTGAGTTCACATTATGGGTAGAGAGACTCGGAAAGATGCCATTAACAAGTTATCTCCGATACGCCACCATACAGTATTTCGCAAGTTCTAAATGCAACCTTCTTTGAGAAATAATAATAGGACGACTCGTCCTTGCCTGATGTCAGGCGTCCTTGGCTTTCAAAAATAAATGGAAATGAATATACCGATGCGTATTCAATCACAATATTGCACAAGTGATAAAAAATTGAATTTCTTTGCTATTCATTCCAAGACAAGATTGCCTGCCAGTTTCAGTTTATCTGTTTTTTTATGCATGAAAGAATAAAACGTAGAGTATTAAGGTTAATTGCTAATTCGCATAAACGTTTAAAATCGCAAACTCATCACTACTAAGTTAAAATATTGACAAAGCACAATGCAAAAAGCATAAAGGTTTAAAGGAATAAAGGAGAAATAATGCTACTACTATGTATTTCTTGTTGAAATAAATTAATTTCCTCTAATTTGAACTTATTGGTTCAAAGAAAAAAAAATTCTGAAGTACAAATGTTCAGTTTATCGGTTTCAAAGTTTTCAAAACGTTTTTCTAACTCTCATTGTAGCTCAGGCTTGGTAAGCGTTTTTTTAACAGCTGTAACATTTTAATTTGGTCGTAAACATCACATTTGTAACCCGAAGACCTACGGCTCATCATACATGTCTGCTGTTATCACTTGATAAATGTCGCAAAGGATCCCTCACGATTGTACTAGCGTCTCATTTAGATATTTTCATTCTTTTAAATTATACCGCTTAAAGTTAGCAAAAATTTAGTATTGGAGAATCAGATTCTTTGGGGCCTATAGAAGATTGGACTTCCGTAAGTGGAAAGGCGAATAATGCGTATAAATGCGTGCTTTTGGATGAAATAAAATGGGCTGAAGAAGGAGAATACTGAAGAACGTGGACTGCGCGATCATTGCCAAAATGCCGGCGAACGCCGATGCAGCAGTGAGGACGGTGATCCGAAAGTTTGCACGAATGCGAATTTGAAGAGCTTTGCTCGGTTCAACGAAATAATCCCTCCTCTTAAGAAATCGATTCATCTCCTTCGGAGTCGTAGTAGAAAGGTCCGCTCTGCTTAGCTGAGACTTCAGCAAACAAACCAGCATGTTGCTGCTTGAGTTCTTTTTTGCGATCTTTAAAACCTGCTGGCCCAGCAACTCTTTTGTATTTTGTCAATTTTTTTCTTGACTGAATTATCAATGCTGGATTCCTATTCTGACGGAGGTAAATGCGTTTTATTGTGAATGATGATTAGTAGTACAGGGAGTGAGAAGATGTGATTAAATCTGTGTTCGATGGTAAAGAAACAAGAATAAATGAAGAAGTAACGCTATGAGTCACATTTAAGTTAGTCCTTTAAAAACTTTATTACGAGAAAGAAATTTATAAAATTAATGACAATACCGCAGAAACCATATCCAAAAGAAACTATATTATGTTACTTTTCGCCGGCCGAGAAGCGATGGAAATTTTTTATGGAAAATAAGAACTCTGAAGATGATTCGCAATAAGAAAGAAAGAAGTGATGGAAAATTGCGACGTGGAGATAAAAACAAACAGAAGGCAATGCCCTGTGAAGGAACAAGAGCAGTCAACAGAAATATAAAACCGAGACTATAAAGCAGTGGAAGTGGAAAAGCCTTTATTTTTCTTTGAGAAGCCGTATTAAGAGTGATACGAGGAGGAAGCAGCTAGATACTTAGTAGAATGCCACAAGCCAAGAAATAAATTGTATGAAGATTGGCGAAGTAACATGTACAGGGTTCGTCCGGAAAATAAGTGTACTGAGCTCAGGAAAAAAATTTATTACACTTTTACATATCTTAAGCTAATATTCCTCAAAATAGGACCCTTGTGAGTCGATACACTTGTTCCAGCGGCGCTCCCATTCCTGGAACGCTCCCGCGAAGGCATCATCGGGAACCTCTCGAAGACTCGTCGTCGACCTCTTCTCTGCCCTCCACGAACATCTTGTGCCACCGAAAGATCATGTTTCTGGACATGGCTGACTCCCCGTAAGCCTGGTTAATCATACCGACAGTTTCGGTAGACGATTTCCCAAGCTTTACCGCAAATTTGATGGAATAACGCTGCTCCAAAAACTTCGGCATCGCGTTCCGTGACGTGGGTCGAGCGTGGAGGTTCGCGTTAACAGAGCTCCTCACCACACCACAGCTCAGAGCCGACTGCCTTTTTCAGCGTCGCTTGCCAACATACCCCCCTCCAATCGCAGCCCATCAGAGCGGTGCTGGGCGCGCCTAGAGCGGCGCGCCCAGCCCAGGAGTCAGTACACTTATTTTCCGGACGAACCCTGTAAGACACTGAAAAGGCAAAGGGGTAAAATCCACGGCCATAGTCTGAGCCAGGATAGCTTACTGAATACGATTATGGGAGTCAAAGTGAAAGGGAAAAGCTAAGTAGGGAAACGAGAATACATGGAGACGAAGAAATATTAATGCGTGAAGAGATTAGCGGGTTTGTCGACGGGATAAAATGGAATGGTGAATGCGTCAAACAGACCTTAGGATCTATGAGCATTATGATTGATGACTATGATTATGGTCCGTAAAATGGAAGCGATAATCGATTTATAAAATATTAATGTGCGTTGATTAAATATAGAATAATGACTAAACATGCAATGTAAGATTATCGGAACGTAGAAAACTTCTTTGTAAGAACGTAGAAAAATCTTTGCACCACGGTGCTATCGAAGTGTTACATTGAATTATGGTACTAAGACTATGAATATTAGATGAGTTAACAAATATGGAGATCCTTCGAAAGAATGAAGGCCATCTTACACCCAATAAAACATTCTAGCCGAGAAGGAATTGTGTATTGAGCACTAGATGCGACGCAATAACCTTACAAGGGCCAAAGTAGAAGGATAAATGAATGGAAGTAATTTTAGAGGGATGCCGAGGAAGGAATATATGAAGCAGAACATAAAATTTGAGTGGGAAACCACAAGTGTGGAGATGAAGAGACCAGCTGAAGATTGATACAAATAGGAAAAAGCAATAGTGGCAAACAAATCAAGATATTGATGATCAAAGGATAAAAATATTAATAATGTCCAATGTCTTTTGAAGTTTTTATCATATCATACGTATTTACGTGTAACATTAGATTGATAAAACTCTGAAAAGGTGTATGTATACAAGTAGACGTAAAGCAAACTCTCAAAGCTCTTAAACTCCCATATAGAAAGCACTGAGCTAATTAATTCCGATGCGCGCCTTTTACTTGTGGTATTTAATTAAATACTTTTTACACGCAGAGCACAATTTTTTCTCCAGCTAATATATTTTACCGAGTGCCCTCCATTTATGTTAATTTTCTGATTTATTTTATACAATTTATTACTTTTCTGATTCCGTTTTGCAAATGATCGCATGTGAAGAGCGGAATAACAACTACATGTTTGCTTACTCAATCTTTAAGAATCAGGCACGCCCCGTGCGATTTCCCGTAGCGCAGCGCGACATTGAGATAATACTAATCAAGCTTAAAAGGGTATGGGTTTCTTGTTCTATAACATATCTAATGAGTCCCTTTGGATGGCAATTGTTAGACTTAATTTTTGAAAGGTAAGTTATCAGCAAGGCCAATTAAGATCCCGAGGATAGTGAGAAGAATTCTTTCTAAAACTATTCCGTAAAAAATGGTGTGTTTGATGTACACCTTCCCTTGTAAGCTACAGGAAATGTCTTAAAGGAATGGATTGAAAGTGAGGACGAGGGGAGATGATGGGAGAGGAAAGCCCAGCGGATTGGAAAGGGTATTGTCCGCCTGGGAGAGTGTGGGGGGAACGCGGGGTAAGAGACGGCCGGGGGTCTTTGGGCAGCAGGTGACGCGTTGGTGGGCGCGGATAGGTCCGGAGGTGATCGGTTTTCAGCATCGAGGGGGGTTCCAGAGAAAGGGAGAGAAGCAGGAGATAGAAGGGGGGAGAGGGAAAGGGCACACAACCCTGGCCAAATTTCGACGGGCTCTCAATTTTTTTTACAGCTCTATCGAATATCCCAAATATACATGATGGAAAAAATCGTATCCATAAGCGTTGGTGCTTGTACAAGAGCTACAAGAAATGTCGATCTCTCATGTATTTGGAAAGATAGCGTAAGGACTGTAAATATATGACAGTGGATCACAATGTGAATACTCATGTTGATTGGTGGGAGGTGCTGTATGGGAGATGTTTAGGGTTTGTTCGCCTTCCCTTCTGAGAGTCGAGAGAAAGGTTAGAAAATCTCCAATTGAAAACTTTGTTGGACATGATAGGAAATAGAACATTATAACATCTTCCGCAATGTCGCATTTAACGTTTTGATCGTTATTTCAAGAGAATCTTTCAATTGTTTGGACGAATGAGCTAAAGGTGAAGCTCAAGGAATGTGTTTAGTGGAATAGTTTAGCATGGTTTAGCAGCTCGTTTGATTGGCCTATCTTTATTTTGGTTTAGGCGTAGGGATAGTCCAATACAAGGCCATTTAATATTGTCGCACTGCATCGAACTCCATAAAACTCCAAGTATGTTATTAGTTTATTCAATTTATTTACGTACGTTAGTTCACGGAGTTGAGTATTAAAAATTAGATATTAAAATGTTTACTCCGTTGAAATGACTGTTAGTAAACTCATTTTAAGTAACTGTAGCGACATCTCCCGTTATCGTTTGAAAAATATAATAGTTTTACATAAAAATTGCTGCTTCCTACATTTTTATTGAATTTTGTTTTAAAGAATATCGAAAAGGAAGATAAGGATAGCTGTTTTCTTGTAAGTATGAGATATTCTTCCTCTCGTATGACGCCTTCTCCTATAAGGCGTTCAACCACTGATTGGAAGACAGATTAACAGGCAGCCACATCTGTAATTTGTTTATGATCCAAGTTGTGTGATTTAGGTTCTTACTGGGAAACCGCGTGCGGCTCATAGAAAAGGCCTTACTCCCTTTTCTGTATATTTGTGTGCATTTATGCATTGGCGTGTGTGTGTACATATATACGCATACAAGAATAACTAATAAATAAAAATATAATACTTCACCGTGAACCGATAACTTATTGAAGTATATGATATTAATGCTATTTGACGAGAAGAGAACACGTTAAATGCAAAACCAGTATCTCGTAAATTCACATGGATAAGAGAATATAGGATCGAGAGAACTCAGCCTGAAATTTCCAATTATTTCCGCCTGCATGAGTACTGCCCCTTCGAATTTCCCTTTACTCGTCGAGGAGGTCTCATTCTAGTGTCGGGTTATTCGTCTATTTTCCCAAATCAGAGCGCTGGCTGGTACGTATTCCGATGAAGTGGAGCGTGCCCGTGTTATCGGAGATGACTCCAACCTCGCATCGGAATAATACGTCCGATCCCAAATCTCTCTTCCCAAGGTAAACATGCCTTGTATGCTCGAGGTAATGAAAAGTCACAAACTTAAGCTATTGTCCATCCAAGATGGAAACACATCCATTCTGTAGGGTTTTGCATGCCCTAATGATTTTAAAAAATGTTGATCACAGAGCTATCATGTATTTCAAAACAATTGGAAGGCTTTAATTACATGTGCTGATTGCCGATATTATTAACGGAAAAAGATGATCGATTTTTTAAATATATTTTATTCATGGATTTACAAATACTTTTAGCGGAATATTTTTAATGCATGTAATTTTCACGGACAGTGCTTTATTAAAGCCCTGGGGTTGCAATTGGAATGTAAATTTTGGTCTTGAAGATATTCTTGTGCAATTTGAAATCTATTGAGCTGAATTTAATATTAAATTCCTCTTTTATTTATCTTTCCTGATTCTACTGAGAAGTCGCAAAAATTATTTCTTAAGTGGCACCCTTTTGATAAATCTTCACTTGTTTTCCCCAGACGTCTTACCCTAGGCAGTGCCCTCGGAGTAGGGATAGGGGCTGCAGGTACGGTGGTGCTGTCATCCGACAGCACCTGGTACCTGTTGGAGACGGGGATGGTATCTGCCTCCGCAGAGTCCAATCCACGCCGCAGCGTTACCTTCCCCTTGCCCCGAGAGACGACCCTCCAATCGTCCGACCTACGGACGTGAGACACTCCCTCGTTGGGAGATGGGACACGGGGTAGGTCTCTAATCGCCCAGCCACGTGTTGCATTCGGACGAATCCGTGCACCCATATGGGCGTGGCGGGTTTTCGTATTCCCACCCCGAGCACCATCTCTCCTGAGGGGAGTCCTCCGGCCAGCGATCTCCGATCGAAGCTCCCGCACCATTCTCTCCAGCATGACGATATGGGCCCTTAAAGCCGCGCATTCGCCAGTGCCTTCGAGCATGGCAACAGGGGACCTAGATGAAGCCATCTTAAATAACAACCGAGTTCCCAACAAAAGCTAACTTGTATACGCTACGCTAAAATTTCTAAGAGGGGTTAGTTAAATTTACCTCAATCAATAAGTTACGCTTTGGAAGATAGTAAAGAAAGGAAAGAAAAAAGATGGTAAAGAAAATAAAGCACTCACCGATAACCAATTAGATTCGACGGACAAAAAGTGATAGGTGTATATGATAATGATGAAAGTGATAGGATAAATGATAGGTGTATATAGCAAGATGAACAAAGGTTTTGTGAAAAATTTGCAGGAGCTTGAAACTTTTGCATATTTTAGCATAATTTCTTAAATGCGACTTGAAGCATTTTTGCTGTTTTAATAAGCAGAATGTACGTTTCCAACCCTCTCAGTTTTACTATTTTCTGTATTTTTATATGTTTATGATCTAATGCCTTCTCCTTTATCGGCATTATTATTTCAAATATGTCAAATTAAAGGTAAATATTATTCAGCACCCTACCTTGGCCATCTATTTTGTCATTTAGTTTGTCTAGGCCATTAAAAGGCTGAGGCTAAAACAATAAAAATAACAAAATTAGTGGCAGTAAATTTTTCGTGTAACTTTTCATTACAAACTTGCTTTCGAATATGTAGAAAATGATGCTATTATGACTCACATCATGTCAGTTTTTATCAGTAGTACTATTAATTGTTTTTAATGATTTTGGTTGGATTACGCAAAATTATTCCATATTGTAGTACTTCCAAGCTCTTCTTCCTTTTTTAAATTCCCCTCCACTTGGATTATGTTAGAAAATCATTTTTCCGTTCCGCATGCATTTAGGCTCCATTCTAGCTTCCTAAAGTGCCTTTTCACTACTTCCGTGTAACTGCTCACCCTCGAATATCCCTGTAATGCAGTTGAAAAAAACGTGGTCAAAGAATTTAAATTAAATGTACATGACGTCATCTACAATCCTAAATAGAGCCCGCTTCAATAGAGCCATAGTAAATTGGCCAATCGCCCCACCACTTTCAACGTTTCATTGCCCTGCTCATTAATTGGTCGTGGCTACCTCTTCCCGCATTTCAATCTCGTTAATTGTCATATCTCAATGCAGCCCTACGTTCCTTCCGAACCCACATCTCCGTCGGTGCTCTTCCAAATCGCTCTCCGCCCCTCCATTTCGTCCCACAACCCTCGGGGAATACGGCCCGCGGCGCTCCATTCTTCGGAGCGCTCCCGAGGTCGGCGAAATTGCCACCTTCCCCGCGGTTTCGAGCGTAGTACACCGCTACCCCACTTTTTATCGCCTTTCGTCGAGGGAGAGTGGAGGAGGCAGGGGGAGGCAGGGTGGGGGAAGGAAGGGGGCGATTGCCAAATCCTTTTGCCCCTCGGAGCGGGTTTTTAATTGAACGGGACCCTCTCTCGCGCCCTCTATCTCCCTCTCTCCCTTTCCCATTCAGAATCCCTTTTGAGTTCTTCCCCCTCGTGCCTCGGGGACAAACCATCCGGCCTCCTGCCGCCACACCTCTCCCCTCCCGCCGACTCCATTCTACCCTTTATCGCCTCGTATCCTTTCACTCTCTGCCCCTTCCCTTTATTCCGCCCGCGCCATTATTCTTGCGTCCCTTCTCTCGTAGTGCACTTTGTGTCGGCAATTCTGTGTCATCTATGATATGCCTCCTGGTGTCGATTTGTCACTCTATCTTTCCCCATCTCATAAGTGTAAATAGCCTTGAAAATGCCAACAGAACGGGGAAGATATGCGCGAAATTCTTAAAATATCTATTAAAACATCTCAATCAAACTATGCCTAACTAGTTGTTTCAGGAAAATGTGAATTGAGGTGATTGCAATCAGCTATATAAAACTTTTCGCACATGAAGCCCTTGTTGTCTTTTCAATCAATGTTGCCTATGTTTTCGGATAAGGCATTTGAATGATTGCCCCATTCCAGGCGAGTTCACTTATTGATGACATATTTTTAGTATTAATTTCTTAGCTAATATTTCCGACGGGTCCATCATATCAGTTTAAAAAATATTTTTTAGATCTGCCAATATATTTAAATTTTTTTGGAAGGGACGAGTGTAAAATCAAATTCTCATCCCTTCCACTATTCTTAAAAAAATTAAAGACACACTCCTTACGCGAGTTGAAAAATTGCCGAAATGGTATCTTTCGGTGGGTGGATATTAGCCAAAAGTTAGCCAGTTTATATTCTTTAAGTCCAATAGTTTATTTAGGATTTTCCAACAAAAACCTATTACATATACGCAGAAACTCAACTATAGAAACACCAAGATGGAAATCATTCCGAAAATGGCCTGAGCATGTTCAAATGTCCAAACATGTAATTCCGTTGAAATTCTGTTTTTGCTCCAGCCAATGAAATGCCGAAACATTTAAAAAGCCAGAAAATAACAGTTTATTCATGTTGAAGGACTAATTATAAGATTTCAAACATACATCCCTGAAAATTACCATTCAAAGGCAAGGAAATAAATTCTATCCATTTAGATAGCTCCAAAGGAGAACAAATGACAAAGATATAGCGTTCAATGCATGTTACGTTAGATGAATAGACATACATAGTTTTCTGTTTCTGTAGTATCTTCGCATATTCATTAACGTCTTCTCCGTTTGAATTCTTTTTGCGCGAGAGAAAAAGTCTTTCCAAGAACTTAAAGCATTCTCTCCATTTTCATACCGCTCTTCTTTTTTCCCTTTCGGCCGCCATGATTTTTTATCGCATTGGTCCAGGGATGCGTTTCCACGCAATTTTTATGCCTTCCTTACATTTTTTTGCATGCGTCTCAGTTTTTAAGTGCATTTCCCCTGAAGCGATTATGGGACTGCCTCAGGAGAGTTTATGCTTTTCTAAGCGTTCTTTTTTTCTCCACTGTAGGAATAGTTTCATTATTTTCGCGGGAACACAAGAATGGCGGTCGCCATTTTGCGAGCTAATGAATCCAATTTTCCGCTCTCTCTTCCATCCCACCTTCCCCCGTACCCTTGCTCTCCCTTCCCTTCTCCCCATCCTTGCCCTTCCGGCCCCATCCTTCCTCTCCCTCCCCATTCTATTCTTTCGCCCACACATCCTTGGTCCCTTCCCTCCCTTCGTTTCCTGCCGGGTACGAATGTTCGACCTCCTCCTCATTGTCAGTTGTGTCAATCGTAAATAATGCATGGTTGAAATGAGATATCTTCCCCCGAGAGAGTACGAGAATGCTTCATAAATACAATGTTTCCTCATAGTTAACTGTCTCCGTCCCAGAGCAATTTTATCACTTTCAGATTTGTTTATTACTCTTGTGATCATTCCTGAAATTTTTTAAATTGTTTTTTTTTAACCCGCTACGCAATTTATATTTATTTTTAGTCACCGATTACGACCTATGAATGGTATTTTTTAGGTAAACCTGAAGTAGTTCAGAAATAATAAAAGTATCACTTCATTCAGAAAATCAATTGTTAAAGGCCACCAAGCCCCTTAAGCGTTTTCATTACATTGCCCTCTTCATTACTTGATCGTGGTCACCTGATCTCGCATCTTAATCCCGTTAATTTTACATTTCAATGCCACTCTACGTTAGTTTAGAACCTATATCTCCAGCGACTCTCTATTGAATTATCATGAAGGTTTATTTTTAGAAATATCAAAGCCGAGGTAAAGGGATTCAGCAATAAAATACATCAACCATGCCCTTAATTCTACTTAGAGTTTTTCTTTTTGTTTCACTCTGATTCTTCTATAATATCCAGTAAAACGCCACGTACATCTTTTAGCTTTTGTAAATTGAATGTGAGATTATCAGCTCGTGAGACACAAGCGTGCGACCGAACTGTTGAAATTTGGGAAATAATCCGTGCCCAAAATTGCATCGCCAGATAGTTGATAGTGACAAATAGTGACAGAAACTTCCGAGCATACGGATGCAACGACTTGATTTTCAGGATCAATATCCCCCACGGTAATTCACGAGTCAAGCACAGGAACGTCAGTGTCAATGTAGGACCTGGTTCTTTTAAAACCGAAGAAGAGTTTTCCTAGAAAATACGCACAGAAAGTATCTTATCCTTAATTGCGCAGTTTTCATTTGCATAATTAGTAACTCTAACTGAAACATATGGAACTATAATTAAACTATGGTACACAAATCGTATAAAATGTTTAATAATTCCACACGCGGCATATTCCTCCCTGTGGCAAGTCATTGTCACGTTATGATAGCTATTTAGGCAATTCTTCCTGAAAATATACGATCTAAAGTTCGCTTAGCAAGCCGGAAGTGTTGTTTTACAAGGTTTTTGTCATCACTAAGATTATTCCAACAAAAGGTAAGTATGATGACGTTTCCGAAACAACCGGTAGGAGTGTCAGAGATAATAGTGAAAAAAACGGAGGATGGTCTAGGCGAAGTGAATAGAATGTTTTGTATTTGAGACAAAACGAAATGGGTGCAATCTTTTTGCACATGATGGGAGATGTTAGTCGTTGATAATAGAGCATCTGGTAGTTAAGATGTTCTTTAATTCTAAATGAATGGATAGCGTTTAATAAAGAAAATGCGATTCATTATTTTCTAAATTTCTCTCCGCCCGCATCACATATGAGATATGAGTTTGCATTTGACAAGTTTTGAATGTAGTTGGTAACGCACCATGCGATGAAAGCATTAAAAGGATAAAGGGTGAAAAACGAAGTAATGTAGTTTGAGTTGAAAGTCGCTCTGGAGGAAGAATAATAGTATTAAAAGTAATGCCTCTGAGGTTGTTGACAAACTACGAGTATTTCGTGGCGTTCAAGTGAATAATAATCATGAAAACGTATGGGAATGGTAAAAGGACCATTCGTATCAAATACAGAATCTAAGTACATCACCATTTACAGGTATTATTACGCGCACTGGTTGTTAATGTCGAGGAATAAGGTAAATCTTACTCCCAGAGTAAGGTGACATGAGAAAGTGACATTCTGAGAGTTTTAAACATTGATAAAAATAAATAATGAAAAAAGAGACCGAATTTTCTGAAAAATTAGCAATTAAAAATGAGGTTTATCCACAGTGGGACTACGTAAAAAATGCAAACTCTGCCGATACAGTGAAATTTTAAAATGGGTGTTTAAATGACTCCTCATCATATAAATCACTCCTCATTTTATTATTTATGCTTGATCAAATTTTTTTAACAGGCTCTTGGAATTATACTTAACGTTTGTTGAAAGAAAAGGGTGGAAAGTGCGTGCATAAAAATTATTTAAAAAATATGCTTTTCAATATACAAGGAGTGTTAAAATGTGAAATACGTTTGAGGCATGTCACATGAAGTTGACTGTTGAGTTTGTATTAGGCACGAAGTAGGTAGTACTGATAATATATCATTGTATGCATTGCCCTTCATTATACACCACTATTTTTGTTTACTTATAACTCGACTGTGGGGACGTGGAGTATAGCGTTTGGTAGAGCCCAGGAGTAGAATGTTGGACCACTGACCGTAGGGTCCGGGTGCGATTCCCAGGCACGCCTCTCTGGGAATCCTAAGCTTAACCTCAGCGGTGTGATTTTACTGTACGACTACCAGAATGTCTTAGGAAACCATAGCCGGCATAAGGAAAGGAACTGCCCTCTCTATCCTGTAGGGTGAATTTCACATACCGTTGGGCTTAGTACTGGGTGAACTCTTTACCTAGAGAGTCCACCCATCTAGATATCACCTACCAAACCGATCTTCTAATTGATTACTAGCGGATGACTCCGTTAAAAGTTACTGTTGCGGCATCTCCCGCAGTTTCTTTGGAATTTGTCAAAGTAAAACACCATAAGTGTTTAGAGTTGGCTTTAACCTCGTGGACTGTGGCGCGTCGCGCACGACTACGAATGCCTGTGACATTTTATGTACGGTATTTCGTCACAACATCTTGTTCCTTTAAAGCCCCAAAATTTCAGAGTTTAATAGGACGCCTCGGTAGCTTAAGTGGCTAAAGCACTCGACCGGATATTGAGGGATCTGGGTTCGAATCCCAGTCAAGGCGAATGATTTTTACACTCTGAAATTGTTGCATTGATTACTGTGTTTATGGCGTATTTTATTTCGACTTTCTTTCTTGTCCAATGGCTACACACCTCAAACGCGTGCCATTTAAGCACGCCTCGTAAAAAGAGATTAAAAGCCGTGCAAATGCTGAATGGGCTGTGTATGGAATATCAAAAATAACAAAAATTTAGCGTTGATTTGGACAGCCAAATAGTTTGTCGTAGAATTAGTTACAGTGAAATATGTTATTTAATGAGAAGGCGTTTGAAAATACTTATACATGCATCAAAAATACTTACTCGAATAATAAGTCGGAGGATGGAAAGGAAAACTGAATTTAACCTATCGGAAAACCAATTTGACTTTGGTAAGAACAGAGGAACCAGGGAAGCCATACTCTTTCGGACAATCATGATAGAGAAATAAATATATGTGAAAAAGCCACTGTATGTGGCATTCTTGGACTTGGAGAATGCCTTTGGGAATGTGGAATGGAACAAGATGTTTGGACTGCTGGAAAAACTCGGAATAGATTGCAACGACAGATGCATTATCTATCAGCTATGCAAGAAGCAAGTAGCCACAATTCGAATGAGAGATGGAAGCCATGTAGAGGCTAAAATTAACAAAGGAGTTAGACACGGATGCGACCTCCCGCCTGCAACGTTCAGCATGTACCTGGAGGAGGCAATAAGAGAAGCACAAGGCATCGGATTAAACGGGATTAGGATCAATGGAGAAGAGATAAACATGCTGCGCTTCGCCGACGATATTGCAATGATAGCAGGAAACCACAAGGATCTTCAAAGGCCACTAAACGTATTGGATCAAGTTCTACAAAGATACAACATGAACATAAATAAGAAGAAGTCTAAAATCCTAGTATGTGGAAGAGGAATGTGGAATACAGTAGTCACAGTGAAAGAACAAAAATTAGAGCAAGTGGATTCCTTCACCTATCTTGGAATTACCATCACATGGGACGGAAGAAGTACTACAGTTATCAAATGAATAATAACTCAAGCTAAGAGAGAATTTACAACGAAATGACAACTGCTGTGTTCAAAGAAGATAGAACAACAGACGATAACACAACACGTGAAAACATTTGTATGGAGTGTGGCACTCTATGGACCAGGAGCATGGGCCATCGGAAAAAGTAGACCATAAAAGACTAGGAGCCTTCGAAAACTGGTGCTGAAGGAGGATGCTTAATATCAAATGGACGGATGAATAAGAAATGAAGAAATATACAGAGGAATAGATTAAGAACGGACCTTATGGAACACCATAGAGAAAAGGATAACTAGATGGATTGGCCACACCCTGAGGCACAATGGATTCGTGAAGAAAATAATAGAAAGAAAAATAGAGGGAGAAGTTCCAAGGAGAAGGCCAAGGGATAAATACATGGAAAAATAAAGAAGAAATCACGTTGCAAAAAATACCAGAAAGCAAGCCATTTAGCATCAGATAGGGTAGGATGGAGGGCTGCAATCAACCAGTCATAGGATTGAACGACCAATGATGATGCGTTTGAAAGTTGACTAAACGTGATTGGTGTACGTGGGGTATTGGCATGTTTGGGACAACAATGGTAGAGGAATTGCAAAATATTCATGGGGTCACGAGAAAATGTGCATCCGATTCACTGACAAACTGATTCAAAGACAATATAAAAATATATGATTTCTTTTCTTTGGTCCGCTGATGTCGAGGGAATGGACGGGAGCCTAATCAGTAGGCAGATATGTGAAGGCGAATAAATGGTGTGAGGAGGAATGTTACACATGTATGAAAAAGGTAATGAGAAAATGTTGTCCAAAAAATCTCTAGGAATGAAATATTTGAGGACTAGGGTACGGAAGAACACTGTGAAGCAATAAATATGAACGTGAAAGAGTTTGAATAAGTATGCAAGGATGAGAAAGTTTGAATGCAGGTGGTAAAATAGTTCCTCCTAAACCAGAGATTGTTAAACGCCTCTTTTTGACTGTTGTTCTTAAAACAGCGTCAAATGTCTCCGTGTGCATCTTCCTTTTGCAGACTACGTTTTATTTTTCATGGATGGCCTCCAAAAATACCTTGGCCTACCTTCTCCCGTTTCAATTCTTAATAGGGAGTCGCAGGAGTTCTATTGTGCATTGAAAATTACGTGAATACATCAAACCTATCTATTTTATAATTTTGGATCTAGGCAGTTTTTAATTTTGCTAACATGTCAACAGAGTTAATCTGGTGGATAATATTTACTCCCGGCTGTTAACCGAAAGGTGTTAGTCAGTTCGAGAGATTTGATTAATGGTATGGGGTGTAATCGCTGTTTTGTCGCTCCCTGGGACGGCTGACTGTTAGGCAAGAAGGTTTACAGGAATACTATGGCCTCACGAGTATAAGCGTCCGAACGCAACAATTAAAATAAAAAGTTTACAAAGTGATACCTGCAACATTAGCTTTAATCTTTTCTGCATTTATATTTTGGCGGAAATAATTAAATGCGATAAATAACGCCTACCACAATGTAAAATGGGTATTATTAAAAGAACATTTAACTTTATGCTCCTCATATCTCTGGAGAAAATTCATCTCTGCAAATAACCAAATTTAAAGCATCTAAATTAGCTGAACCGTGCTAACCTAAGAATTATTTAATCAAATGTGAATGCTTATTAATTATCCGACCAAAGGGACTTCAAAATAACTGCCTACAGACTATAGGTATTTAGGAACCTAACACACATTATTTCTTTTAGTTAAGTGCGAACTTTTATATTACAGCGGTAAAACTTCTGCACACCACATTAAAGTCACCATGTCAAAAGCTATTCTATTAAAGATCATTTTATCAAAGCCAAATAAAGCATTATTCGTTGGTATTGAGATAACAGCTTAATGTCTTCAGAAGCTTTAAGGTCTTCTTGAATACAGTTTGACGTCCAAGTCATGAAGTTCAGAGAGGAAAATTATTGCCTTTTTTCCTCGTTTCTTATTTTACGCTTTTGCACTTATCTCCCCTTCCTCTCTCATTGAGCAGATTTCATTTCTGCACCGACAGACCGCATCCTGCGCTTATTTCCCTCCGTCCCTTTTCCCTAGGTTTCAAAAAGTGGCTTTATGGACGCGCCATCCGCCGTTCTGTGCGCCCATCTCTTTTCCCGACCTGATCCCATTCCCCCCTCCTCCTTCCAGCCTTTTCCCTCATCTTTCCTCCCCCCTTCTTCTGTCCCTCGGCAATCGCCCCCTTTCTCCTCCTCCCGCTCGCATCCCTTATACGTAAACCTCCCCCCGCCCACTTCTCCGCTAAATGCTTATAAGTCTTCCCCACCTAACCAGACGCTTCCGAAAAACCCCGTAAACTCACAAGCGCCGTAAAAACCGCAGGTTTTGATATCGGAAATTCCGACGTCCAGCGTCGTTGTGCCTCCGGTCTTCCGGCCCGTAAAATGGAAAGTTTTGCCGCGGAAGCTCTCTTTCTTTTTAAAGCCTTCCTGTCCGGAGTGAGGGCTTAAAAACGCCTTAGTCCCCAGTGGTCTGCCTCCCCTCCCTCAAAGGACGTCCCACCAAAGGACCCTTTTTACTCTTTTCTACTCACGGTCTTACGCCTTTTTCTGGACCTCTCCTTTTCGTCCGATACGTACACCTAATGCTCCGGCCAAAACTTTCATTAATAACATCCAGTCAACACTATAGGTGCCCAAGAAAATTTTCAGATACGAAAAAGTGTTGCAAATGTTCTGTTTGAATTGTTCATCATTTACTGCAACGGTGTTGAAGAATGACTAGCGTTAAATTTACCGTTCAGAATCCAGGCGACTCCCATGTGACGACGCAGTTCCTGGGTGGGGACCCAAGTCAATCTTCATTTTCTCCCGAACTAAGACTTAAGACTGAAATTCTCTCGGGTCTTCCAACGGCTTACTGCCGACGTTTTGAAAACCGACTCGGTCAACTTCCTCGGGGCTTTTGAATAATATCTTCGTTCAGGAGCCCTGAGGACGAAGACCGTGTCGGTTTTCGAAATGTCGGCAGCAATGGTAACACTAACCCAGTGGAAGACTCGAGAGAATTTCACTCAATAGATATGCCGAGAGGCAACGAGATATTTCCTCAAGACGTGTGAAACTCACGCGTTCAGGGAAGTGAGAATCCAGAACCTTATCCGGTGTCACCAGTTGGTTTCCTACGAAGTTCTATTGACCAGAAAATCCCGCTCATTTTTATAATTTTACGTATTAATTTTTCATCGACATCAAACAGTGGAGTTTGCAGAGGAATGGGTTTTACCTGTATGTAACATCGGGGAAGTTTTTCTTCCAATAAGAGGATGGAAGTGGAATTTTTCGGAAATATACCTTAAAAAATGTAACCTAGCATTATTGATAGCATTTTCTTACTGGTATGACCAATGAAAATTTTTAATAGCATTTTTCTTGTTCATTCATGAAAGACGAAAATAAGGTGTAGGAGTTTTAGCACAATAAATGCACTTACCTATATTGTTTTTAATGTTTGCCAATTCTTTCTCCCTCAGACAGAATAGAGATTATTTCAGAAGTTGGGCAGTCAAGTCTCCTTCAGATACAATTAACAACAAGAAACGATGCTTAATCATTTTTAATTTTAATGTTGGTGAGTTTGTTAAGTTTTATACTCAAATTACCATTGAAATATTTCTGCATAATTACATAAGTTCTGCATAAGTTGGCCGGATACAGTGCAAAAATGCGGTCATTGATCCGCAGCATTACGCAAATATATACAAGTTAGTTCAAAATGAGTATCGGGATTTTGAAACTTTGAAGTGTGTATTGCATTTAACTAGAAATTATAAATTACATATCATATAAAACAGCAACTCAAAAAGTTTCTTGGTACATCTGTGCAAGCACTGTTTTTCTGTCGTCCGTTAGAAATCGTTAGAGGCAAAGATGGCGTCAAGTGAACATGAAAGAGTTTTGTGATTTACAATTTACAATGGTAACCAATAGTGATATGGGCACTGAAGCTTGTGCCTTTCCTCAACGGCAAGGCTACCCACTCCGCAAGAAAAACAATTGGAGAGTTTCTTAGTACCTGTAATTGTCCCTATTTATGAATTTATTCTCCAGTAATCATTCACAGGGAGTGTGCGTCTGCATGTGTATTTGGTTGGTGAAACAATCCCTGGCACGGGAGTCCGCCAAGTATCTTCGAATCTCCGCAAATAATTACGTCTCTATTTTATCCCAATATTTTACGTGGTTGAGTTTATGCTGTCTTTCTTAGTGTGTGGAATCCCTTGAGTGGGATGGGATTATCCGTCAGTCTCGACCATCCAAGGTTGTTTGAGATCGAGTGATCATAACATTTTTATCTGCAATATATATTGCTAAAATATTTAAATGCTTTATATAGAATTTGATGGTTTCAGGCTCAACTATGCGCCTAATGTTGCTAAACCGTTGGAACTAGTTCTACCGGGATAAGATTATCGAGCTTAGCAGTTGCTGACAAAAACCTAGCTGAAATACGCGTACATTTCTTCTTATTTATCGAATTATTTTGGCAAACTGGAGATTATCCGCTGTTTTAAGAATCTCCTCGTACCTTAGGCTGTATTATGGGATAATTACATGCAAATGTTCCAATGTTATAGTTTGGTTTTGACCCGCGGTTCTCCTAATCGGTTCCCATGGCTAAGAGGCGATTATTTAAAAGGTCTTGATCCTTTTTTAAAAGATTATGCCGAAGAAAAAATTTTATTTTGTAATGAGCAGAGCAATGCTCAATTTTATCGCCATAATTTTATTTTAAAAATTCTTTGAAGAATAAGCACTTTTCGTGTTATGCTTATCAAACCCATAACGTTGGTTTGTCATAAGTTAATTCATACAACATTACAATGACGCTACTAATGTACGTATGACCCATTAACTTAAAATTTAAAAGTATATGATATTCATAATTATTTTTTAATGAAGTGGATCGTCAATACGTTCCATGGTGTTTTGAATTTTATGTCTTTTTTTTAATAACTATTTAATAATGGAGGCGACACTAGCTTCTAATTTTTATTATACAAGTACTATATTTTTGAGAGAAAATTTAGCATACAAATTATAACGAATATACAAATTAAATTTCTATCTTTAAGGCAATGTGGCTTTCTGTCTTTAAGGCAATATCCGTGGAATTCATTAAATTTTAAATTATACTAAAAGTTTTAATTTATTTTACGTCTTCATTGAAATTCGTAAATTTTCAAGCGCATAAACTGAAAGGACATGCACACGCAAAATGATAATGCACATGGTGTTGCTATGAGGGAATGCTTTGTCTGACACCAGTTAGCGGGAGTAAATTTGAATAAATCATGGAAAAAATTGACTATTATTCCTCATCTTTACAATTAAAAAGAAAAAGTGTAATATTTCACACGGATTTTCCGATTTAAAATTCCAAAATATTCAAAGAATTAACAAAGTTTGTTGTTCTTAATTTTGAGGAAGCCCCATGTGTATTTGGCTTCCTACAATATTACGTACCTGATCAATAATATCCACCTCGCAACCACTTTGGCGAGCAGGGTATCCTAGATACCACAAACCACCCTCGGGGAGCTTCTGCCTGTACGCCATTCCGCTGCCCCTAGTCTCTCGTCTATGACTACGTAGCTCAGCGTGCCAAAGCCCTTCGGCACCGATAATTCGTTATTGCGGAGGCCAAAGCAATTGATTCACTACGTCAAATTCCACCGTCTTCCTGCCTTCCCCCTTCCCTCCGTCTCTCCTATTCGCTCCAAACCAACGCCCTGCCTTTCTTTTACCGGTCCGCTAATCACACCACCGATCCAAACTACTACATCCATCATTTCCCGTCACATTTGGCACTTTCCAGAATCCCAGTTTCAAATTATAATTTTGGGATTGAGATCACACGGTCATTCAATAAGTGGAATCTGGCAGCGGGTGCACTTACGCTGAAATACTACACACGAAATCAGGTAAACCGTCCAGACTGTTCGAAGGGTGTGGAACGGTACCGTATTAAACCAGGATCTATCAGGCAAGTAGACTAATTTGTGAAATATTCTGTTGTTACCTTTTAATGGAGATAATTTCTGCTCGGTGATAACCTTTGTCTTTTATTTCGCCACAGCAAAATTTTATACAAACCTCTACATTAAATGTATGAATTGTAATGAAAAATGTTTTGAACACCCAATTGCATTTGCAATAATTGTACCAATCAGTTTAAATTCAGAGCTGAAGTGGAGTAGTAATGATTTAAGATAATTTCTTTCGCTTAAATTTGATAAATATATTATCAGTATCTACTACTCTTCCCTATTAATTTTATCTTCATTGGCCGTTCAAGTCGGTAACACAACTACACAACTATAAGGAATTGGTGAGAGTTGAAAGTGGTGATTGCTGTGACATCACAGTTTGCGTTTTTCTCGAACG
The DNA here is from genome assembly GCF_022747635.1 of Hetaerina americana. NCBI lineage: Eukaryota > Metazoa > Arthropoda > Insecta > Odonata > Calopterygidae > Hetaerina > Hetaerina americana. The sequence continues at coordinate 88,337,201 of NW_027286985.1, forward strand.
AACGAAATGTCGCAAAAGTAATAAAGCATTCAAATACATTTTTTTCCTTTCAAGTGGCCCTTTTGCAGGGTCGTCATACATGACATACCCTTAGCATGACGTAATCATTGAACGTGCCTGCGTCTCTTTTCACTGGCTGGATTAGTGAGGGAAGCTGCTAATGCGGAGCATATAAGGAGACGCAAAAATACGTCATATCCATGAATATCTAGTTGGAAGTTAACGAAGAATATGAATTAGAAGTTAATGAGTAAGAAGATAAAACGATCCTTGTATTTAAAATACAGCCCACTAGTATTTCAATATTGGGCCATTGGCATGGAGTTACTTTTATATACAATAATTCATCTGGATCAGAGACCATGGTAACTGAATTCTATATTTGTCAGTAGCAGGAAAAAATATTCATGAGAAGTATGCGCTTCAAACCTTTTGAAGAATCCAGCGTCGGTGCCGGTGCGTCGGTGAGCCAGGAATAACTATCGAAATAGACGAATCGTTATTTTCTAAGAAATACTGCAGCTTTAAACGACGGTTGTGTCAGAAATAAGTATTTGGCGGCATATGTCGTGAGAATAAAGGTTATTTTATACGTGCAATATTCATTTGGAAAAAAGAAATATTTATTGAGGCAATTAATACTTTAATTGCACCAGATACTACGACAATTTTGAATTTATGTAAGACTTGCATCAGGAATTCAATGGTGGATGGTATTAGCTGCGGACATTTGACAGTAATTTACGTTGAACATTTTTCTAATTTAAAAACTGGCAATCATACTCGAAGAGAATATCTAGAACTGCGTAAGACGGAGGATTAAGAGAGCAAACGGGAATGAGTAGTGCTTTTCTCGATTCAAATTTCTTCGAACGTTTATGGTGCTATTGTCTAAAAAATTATTATTATTTGGTGTGATATTGGTGAACATTATTGAGTGTAATCCAGGACAAGTGTCGGATCTATTTTTGAAAAATGATGCATAATTATGATATATATTGACTTCGCATTTTGAAGTAAGATCTGGTGCTTTCCCGGCGTATTTGCTTGATGAAATTTTCTCGGGTCTCCTACCGGGTCAGGGGTTCCATATTAGCCGACGTTTCGATGCTCGACTCGTGAATCGTCCTTAGGGTATCTACCCTGGGGACAATGTACGAGTCGAGCATTGAAACGTCGTCCAATCAAACCCCTGACCCGGTGGCAATCCCGAGAAAACTTCATTTTCGCATTTTTAATTTGAAATTTACATTTATAATTCTTGTTATTACAAAATTAATTATTGATTAAAAATTACTGATGAAATGTGGATATTCTTATTAGTACGTAATTATTATGTTAAAACAAGCCGATTTGCAAAAATAAAATGCAAAGTATTTTGGATGTATATTCCGAATTGAAAGTTCCGATTAAACACCGAAATAGTATTACATTATATAATAGTATTAAAAATTAAATAAAAATCAATTCAGTAAATAATATTGTTAGTACATAGTTGTAATCTACCGATCAGAGATGGGTACTTCGCACGATAAAACAACAGCTCCATGTCATCATATTATTAAGAAAAAGTAAATGCATATGAAAATATTAGATCAAATATTCAAATCACTCATATAATAATCTAAATTTTTACTACATTCTAAGGTGCATTTGTTTGTTAGTTGATAGTTTATGTATTTTCATGCGTGTAAATTGAAAGGGTTTTTGCATGAATACTATATATACGCCTCTGTGGATGTAGGTTTGCGCGAATGTGTTGATTTTGATGTGATTTTGTTCTCTTTTACGGGAGGTGGCCTTACATACCTCGTCACTCCGCCTTGCGGCGGCTTGCCGGGTATTATGTAGATGTAGAATACTCATTCGCTGGATTTTCATGCATTCTGCCAGCTTGCATGTCATCAACAATTTTTCTTCTTTTCTTCCTTCCAGCTCTCTTTTCCAAGTTTCTTTCCGCTGAAGCATCCATCAACAAACCACTCTCTCTTTCTCAACATTTCCTCGTTTTTTCCCATCTTTTTTGGAATTATTTTGTCAAGACAAGACTTCTCTCTTTCCCTGTCATTCTTAGTTCTTCCCTGTTTGTCTTTCTTTCCATCAACTTAATTTTCCCTTTACTTTCTTTAGTCGCATTTAAAAAACGTTCAATCCTCGCTCAAACAAATTACCAACTTTAGGGAACCATGGAACGCAATGATTTTTTCTGAACAAAGTCGTTTTTTCGGCGCGATTTAAAATTTTCTTTAACTTATATCACTATGTGCTTGTATCACATTCTTTTCGTGAGTTATTTCCTTTTATAGCATGAATAGAAGTATCATTGATAGATTTTGTTTTTAGGTGCTACAACACCTAATATTATACCAACTACTGAGGTACAACTGAATCAATTCAACCGAAGCGGAGAGCGAGATTCATCTGTCGCGGGAGCAATTTGGCCAATTTACTGACATTGCAGCACTCAGTCAATTTCTGAGAGGAAAAAAATGTCATTAAAACCGTTCTGAGCAATACTTGAAATATTAAGAAGAAGATAATTCAAGACAATTATCCAATATATTGCCGCTATGTATGTTAGAGGTACGACCCCTATTTTATTCAAACAAAATATTTTATCTGTCCTCAGGCTTCATGAAAATAAAGGTATAATATAAGTCATCTATAAAATGTCGTCCTATTGCTTGCCGTAAGAGCTTTGATAGGATGAACCGCCTTTGTTACTTATCCTTTTTATTCGTCCATTCTTTCCCAACTGAGGGAATGAATGGACGTAGGTGCACTTCTTAACCCAGCCAGGATATAAGTAAGTACGAGTACTAAAACATGCATTCATAGAGAATGGGCTGCCTTGTGTCAAGTAAAATATAGCAGATAGCTTAGTATCCTATACTTTTTTTCGCAGTTGGTAATCCTGATCTTTATTAAGTCTCGATTCAAGATAGGAGTCGCAAGGTGACGTAACCAAAATATTACAAAGTGTCTGCCCCATAAAGGGTCTCCCAATCCAATAACTCGGCAATGAGCTACACCTACCGCTGCGACTCCCTTTCCTCCCCACCCCCAAACCAATCCCTCCTCCCTGAATACCCTTCCCCTTTCCGTTCTGTCCCATTTCCCTCCTCCGCCCCGCCAATTCATCTCTCCGATCATATTCCGGCCACTTCTCTCATTCTCGTTTCTTCTCTTCCGCAGGCACAAAGGCTTCTTGAAAGATTGCCCTAATGGCCTCCTCACGGAACAGGTAAGAGACTCCCTTTTATGCCATGTTATCTTTTATTTTTCTTCTTTTCCATCCATTTTGGAGGTAAGTCGTGTGAGGGATGTGGGGTTCTGGAATGGGTGGGGGAGATGGAAGGGGGAGAGGAAAGGGGTTAAGGGGGAAGGGGGTTGAGCCAGGGTGGAGTTCGAAGAAGGTCATTTGCTTTTTTTCATCCATCTTGGGTGAGGGCGGGGCTGAGTAAATCGCGATGTGGTGGTAAAAAAAATGAGTGAAGTCGAAAACATTTCCACAAGCGGTCAATTTTCCTCTCCCAGTCCCCTCGCGCTGAAAAAAAAATATTCTCGGCGTGTTTATCATGAAAAGAGCCACCGCGGCCGTGTCTCTTTCGTTAATTTTTTTTCCGAGACCCTTACATCCAATGCTTTCCACGCATCAGTGATAAGTAATCCTTTTTAATCCCTGTGATGAGCCCGTAAATGGTTTTATGAAATTTTCAGTGATGAACACCGCATCAGCGGTGGATTATGATTCCTTGAGCCGGATAATTAATTGAATTTGCCCCGCATGCGGATTTTTTTTGGGGTGTTTATGAATGATGCTCCATCAAATTATTTGGTACAACTTTTTGATATTAATCTGTGAAACATTCGTGATATCGTTTTCCCAAAGGGTCACAAAATGTTGGTTATTTTAATATTCTCTATGACCCTAGGGAAACCATGTCCCTGATTGCTTTTGTAAAATTACTGGTATATTCTCCTAAACTTGTTTCCGGAGCGTATGAAATGGACCTTGAAGCGAAGGGTCAGTATGTTTTTGGTTTTATAATTCATTCGAGGCATAATATTATTTCGCGGAGATTAATAACAAATTTTCATCCGCAGATAATTCCACCAATTTGCTGAGAATCTCATCACTCTTTATAAATTGGATGAATGTCATTAATTAAAAAAAACTGCTCGAACTAAACTCTAACTTAAGAGATTTTTTTTAAACAATGAAACTGAGGATTACGTTATAAAAGTGATTATTCTTCAGTGCCTTTAGAATAACAAGATTTTTTTTCTCAAAATCTTGTTATTATGATCCTCAAATACTTGTATTACAGCTGCAGATGTTGGTCGGTTCCTTGTGACTAGGTAATCGAATGGCTTAATTGATCAAGAACATATTTGATCCCTATTATTTGTATACATATGTATATAGACATACACAACATGTATATACGTGTATGTAATTATATATATATATATATATATATATATATATATATATATATATATATATATATATATATATATATAGAGTCTCTCTTGAAGAAGGCCTCTGAGAGGGCCGAAATCTCGAACAATTTACCGTGTGAGTGTCCTTTAAAATGTTGCTATTCTATTATATTTGTGTTATATTATGTATATATATATATATATATATATATATATGCGGATGTTCAAATCTTGATTGATTGAATACGTCAAGTACGCTTTAATCGGGTCTTTTCTCACGAGTTTCAAGTACTACGTAAAACACTTTTTTATTGATTGAGGTAATTTATTCTGACACAAAAACACATTTTGCCCCCAAGCTGAATATATTAGCACAGAAGTTGATGTTTACAAAGTCTCTTCTTTCTAAATTAAGCATGTCCGTAGTCCGAAATTGAAAATTCTACCTGCCGACATCGAATAACGAGGATACTACCAGAGATTACCCCAAGTGGCGACGGCAGCGTCGGTTGAAATGAAGCTCGCAGCACACCTCAAGGACAGAGTCACAGTAAAATTGACACGAAGCTCTCTTGTCGTATGCTTACGTTTAATACTTGTTGATGCGCCGTTTTCCGTTTAAGTCAAGAAATTCTATGCATTGCCACCAATGTCAGGGGAACTAAGTGATAAATTGACGGAATGAAAAATAGAGCAATTTTTGTTTTTCGTCGAATACTACAATATAAAATAGTAAGTGTCTCGTTTTAAAGGAACAAGAATCTTCATCGAAGTCGAACATTTATTCCTTTTCTCATTAGTCTTCTGGCTTATATGTGACTTCAACATTCGTTAATCCTTTCCATAACCTTCTTGATGGTCCATCATCATCTTACATGAGTCACTCCTTATTTCAAAAGTACAATTGAGCATGTCGTACTTTGAATGAAAACTTTGACATGTTTAAAACTCTTGAGTCTTTAAAATAAATGAATATTTCAAAGTTTACGTCCTGGATGAAAGTTCAGCATTCCTTCTTAAGTTTGTTGAATACTATAATACTTATATCCAGATAATATATCTCGTTCTTTTGTTTAATACTTTCAAGGCTACCTGAATCAGACTAATGGGCAGTGAAAATATGTTGCAATGCAGCGGAGGGTTTCTACTGTCGCAGGTTGTGACATTTTAAAAGTAGAAATAATTTAGTTTTAACAATTTTGCCAGTGACAAAATCTAAGAAATTGCGGGAGATACCGCGACAGGACTTCGACCGAGTTTTCCGTTAATGTGGGTTATAATGCGATGGTTTCAAAGTGCAAAAATCATTCGCTTTTACTGGGATTAAAAACCATTTCCCTCGATACATAAGTAATTGATGGTAAAATTTTAGAGCGTATTAGGAGGCGTCGAAAACTTAACTGGCTAAAGCACTCGACTGGAAACCAAGGGATATGGTTTGACTACCGATTCAGGCAAATTTTACACTTTTCAAGTGTTTCGTTGTAATTTTAACTATGATAGTATCGAAGCTTTTAGCTATTAAGGAGACTTCGTGCTTAAAACGTTTTTATATATTAAAGGCTATAAAAGTTTGTCTTTCATTTCCAAATGATTTAATTATCTCCTGATGCGTGGCAGTGATTTATTGAGGGTAAATATAGTGTTAAGTTATTAGAGGAAGGTTATCTAAATAGTAAATAATGTCATTAGTATTGCTGCTGAACTTTAATTCAAAAAGTGATGGATGGAGAAATTAAAGATAGAAGTTTTTGTGGGCTTATTCATGTCAGTCATTGATGTAATAAGTACTTGAGAGAGAATGAAAAATCTCTACTATGCCTGGCAGAGATTTTTCACTGGATCGAATATTGAAAAGTTTTGGTTCATTAAGCACTTCTTCCAATTACATGTCTTCTTTTGCGATCAAATTTTAGGGTTTTCGATGGTGAAAAGAATGGGTTGATGGCTCAAGCCTGAGGTTTTTCATGTCAACCTCTTCAGTCTTTAATAAAGACTATTATTAATTACGATCCAAGCACCCTCCCTTCCCCTTCCCTCCCTCCTGCCCTCTTCCCCCCCCTCTACTCTGTCTCGGCCTCCCCACCAACCCCTTTTACCTTGTGACACTTTCCGTCTCCCACCCTCCCCTGTTTTCCTTACCTGGGAAGTTTCCGCCGCTCTCCTGTCAGGGGCCACCGGGCGGGCCGGAGAGTTGATGGAACTATCGCCGCCAGCCGTGCTGGCCCCGGCCATATATTTTGCATACGGATATCTAGGAAGCTTTTAGCAGCAGATGACACGTGAGAGGTCACAAGATGACACCATCATGGCAGAGTTGCCGCCAAGAAGCCAATATAGCGATAATAATTTACTCTCTGCGTTGGAATGGAAAGGAAATACCTTGCTCTCGAGGTTCCAAAAAAATTGAGTAGTAAATTATTGATTTATCATGAGAATGTACAATGAACACTCTCTTGTTACACCATATAATTCTACTTCTAATATAAAAGTTCCCTATGCGTTAATAAACCACTCGGAAATATTAATATTTTTCCCTAGGGGTGCCTTAATAAAAATATCTGTTATTCAAAAAAGTATCTAAAAAAAGCTTACGCGATTTCATTTATCATAATTTCTTAATAGTTAAACATAGTTTCATTAAAAAATAGATGTTTTTGTTTCCATAATAGACTAAATAAAAAAGATGTTGAAAATGATTATTTTTTTCTAATAATATATCAAGACACCCTTAGTTTTCAGTGAAATATATTAGAACAACCTGATGAAAATGTTACCTTTATGGCAAGAAAGAAATGGTATTACGCGATTTCACATAAATTTAATAATGCGATAAAAATCTTATGGATTTAATTAGCGTGAGTTATTGAATTTCTTATTTGTTTTTAACTAATTAATGTTTTAACATATATTTGTAATTCAGCCAGAGATCCCAGATCAGATTATCCCGTTGCCTAATATAAATGTGTACTTTACAAGTTGTAATCCAAGGATGCGAACCGATATGCTGCGACGTAAAATGAAATAGTTTTCTGAGAGTTTCATAAAGCAGCACAAATGGAGTAATGGTATCGCAGTCGAAACGATATATCAATATTAAACTCGGGCAGAATTTTATGTGGAAAGATGTTTGAGGAGGAAATTCAGAAAATTTAAAAAATAAAAGATTTCTCTTTATCATTCATGAATTATATTTTGAATCAGAACATTGAACAATTATTTCCTCCTAAAAATTGGGCATTTCCTCGAGAAAATATTCAACGGAAACTTGGCGTTGAAAAATAATTTCCAGTTATTTTCTCAGTTTTTTTCTCGTTGAACCATGATGACATTATTTTTCAAAATTCAAAAAATCGCCAGAGAATATAAATGGACTTTTAAAAAAGTTATCCAAAGAGAAATCTAGAATAGCACCAGAGAGTATTAACGGATTTAAAAAAGGTGCCTAAGGATTTTGAATGTTATTTAATACTTCAGCTTTTTTATTTTTATTTGATCACACATACTTAAATTGTTTATTCATGCGAGTTTCATTAAAGTAACTGCTTGAATTGTGTAGCAAGAGAGAATAATCTGAATTTCCGTCAAAACGCAACTCGTTTCATTCGTGATTTAGTAGGACACGATTCACGTTCAAAATAACTATTTCCCTTCGCATGTTTATTATTTGGCTCACGTTTCTTATATCCTCCAGAGAAAAGGTGCGGTCCTTTGTACCGTTTCCTTACTCGTGAGTTCGGGCATGAAAGCAAACTTGAATTTGCAGAAGAGCCCATGGAGTCTGGTAAATCTTTGCTCACGTCGAGTCACCGCTCTTGACCACGGTGTGTGTACCCTTGCATCCGTGACCGGAAGTATCTTGGCCGTTTGGTCGCTCAGGGGCCCCAAGATTCGCTTTGAGCCCTTAACACCGTTGGCCTAATTTGATAATGCGCAAACGGCCCTCGTGTTATTTGACGCGAGTTTCCTACGCGATCTTTTGAGCAAACGTGAATGTTGGCGCACGATGGGGCTTTAATTTTTCAGAATCCTCGTGACTCGGACGATTTAAGTCATATATGATTTATGACTTTAGACTACCGTCCGGATTCAAGAGCATTGGTCCGAACTTCTTGGTCTGTGTTCCTCCCATAGTTCCCCTTTATCCTACTTGCTTCAACTCCACTCCCCTGGCTCCCACTTCATCTCATGCTCAATCGTGTTGGATATATTTATATTTTCAAGGGTTTTGTTGTAATTGTATTGCTTCAATCACTCAGTTTTAAATTCGGATATGTATCATTTAAATTTTCTCGACGTTTTCGAAAATAAAAAAAACTCTTTCAGTGATGGTTTTTACGCATTTTTGTTTTTATTAAATGTCTTGCGATACATTAAATGCATTAAATTTTATGTTAAAATGCCTCAAACTCGGTGATTTGATGCCACCGAACCAGAAGACGTTCCATTACATGTAAATCATTTTTGGTCAATGCAAACAAAGCGGAGTTTTGCTGCACACCCTTGAGGGGAATCTCTAAGGTTATTCGGGTGAATCGTGTTCACCGATTAATCTTAGGTATTGCTCAACTTCTTTCGGATTGGGTCATGCAAATCCAGTTACTCTGCCTCAGTTAAAGGTTTCACGTGATTTCAACAAGTTAAAGGGAAAACTGCGGAAGAAATCTAGAGAAACAAGGGTTATCAACTCGATGAATTCAGAATTTAATAAAATAGATACAATTTAACGACACACTTGGAATTTATTTTGCGTTCTAACCACTCTCAGCCTATGATCTACAGATCCCGATATGGCGATTTCCATCCCGTTAAAAATTCAAGTTGATTCCCATATTTTGCCGCAGGGAGATATCGAGAGGGGTTGCTTTGTTTACCGCCCGGACTCTATGCTAGAGTCCTCCGTCAGGAAATTCATGCGGTGGCGTGCCCCTATGGCGGTCTCCGGTCCATCACTCCCAGGGTGACAATGGCCCGTCCCGTCCCCCGTCCGGAAGCTCTCATAGATCCTGGGCGCCGTTATTGGGCCGATTATGCGTGACCTAGTCCCCTTCCTTCTTTCTACCCGCCCTCCTCCCCCCCCCCTACGGCAGCGACTACTCTACCCCTCTCTCTCTCTCGAGTGCCGCATTCTTAGGCAAGGTTTTGATGAATTCCCTTAGCAATAAAAACATAGTGCTTGAGTAGATGCAAAGTATATTTTTTCATATTTGAAATTCCTGAAATGCGGCATCATATTTATAATTTTAATACAAAACAGGCTCCGTTAAATTACGTAAATCTTGGAATACTTTTCCTCTCTTTCTCGGCAAAGGCAATCTTAAATATACTCACACACCCATAAAATGACAGAAATAGAAGAAAAAAAACAATCTTTTAAAAAACCTTAATGCCTCTTTTTACATGCGTCTTATAGCGAAATATGACAAATACTCCCTTTATTTTAATTAATTTTTTCCGCAGATAATTAACTATAGGGCGATGCCGAATCACATGCTATGTACTTAAATTATTACCACCATTTTTCTATATTAACCTCCATCATACCCCGATAGACTTCATTTGTAGAATGCATGCATGCTTACTTCCTCTAGCCTCTCGAAACATTGAGCGTCGAATGTCATGCTGTGGTAACGCCTGTAAATAGGCAAAACCACCGTGCAGTCAAGCAATGTTTGATTTTCCGAGTACGAGCCGATATCTCCTTTTCCTGCCTCTCTCATTACGGTGTATTAGCCGATATATTGGCAATATACTAGCTTGCCTTTGTGTATGGAACCCTCGCGACAGCTGTTTACTCTACTCGCAACGTCACTGCTGTTTGTTTCCCAGTTAACTTCACCCTCGGACACTACCAGCAAAGATTTACGCAGTAATGCATTGCGTGCATGAAACGTTTACGAGTCTACTCTTATAGTAGAGTAGTATTCCGACCATGACTGACTAAATTACATCCCTATCAACGGACGTCATTGCGTACCACGGCTGTGACTCTAGTAAATCATTAGTAAGAAGTGTGAATAGCTACTCGATTCAGTAACCTTTACCCTGCTAGATGCGATATCTTGCGAGGGCTTGAGTCGAGTGAGATCATTAATATGAAACACGAACGTATGATGTCGTCCACAAAATTTTGCCTTGCTACAAGTGCATTTTACCTGTGCTAATACGACGCAGTATATATGACGCCAAGCGCAGTAATCTGATCATGAAACATAGGCAGCTCAATTGAATAAGTCGTCTAGTAATTAGGCAACTGTCCTCTCGAATTTGTTCGTTTAACTTGTTGACGAAAGACATTTTCATATGGATGGTCCAGTGGTCCCAGTCTTCCTCAAAGAAAACCTTCCCGTTCCTTCGTCCCCAGGATTCTGCGTGGACAGTGGGTGGACGACGGACGGATTGCTTCGACGCTTCTTCCATGTGGATTCCTCTGTACTGTGAGGCCGGGTTGTAGCATGATGGCATTAGTTATGTTATGAGCCATTGCTTTTTCAAAATAAATTCGACAACAGAGCATACGACAAACAGCGCTCCCTAAAAATTACGGTAAACACGCTAGTCTCTGACCAGGATTTACCGCTTGACTCTCGGAAAATATATTCTCCACGCACACTTATATCCCACGAAGCGCCGCTTGCCTCGGCTGTGTCGGCAAGAATCGTGGCACTTCCGCTTCGGCTGATCACGGCCTCTACAGCATCAAAAGGACACCCTTTTGATTTTTCTCCAACGAAGATCTATTAATTACAAAGAGCTACCCCGGCGAAGGTATTAATAACAATCTGATGGTCATAGACAGCCGACTGCGATACAAGAAGATGAAGTAGGTGACACAAAAAGCATGATAAAAAAAACAAAGATACTGGGGAGAAATCAAATAAGGTAAAGGTTCACCCCGACCATCAATAAACAAAAAGAAAGAATAAATGAGGCAAGGTAGAAATACGATGGAACATAAAAAAAGAAAATAATACCGACGGCGTAGAAGAGCGACTGGCGAGTTAAGTGAAACAGTTAAAATTGGAGACCTCAAAGAGGAGAAAGAAGAAAATAGAAAAATCCAAGACAGGAAATTGTGGAAACCCTTCATAAAGAAAGTTGCTGAACCTAGTCATGCGAGAGTGCAAAAAGACCATAAAAACAATTCCAATACCGAAGAAACCAAGAACATATAACTGCGAAGAAAACAGAACATTGAGCTTGATGATTCGCGCATCGAAATTACTTGCTCAGATGATTAGCCGAAAAATATGAGTTAAGGTGGAAGGCAGCCTCACAGCAAACCAATTTTGATTTGGAAAAACAGAGGAACAAGAAAGGTAATACTCATTTTGAGGGTATTGGTTGAAATTATGATGCATATGAACAAATTGTTATGTGTCGCATTCGTTTAGAGAGCCTTTGACAATGCCAAAGGAACAAGATGTCCAAGGTACTAGAAGTGCCCGCAATGGACCACTGCAACAGAATAATAATCCATCACTAGTACAATTATCAGATAACAACCATGCAATAGGATAGTCAAAATGAACAAAAAAGTTATTGAACGATATGACCTCTCGCCAGCATTATCCAAAAAATACCTAGATAAAATTAGAAGCAGAAGAGTGAGGAATTAAATTATTAAAGGCGAATGGTAAAGAAATTAACATAATTCGTTTTGCAGATGACACCACAATAGTAGCAGAAACGTGACGGGATTTTCAAGCAATTCTAAATGCTGAATATTTAAAGTATCTTAGGAATATAATATTTGCATCAACACGAAGAAATTAAAATTCTTGTGTGTGAAAAATAAAAGCTAAAAATAGATATCACAACTCGAGGAGTGAATCTAGAGCGAGTGAAATCCTCGATCCACCTTGGGAGTAGTGTATAACTTGGGGTGGAAAGAGCTCGGACCAAAATCAAGCGAAGAATAACCTAAGCTAAGAAGGCGTTCATGTAGAGGAAGCAACTCATATTTCAAAATAATATTTTAGAAGTGAAAAATCCTTTGATAAATGGTTCTGTAGGATAATGCTGAAGATAAAATTGACCGAAAAAATGAGGGACGGGGTAGCGTATATAGAAGAGCAGCATATGGAAAACTTGGTGAATAAAAACAAGATGGCTAGGACACACCTTGAGGCGTAAAGGCTTAGTTAGAGACCAAATTGAAGGGAAATTAAAATGAAAGAACCCGCGAGGGAGGCCAAGAGACAAGTGTAAAGGAAAAATAAAGAAGGACGTTAAATAGAGGAGTTAATTCAGGATTAACATTTACTATGATTTTCAATTTTTCAAACATAATTTTTTTCATTATATCCTATTTTAATAGACTTAGATGTTATACTCTCATCACCCACAACAGAAGTATACTTTGGTTCATCCATCCAGGAGGCCCTATTAACCGAAAAAAAATATTTATATTAACCACAGCTCTATGAACCTGAATATATTTTGTGGTAACTTCGAGTTTGTATGTCTCATTGCCTTATTTTGTTTGAAGCACTACATTTTGCTTCGGACACAATTAATAGCTTCCATCCATCTTAGCTGTCTTACTTCATTCATCTACTGAAGTAAATGAGCTAATCATGAATCAGGTAAAATATTGTCTGAAATACAATTAATACATAAAGTTATACATTACTCTCCTCTTACCTTTCTCCCATTTCTCCTCATCATCTTCATGATTTGAGCCATAACTTAAAATAATGTGAAACAGGAGAAAAGTGCTCCAGTGAATGTTCAAGGTAGAGAGAATAGTCTCGAAAATTCTTTGGATTACAATTTGGACATAAATAGAATGAGCAAAGAAGCAGATATCTGCGTTTCACCAAATTTGATGTTCATATCCAAGTTGCAACATGTTTTTTAAACATTTTCCCGTGGTTGTTTACGGTTTGTGCATGTCTGCATTCATTGTCGTTGCCTGCTTTGTTTCAAAACAACGCTTAATCCTTTGAGACCGGAACAAATAAAGCAATACGGTCGCAGGAAAACAGCAATCGATTTAAGCCGTGTATTGTGAAGGGTAACAGTGGCAGCGTTATCAAGAATTTTTTCCTTTCAATTTTAAGGATAGTTTTGCTCTAGCAATATCACTCAATTCACTGATATATTTCAAGTAACCATGTATATTTAAATTAGGAAAGTGGTTTATTTATAAATTTATTTATTTTGCATTGGTTCGAAAACAGCACTTCGACCTTTACATCGGACTTTGAACATTGATGTAACAATTTTACAATATATACACCCAAGCCATAAGTGGAGGAAAAACCACCTAGGCGGGAATCGAACCCGAGGCCTATGGGAGTTGCCAGACGAGGACGTTACCCCGCCGCCACCGGGCTGGTTAATTATTGGATACTCCAGTTGTTACGTTTTTTAATAAGATAAAGTGTTGCTTCTTTTAATCAGTTCTCCTTTATGTTTAACCTTTAATTGAGAAGTCTACCCAAGATCGTGTAGTAGAAAACACGTTTTAAACATGTAAATGATATATGAAACCAAAAATTGTTGTTAAAATCATAAGACGATCCGTTTTAATATGTTTCCAAATTAACTCCATAGAGTAATGCCTACAAATATGGGTTCAGCACCAATTTTATGTGTTTGTTTTCCTCTTGTAACCACCAGCATAACCCTACCTTATTTTCTTAATATATAATTAAATATTTATTATCATAATTTTAAATTATATGTTTTGATCCTTTGCCTCACTATATTTTCTCAGTGCAACAAAAACTAAACTGCAATTATTCCTCCATCTTCCCTGGCACACGTAGTAGAAAGCTCCTTGCTAGTTTTTAGGAATTCTTTCGCAATTTTCGAGAGAGAAAAAAAGGTCAAAGGTCACCTTTCGACAAATGTACGTTTTCGGCAGAATTTATAGCGACGATGCTGGATTGGTTTCTTTGCCATGCTCTAAAGAATTAGCAGTTTAATTAGAATAATACTGCCGACAGACTGAAGTAGGGCCGAAAAAATGTGAGAGCCTTCATCGGGAAGTATATTTTGTTATCTGCGGGCCTAAACCAGTCCGGTTTACGGTGTGATATGACCCAAATTAATAGCAGCACCAAAAATACCATTTGTGCATTTACTCTGCTGTGTTTTAATGCGGAAATAGTATCACCATTTCACCTGCAATTTGAATACCTGGAATTGAAATTGTTTGGTTTAAAACTATTAGCATTTGCATAGTATCTTACTATCGTCTCTATCTTAACGGTTTGCAAAATATCCTTCTCTCATTTATTCTTTCATTTTTTATTCTCATTTATTCACTTGACTACTCTTATTCATTTCGTTTGTCATTCCAAAACCAAAAGAAATTTTCAGCGTACTGCCGCCGTATGTTTTCAAGTATTTCCCTACATCTTGACTAAAAACAATATGGTCCACGAACTAATTTATGGTTCTTGTACAAAGGAATGTGACATAGTATAATTATGCCGGCCCCGGTGGCGGCGGGGTAACGTCCACGTCTGCCATTCCAAGGGTCGCGGGTTCGATTCCCGCCTGGGTGAGTTTCGCTCCATCTAGGGCTTGGGTGTTTGTAAATGTGACCATTGTTATCGTTGTTAATAGTTCGATGTAAAGGCCAAAATGTGCTGTTTTCGGACTTATACTGAATAAATAAATAAAATAAAAAATTATATTTCTCTGGTAAATCTTGCAAAGGATGCTGCGTAATGATTGAATGATAAGACACGTTCTTGCTGTCAAATATTCCTTTTGCCGTTACGTGTTTGAACATAACTAAATAAAATTATTTTTTTAGATATTATAACTGAAATTCTAAGAGATATCCGATATTAATTAGGTGTCGTATATCTTATTGACTCCCTAGGAGAATTATAATTTTCTCACATTACTGTCCGCTTCGTTGGAAATATGTGATTGGTTTATTATTAGCGTATTCTTTCTTATTCTTTGCGTTAGTATGAAGTATAAGACTGTATTTTTGGAATTTTTTAAGACGATAATACATTCATTTCGTGCTCTTTTATATTCGAATTTCTGTGTAATGTTCCATTACAGCGTTAGTTATGCGTAGTTATTGCAGCATGCCAGCCACTTGGGGACGGAAATTCTTGATTTTAAACGCTTGCTCCCCCTCCAGCATTCCAAGCGATAAATTGTTGCTCGTTCAATCCCTACTGCCCCTCTACCTTCTCCCATCCCCACCCCCATCCGCCCCTTCCCACTAACTCCGTCATCGAGTTTTGACGATTCCTGTCATAACAACGCACGACAAAATAGCGCTAATTCCCTTGAGTGGTGTTGCTGCCGAGCCTGCAATCCGTCACACCACGAGGTCGAGCCCATTAATCGTACCTAATTGTCCTCTGGAAACTCGCTAGCCTTCGCAAATCACGTTTCCCTTGATGAAAGGTAAACTTAATGAGGAGAGTTCGCATGACCCGACCGTCCCGAATCAAAATTCGCTGCGCCGGACGACGCACTAACCGTCTCCCTTCAGACCGTTCCTAATCCAACTCGAAGATTAAATTTGTTCTTCGCATTTGCGTGAATTGTTCCCTCTGCAAACCTCAAAGGCTTTAGCAAAGAGTGGGCAACATGGGGAAACCAGTCCTCGAAATCATGTTGTAAGTTACAATTTAAATGTGCCAGTACTATCAATTGTATTAAATAGCTCCTTCAGTAGATAAATGTTTTATATGTAAGGAGTTGGTAATTTTTAGGGAATACTTTCATCCAATTCCAATTCTCGTGGACGGACCCCCGTTACTCCGGTCGGGGCTCCACTGTGTTGCCTTTCCAGCCGCCTAGGCTTCTAAGGCAGGGCGTCGTCTTCTGCGTTGTCACGGCGTTCTGGCGATCCCTGCTACTGAAGCCTGGGCCTCTTCTTCGCTGGGAGGGCATCTTGCCGATCCATGCTCGCAATGGGGCGCTTATAGCGGTCCCACGTTGAAACCTGGATCTCTCCGAGGCGTCGGATGGTGGCGACGTCTGAATCCGCAGCCCTCTCGAAGAATCTTCGAGACAGCTCCGGAAGAAGGACGTTCAGAGGTTCCATGTTCCCGTCCTGGTGCATCTCTTCCACGCGGGCGTAGCGCCCGCATCCCAAGATGCACCGTAGCGCAGAGTTCTGCACCACTTGGATGAGAGCGAGGGTAGACTTCGGCACTCCTGACCATACCGGCGCTGCGTACGTGATGACAGGCAACACGCACGCTCGGTACAGTCGACGCTTCGTTTCCGAGCTCAGGACCCCCGGACGAATAATCGGCCGAAGCCGGTTAAGCGCCGCGAAGGCCTTCCCTCGGACACGTCGCGCTTGGGCGTTCCAAAGGAGTTTCCGGTCCATCAGCACTCCGAGGTAGAGAACCTCGGATTCCCACGGAAGGGTGACTCCATTCACCGACAGCTCCTCTTCTGTCGGCGCTCCTCTGCCGGTATGGAAGACGATTGCCTTCGTTTTCCCGGCATTGACTGCAAACCGCCAGCGACGATACCACGAAAGTAGCTCGTCGACGACGATCTGCAGCCTCTCCACGGCGAAAGATATTCGCCGGGAGCTGCACAGGAGCGCCGCGTCGTCCGCGTATAGTGACAGGACCTCGTGCCTCCCATGACTCCTGGGAATGTCATGGGAGAAGATGTTGAATAATACTGGCCCGAGAACCGAACCCTGGGGGACACCAGCGGAGATCCGGTGCACCCCAGAGAACGAGTCAGACCAGGAAACGACGAAGGTCCTGTCTCTTAGGTAGGAGCGGATCACCTCGATGATCCACGTCGGGAAGTGGAGTCTCCGCATCTTCAACAGCAGTGCCTGGTGCCAGACGCGGTCAAACGCCTTGCTGACGTCGAAAAATGCGCCTGCCACCGACATCTTCCTGTTGAAGGCGTCCGTGATGAAGTCCGTGGTTCTCACCAGCTGATGGACCGTGGAATGCCGCTCGCGGAAGCCGAACTGCTCATCCGGGAGGATGTCAGCCTCTCGGACGAAACCTACTATCGGCTCCAGCAGAAGTCTCTCGTACATCTTCCCGAATCCGTCGAGTAGAGAAATGGGCCGGAAGTCTCCGGGTCCCACCTCCGTCCTCGACGTCTTCGGGAGACATATGATCCTCGCTCTCTTCCAAGTGGTCGGGAAATAGGAAATCCTGACGCAGCCGTTGTAGATGCTGGTCAGGTACGCCACCGCTGCATTCGGAAGTTCCCGGATGACGATATTGGGTATATCGTCATTTCCCGGGGCTTTCCTCTTGCGTAAGCAGCGTATCGTGCCCAGAACGTCCTCCTTCCGGAACTGGGGAGCAGCCTTAGCATCTTCAGGGGCAGCATTCACCGCTTCCTCCGACACCGCGATCTCCTCCTCGATGGCCGCCGAATCCGCGTTCCCGGGGTTAGGACTGAAGGTGCCCTCGAGATAGGTCGCAAGCATTTCTGCCTTCGCCCCGGGAGATGTCGCCACCTCATCACCGCAGAATACGATGGGGTCCAGTCGCTGGCTTCCTCGCAGCTTCCTGCAGATCTTCCAGATCTCTTCCATGTCCTCCGTGCCATCCTCCCGCAAGAGATCTTCCCGTAGGTGCGCCTCCCAGTTGTCCGAGCGGACTTCCTGGAGGGCGCAGCGGACTTCCCGGTCAAGCGCATGTAGCTGCTGCCGAAGGTCGTCGGTCCTGTACCGCTGCCAGCGCCTGCGGATGTTATTCCGGCGCGTGATGAGTCCGCGAACCGGGGGAGGAAGCGGCACACGCAAGTAGTACGAGCGCCTCTCCCTTCTAGGAATCGCAGCCTCAATGGCAGCGGTGATGGTAGCAGTGAGATGACCGACCATTTGGTCTGCCATCTCCTCCGATGTTGGTGGAGTCAGTTCCCTCGGCAGCTTACCAGCGATGAGCCCTCGGAAGGTCTTCCAGTCCGCGGCACGAAGGTCAAGTTGAGATCTGGCTGAAATCACTGGAACTCTGGTCCCCAGCAGCAGGATGGTCGGGTTATGATCCGACGACAGTTCAACACACGAGTGCATACTGAGAGACGTCCGGACACCACGTGAGATTGCAATGTCAAGGACGTCTCCAAGCTGGTGCGTCGCCGTCGCCGGGCCAATCACCGTTAGTCCCTCGTCGTCTGCAAGCTCGCGGAGGGCTTGTCCTCTCGTGTTGAGAGACCTTGAATTCCAGGTGGGGTGCTTGGCGTTGAGGTCTCCCAGAATGATGGCCGGGCTGCCGTTTCCTAGTAGGTCCAGGATGAGATCCGGGTCCCAGGGCTTCCCTGGCGGGAAGTATAGGGAAGATATCCGGAGCCATCCTCCCCGCGTCCGGACGTCCACCGAGACAGCCTCCGCGTTCCGATGAGTGATCATTCGGCACGCTCGGTGTTCAATGTTATTCCGGACGAGGATGGCCGCACCTCCTGATGTTCGACCACCCTGGCGCTGAAGTTCCCGATCAGACCTGAAGATGGTCCAGCCGGGGAGTCTCCATGCGTCGGACGGACGGAGATGCGTCTCATTGATGGCTGCAACGGCAGCATTCTTGTCCTGGAGGAACGCCCGAAGTTCTTCACGACGGCGAAGAATGCCGTTGGCGTTCCACTGGACGAGCACTAGAGGGTTTCTACCCATGACTGGGTGAAGAAACCGATCTTGCGCTCGCCAGTTCCTCCAGGAGTGAGAGGAGCAGGAGCCCTTGCTTGCTGCTGATGTACCGCCTCAGAGTCTTGGAGATCGTCGCAACTGTCACCCAAAGCTCCTGGTCCTCCTGCAGAGCAATGGAGGCGACGGGAGCGACAGCCGCGGAAGCAATCTCTGGGTCACGGGGAGCGTTGGTCCTGACAAGGGCCGTCCTTGCCTGGTCCGGGGGTGCGTCGGTCGGCGGTGTTTTGGCTGGCTTTTCCGCTACAGCTTCCTCCTTCTTCTCCGCAGGAGCTAGAAGGGAGTTCTTCTTCTTCTTTTTGGAAGACTTAGAGGGCACAGGCTTGGCGGCGCCTGCTGGCGTCGACGTTCCCCGGTCCTCTGCCGTACTCTCCTTCTCCATTGTCCCCGGAAGGACTTCCCCTTTGACTTTCGGGGCCGAGGTTGACAAGTCCTCGGTCCTCTCTGTGCTCGGGGGAGGGGAAGAGATCTGGTACCGGGCGTTTGTCGCCGTGTCTATCTCCATTTGGTCCTGAGAAGGGCCTTTTAAGATCGTGGCGAAGGATTTTCCCCCCTCCACTTTCTTCGCTGCAGCCCTTGCCGGCACAGGTTTCTTCGCCGGCTTCCCAGCAGCCGGAGCAACCTTTCTTTTCGCGTCGCCGTTTTCCTTGTGGCGGCGGAAGGCCTCCATCACCACAGGACAGCGTCGAGCAACAGCAGCGTGGTCACCTCCGCAGTTTGCGCAGATGGCTGCGTCAGTCCTCCCCCTGGAGCACTCCTCCACTCGATGGGCTCCAGCACACCGAAGGCACCTGGTGGCGCAGCGACATGCAAGGGAAATGTGCCCGAAGCGCATGCAGTTATTGCACTGCAACGGGCCACCTCCCCCACGGCACTGTTCCACCGTGACGAAGCAGTAGTGCAGCTTTCGGATGTCCCTTGGCTGCACTGCTCTCGGCGTCCTCACGACATTCGCCACGAGGCGATCAATGGGGACCGGTTTCCCAGCCTCCATGACCGTCAGGCGACGAAGGCTTCTGACGACGTAGCCAAGTGACTGAAGGGCCGCAGTCACCTTGTCATCGCTGACCCACCGAGATACGCCCTTGATGAAAAGCTTCACCCCGGGAATTCTCTCGATGGGCTGAGTGTGGTATTGGATCCTCAAGGAATCCAGTACCGCAGTCGCCTTTCGGTGACCCTCAATGGTCTCGGCGACGAGTCGGATGGAAGATCGCCTGACCTCCAATCCAAACTCGTCCCCGAGTTCCTTTTCCAGTCGCTCGATGAGCCCCTGGACGTCCGTGACGCCATACAGCACAATGGGAGGCGTCTTCCTTTTTGTCACCGTTGGTGCTCCTTCGGTGGCAGCAGGCCTCGGGATGGCGTCGTCCGTAGGGGTTGACGTCTTCTTCTTCTTTTTCTTTGAGCCGACGACGGTAAAACCGTCGCCCGACTCGTCGTCCGAGTCCAGGGCTCGGGCAGCTCCCTCCTCATCAGCTGGGAGCGCCGAAGACGAAGTTGGTTGCGAGGAAACCGGCAGCACCGTTTTTCTCGCTTCCTTCTTCCTCTTGGCGGTCTTGCGACCTTGCTGGTCGTCAACTCCAGTTTGGTCCTGAAAAGGGCCGCTGGAGCTATCCTGTGTCACCGTTGGTGCTGGATCTGTTTTTGTGGCAGGTACGTTGCCAGCGGTCTCCTTTGGTTTCGCCGTCCACGGGATCGGGGAAGCCGACGCTGGCGCCGACTCCCCTCTCCCGAACACACGACGAAGGTCCTCAGGAGACACAATTCCAGACGACGACGTCCTGTCGCCAGTTGATGCTGTACGGCGATGCCCCTTCGTCCTCTCCTGAGGCAACGCGAGCGCTGAGTCGGCCTTAACTGCACGAGGCATAGCGGGCTCTCTCTTGGGATGCAATTCCCCTTTCATCCGCAGTTTATTAATCAATTTATGTTCAATGTGAAATTATTATATTTTGGAATTCTCACGTAACCTTTCGCTTTGCTCACCAATCTATTTTGCAGCGGCTTTATTGGCAGTCCCTCAGATATCACTGTTTAATTTTAGAGTATAACAGAGGAAAGCTAATAGACATAAATATTACATCTAGAAGAAGGCAATGTCAATATACGAGGTCTATCCAATAAATACGCAAACTAGTGCCATCTGGCGTCCATGATGTGAACTACAGCCCCGCCCAATAGCGGCGCTAGTTTCCTGAGACCGAGTGAGCCGTCTGCGCTTGGTCTGAGCTGTGCGTATGGTGCCAGTTATGTTAGTTTCTCATTTCCTTGTTTTTACTTTTTGTCAAAAATGGAAATCGACGAAATCACGGAGCAACGAATCATCAAAATGCTTTCAGTGAAGTGCGGTAAAAGTTATCAAGAAATTACTGAAATGTTGACAGCTGTTTACGGTGATAATGCTCTGAAGAAAACATCCATTTTCAAGTGGATTAAATCAACCCAACAAATATACGAAAGAAAATTAAAGTCATGCTCCTGGTTTTCTTTGACGCCGAAGGTATTGTTCGTCAAGAATTTCTTCCTGAAGGACAAACACCAAATACTGAGTTCTACCTCATAGTTTTCAAGCGTTTAAGAGATCGCGTGCGTCGCGTGCGACCAAATTTGACTCAAGGCGATGGATGAATCCTTCACCATGACAATGCACCTGCACATTCAGCATTGAATGTTCGCCATATCCTGGCAAAAAAATTCAATCACCAACCTTGATTATCCTCCTTGTTCACCAGATCTCGCCCCCAGTGGCTTTTTCCTATTCCCAAAATGCAAAAATGTGGTGAGGGGACATCACTGGGAAGATGTGGACACAATAAAGCAAGAAACGAGGAGAAAACTAGAAAGCCTAACTACCGAGGACTTCCAAGAGTGCTTTAAACAGTGGAAAACAAGATGGAATGAGTGCATAGTAACGAATGGAGAGTACTTTGAAGGGGGCAAAATCGATGTAGACTAAATTTTGCAAAATAAAATATTTATGGCCTGAGCTCGCGTATTTATTGGACAGACCTCGTAGTTAAGGTACCCGATGGTGTTATACTTCTTAGCACAATAATACTGAAGTATAATCATTGGGTTCAACATTTTACGTGATACTTGAACTTTTAACTTTGATCGTTATACGTAAAAGGGTTTAGCATAGGTTTTTTAAATCATATGGCTGCAACCTATGTGAAATTTATAATCAGTCATAATAATGGCAGTATAATATTGTAATAAACCGAAAAGAGCTGTGAATTGATAAACAAGACTCTTACGATTCATGATTCCGAACGTATAGGTGTCACTCCTAACACCGTTCCTGAGCACTTCCCGCCACCAATACTTCTCTTCTCTAAATCAATAAAAATTTTGATTTAAATGCGACCCTTGTAAGACAATGTTCATCATCCCCTTTTTCCAAATGGAATACATTTTTGAGTCATGTAATGCCGTCTTTGTTCAGTAACAAATCGCTAAATGAATGCCGATGAAGTATATTTGTATTTACTTTTATATAGCATTAGATAGGTGTGAGTTTGATGACATTAATAAATGCGCTCACTACCGTTTATGAATAATGGATTTCGTAGAGTGCATACTTCATTGATATTCTACCAATTTTTCATACGCCCCAAGCACTATCTGCAGGCAAATGAAGCTCTGCAGCTTTATTTTTACTATATTTCCATGTAAAGAATGCTGTGAATGATGACCCCATTTACTTCAGAGGGGGGGGAGATTAATTTCGCTGTTCTCTTAAGAGAGTTTTCGATTTGATTATTTTTACCTGGCGAAGATTTTCTCTTTAAATACAAAAATATTTATAACAAACGGATTCTACAATTAACATTGATGACTGTATTTTTGTTTGGTCCGGTAAAGTGCAAGAAACAATTTTAGGCCCAAATTTGTACTCAATAATTGGATCAAACCCTTGTAATTAAAAAAGAGATATTCGCATTTCCGAATTTTTTCCATGCTGTGATTTCATATTTTCAATATATTCTGTCGAGCATTCATCGATGAAGTTGTGTCTAACGTATGGTGGTGGTGAATTTTGAAGTTTAGTTTTTGCAGCGGAAACTTCTCTCAAGGTATTTTTGATGCAAACAATGTCCTGGGAAACCGTTCTGAATAGTGAGCGATCACATCCGACTGATTCTCACCAACAAATGGGTTAAGGGATGCAGCGAATGTTTTCACCCCAGCACCTCTTCACCATCCAAGTTGGCCTCCCTCCAGCTCGTCAGCATAATCACGGGCTCACGCCCCTGTGACTACTGCCATTTGCTATTGCAACGCAACAGTGCATTATGCGGCATATTGATGCATATCACAATATTGAAACTCAGAAACAGCAAAGAGATCAAATTTAAAGCATGGCATTAAATACCTGCTGTAATTTTGAAGAACATCATAAATCCCTGAGACTTGAGGTTTCATTATTTTTAATTCTATCTTTTGAAGTCAGGAAATGTTATTCATGAGCGATGGTTATTTTAGAAAATGGTCAATTTTATAGATAATCTACATATTAAATGAATTTTCTGTATGATCCCTGAAATCTTTCTTCGTGGGCACCTTAGCACTTTTACTTGGCAAAAATTCTGGTTTCCCTTGCTTTATTTCCTTCTCCATTCCTTCATAATCTCTACACCTTTCAAACCGTGTCTAGTTCGTGTTTTCTTCTATTTATTCTCCGTGTGTTTTATGTTCTCCTTTTTATCATGAAGTTTAAAATTCCACTGCCTTTCAATATCCCCTCCATCTTCATATTTTCCCGCTTGGAATTGCTACTAATGATTCGACTCTTCCCTCAACATGTGCGAGGCATCTTTATTGGTGTTCCCAAAATCATTTCCTCAAGAAAATATTAGTCTGTGGGAAATTTAGAGCTGTCAAGATGTCCACTCCTCCAACCCTTCAATTTGTTTGTCCGTTCAGCAAAGCCTTCATGACATCCAAAATTTTGCGCTCCCTCTAAAGCTCTAAAACGATGTCAGATACCTTTTTGGGTTACTCGCTCCCACTATCATTAACATAAAGGTGAATTTGACGTTTTTGGTGGCGTGATGCGACGGCTTATTGACGTGATTATCTGGGCGTGCTTCATAAATAAAAGATGTTAAAATGGAATGTTGTAGTTCCACTAGAAAGCGGAATTGTGCATTTTTGTGGAAAAAGCACGCCTCAAAATGGAGTATTTTTCATTTTTAGTTGCCTCTTACTGCTGTGAAGTCGTCCCTAAAGGGGGATTCATTGTGT
Source organism: Hetaerina americana (assembly GCF_022747635.1). NCBI lineage: Eukaryota > Metazoa > Arthropoda > Insecta > Odonata > Calopterygidae > Hetaerina > Hetaerina americana. The sequence goes on from NW_027286985.1 coordinate 88,361,520, forward strand.
TTGCAGACCATCCATCTGTGAAAACGTCATGCTTGCACAGAAATTCCATGTGCTTTCACACAGGAATGTGGCAAAAGAAATGCCTCGCATATTTCACGCATTCATTTCATCTGCCATCAAAGAGGGTTTTGACGAAAAATATCAGTGCCAAGGATAATTAAGGAAAAACGCCTTCTACCGTAATTTTGAATGAAGTTTTCCCCATCCGATTTTAAATTGTGTATCGTACAAGGGCTAAAAGTGAAATATATATCCTCTTCGATATGACACGCATTTTAATAATTTGTTCTAAAATGACCATTTTATTCATCACACAACTTCGTATATTAGTATTAAACTTCTCATAAAAGAATCTACTCCTGAATGTATTTTCGTAGGAGTATTTTACTCCTAACTAAATACGCTGTTAAATCCTGAGACAAATTTTTGTAGTATTGCACGTGTTTAATGAAAACTCAAACAAAGGTAGTGGATATAATAGTACGCAAATATTCGGTTTATTTTTTCGAGGAATGAGTAAACGCTTCAAATAAACTATTATTCCTATTGAAAGATTCAACAGATTGGATGTAATGTTGTCAACATTCGCCAAATTCATTTGTACGATTTTTTGTAAAAATTTATCTCAAATAAGTTGTTGTTTTATTATTTTGTAGTATTGTTTTAATTGCAGGTGAAAAAAATTTTCAAACAATTTGAAAGCCCTTTTCAAAAGTAATCGAGTTGATTATCGCCATTTTGGTAAACTACTCTAAATTTACGTAAATACCTCAAGTTAATCTTCGATTAGCATATTCTCCGGACTTTTTAATTACATTTTATTATTTTTGCATTTTCCATCTACCTTTTTTCCGTCGGTCAATGAAGAAACTAATAATCAGGAATACAGATAAATATATTCTTTTGAAAAATAAGAGATTCAGCATACAGCTCTTGACGGATTAAGGAATGATAAAAGATAAAAAAGATAAATGCCCTTTGGTTCTTTTCCCATTTGGATAAAATGTTTTGGATTTTCAAAGTAATTGAATTTGACCTAGGTAATGCAGTAGTCTGACGAATCAGGAAATCATCGCTCTGATCAATCAACCGCAAAAATTTCAGATTGATGAATGCTGGTTACTGGAAATCTGGTATCATAGCTCATGGTTAGTTTTTCTGTGAACATTGGTCACTTTTTTAGTTGTAAACACTATTTTAGATTATTTCTTACTCGTTCGCATTCACAAAATGAAATGTAAGACTTTATTCTCAGAGAGCGGAGAAAATTCTGATAAAAACTTTGCCCGACCACGGCGAATTCTTTTCAAATTGATTTTTAGCTTACACTATTTGTGTCAGAAAATTTGCACGTCCTGCCTTTTTTGATTTGAATTTTTTATTCCTAGGCATATGCATCTTAAACAGGTTCCTCAAAAATCGAAACTTTGGCTTTAAAGTTTGAAAACCATTCTTATATTTCGTTTCTAAAATAAAATTATTCAAGTTAATGTATTGAAAATTGATCGGACGTACTCGAGCATTGGTCGGACACTCTCGAGATTTGAATCCATAATCGCAGTTGATCTAAGTTCTTGCCACTAATTTCTAGAAATAATCAGTAATTCTTTATTATAAACATTCATTTTTTCAAATTCTCTCGGCCCGGGAACACTAAAAATTAGTGTTTCAAAAATAATTTAATGTTTTATTTAAACATCCGTATATTTCTGGTTTTATATTTCCTGATACATTTCTCAGATTTAAAGATTATATGAACCCTTGAATGCCCTACATTTTTGGGTGTAGTACTGCAAAAATGAATAAGATTCAACGCAATACGTTCGTACGATAATGCTTTCTTCAGGTAATGATGATAATGAGTATGTAATATTGGCTTAGTTTTGGGGGATTAGAGCCCGTCCAAACGTTGAACGGGTATATTGACATCGAGTCAAATATCCCATTTTAAGTCTCTTGAAAATTGAGAAACTCCTCGCATCTCTTTCAAACGAATAGGAAGCTTTATTAGTGTCCTTCCTCTGGAGTGGGCGCGTTTGCCGAGTGGTTGAACCGCACGAGTCCCTTTATGGGCTCCAGTGGTCTCGGCTGTGCCCATCAAAACACCAATGCGAACCGCCGGCACTTAGGGGACGGGACGTTGCCATTGAGTTCCACTAGGGGGAGAGTTCCTGAAATTCCGCGGATATTCTCTGCGTCCCCTCACTCGACGACGAAGAGGGTCTTTGACATCGGAACCACGGCCGATTGAGTCGGGCACCCGCACCCTACGCGGCCCCCGATTACATCGCTCTCGGATAGAATCTAGTCCTAAATTTTTTGCAATTACTTTAAGGATAAAAAAATGAAAAAGATTCTGGATGAGCGGTTCGGAAAGTTTCGTAGAAATCACCACCATATATTCGATGACCTTCTCACTGACAGGGTACCACTGAATAAATATCCCTCTCAAATTTGGGACTTGGTGAGAAGTGCAATCAATTTCTAAAGAATGGCCTGCAATTTCAATTATTCGTGGCTCGAACTCTTCATCAAAGTTTCACATCTTATCCACGCACATCTCTGTTATTATTATCCCGAAACAGTGAGGCTTTTGTTACGCAATTAGTAAAGGAAGTCTTTAGGGTCTGGATGTCATCTTTTGTCTAGAAAATCTTGAGAAACAGGCCAGGAGAAACATTTTTGGCACTTATACGAAAGATTAAGATGGTTATTAGGGCTTAGAAAGTGAATAATGTGGAGGATTCTAAAACTAGCCGAAAGCATCTTCGCTTTTCCCTTTTTTTAGGTTTATAATTCCATTTATATTGAGTTTAAAATGAATGCTACACTACCATATGGCATCGGAACTCTAGGATCGCGTTTCCAAAGCCCAAAAAACATTTGGTGATCTGAGCGTTTTCGGACATAAAAATGTTATTTCTAAGTTCCAAAATGTCATCTCACAGAGGAATTAAATTTTTTTAATCGGCTTTCTTAATTTTTACAAATATTTGAGAAACTTGACGCATACATATGCTGTTTAATAATTACTCGTTTCATTCATTCCACTCTATTTATCTTTCCTTAGTAACTGTCTGTCATGTATTTACATAAGTAGCTCATGATATTAAAACAAATGTCAAACACATTGTAAAATTGACTCAAGAAGATAAAAGTGTAAATTAATATTAAAGATAACTAGTATCTATTTTTTGAGGCTCACACGAGTATTTTAGTAGATTCTTCCGTGATCTTTGCGGTCATTCATTCTAGGGCATTCAAAGTTTTGGAATATTTAGACCGATAGTGTTGTTATGATTTAATCTATGTTTATCTTTTTTCGAAATGACCAGTGATGATTGATAAAATTGCCGAGTATTTTTTTCCTGACACTCATCAAAATGAGAGTAAGTGACCATTAAATATTTGAGGTGATGATAGTAATTTGCTTCAATTTCTCCATACCAAGTTGTGTAGGATCACCTTTGTTCTTGACTCACGGGGGAACCGCGCCTTAACGGCGAAAATTATTACTTTCAAGGGCATCGTTGAGAATAATTGTTATGTATTGTTACGGTCCTCATCAATTAATAAAATTCATGCTTGAATTTATAACTGTTTTCGAGAGAATAAAATTCACTAACATTCCAAACTAATAACTAAAATAAAAATTCTCTGCCTTCTCCATACGACGTCTCCCTATAATTTCCTTCCTTTTATTATTAATCTGTAAATTTTGAAAACTTTTTTATCATCTGAATTGTTCCTGACTTTAGATTTATCGTTAAGATGCCTCTGAATAATGAAGGATTCAGCTTTAAGACGAAACGAACGATCGCAATGACGAATATTGAAGTAAACAGTCATTTGCTGCTGCAAACATGGTCATTATCTATTGTTTATTTTTCGTTCGTTTTTATATGTTTATCGTTTCCATGTATTCATAATTAATATATTAATGAAAGAATTATGTCATTCCATTGCTCCTGAATGGCTTATGCCAAGAACAGACCAATGAAAATTTATTGTCTCAGGCGTAACTTTATGGAATTTCCATTATTATTATTAGGTAATCTACCGGTTAAGGTAGGTTTTTGGATGGACATAATTACTAATTCAACAATTTGTGACCCCAAGCAAAACACAACATCCTACTCTACATCAGGTCCCTATTCAGCTCTGAGTGCTTTCTTCCTCCCTCCATCCCGTCCAACATCCCTATCCTGTTCCTTCCCTTTCCTCGTATGCCTAAAATTCTCTCCTCAATTACAGTCTTCAACAACCCACTGCCAGTCAATACCCCCTTCATCCACTTTTCCTGCCTCCATAGGATTTCTCCCAACAAACCCCTTTCTTCGCCCACCATATCCTCGTTTGTTTTCTTTTCTGTCCATTTCACCTTCTCCATTCTTCTCCAAACCTACATTTCAAAAGCCTCCAGTTTACGTCTATCCTCCCGCTTCAATGACCACGTTTCCGCGCCGTACATAGGTACGCTCCATATCAAAGTTTTTACGAGTCTTTTCTTAATATCTTACTCAACGTCCCTCTCATCAACTCCCTCCTCCTAGTGAACAAACAGTCTACGAAACAGGAAAATACCTCATGTTTGTGTTCTATATTCCTCTCGATTAATAATCTTATTACTACAATGGCATCACGCGTACCTACAATATAATGATTCTATATTTCCCCTTTCCATCTCTTGCTTAACATTCTCCAATTTCCCTGTCCTCATCATTGTCCTAACATTCCACGTTCCTATTCTAACTAATCTGTTCTTCTTCTCCTGCGTCTTCTGTCTTGCTGCTGCTGGTTTTCCCTTGCAAGGGTTTCGTGGGATGACGACCGCGGGAGCCTTACCTCCTCCGCTGCCGGGCACGACACACGGCCCATTGGGCCGAGCCCCGTAGTTACCAGGACTCACAATCTCTGTATTATCCTTCATATTTATCTTGGGGATGATAATTGAGGTGGTTTCCCGTTGCCTTCCTCAAAAGTGTTTTTAACGTGACACCATCACTTACTGGCCGCCCCACTGGGGTCGGACGCCTTTGCAGCCGCCTCACTGAGGAACAGACGCTGCGTGGACTACCTTTCGTCTGGCTCCTAACCTTCGACCTATCTGGCATGCGTGACCCTACCAGGAGCAATTACTATTACTCCCGCCAGCACAGCTCTAGGGGTCATCGGAACGCACAAGCCCTTCCACCACGTCAAAGTTGTATTCCGGGGAGGGATATTATGTTTATATATATATATATATATATATATATATATATATATACACACACAAATGCAAAGTATATTTCATTCGCTTAGCATTTGTAATCTTTGAAATCATTTTCGGGAAGAACCACGAATATTCGTACAATTCCCTCGCCGGTCGAATACAAAATTTGGGTTCCCTAGGTGTCAATAAAACGGCAAACATTCGCTCCTCTTAGAGAAGGGGTATGAATGGTAGGAAGAGCTATGCATCGAAGCACTTCAGAGTCAGTTGATGCGACTGGATCTAACCTCCCAACGTTTCGGCTGCAGAATATGTACAAAGGGAGAAGGAAAAGGTATTTTAGGGAAAAGATCCCTTCTGATGACTGGTAACACGACACACAGCCAAAAACGCTCTTTCACAGCTTAAATCAATTTTTTTTGGGGCACCCTTCCGTGGCAATTCATAAAAAAAATACTCAATGGTAGAGTGAGCCATTTCCCTAGTGATATGTTCCCAAATGCGCTGCAATATTACATTTTTTTAAGATTTATTACCTGACCTGTGCCATTTCACGTTTGATGCACTCTATTTCTCGGCGGAACTTGAATGAACTTAACGAGTGCATTAAAAATAATATAAATAGGTACGTGACAGAATCCACAATGCTTTTGAATAGAATATGTTTTCGTGTAAGAGGCCATCAGACTGCAAAAGCCGTTGTCAATACAATGTTATTAAGTAAGACTATATTTTGAAGCAATTTTTTTCAAGATCGTTCGGTTATTTGCGAAAAAAAAACAGTTTACGGCAGAACCCTTGGTTTCATAAAATTCAAGCTAGTTCCAAAAATATCAATAAAGATCTTCATAAATCGTTAAAAAAGTTTTAATGGTTTACCAGCTCCCGTTGAAGAGTCATTAAAAATTGTTTAGTAAAAACTTCATTTCCAAGAGCAAACTTGAAAGATAAAAACTCTTTATTTGAAAGTCATTAACTCAATTATAATTTGATTTTTTAAATTCGTGTGTCTGTTGTTAATATTTATATAATCCCAAAGAGCTTTAAATTGATAGTCTAAGTGACTTATTGTAAAAAGTTACTGAAATCGTTTTAAGAACTAGTCTTATTTTCAATGCATTCCAGCTTGTAAATTTTGCAATTGTTCTTTACAAATAGCACCGTACCCATGCAAAATATACCATTTATTTCCTTTTTATAGGTCAGCGCTTATTTTCTGTTATATTTTTCGCTGAGTTAATACGTTACATTTGCCTTTGAGTGGCCTAACTGCGTGAGGTTTTACGAGGATGTAATGGCTAGCTCTTGGTTCTCATACTACAGTATAAGTTAGTGTTGCAATAAGAGGCATATATAGCATATAGCTACTAGAGTATTTGCCTCTAAAAATATTATTATTATGTTTATGATCAGCTCAAAGGGAAAATTCAGCATCAATCGGGTTGATAGGGAAATTATCAAAATGATTGTTCAGCCTGTATTATCGGATTAAACCTCAACGCAAGAATATTCATATGGTTCTCTGACTTTTACGAAAAGGAAATGGAAACGTGATTAATGTAAATCGAATGGATTAATTTGACAAAATGCTTAAAGGTGGTAATTCTTTTTTAACTAAGGTGCTAAAGCTAAGTTCCTAACGCAAGATTTCCGTCCAGCCTTTCTCCTCCCGGTTATTATGTACCTTGTGTACTCTCACACAGGTGCGCCGTAAATTTTGTTATTGTAAAACGCAATATCAGAGCGTTTGCCAATTTTGTTAACTCTCGAGTTCTTTTATTAGATGGGCATTTATGGATCGCCGCACCTTTGCTCATGTTGTTGTTATCAGTTGATAAAATACAAATATAGTTTTCCTACGTTGGTCAGCACTTATTACGCTCTTGGCTACATACATGCGCGTACGATCTGCAGGATATATCGCTCCGCCCGCTGACAGACGAGAGACTCATGCGGGGCTATTTGAAGGGAGAGCCACTTTGCCAAATGTCCCATTCAGCAGAATGGCGTTATTAAGAAATGTTTGGGTGGAGGTAAATCCAGCGGATGTATTGGCATATTATACTACTCCCAGCGGAGAATTTACAGCCCTCAAGCCCATCCGGTGGGCATGCAGGATTCGCCTCCGCATGCCATATAATTACGGGAAAGGAAGCGATAAGGGAGCTCATATCTTTAAGGAACCAGGGCCGCCGGTTGATATCACTGTATACTGAGAAGTATATAAATAAAACTAGGAACCGATGAAGAGGTAGAATACAAATTCTAAAAGAGAGGATCAGTGGGCTACGGTTTGATGACGACGTAGCTAAACTTGCAGCAAATAAATAAGGCCTTACAAGGATAGCAGTCAATATTGAGAAGGTGAGGAAAAAGTGAAACCTCAAGATAAGATGAAAATTATGGTAATAATTTGCACTCGAAGTAGATGAGAAATTCTTCAAGACTAGGAAAAGATAAAATGGAACGAGAGGAAGAATTTTGCGTTTTGATCGTTTGATAATTTTGATGTTTTGATAATGATACAAGATAAGGTGAGGTGGAATGTATGAGGAATTGAAGAAAGGTTTATTGTTGTGTGGGGTGCCAGGTTGTCTCTTAATAGGAAAGACTAAGAAATGAAGATATTTTAAATTATTATCCATATAACTAGTACTTTAAACTGTAGGCTACCAGATAATAAAAACATGTACTCAGGAAAAATATATTTAGAGTCAATTTTCGCTCGTAGTTTTGAACGCCCGTTGTTTTAATTGTGAACAACTTTATACTTAAACAGTATGAAATTCTGTTGGAAATGCAATCCAGCACAGCAGACTCCAGTATGACGTAGATATATGCAATTTCCCTCTATTTCCATGGGTACACTGTGGCATGTTGGCAGTTGACTCGTCTGATGCACACGACATGACGTTCCCAGTTCTCAATCCCTGCTGTCGTTTTTGTCACTGCCGCCGCGGTGGGGGCATTTATTCCTCGATCTCCCAGCGCGTTCATCGCCATCCCCGGACTAGGGAGACGACGAGTGCCGCCTACCTTCCACCCAATCTATGTTCACTCCGGTGATGTCTTCCCGTTCTCCTTACACGCTCTCCGGCTTTATTTTCATTACGATGCGTCTTACTCGACTGAACACTTCTTTTGCAACCAACGTTAAAGAAAGGTGTCGGAGTTCTACGTCCTAGCTTAGCGCGCATTCCGTTTTCCGTTACTCTTCCGTTAGAAAATTCGAACTGGGAATCGGTGATGAGAAGATGAAAGCAAATTTTCCTTAGGGAATGTAATTTGACCTTTATGGAATCAATTGGTCGGAACAATAATCGTAAAACGGATAACGACTTGTGTGTTCTCTACATGCATGATGCCTCTTTATATTTGTAGCTTTAGTAAATGCATTACTTTTAAAAACTTTGTCTTTCAAAGTAGGAGATTATTCAAGTATCTGATTCGATGCTATGGACGAAAGTATAACTTTTTTCCAGTGTCTTCTTAATTCTTTCGCTCTGTTCACACTTATGAATTGTTTTAAGTTATATAAGTATAACATCACTCTATGTGAAATAAATCCTTTTTGTTCTGTGTAATACGGCATGAATGGCGTTTCAGCATTCATTAGGAAAATTCAGAGATTTCACGTTGTAAAAATTGTTTGCTTTAACAGAAAATCTACGTAATTTGAATCCTCTCGATGTCCGGCCGTGTGCTTTCACCAATTCAGCTATCGAGGCGTTTTCTTACCATTTGAATTTCTAGTTTTCAGTCCGGGTCAATGTGAATGATTTTTAGACTGTGACATCTCTGCATTTCGATGCTTATCAGCGGATGACTCCGTTGAAGTAACTTTTGTGACATCATCCGCAGTTTTTAATTCATCAGCAAGGTAAAATAAGTTACTGTAAAATATTTCCCAAATGGAATGCTTTGTACTTGGCGTCTTTATTTTAGAATTTCATCATTTCGCGCTTATTTCAAAAGGTTTTTGTAATCATTTTTGACGGAATATGTGACACGTGGTTTGAAGAGTTACTCTGTTGCTTCCTTGATGAATCACTGGAGGATTGAAAATTTTAAAAACAATTATTAAAATTAATTCCATAATCATAATATAGCAATCCCTTAAGCAGCATCCTAGTGACCGCAATGGAAATAGAAATGAAATTATTGCGGTGGCAAAAGGCCTGGAAATTATTCCAAATGTTTATATTTTTATTAAATAGGCGTATTACCTCGTAAATAGTCGAAAATTAACCCACGGTTTAGTTCTTCGGTGGAGACGGCGGAAAGCACGACAAATAATCACTAAGCGAATATACATTGTCATCGTTTGCTTGATTATTTCCTTTTCGCACGTAATATGATTTATAAGAATGGAGAAATTAGGCAGTAGAAGCGTTCCTAAAATAATATATTTCCTCTACTTTAATGATATAGGAATTCAGTTTGTAAGTATTTTTTTCTTTCCACATACGCACACTCTATTGGTTATTTAAAGAGCGTTTATCAAAAGGTTATTTAAACAAAGCATTTATTTATAAGTGGTTTATTCCATTCATGCACTCTTCTAATGAATGCGATATAAGCATATACCATATTCTTTTAAAAGTAATTTTAAGTGGTAAATTAGTGGGATATAAAATTATCGATTTCCAATAGCCTAGGAAATAAATGCATTAAGTGCATTTTTAGATGTTTAATATTATATTGAAGGTATATAATGTTTAGCTATATTTTATTTTATTTATAATTTGTTTTATCAATTTAAATCTTGTATTAAATGATAAACATAAGCCATATGTTTTTCGTGGTGGAAAATCTGCTGCTAATTAAGGTCTCAGATCACCGTATTCTCGGGAACCCTTTACTGAGATATTCAAGGTAGAACGCCGCTATAAACCGCTAGAAAAATACGAGCTCACCCTGTGCCCGGACTTTTCTAAACAATGCTGGAAAAAATAGTTCACTACCAATTCTGTGAGGGGAAACGTTTTAGGGGGTTTATGCATTGTTAAGCGTGAATTTCAACAAATGCTTGAGGAAAATGTTATGGGAGGCATAATAATATCTAGTTAGGAATTAACCTGTCTGTGAATTGATTAAGTTTTTTAACTACTTTGATTTTAGCCAGTTACTCTATTGCTTTTAATCATTGTTGAGAATATTACAAAACCAGTGTGACAAACAAGGGATTAGGAAGAATTGAATGAAAATGAAAGTATTGAAATATTTAAGGAATAGGAATGATTAAGCATTAAATTTGGCTGTTCTCAATTCGAGCTGAGCACACTAGCATATACTGTTAGTGTATCCATTTGAATGTGCGCTGGTTAAAATGGGTTTTGCATGAATATATATATATATATATATATATACACACACACACACACACGAGGGTCATCCGGAAAGTAGTACCCGTTCGTGCCGCATGAAGTGCTGACGACGCGAGTAGCCGCTGGACGAGGTCAGATAGCTTCAGTGGCTTGTCTGCCTTCTCTGAGCCAAGTTGCGTGACGCTAGCATTGCCTGTGTTGTTTCTGTGATTGTTTACAATGTTTAAAAAAATTGAGAACGCCGCCAGTTGTGAAGTGAGGGCAGTGATTAAATTCCTCAATGCAAGAAACGTTCGCCCATGTGATATTCATCGCCAATTAAAGGAGGTGTATGGAGACAATGTAATGGACGAGTCGTCTGTTCGGCGGTGGTGTCGCAACTTCAACATGGGGAGGGGGAACACACACGACGATGAGCGTTCGGAGAGACCGTCTGTCATTACAGACCAACTGGTGAGCTCAGTTGACGAATTCGTGAGGAACGATCGGCGCGTCACAATTGATGACATCTGTGAGCATTTTCCCAATGTTTCTCGAACAATTGTTCATGAAATTGTTAAACACCATCTGCATTATGCAAAAATTTGTGCAAGATGGGTCCCTCGCGTATCTCAATGAGCTGGCGGCGAAGGACTATGCAGCAGGAATACAGAAACTTGTCACACGTTATGACAAATGCCTTAATTTGCTTGGAGATTATGTTGAGAAGTAGTTTAAAGTATCCTCTTTCAAATAAAATTTTTTATGTTTGTTAATATTTACTTTTGTGTCTTTATTTCACGAACGGGTACTACTTTCCGGATGACCCTCGTATATGTCTCTGTGGGTGTTAATTAGCATCCATTGGTTATTTTTGGATGTGGTTCTATTCTGTTTTACGGTTGGTGGCCTAACACCCTCCGCTGCAAGCCTTAGCGACTGTTTGCGGGGAATTGTGTAAATGTAGATGGGTGATATACCGTGACAGTAACTTTTTAACGGAGTCATCCGCTAATGCGCTTTATAATACTACAATTTCAAAGTTTAAACATCATTCACCCTGGCCGGGATCCGGGATATATTTGAAAAGTGGACTCAAAATGTTGGCTTTAGTCCTCCTGTTATCCTTGAAAAGATTTTGACAGTTGTTGGCACTTATCAAGTTTGAACAAGAATTCTACGTTGTAACAATATCCAAGTCACCATTCGAATCGATGAAAAAAGTAAGTGTCAGCTTCTTTCTTTAACTCCCTCTCTCTCCATATCCCTTTCTTCACCTTACCCTTTCACTTTGACTCCATCTTCCAGGAAAACCTTCCTTCGACTCCTAGGGACCCCACTGATGACCGTCTTGATTACGCCCAATGGTCTCATTCCTCTCAGACTTGGCTGAACTATAGCTGACATCAGTTACGCGTGAACTCTCACCCGGCAGGCCAGAATTCCCATTAGTGGCACCTCTCTCACGCCCTCACACACATTTATCACGCATTCGATTAAGACTTTTGGACGCTCATTCTTTCCTTCGCTCCCTACATCGCCACTCAAATCCTTTACTCCTATCTTGCTCCAACGTTAAAGTCTGGCACCACGGCGAACGATATTAACGCGTGAAAACCTACCCATGACTTATAAGTTAGGTTTTTCACCTCCAAGGATAATTCATGGGTTAGAAGTTTTGCACTCTCAAAGATAATTCGTAATTTTTAAAGTTTCACACTTCTACGGAATTAACCCGTTCTTTCTCGTGATGTCCACGTGAATTCAGTGTTTCATGGAATAGATGTATTTAAAAATTTCTTGTGTACAATGAATGGAAATCTCCTGAAATTTACCCTGCGTGTTTTTTTGCGGTATTTAAAAGTCATAAAATATGTTTTAAGTCTTATTTTACGATTAAAAGTTTTTTTGACGAAGTTGGAGAGCTCTAAGCGAATTATGAGTCGCAAATTATTCAGATGACCGGTTGTAATGCGGTGCCTACCAGATTTTTTATTCATGGCTCTTATCACGTCATCCCTGGAGATACTACAGGCAATCAGGGTTACGTCGCATATCCCTTTGGCTCTCTTGTCTCCGGAATATATTTGTCTCTTCAAGGTTTATTGGTGCGAAAAACATAAAACAGTCACTATTATCAAATTCTCTTTATAAATAAAGTACCTTGATATCCGAGCGTCGGTAAAGGATGCGAATGCGTATTTACTTTCCATAAAAACTTGTCTATTTTGCTGTTATTTCCAAAGAGTTTAATAATAAGCCAAGGTATCCAATTAATAATGCTAGACGAATTGGAAACAAATTAAGAATCAACATGGGAGCAAAGCTGAGTGGTCAGGTTTATTTTTTCATCAAATTAAGAAACTTAGAACCAGAATGTTATTCTTCATTGAACGTACAACGAAACGAACGAAAAACAACTTCGTAGCAAGGTAACCAAGCGATGATATCCTTCTATTTATTAATTTAGCAAAGCAACATTTGTAACAATTATTTTAATGAATTCTAGCACACACTTCAGAACTATTCCAAAGCACCCGAAAGCAGTAAATGCACCTCATTTTTCCGATGCGTTAGTCACATTAAGAAGATAAAATTTACGAGAATATTTTGTTCATAGGGTAGCATCTGCGGATAAAAATATTTTTTCATATTTTTCAGGCATTTTTTAATCTAAATTTTATAGAAAATGTATCTACTATCCGAGAAAAATTCGGCATGTGAAGAGAAGGAGAGTGAATAGGTGAAACACAGTTTCTAAGTCCGAAGGAACTTGGGTAGTCAGCAAGTTTCTCATATCCGGATATGTTTCTCATGGAATACCTTTAAGGTGGCTTAATCAACATCGTATACCTCACCTCTTTACCACACGTTACTTGATATCGCCTCGACCCTAACTTTTCGCTCACCCATCCATCCAACCAGATGTCATACCATTTATAGATGCCCAAAAGTGTTCTAAACTGTGTATTTCCATCCCTGTCAATAATCGTACCTTGAACTTCAATGTGACTGCCAACACTCACCCTTATATTTTACTACACCAAATATTTGCTTTGCACGCAATCCTTTACTGCAGATATTTCTGCCATTTTTTGAGGGAATATACTATAGCAGCTTATATTAAATTCATTATGTGGATTTTAAATCTTAGTTTGTGAAATAAATTAACGGTCAGCATCGTCCTCATTGAAATAGCTTTGCTTTTTAATGGAGGATAAAAGTTGAATTTAGGGATTTTCGCCAACATGGGATTACACTTGCACATTCAGATCAGCTTAGCGGCGAATTTTTTCTCCCTCTCTCTCTCTCTCTCTAGCCCCATCCAATTTCAGAATGCGTTTTTGAATTTTAGACGCGAACTTCCCTCTTGTACACCTCCAACACCATGCACTGCAGTCTCTATGGAATACTATATATGGCGCACAGTCGGTCGCCATGAAATGCATTATTTTTTCATGATTTTCTCTAATTTACAGCCTTTCAATGCATTGATATACAAACATTTGAATAAAATTTTTGTTTAATTATGAAAAAAATGGTTTTCCTCTGATTATACGAGTAGAATTTTAATTATTTAAAATTTATTCATTGCACTAATTTGACCAACCGCTATTTTTGTCAGCGTAAATGCGGGTTGGTATGTGCTTACAACATGAAAATGGCACGATTAGATGTGGGTGAGAAATGGTATTTCCATTTGATAAAAATTAATGAGATACCTGCATGGAAGTTAGATCTTTATGATGAATATTGTAATCGCATAATTTTTGCACGCAAATTCTTGAAATAACGGCAACAATTTCAAAGAAATCATAAACATTAAAAATTGCAATCAAAATTCAGAGACGAATAGGTATTTATGAAGCACGTGTAACGTTGAATCTCCCGAACATATTGCTGGATGCCTTCCTTTGCCGAGTATGTAGAGGCTATCGTTGAAATTTTCGGTAATTTATTTGGAAAAAAGTCGTTGTGGTTCAGAGTTGCAGGCACAGGGGTCACCAGAGTAGCAAAGATGATCAACCGTTCGAATTCAGTCTTTTTTTGCTAAACGCTATTGCTGGAACCGTTCGTACGAATTACTTGCAATTAAATAGTCACTCACTTATTATTTATTAGCAGTCTAGATAAATTTGGAGTAAGTCCAAGTAAAAATCCCATTTTCATCTATAAAATTGAGGTCACAACCAATCTATATAAGAGTTGAATGACCTCCTCAAATGAAAAAGTTCTGAGAAATAAGTTCACGAATGACAAAAAACAATATCCGTATAGTAATTAAAAATGTGAGTTTAAAAGGGTGTAATTAAAAGTCTTTCATTAACTCTGATATCCAAAATAACTCTACCTCTATTTAATTTTAAAATAAGGTCTGTAGAAATTCTCCGGTAGTCTCATTTTGATACTCACATTGATACCCGTTTTTTTAGTTAGTAGGAATATAGGATATTAATAATCTAATGATCGGCTGAAAACCAAACTGGTTGTATGGTTGCATTAAAATGTCATTTTTCAAGTAGAGCGGAAAACAAATATCCCCTCATTTGATTCTCACCTGCTGCAGCAAAAGAGATTGGTCAGTCATCACATTATGCAATTTATCCCTTTTTGAAGGTCCGAGAGCTTTTTTATTTCAAGTTAGTTATGTTCCCACCTAGATAACACTGCGGTTGTGTGGGATCCACGTGAGTTAGGCTTAGTTAGGAACTAAACCGAGTGCAACGTAGAGAAAATAGATCTGTGAAAATTTGTTATGAACAAGATAGCTGTGTCATGACTTTATTGGAAGAATTATAATGGCAGCGACTAGCTGATCGTAGGTTGAAATACAGGGTGGATTTACTGCGTTCATTTGAGGAAGGTTACTTATCCGACAGTCTTAAAGACAGATTACAGGCCCCGACTTACTATGGTAGATCAGATCACGTGCGTAAAATCAGGAAGATAGACTGCGAAACGGATAGATCAAAAATTTTGTTTTATTCGCCTGCAATTAGAGATTAAAATGTGAGATCGAGATGTGGCCGCGAGCGCGGGGGGTTAGTTAGTATTGGTAGTGTATGATTTGTCCATAACCTGCATAATTTTCAAAAAGACCCAGATTTTTAACACTCCTCCCCCATGATTTGAGTTTGTTCTGCCATTGAATATCCATGCATATAAGTACATTCTTTCCCGTGATCAACCTTCTTCCAGTTCCCGAACTGATATTTGTGTATAGCCGATTGCGATTGTGCATACATGGCTTGGTGACCTAGCAACCCCCGCCACACGCCCTTGCGGGGTATTATGCAGATGTAGATAAGATCCTACTATGGATCCCTCCCCGCATTATGCGATATTAACCCACATTAGATACGACCTTCCCATCCGTGAAGATGTCAATATTCTTATGGAAATACTTCTATATTCGTCACAGATTTTTGAAAAATATCGATGGATGGTTGATTGAGTGAATGTAATTTGTATCATGCATAATGGTCATTATTTATTCCCAATTAACAAAAATTTAAACATGAAAACATTCTAATGTTGCTTATTTCAACTTGTTTTGTATTTCTGCCGGTACAGTGTTGTTCACAAACTTTGGTACCTGTAACTAGTTTAATGATTTACACAGTAAAGTCCTCAAATTGAGCAAAATAAAAAAAATTTCCGTCACAATTTAAGCCATAAAGGAAAAATAAACACACCCTTAACAAGTGCATAAAAATTCAGCTGAAGTAAGGGAAACTACTCTATTTTCTGGATCACATACTAAATGCGCTTTATGGTCACTATGTCATTCGGCGCGAGAGGCATCGACGGGAATTCTCTACGGCGTGGAGTCCAATTAAAAAAACATTAAGAGACAAGTTGCCGTCAGCGTGAGTACCGCGAAAGCATAAATCGGAACTAGACGGGTTAGTCTAGAAAATAAAAACACCGCGTCTCGCTGGAAGATCCCCTCTCCAAATGGATGCTGCTTCGTGATTTTGCACGGACCGTCAACCTTCTCTATGATCTCGCGTGATATATGGGTCACGTGCCCAAATATTAAACTGCAAAACCCTCATTGGTTTAAGGCTTCGCTACGGCCTCTTAACGTGCCTATGGTATTTTAATCCAAATGAAAAACGTCTACGTTTTCATTTTATTAAATGGAGTATTTAAATATTAATGCGAACATCGATTCACACGTGATGTGGTTGATAAATGACTTGAGTTTTTCTCTTGAAGTCCGGGGATATGTCTTCGTAAAGAGCGAGATAGATGGTAACACCTCCATCCAAAATATGGCCATTTATCTTGCTCCTGTAACACCCGGTGTTGTGCGAACCCAGTTTAAAATTTTACACTTCCCAATACTGTAATTTTGAAGTGTAGAAATCATTCCGCCTTCACCGGGATTGGAACCCGGATTCTTTGATATCTGGTCAAATATTTCAGCTATCAAAGCGTCCCCTTACACTGCGAAATTTCGGTGGCTTTTATTTTTGTGATGCAACGTGTACGACTACGAATGCCTGTGTCTATGCATGTACGGTATTTGGTTACAACGTCTTTTTCCTTTCAAATCTGCCAAATTTTCGGGGTGTAAAAGGACGCCTCGGTAGTTAAACTGGTTATAGCACTCGGTTGAATATCGAAGGATCCGGGTTTTAATCCCGGTCAAGATTGAAAGTTAATGACCTTTTTATGCTTGGAAATTATGTCACCGCAATGTGCATTAACGAATGAATCCGTTAAAAGTTGCTGTTGCGGCATCTCTTGCAGTTTTTTTGCATTCCGCACTTTTTTTCTTGAATCATTGATGCGGCTCCAATAATTTAATATGCATTTCGGGCGACCTTTCATCTCCTGGATCCCCACGATTCGAAAGAAGAAGTAAATTCGGGAAATGTCCTAGTTTTTCCACCGTTCCCCTTTGCTGATACGTTTACCCCTTCACCCCCCCCCCGCCGTGATCGCGTCCATGTCCTCCCTCTCCCCACCGCACTTTTACTTCCCCTCCTCTTCTTCGCCATCAATTCAACGTCTTCACTCTCCGACGATATGAATATAGTTTCCAGAAAATTTTCTAAGGAGAAGTGGCTGGTTCCATAAGTGTGCTCTGCGACTGGGGGAAAATCCGTACCAGTAACATTTATTTTATTTATCTAACGACTTAATTTGGGCGTCATTGAGAATTCATAGTCCCTTCTTCCACCCAACCCTTATACATTACATTGAAGACAATCACGAACAGGAGGAAAACTCATCCAGGTGGGACTCGAACGCGCGACCTCTGGCTTGGTAGACTAGGGAGTTACCTAATTTTGTGACGGCCTCTTTGAATGTCGGCCCCGGGGTCAACATTCGGAAAGGGCGTCACAAAATTATTAAATGTATCGTATTTAAAGAGCAGAAATCTATATATATTCGGAAATGGCATCCAAATTATTGTGCTTTTGTAGAATTTGTCGTGTTGACTGGAGAGATTTTTCTCTTTGACCGATTCCAAATTTAGCATTTAATTGCCGGAATATTTTACTAGAGAAGGATTTATCATGTCTTTCGCTAAAGCAAGAAATAGGGAACATGAAGGTTTGGTGAGCTGTTAACCCTTCTGGATGATTATCTCCCGTTGACTCCTACATCGCTAATGTGGCACTCATTATCTTGTATTCAGTTAAATGATTGTAGCCAACCATATATATTTGATATTTACTTTCATCGATTGGAAGGAGAGTTGATGTCCCTCAATAAACAGCTGTTTGTTTCTTATACGAGGGTCATCCGGAAAGTAGTACCCGTTCGTGAAATAAAGACACAAAAGTAAATATTAACAAACATAAAAAATTTTATTTGAAAGAGGATACTTTAAACTACTTCTCAACATAATCTCCAAGCAAATTAAGGCATTTGTCATAACGTGTGACAAGTTTCTGTATTCCTGCTGCATAGTCCTTCGCCGCCAGCTCATTGAGATACGCGAGGGACCCATCTTGCACAAATTTTTGCATAATGCAGATGGTGTTTAACAATTTCATGAACAATTGTTCGAGAAACATTGGGAAAATGCTCACAGATGTCATCAATTGTGACGCGCCGATCGTTCCTCACGAATTCGTCAACTGAGCTCACCAGTTGGTCTGTAATGACAGACGGTCTCTCCGAACGCTCATCGTCGTGTGTGTTCCCCCTCCCCATGTTGAAGTTGCGACACCACCGCCGAACAGACGACTCGTCCATTACATTGTCTCCATACACCTCCTTTAATTGGCGATGAATATCACATGGGCGAACGTTTCTTGCATTGAGGAATTTAATCACTGCCCTCACTTCACAACTGGCGGCGTTCTCAATTTTTTTAAACATTGTAAACAATCACAGAAACAACACAGGCAATGCTAGCGTCACGCAACTTGGCTCAGAGAAGGCAGACAAGCCACTGAAGCTATCTGACCTCGTCCAGCGGCTACTCGCGTCGTCAGCACTTCATGCGGCACGAACGGGTACTACTTTCCGGATGACCCTCGTAGTTTGACGGCAGCCAGTTGCCAAAGCTGCTACACTTTTGTAGGATTTCGTGGGATTTATAGTCCATCTCTCGCAAGGACTCCTACTTCCCGCCATCAATTAGTGTCCTCGACCTCTGGTTGGTCCAGAATTCTCACTTGTCTTGCAGCTAACCTCTGCATATAGCAATCAGAGTCGCTTCTGCAAAGCTGGGGACGCATTAAATGGATAGGCGACGAGACTTGAAGTGCATTTTGCGAAAAGTACGAGTAATAACTTTTACGGGCTTTCTTTTTCATCACTCTTCATCTATTGTAGTCAGTTACTTGTATACCCCAGACGATACTCCAGAGAGAGACCCATGAAACTCTTTTGTGGTCAGGGGAGGCGTCAATTAAAAAGTTTGGGGACCCTTGGGCTGCATAAATGAAAACCAGAATAATTATTAGCTTCCGTGAACTTCTCGATTCTATGGAATTTTCACTCGCGCACGCTCAATTTGTGCAAACGGACTTTGTCTAGAACTACAATGACTAGCTGAAGTTGCTCCTCTGACCTTTTCCACCCAATTTAAAAGCCAACTCCATATCTCGAATTATTTTTTTGTAACCTCTACAATGATGAGAATGTCACTGCCTCAGGGAAAATTTCAATGCTTTCTGCATTATTACTCAATGCCAAGTAATTACCTCACATTTTGGAGTTAAATTGGTGAAAGTACCTTTTCTCATAATTATGTTTTATATTTGTCAAATTTTAATTCTTTTGGTTTAAGTTAACTAAAACTAGTACCTTTAATGCTGAATTAAATCACTTTTTTGATTGTTAATATGCTTTTTTTACCCTTCCATTGATTCTTGGAAATGGTCTTCTCGCCTAAACCTTTGTATATATAAGAGGGGCCGTCAAATGAAAATCGAACATTAGCCATAACACACACACAGTCCGCGCGAAAGGTGGAAACGATGTTATAATGTATCGATACTGCCATCGCTGTGGTAGAAGAACTGCATAGTGACAACTCACAGGCGCTCGCAGTTATTAGGTTATGTCCTTGTTGGTGCGCGGACGGGTCTAGTGTGTTCGTTCAGCTGTAGAAATGGAGGCAAGGAAAGAAGAGCAGAGATGTGTGGTTAGTTTTCCTGTGGCTGAGGGAGCTGGAGTACGCGAAATTCACCGTCGTATGTCTGCTGTTTATGGTGAACACTCCCTGATGAGTGTGCACGAGTGGCATAGGAGATTCCGAGAGGGGTGCACATCACTGCAAGACGATCCGCGCCCAGGACTAGCCAATGTTTCATTCGGACGAGGAAGTACAAGAGTGGGTGCTTATGTGGGTCCGTCAGCGAACTTCGCCTTTCGGCAAAACTGGAATTGATCGTTCCGTCTCCCAGGGGGATAAATGCATCAACGATTTCGGTCGTTACCTTTGAATAAAACCATTCCGCAGTGACATTGTAGCGGGTATTTGGTTTTCATTTGAATGTCCCTTACAGATTCCTGGTTTTTTTTCTTTCATGGATCCTTCAGTGGTTTCATAAATCAAATATCAAACCCTTTATTGCCATGAAAACAGTTTTCTTGTCTTCCAAGATCAATTTGAATGGGAAATTCCACCTTATATTTGTCTGTCGACGGCGATGTGATTTGGAAATAATGATAACTCATAGTACAAGGGTAGT
Organism: Hetaerina americana; assembly: GCF_022747635.1. Taxonomy (NCBI): domain Eukaryota; kingdom Metazoa; phylum Arthropoda; class Insecta; order Odonata; family Calopterygidae; genus Hetaerina; species Hetaerina americana. The sequence continues at coordinate 88,382,207 of NW_027286985.1, forward strand.
TTAAAAGGTTCTTGAAATCACCACTAGATGTCAGCGCTAGTGCAATGAGTTTCCCACGGAGTAATAGGTAATCCTTTATGAGTAAACACGTAGCGTAAACTCGTATAAACTTGGAATACGATAGAAAATCAAACATCAATTTCATTGGCTATGTAAGCAATTTTTTCTTTTGTTCTATTCTTACCGAGATGGGCAATAATTGTTGCCATTAAATCATTGCTGTTCACTCCCTCCCATTGACTTACTCATGTCCCCCTTTCTTCTTCTTTCTCCCCCTTCCTTCCCCTCCTCACTATCTGGGCACCACCATGCGCCCCACTCACTTGCCTCTCCCCCTCTCTCTATTGTATTTACATACTCTTTGTATTCAACGATTCGGTGTAAATTTTACAAATAGAGTGCAAGCCATTTGCACTAACGTGGTGTGTTGAAAGTGAACGGTAGCTTTTCAGCGGGGCTACTGAATCTGTCGAAAAGGATAACACTTGAAACATCTGGCATTTTAAAAGATATACTTTAATAGTATTTGCAACATTTTAGGATTTCACTTATTGAAGCGATTGTTGCATTTCCCTATTTTTTACTTCATTGATTTCTTTCATATCTTTATGCAAGAAAAACACTGCGATACCATTGTGGGAGAGTTAGGACGCCATCCCTTATCGTGTCAATTCAAGTGAATGCGATGATTTCGTTATACGGATTTCAGATTGCCCATCTGTGTTTCTTTAAGATGTCTGTTGATTTTCATGGTGTTCCTTAGATTAACCGTTTCTTAGCCTCATATCGCCTTTTCTGCGAGAGAGGAGAAATAGTAATGTGTGAAGTAGCCCTGTCTAGAGTGTGTTCCTCTTATTCAAATTAAATTTATTCGTTCAACCATTTTAGTGATGATTTTTCGATGTCAGGAAGGATACTAATCCCAGACCTTTTAATTCTCTGGTATCAAGAGTCTTCTAGAGTTTCACCAACCTTTCTACAAAATTTAATTTTACTTGTTGTCCTCATCTTTAGAGGGACTCGCTTCTGATTTTTTTTCAAGTTTTTCCGTCGAAACTGACTCCGAGTTGACACTCGTCTTCAAGAAAGTAAAAACCCTTCGCACACAGATATCAGATATGCACCCTTGAAAATTGTATTCAAGGGTCGATGGTGTTAAATAAGGAAAGAATAGCAAAATTATTTTTTCATATTAATGGATTGCGTTTTGTACTCTTGCCCAAAGTTTCGTCGAGCGCAGCGGAATCAGAAGTTATGTTCTTTCAGTGTTCACTTTCTTCGCATCTTATAACTTTTCCGTAAAGTATTCATTTTGCATTTCATATTAAATGTCTGCGTCGATTAAAGAGGGTGAGAGGATACATCAGGGGATGTCGTCGATCATAACGAGAAATATTTGTCCGCAATTAGTAATTTTAATTAACGTGTAAAGTTAGTAGAGTTTGAATCGAGTGCAGGAAGTAAAATGTTTGCATCTTTCAATTTTTTTAAGAGACTACAACTTCAAAAATGTTATTCCCAATTTCTATTGTTGATTCTCCTCCTGATTTTGCTTGAATAAATTTTCAATTAAACCTCGAAATATATCTGAAAACAATTTGGATACTGTTAAAATGTTTTCTCTTATCACTGTACCCACATTATTGTATGAACATCATATAGCTATGCATAAATTATTCTTCGGATAGAATGGTTTAATTATTATTTGGTTCTCAGAGTACTCCTAAATAAAAAAAAATTTTTATGATGAAATGAAACTATTTTGGTTTAGTCGTTCTGTAATCAAGCATGAGTACTCGAATCCATAAAATACGAGTATATGTTGTTTACGAATTTGACCCAGTTCTGCCTATGTGAGCGGGCCATCCTTCTTGACTGAGAGTAATTAAACATTTATTGGTCCCATCGTATACCAGTCAATTGCAGTTTGAACGCGGATATCTGTTGGCCCCTTCATGTGATCCAATTACCCCACGACATCGTCTTTCCTTCCTCATATCTCAACCCGGGTGTTTCCTTTCCATTTAAAAAGTATCCCGTAATCTCCTGAGCCCACAATCCATATTTCTGTGGCAAAAATTATGGTACGCAAACAATTCATCTTCACCAGTATTAATTATTTATATGATTGTGTGAAAATGTCTCCATTCTACTCTTATCTCGACGAATCTATTCTTCTCTTTCACGTCTTCCATTATGTACACGTCTCATGACCTGTCTTATATGGGGTGTGACAGTCACGTCGTTAGTTTCCGCTCAATTTCCATTTCGCCATTGTCTTCAGATCTGTGAAATTCCTCATCCATTTCTTTTTGTTCTATTTCAAGCCATCACTAGGATATTCGGCGCTAAGCATGTACCATCAAAAATTCGGTTTCTCTTTATTTTTAGTCACTATATGTATATATAGCAACTATCAACTTTATATATATATATATATATATATATATATGTATATATATATAAAGTATTCTAATAATACATATATCTTGACTAGTACAGGTACATGCACTACGGTATCTTAGTGAGCTATACTTTTCCACGCCCACGAGAGGAGCTGTGCGTCACAAGGACTATAACCAAAGCTAAGATGAAGACAACATATTTTACGTAGGATAACTCGCATGAAAAAGGAAAATAATTTACCTCCCTATTGCGGCCGGATAGTGTTAATTAAATCCCTTAAAGCTCGTTGAATAAATAGCAACGTAATGGCATGTCTTTTCCGTACTTAATATCTAATTTTACTGTCATAATCTCTCCTATCGTATTACGATTGAGCTAATAATACATTTACAGCATTATCACCGAAGAGACATCCTTCTAATTTATGCAAGAGTTTTAATCTGTAGTTTAACCGTAAGGAATTGCTTTTTTTCCAAAAATACATCACTACGCACTTTTTTAAGTCTACTGTTAATTGCCAAGTATTGCACTGACATTTATAGCATTAATGTCGTTTGATAAAACAGCTTTATCCTCAGGATTATGAATATCTATGTAAAACACTGCATAGTTGGCAGATATATGTGTCTAGCTATACACTAACTATTTAATGGCATTCTTGTAAAATATAATTTAAAAAAGTTGTGAATTTAACAGTTGAGACAGAAATATTGTTAATTGGAAAGTTTTATTATTCTTTTGAGGAACGCTTACTTTAAATCACTCCTCTTTGCCTCTTCAATGGACTTCTTTCTTTGGCAAATTCCTCTAGAACTTAGGTCGTATGACAGTTTGCATATTTGATCAGCATCTTTCAAACGTAGCACCGCGTAATCACTTGTTTCAATCTTCTGTTCCCTATTTGTGCCACCGCCAACTTCCCTCATCCGTAGGGTGAGAGTTGTTCCCGATTGTAATCCACCCGTGTCTAGGGAAGACACCAGCGATTTACCCACGATCCGCGCCGTCTTCACCACCCCCGTGCTCGGAGAAGACAGATATGGAGAGAGAGAGAGAGAGAGAGAGAGAGATGGGGTGGATCCAATCTAAAGATTAGACTGGAATCTGGAGCCCTGAAGGCGATTTTTAAGATTAATTGACAGTCAGGGAATATACGTCCTCAGCATCAGAGCTGAGAACGTCGACTCTCGTGATTCTCGGTCGCAATTATAACTATAGGAAAAGCGGAAATTTAAAATCTGTCATGCGTAAAATCTGGAAAGTAAGAAATCTTTGCACATATTTCCTTCTTTTTTACGATTTTTGCGATGAAAAGGGAGGCGGACAATGTTTCAACGCGCAAAAGTTTCGGTACACTTGCCGTATGGCATTTATTTCCCCTTCTTCAACAATGGCCGTTGTACAGTCAAAATAATAGCACTCTAAAAAAGTGCACGCCATAAACCACATAATGCCTGGGCCTCGCGAAAGACAGAGAGGGTTTATGCCACGAAAACAAATAGAAAAATAATCTTAGTGGCATTTATTTCGAGGGACGCGTGGGACGCTGGTCGCGTGATCGGAGGCACTGTTATGGATCTGTTTGCACATCCCTACGGATACTAGTTCATAGTAAACACTGCATTGAACAGGCTTTCTACCTGATGTATAGTCCGTATGCAATAACCTGGCCAGTTGCGTCACGTGAGAGGTGATATAAGTCATAGAGAAGGGGAAACTTGTGACTTGTGCGGACGAACCAAGCTTCATGAACAGTGGCTGATTTTGGGACCGGACGAGTCCAAGTTATGGAATCCGGCCCAATCGGCGGGAGTGTATTTCGCAGACTTGAATTGTTATATGTAAACAAGATCATCCACGCGTGGTTAGAGAGCAGGAAGATTGATTCACCACTGATCCTCCCTTCCCTTAACTCTTCCGCATTTTAGATTTCTGTCCGTTTATGTCTCTCTTTTCCGACTAAGTATTACGTTACCCATTATATGAGACGGACTAGTCCTACATGCGCAGTAGCCTTCCGAGTTGGCCATCCTATCTTGGCTATACCCATTTAATGAGGTTTTATACTCAAAGAAAAACATACCGAGTTCTCTCAGTTTTGTGGAGGGGAATATTTAAAAGGAGATGTATGCTTAGAGCACAAGGTATATGCAGATTCGTACTAAGGACTTCAGTCTCTCTGTTTCATGGTAATGGATGGCAATTGCCCCGTTCATCCCGGGATCCTCACGAAGTTGGATTGATTGCCGAATTATATCGCGTGCAGCGTAGAGGAGCCAGATTTGCAAAACGCTGATATGTGTATGATAAATGGAGTAGCCCATCTAGATTATTAGGGGAATTAGGTTGAGAATCTCTCAGGAAGCGAAGGTAAATTATAGATTAAATCTCATGAATTGGTTGCATGATGCCGAGAATGCATTATTAGTTCCATCGTACCACGGTAGGAGACATCATGCCAATAAAAATGTAGAGATTAAGCGTATCCGACCGCGCAAAGGGAGGAGATTAATTTGCGTCAAAAGTAGCCTGGTGTGTAATCAGCCTCTACCACACACTCCATTATTACATATTACCTACAAGACACCGCAAGGGTGTGTGGCAGGGGTTGATTATACACTGGACTGTTTTGGTCGCAAAATACTTTTCCCCTAAGGCAAGGACGGATAACATTATTATGATCCCTTATCGTTCGTGGGAAAAATAACATATTAAATCTGTCTGTTCTACCCTATCGGTGACTTGCAGGATACCATGTGTGTTCAGTTTACCCTGGAAGTATTTGGCTCGACAACCGGAAGACGAAATGCACGTCGCGGCCAGAAAGTCTCCAAGTATCGCCCTCCAAAGCTTCTCTTCCCGACACTTCTCCCTTCAGGAGTCCACCCTGAGCTTCTCGACGATCTTCTTATTTGGATCCATCGGAGAGAGAAAGTGGGAGGATCTTTGTAGGGGCCTCCCCTTGAATAATACTCTCTCCATCCAACTCTGCCCCCAGAGGAAAGATGAGAGAAATAGGTGTCTTCTCCCCCTGCCCCGCTCAGAGCAGAGTTCAATTTGCATAGTACGCAAGCCTCCCACTTTCACTCCGGATACTGTTGTCATTCCAGATGAACCGTTGTGATTGAATCGCGCTGATCGATCCATGCTCCTCGTTCGCACAATCTCGCGTGAAACGCGAGCATGCGATTTCGCGTATTCGAGATCATTACCCAAGTTTGATGATTCGCACAGGCTAAATTTGCATCTTGATGAAATGATGATATCTTATTTTTCATCATACGTATTGTACTATAGGGAAACGAATCCGCTTTCTTGCAGAAGAGATTCTTTGAATTAACTATTTTGCTAAGTATATCCGACTAAAAGTCTATCTACTTTTATTTCAATCTTTAGGGATTTCGCTTCCCAAAATACGTATAATAATCTACCATGTCAACTGGCTTCATTTTTGTTTCCTAATGTTATTGTCACTCTCAGCCTTCCTTCCCCGGATCATTGCCTTGATTTCGCATTTGGTTACACTTGTAATACTCAAACTGCAACTGAAGTGTAGATGTTTCTATCAGGTAAGTAATCACATCCACCAATGATTAGAATTACTAGATTTGTGACCCGTGGGTAATGGTGACTTTCGAAGTGGTGATGCTCTATTCCTTGGAAAACCGAAGTGAATTAGACGCATTAGGTAAATTTGTTTAAAAAAAGCCCGAGTTTGAGGCATTGCTTGACGAAGACTTTTTCCACTCTGGCCATTCCGGGCCACGAAGCCATCCTCATCGGTATCAATCCCTCCACCACTCTTGACTTCCCTCGTAAACGCTTGTTGGCGGTTATGCTTTTGAAAATCTGCAAAAAATATGTTTTGTCATTCGTTACTTGTTTCGCACGTGAATGATCACCACGATTCTGTGTGTAACGAAGTTCATACCTTCCTTCAACCCAGTAATACGCGTATTCTATGCCTGCATGGGCTCACTGAAATTAACTCAATGGTGTGAGATAGATAACAGAATCGCCATTGAAGAGGAAATGATAATGGAAAAGAGTTCCGAGGATCGCATGACGATGGTGGAAGCTTTTAATTTGTTTCGAACCTATGTAAATGATCCTCCTATCTCTGATTCCGTCATCTATTAATCCAGTCTCATATCAGCAACTCAATCAACATGTTGGTATACGGCCTTCGGAAGATCAAGAAAAGCAGGGAGAAATGTATAACTCTGGACGGTAACTATGTGGAGAAGTTATAAGAACAGCAAATAAATTTTCAACCTCGATTATTTTTAGTGATGATTAAAAGATTACGATACCCCCTCATAAGTAGGACTCGAATTAATTGATCTAGCTTCATCTTTTACCTCCCCTCCAAAAGTCTATTTTTAAAACATTTTCCCTCCGCAATTTCGAAAATCCTCTTCTTTCTGACGATCCTTAACCAAGATTCGGAAGTATTAAAGTGAGACTTTCCATTCGGTCATAATTGTTTTAACGAATACGAATCAGGATTCTCTGCTTCGAATTCTCCGAGGGATGAAACTTTATCTCGGCCATCCATTAAAACGTTCCTGTCCATCAAAACAGCGCGTTGGAGGATCTCTCAAATGGGTACCCACCACAAGTTTTCACGAATTTTTCCCCCTTTTCCCTCTCTCCTCCCTCCCTTTCTGCTCTAGTGGCTCGCGGCTTAATGAAAACTGCCGCCGCTGCGAGTGCTCCTCCGGGAGCGTGAGCGAGATTTCTTTCACGGTCCGCAGCGCGTGTCGCCCTCGACTCATTTTCCCGAGTAATTTTAATCCATAAAAACCACTGAGATATGATGCTTTGCACGCCCGAGTGATTAATTGCGCTCCCGAGCGAAATTGATGCCCCGCTGCCAGTGAATCACACAAAGACCCGAAATGTGCCAATGATGCCTCACAGAATCTCCAAAACAGTGGCCGTCAAGGCTTACGTGTAAACTCAAACAGTTCCCTTTGAGAAGTTAAAAATAACGTCACCTGAGCGGAACGACAATTTACGGAGAGATGTGAAATGTTTTCGGTATGAAATCGTGAAAAGGCTCAGTGGAATATTTTTTCACGCAACTCCGCCAAGGAGGACAAAGGCTAGTTTTTCAAGACACCTGTTTCTTGACAAAAGCCAAATAAACATCTGGGCTACTGACAGGTCGACCAAATCGATTGGGAGTCTACCTTTTGGATGTTTTTTTGGAAAGATTGAGATGCATGTCTGAGAACACTTTTTTCACTACTGAGTAGCCACAGTCCACATAATTGGTTCACAGGCGTGCCAGTATGTATGAGTGGATGTTGCAAATAAGTTAATAGATAGGAATAAGATTCCAAGATAAGAATCAAAGATTCCTAAATATATATATATATATATATTAATATATATATATATATATATATATATATATATATATATATATATATATATATATATATATATATATATATATATATATCAATGTATAATATATATATATATGTTTGTGTGTAAAAATATCTTCGAAATGGAAGGCTCTTCGGCGACGCACAAATATATAAAAACACAGATGCAGAATTTTTAAACCATAGAAACACAAACAAGGGACACTCACATATGTTATTTTGACGTTTCGACGGCTCGACCGTCGTCTTCAGAATCTCTCAGATAAAACACAAAATAAAACAGGTAACACATAACACATAGAGGACACTCACATTGTAGATTGTTTGAGCTTTCGGAAAATTTTCAGTCTTACTTGAAGAAGGCCTCGGTGAAGGCTCGAGGGCACGAAGCCTATTGCTCTCGTGAGTGCTTCTATTGATATATATAGAAATAAATAAATAAATATATATATACATATATATACATATATATATACATATATATATATATATATATATATATATATATATATATATATATATATATATATATATATATATATATATGCTACTTCGATGCTCGATATTATTTTTCAACATAGAGAAATCAACTATGGAATACATTTTATCTTAGTTAAGGCGTATAAATTAATCAGTTTATTTTTCCCAATTGTGTACAAAAAAGAATTTATCAATATAAATTGTATAAAATAAAAGGTATTCAATGAGCCATTGTATAAATAAATATTTTTTTAGAAATACCACCTTAATCCATCAAATAAAACTTATTATAAAATGAATAGCATAATTATTCTCGTACCCTTGGCATTTATTTTTAATCTGTTTATTCTTAATAAATAATGATGGTAAGTATCATTGAGAGGGTATTATTAAATGGAAATATAATACTTATTTTTTTAATGCAGTTTTAAATACGTGCTAAATCTTAAATATTTTTTTTAAGACTATCATATAATTTGCAACGCATGAAGTAATTTGCATGATACATCTGTTGATAAAAATTTTAACTTGAGTTCAAGCCTTTTATAACTCCTTATTAGATTGTTTATTTTCTTATATTATGCGGAAATATTCTTTTCATAAACATTTAAAATAAAGGTCCGTAACTGTATGTAAGGGAACAGAAATAATTCACCGCATTACCGCGTTTACGCTGTGAATACTCAGCCAGAGTCCTCTGCTGAGTATTTATTGCGTACTTGCAAAATTCAGAATGGACTTTGTCGATGAGAGAAGTGTAATAAGACATTAAGTAATAACTTTTCCTGAAAAAGTTTTTGCCAAGTAAGCCCATATAACTATCTCTCTCTCTCTTTCTCTCTCTGAGGGCGAAGGAAAATAACGGAATTGTGTAGTCACTTATAATAATGGAAGGAAACGAAATGTTTTTTTAATATTAAAAGACCTCTTATGTCTTTAATTACAGGGGTTCATCAAGATCTACAAGCAGTTCTTCCCTCAAGGAGACCCTACGAAGTTCGCGTCACTCGTCTTCAGGGTATTCGATGAGAACAATGTAAGTAATGCCCTGAGGCTGCCCGTTAGCGCGATGCAAGCCAACAATGGATGCTACGCCCCTGGAAAACACTGACCCGAAAAACACGCTTTCTCCAGAGGCGATTTTAATATTAAAATGAAAATGCCATTGTCTTGAGATCTTGAATATCTTATTAGGAGTTTAAACCTGAAATTTACGTCGCCAAAAACGTTAAGTAAGTTTAACTTTTTCCGATCTCATGATCAATTTGTTTTTACTCCCTTAACACGAATTAGTCCGTTTTATTAATTGAGTAAGTTTAATGGGCGACCTTTTAAAAAAATTATTTTTTTAAACTCTTTTGAATAATAGTAATTTGATGAATATATTATTAAATGACATGCCACTCACATTTCTAAGTTAGTGACACCCATCTTCCTACTTCAGGCAGTATGGTGCTTTGCCAAAACAAATTACCTTGAATTGCAAATTGAGCAATTCCTTTTACTAATGCTCTTAAAAGCTATTGCTTGAAAGCTTAGTAGAAAATAGTTTGTCTTCAGCTTCTTGATTTCTATTTAATTACTACTGCTGATTTTCCACCTGATCCCAAGAATTTACTGATTCATTAAATGATATCATGCAACTATTGGTAACTGATATAAAATGTGTCAAATACTATTTTTACAAGGTCATTTAGAGGTGCAATACCTACAGCCAAATTAATCATTCTTTTATTAAAAAATAAGAAAATTAAAGCAAATTAATAAATCGTTGAAGTGAATCGAATAATCTATTTGCTGGTTCTCTCAACGGCTTCAACTTCAAGTCCTCGATTGTTGGCTGTGAGTATTTTCTGTCGGTAATACTTTAGCATCCAGTGGGGTGCTACCCTATCAAACATGTTTCCTCTTAAATTTGAACTTTGAAATTTTTTCATGACCTACTCCCGTTGAAAGGCATACATCATTCTGAGCTTTTGGTACTTAATAATTTTCAATTAAATTCCAAAAGATAACTGAGTCGTCCAAAGTGGAACCTTGTCGTCAAATCTCTGGAAAATTTAATTAAGTTAAGATTAGTAGTTAGGTTCAGAAGTACCTGCCACTATTCATAAAAGCATTCATAATCAGCAAAAGTCCTAATAAATAATTTTTGATTATTGAAAATAAAATAATTTAACTTTTTGTCCGTAGTATTTTCATTCTGTTAAACATAGATTTTTTTGATAGATTGACTCGCGAGTTACCTTTGCTATATTCCCTTCGAATATAACAAATGTTACCCTGCCGTACGGTGCAGTGTATTGCTTATATAATTCGTTTAGTGAGGTGTGAACCAATCCAATCTCATTCACATGCATCATAAACAATAACTGCATAAGCCTTGTACCATTTCAATAGTCATGCTATTCAGTTAATTTTCCTTTAGAAATAAAAGATTCAAAACCTGAATCTCGTGACGCTGTTATGGATGAAGTGACCAGGGTCCAGAAACTTTTATTTTCCTCTCTTCTCTAGAGTTCAGAAAATTTGGCTCTGGAGAAAAGCTTCACAACCCGTAAAAAAGAACTGTAAATCAGAATTTTTTGCCGACCCAGCGGCTTTACATAATTTACATAATATAACCTTAATATAATTAGAGGGTATATTGGTATGTAAAGTAAGACAATTTACAATGATAATATCATTTGATGTAAATAATAATATTAATAATTACGAAAAAATAGAACTTTTTGAGTGTCCATATTTTTGATAAGCTAAGCTATGGATGACGTTAATTTGGCTAGACTGAAGATAATTTTTGTCTGATGAAAAAACTACAGATAAACATAATATATGCATGTTTATTGCAATCAATTACTATGTCAATAGTGCAAATCGCTGACGTAGTTTTTGAAAGTTTTATATTAATTTTTATTTTTCCCCATTTTCATTAACGAACGATAGCCGTGGAACCCTTTAGCAAAAATAAATTATAGAATCAGCTATTCCGTTTGTAGAATAACATTATTGTACATTGATGATCCACAAATTATGATATCCCAAATAATCAAAATCTAATTTCAAAATTAAAATCGAATCTATCCCAACTAATTAATATTCATAGCTATGTTCTGTGGTTAAATTTCAATGAAAAACTTCATTTCGCTTCATGGCTCATAAATTGTGCTGGTATTTTCGGTGGTTGACTAGTTATATCCTCAAACGTTTCAACTGTCCAGTCAAGATTGGTTTTAACGTTACTCAAAATAACGTTTCCATAGCGAACAGAAAGTCACAAGGGCCGTGTTAACTCATTTGATGGAAGCAAATGGGGAAAGATAGAAAAGGGTTGACGGAAGGCTAGAAAATTTGTAAACCGCTACCACGAATATCAACTATTATAAGCATTATTTCCATCACCGTATAATAGTGCACCCACTGTGTAGGGTTTAAAATTTCACTGATTGATCTAAAATTATATATCATGTAAATGGCCACCCTGAGGCATAAACAGAATCAATCTAACCTCTATTAAATTCGGCTGCGTAGGTTTTCGCGGCGGTGGTTTGAAGTAGGTTTGAAGTGGTTGATTGTCGGGTTTCACCGCGTCGTTGTTTGATTCAGACAACAGTTTCGCCGAAGTTGCATTCGGCGTCTTCAGGTCGAAGATGAGGGACTCGGAATTTTGCCACCCTTATATAGGTGGTCCCGTCTAGTGGCTGCTCCCTGATTGGTCCGTTCCCGGAGAACTCTCTTCCACGCGTTGTGGAGATGGTAGCCTTCATCTCTGTTAATTTTCTCCGGGTTTTTTGTGAACTCAATTGCTTCCCTAATTAAACGCGGGTAGTATCTACTCTCCTTGGCTATGATGTTTGCTTTTTGGAATGAAATCTCGTGACCGGGTTCACTCCATTGGTGTTCTGAAATGGCCGACAGGTGAAACTGTTTTTTTGTGGTTGCCCGGAGGTGTTCCTTTATCCGAACTTTCAATGAGCGGCATGTTTCCCCGATGTAGGCTTTCCCACATGAACAGGGTACTTGGTAGACCCCTTCATATAAGTCTTTCGGAATTTGGTCCTTCGGTCCAGGGAGAGCGTCGGCTATTTTCTTGGTGCAGTTAAATCTTGTCACCACGTCATGTTTTTTTTTCAAAAAACCCGGAGAACATTAACAGAGATGAAGGCTACCATCTCCACAACGCGTGGAAGAGAGTTCTCCGGGAACGGACCAATCAGGGAGCAGCCACTAGACGGGACCACCTATATAAGGGTGGCAAAATTCCGAGTCCCTCATCTTCGACCTGAAGACGCCGAATGCAACTTCGGCGAAACTGTTGTCTGAATCAAACAACGACGCGGTGAAACCCGACAATGCAGAGTACCTCTATTAAATTCATTTTTCGTTTTTGTATTTATTTTAGGAATTTATATCGTTCATTTCAAAAATAGTCATTTTTACCATTTTCAAAGATAGGGAATTTCATCGATTCACAGTTTTAGTTTTAGCCAGTTTCACTGTTTACACACTACAGTTCATGAACTAAAGTTGCTTTCGTTGAGTTGTACATGAAAAGATGATTTTTATCATTATCAAATACATTAAAACTGAAAAGGTCCATATCATATATATATATATATATATATATATATATATATATATATATATATATATATATATTTCTCTTCTGTACCGGTCACCTTGAGAAGCCACATTCAATCAGAGCCTTTTCTTTTGTATTCAAAGGGTATGAGTCCGTCATTTTATAAACCCATGACTGCGATACTCTTCCTCTGATCTTTCGGTACAGAAATAAAAATGTCGAACAGGCATTAAACTTTTTCTGTATTTGTTTTTAATTGTATATAAATATTACAAAGCATACCTAACAGTCAAACGCAATCTATTTATTTGATTTGAGTATGTAATTTCACTATGCGAAAATGTCAGCCGGGTAGGAGTTAAAATGAAGCTCCAAAACCTTATTGATGCGAATAAATTGGAGACCGTAAAGCTTGTAATATAATGGTTCCACCTAGCGCTTTTTACGATCAGAATCCCAGGTGAAAAGGAAAAGCAATTCTACGAATAATTTTAACGAAAAAATTGTGGTAAATCACACCCATGCGCAAATCTATTCAAATGTTAGCATTCATTAGGAAAAGAGGAAAAGGCCGTTCAGTTGTTTCCCCACGCAGTGCAAAATTCCTGTCTATCGGCAAAATATGTCTCATTCACTTTTAATGGATCCTAGATATTATGATGATTAATGCCTTAGCGAGATTTTTTATGGGATGTGCTTCGCTAGAATAGCGTTCCATCTTCTCGAGTTATCAAGTGAGACAATGCGGCGAAATGAGTTATTTCGGGCGAATCCCTTTCGCCGCCTCGACGTCTCTCGCAAAAGTTAACGACGGCGATAAGACCCTCGGCTAGGGGAGTTCGGAGATGGGGATCGACGAGGAGAATTCGATGCCGTATTGAATCGACGCGTCCTTCCCAAGCGAACGTCAACCCCCCGCCCTCCTACCCCCCCCCACACCTCCCCGGTCCCCTCACCCTCGCGGCAAGCAAACACAAGTTCCCTTTTCTCCACTCTCAAGATACTCCGAAATGCTATCTCGGGCGGAGCGCTCGAAGAGTACTCAGAACAGGGTGGCTATTGCCCTCGAGTATACCAGCTCTCACCACCACCTCATCTCTTCGCCCCATCCTTTCCCCCTCCTCCGTCTGGCAAACCTAGCTACTCAGTTCGGGTACCAATAGAGCAAGCAACTGACCCGCCCCTCCCCCGTACACATCTCTTCCTCGTAGTCTCCACTCTCACACCCATAGAGTATATCCGTCTGCCTGTCTGATCCTCCTTAAATTCCCCCTTCTATTCCTCTATCTCTTTCTATCCATCGCTTATCCTGACGCTGTTCTCTCCGCAGGATGGATCTATCGAGTTCGAGGAGTTTATCCGGGCACTGTCCATCACGTCCAGGGGCAATCTGGACGAGAAGCTTCACTGTAAGTACTTATGTTTCGAACCGGATCCCGCGAGGGTGATACTCAATGTCTGCCTGCGAGGGAATGTGTGTGTGGATGTGTTTGTGCATGCGCTCATGTGTGTTTGGATGGGCGTGAGCGTGTTCTCTGGGCGATCAAAGGAGATTTCCAACCGTTCCGTTGGCGTTTGGAGGATATCTCGAGTTGAGCGGACCCTCCATCACTCTTTACAACCCTTTCGGCGAGGGAAAGAATTACTACCCTTTTTCCTTATTTTATTTCTTTTCTTTGATGCTTGAGAGCGAAAAAATACAGCAATGGCATGAATGGAAACTGGAAACTATAAACTACGAGAGACCACGTAAAAAATTACATATTGAAACTAAATAAATCAGACTAGCCCTTTTAATTCTTAAGCCAGTAATTGGTCAGCACAGCAAAAAATTGCTAAATTAAGGTGAAGTTTCGATGGCGATCGTACATTTTCATACGCTGAATTGTATCAAGAGACATAAACTTATGGTCACATTTCTCTGCAAATTACAGTTGCACTCGGATGTGTGAAGGAAATTCCATCAGCAGTTCGTTTTCAGCGATTTTATGCCTCAAATTCTCGGTGAGTTGTTAGAATGGTAGTTCCAAACAATAAGATAACAATAAAATACGAGTATGAGGACGTTTTGACTTGAAAAAAACGATGCCGGATGAATAATTACAGATAACTTCATGCAAAACACTTATATTATTCAGACAGCTGTTTTACCCTGCGAAAGGCTCGTAAATATTGTTATATCAGAGAGGAATACAAGAACAAATTGGTGTAGGAGGAAACTAAACAGTTATCTCTAGATGTGATTTGATGAGTTGCCCACTTATTCGATACACGCTAATGCTCTAACTACTGGAACCTTCCGGTTTTGCAGAAATGAAAAGATGTATCCAGCTAAATTTGCCATATCGTAACTTTTCCCATGTTGCTATAACATTCGCGTCATTCTTTGTTCTAATTTCTGCAACGAATTTGCCCAAAAATCTCATACTTCAGTATTATTAATTATTTCGGTAGAAAATGTATTTATTCTAACGATAAATTCCTTTTTTCTTGTCTTTATATAAATATGTAAGTCCATGCAAATATGACCCTAAAATAAATTTTCATATAATTGATTAATTGGAAAGTGTGGTTAAATCAGTTCACTACGATATGGGAAAGGTTAGAAAACTCTGGTATAATTTCTTCATCTCCAAGCTAAGCCAGCATTTAACCCCGGAAACAATAATATATTCTTCATGAAGTTCTCTCGGGTTTCCCACCGGGTCAGGTGCAGTACACCGACGTTTCGATGGCTGACTCTGCCATCGTCTTCAGGGTGAAGTCGACCCTGACCCGGTGGGAAACCCTGAGATCCTTCAATAATATATTTTATAATTTTGAGATAAATTATGATTTACTGTCAGACTATCTTAAAAATTAGACATTAACAATTCAAATTTCAATTTGAGTTTGAGAAACGTGTACATAAGTGCCTGAGTAAGACCTATTTAGGCTCATCATATTCATTTAAACTTTGATCATTCTCAATTAGGCCGTAAAATAACTTAAATCCCAGAACAGACTCTTCATATAAATAACCCTCTTCTTCATTAAAAATGAATACCTTAATGCGTTAACTCATTCAATATTCATAAATTTATCTCGATTGAAATGATAATCCTTTTTATTTCCATATTATTATTTTTATTTTCATATTTTCATAATCCATTATCTGGCACAAGCCCTTTCTAATTAGCCATCCTGGTGACGAAACAAGTAATCATTTTCAGGGCATGATTTACGTTTAATAGCTAAGGATTTTCATGCCCATCATGAATCGTTTCTCTTAAAATAAGCCAGAACTCACTTTGTTCAGTATCTCACAATCTAACACTCGTGTTTTCTTGAAAGCGTATGATATATTAATACCTTACCCATAGGAAGGTGGAACAATGTATGCGAATGCCTAACTCATTTCATCAAACTAATTAAAAATGTCAATTTCAATAAATGCTTTTAAGATGTATCTTTTATTTGACCAGCTGGCAATCTGTTCGTGTTCTCATGTTAAGGATACTTGGTAACCTTCTTGGAGAGAGTGGCATAAGTGGAATTTCTACATCCGTCACTTCACGGAGAATTTACATTTTATTCTCCCCGTAAAATAAATATTTTGTGTTAAGTGACGACCTGTAAATAACTGGTGCTACAATAAATAGCTCCATGCTGAATAATCGTCGGTTACCTGAAATTAGATGAGTTTCAATCACAGATTGTTTAATAGTCTGAATATATATATATATATATATATATATATATATATATATATATATATATATATATATATATATATATACATATCTATACATAAAACGTTTGATCAATGGTAATTATGTATTGTATATTATGTATTATATATGTGTAGCAATGGTATTATGTATATATGTGTATATATATATATATATATATATACACACACATATATGCATAAAACGTTTGATTAATGGTAAAGAATATATAAATATATTATTTTTTTGAATGCCCTGTTATTTTTAGAAATATGTCTGGGTACTTGATATATTTGCATGTTACAGATAGTGCACTTACACGAATAATTCATAACTTATAGCAATATATATGTGTATAATGAAAAGAATGTAAAAACGTTTGTAGTATTACTCTACATCATTTTAAATACATATATCCGCAGTACAATGCATACATTACGTTATTTGTCACGAATTTTTGTTTTAGGAAATAGAAATCCGTAAGAATAAACTGCGTTTAACCATGCACGATTAAAGCTTCGCATTTCTTTTAGCAATTGCTGGATTTAAAACTAAGAATGTTGAGTTAGTTTTCAGCTAAATGAGGCACTTCATGAATATCTTATCTACAGATAATCCAATTACCTTCGTAAAAAGAATACAAACAGCCTTTTTGTTCAGAAATAATCATAAATATAATAATACAACTATCCACCGGTTTTTTAAAATTAGATGGCATATTCTGAATTTTAAATTAGTTAATGACTTTAGTCTAACAGACCTTTCCTGTGAAGAAAAAGTTATAGCGGAACTTACTACTTCCCGTAAATTATGTAAAAACAACGTAATAAGCCCCAATCACCGTGCCAGAAATATCCAAGAAAATGTTGTTAACTATAATGAGATTCGGACCTCTGAACATAATCTCTCAATTTAGAGGTTGCAAAAGCTCACATGAATTTGCATTATCACCTTTTCTTTCTCTCATGAATAAACATCCTTAATTTATTCGATCCAGGACTATGAAAAAGTGTACGCATCTACATATACACACTCAATAAGCACAGTTGTAGAAGAGGGACAAAATACATTTTTAAGTAGAACTTACGGGCGTTTCCAGGCCTAAAGGCGACCTCTTGGTCAGCAAATGTATGAAGTGTACTCATTGAAGAGTAGTCTTTATTCTTTTTTAGTCGAGTGGGCTGATATCATAACTTGAAACAGCCGTAGCTTCTATTTTTTCATCTATTGTTCATCTCTCTTCACGTTTTATAACAACTCAGTCTTTGATCCTAACGACGCAGTTTTTCCAATTCACCGAGCCAATTCACGGTTAAATTTAATGCAGGTATACAGTATAATTTTCAGTATTAATTTTAAATAATATTTATCAAGTGAAGTAAATATTAAAATCAAATATCACAAATGCAATGAAATATCTCGAATTGGTGCCCCAGATCACAAAGGCTCCTATTTTTAAATATTTCCTGGCAGGTAGATTGTTTTTTCTCTTTCAAATTATTTACGATTGGCTTTGAAATAAATTCACTCTGCATAAATACTTTTTGACACGAGCGGCTTTTGAACTTCTGTGTCCTCTCGTCATGCCAGTGATTCAATTATGGCCGAGAAATATTCCACTCAATTCTCTGTGAAAATCTCTCTGACGCATAATACTCATATTATGAAAATATCAGATACATCTCCCGGCATCTTTTTAGCTCATTATTAATATTAATTTCATCGCCCATATTTTTTATTATGAAAAAACACTAAATAATCTTCTTTAATAAATCACCTTCTCGCTCTTTTATTTCTACCTTTTATTCCATTGGTTATATTTCATTTTATTTGAGAAAAGGTAGATGGTCGTTTTTCGTCAATGAATGTGATATGCGTATCTAGAATTACTTATCTTCATCAGCGCCTTATTTTTGTTGAAATAAACGAAATCAAATCGAAAAATCTGAAAAATAACGGTATTAACTCGTGGTATATCTTGAAAAACGATTGTTATTTTCGTCCATGCAAAAATTTAGGCTCAATGTCGCCTAAAAATATATTTAAGATATTTATCAGATTTCTATCTGCACATTTTATTGACCCCGTATTCATCCATTTATTTTCTTAGTTCTGTCCATATTTTGATGAGAGTGCATAATATGTTCGAACGAAAGTATCCTTCGTCTAAATGTCATCCTCAGAAGGATCCTTTTGAAGTCGTCTCAACATGAGGAACAGTGTACGCTTTGAGGACAGAACTCTATTCATCCTTTTTAAAAACCGAAAGCAAACATCGCAATACCATCCACATGAAACAACAGAGTCTGGATTTGGATTGTGACAAACTAGCATTAGCATGATAAACTTATTGAGTCGTGAAATGAAGAGAAAAAGCACCCAAAGAGATGACTTAAGTGCCCTCCACTTGCATTAATAGTTGAAGACCGTCCTATTTCATTTATAAACCTTCTCTCTACCCTTCGACCTTGAATACCTTGATTGTGATGGGGGCCAAAACTTTTCAATTTATTTACTACTACTTCAAAAATCTTAGTAATTTACTAATTTTCATTCTCCGACGCATTATTAATACCGACAGATTAGAAATTTTTAGTCGATCATACATACAAACGTTACAACTTTATAAATTCGGCCAACAGGAAAAGGTCAACACAAAATTAAATCTGATGTATGACCCAGCCATACATAGAATTGCGGCCGGATTCCTTAGCCTCGCGTCGGAAAGTTTGTATACCAGGGTATAATTTTTAACTTTCCCAAAGGATTTTGCTTGAGAATTTCATATAAAAATATCATGTTGAGCCAATGCTGGAACGTTTGTTAGATGACATGGTTTATGACACCAGTTAAATATATAAGCTCAGAGCATCGACAAAGTCGAGTAAACATTACCCTGAAAAATTACACAAAAGCTTACCGAAATGGAACATTCCGGAAAACTGTCTCATAGAGATCAATTAAGCGCGTTGCCCTACAGTCTTAATCCGTGGAAAGGCACTCCCTATTGGTGGCGAAGCGTGAGGATAAGGAGCGTGTCGTCTCCATTTCAACCCGTATTTCGGATCGTACGACCTTCCCTTAGCAGTGCTCGGGTCGCTGACGCTTTAGGCGAACGCGGGGAATCCCATGAGACGGACGAAAGGGATGAGGGATTGGGGTTCGTATATATATATATATATATTTATATATATATATTTATATATATATATTTTTATATATATATTTATATATATATATATAAATATAAATATATATATATATTTAGATATTTATATATATATAAATATATATATATAAATATATATATATATATATATTTATATATATATATATATATATATATATATATATATATATATATATATATGTACTATATGTATATATACACCAACATACATGCATACATGAATACATATACAAAATACATAAATATATATGCATGTATATATTACATAAAAAACCCCCACGAGTGAATTAGTTCCGAGTCAATTTCGATACGAATCAATGAACTGACATTCGCCAGGCTCCATTCACGTTCATTTAATGACTCGCTCAACTTGTTCATGGTTTATTGTTGTTTAGTCACGTCTCATTTCCCGGTCTCGTTCAAACTTGCCATTGGTTCCCTAAAGTAAATTTCTCCGAGCGTTTTTCTTCCCTTTCCATTCCACGTCAATTGGCGCTGTGCCTTCAGTCTACGACCACCCGATCTCCATACTAACCGTCCCATTCGAGCGACCGAGTTAGAGGATGCCTTTGTGATGTATGTACATTCGCATACAATTGCTATAGAGTTCCATGGACTCCCGAGAGTTTCGCGGTCTCTATCCCAGCCTTCCGCATTCCAGCCTTTGATACAATTACTCGTTGGGGTGTGTGGCTGGAACCATCGGATGACAGGCGTTGTTCCCGCATTCTAGTATAAGGGCCTCCGCACCCTAAGGAGAACTTTGGCAACGCGGTTTGTCCTTAACTGTGCGTTTAAGTCGTATCATTATCTTGCGGAAAATTCACAAGGCGCGCGGTCCTTAGATAGACATTTATACCTGATTATTTGATAGCATTACTGTCTCTAAATGAAGCAACATCGGCGGCTAATCAGTTAGAGACAAAAGTTTGGCAATATATCAGATTTGGTAAGTCGTAACGACGCATGGAGAGCTCTCTATCGGTATTTGGTTAGGATATCCAGGTGTTTGTCCCATGTGTATATTAATTTAGTCATATTTCAGGTTTGTAAATGAACAAAGATAAATATTTCTATCTAACTTATATGAATGGAAAATCCCCGGAGGTGGTAGACGATCCTATTGATACTGGTATTTTCGTTTTTTTTCATTTTATTTTCCAGGAATACAAACTACTCGGTAAAGATTAGCCGTACATTTTTTCATTCACATAATTTATGTTTGAAAAATTTAAATTCATGTAAAATTTTTAACTTAATGTTTAAAGTGCATGTGGTTTAAAAAAATACTTATTTGACTACAGCATTGCGTCAATTGTATCTGTTGTAGGCGTAAACAGGCTCATATCGCCTACACATGCTTATGGTGATGAAAAGTGCTTTGCCCGCAGGTGGTTCTTTGAAATGGAGACCAAATAAAATGGTCGGGCCGGGCTGGGTCCGGACCATAGTGGGGATGAGGATCACACTTTAGGTAGATAATTGCAAAACAATCGCAATGTTGTGGTGATTTTATCGTAACCTACAGTGCACAAACACGACTCCATTGCATTTTTTCTGCCACCAACTCGTGGTTGTCACTCACTGAAATGTCCAGTATTTCTTTTAGTCCTTATAATTATATTCATATACCCTCTCTCACAATAACAGCAGTAGAGTTAATGTTTAATTCCACAAGAGCAGTGCCTGGAGCTCCCAGTCCGCCTTTATTTGAGACTGATTATCTCCCCTATTTAATCATTTTAAATCATCTGCTATGAAGCATAGAGAATGAGTGATTATTCATAAACCCCCATGTTGTATTAATAAGCATTGGTTAACGGTTTGCTCAGACGCTAATAAAATTTCATTGCTCATTCCCTGTTACGTACCTCAATCGTTGTGTGGACGAACTAAACATGTTACAGTATTGAACGCCAAACTCTACCGCAATACTGGAATCGTATCAATGAAACTATGAAACTGTGTGTAAGCATAAAGTGAAAAGTGTAAAATAATATTTTATTTTTATTCACGGGGTAAATTATGCGAGTAAAAAAGGTATGATCACCTTTTTTAACTGACCTCGTAGGAGATATAATCAATCTTTTTTTACTGCTTGGAGTGAATGACAAGGTCACAAAAAAAATGATGACGCAGAAACCGCCGAATGTTCGGCAGATCGCAGTGAGCTGTGCGCGCGCGCGCTCAGGAGATACGCGCATTGCACGGTTGGCTGCGCCCTTGAGGGGAAGCGCGTGTGTGTATCCACAGGAAATTCTCCCCGTTTCGCTTTGGCCCCTCTCTCATTTCATTTCATTTCCCCCGCACCCTCCTCTTGCCACCGAAAAACATTTGGCGCGTGCTCGCTCGCAGGAAAATGCCCTCCCACCCTTCGCTCTGCCCCCATACTCCTGAATTATTTGCTTATATATTGACAGACTTTTGCACTTACCCGGCAAAAGAGTCACCGGAACACTTTTAACACATAAAAACACATAAACACGCAGATGGAATATTGAAGACTGTGATAGAGGGGAGAATTTAAGACCAACGAGGATCGGGCAGGAATAGAATAGGTATGTCGGACGAAATGAAGAGAGGAATGGAGTATACGGAGATGAAGAGGGACTTTGTTGTGGAGAAGGATGTTGAGTTGTGTTTTTTTTAGGAGATAAAATACATTTAACTGGTAGTTGAGTCCATTCAAAATCTACTTTAACCGTCAGATTACCTATAATAATATATTTATATTCTAATTTTATCCCTTTTTCCTCCGTTATTTTCACCCTCGAAACGGTCTCTCACTAAAAAATACTATATATCCAAAATAAACATTATTTGATAATGAAATATCTCGTCGGGGTATTTCCTAGCTAAATAAGTTACCTTCGATGCGTTTTTTTCCAAAATATCAATTTTTTTGCGGTGCCGTTGTACTATTTCATACGCTCCCTCGTACTTGCCACTATGGATGATTTTATGAAAAATTCAAATGCGAATCGTCCCATGCTAACGCACTTTGCGATTTAACCATTAACGTGGTGGACACATAAGTAACGTAGATTTCGTTTTTCTGCGGTACCTTAAGTCTTCGAACCACTCCATTTCGGGTCCTTCCTTCGTCACCTCTAGGGAAATCCTTTCTGACGGTGCCACTCGGCGGTTTCATTTATTTCGCCCCGTCGACGGACTTAACTCCCGTGCGTAATAACACACCTCCGGATATTTCAATTCCCTTCCATTCTCCCCCAGACTGTATCCCTGGTAACCCGATGACTACCTCCCAATACCGATTTCGCGGAATTTGGTTTCTTCAAATTTCACCCTTTGTTCCAATTCCATTCGTTATATGTATTTACCCTCTGGCAAATTACATTTTACGTACGCCACCTCAAGTTTTACCTTATCTTCGGAAATTCCCAGGAAGTTAATTCAGATATGTTTCATAAAATTCTAGCAATTTACTTACACTATCTTATATGTGACTTCCAATGTCTCTGATTGATTTTGAGTCATTAAGGGGATGGTTTTGCTCATGCTGATAAACTGACCTCGCTTTAAGTGAACGTGCGAAAGCAATGGAGAAAAATGTTTTTTAGGCATGAAGATTTTCATGCGCCATTTTCTCTGTTCATCCAAAATTCTAAACGCAGTCTATGAATCTCACAAACGTTAGTCCAATTAAACCTTTGGTTAGCAATGCCGCATTTAACTATTCTGATTTGAATCCTCGTATTTATTATTTTCCCAAAAATGTAAAACTGTTTTTTAGTTTTTTTCATAATTTTTACGGTGATTTCCATCTCACTCATCTTTTTAACAGTGATATATACTGAAATTTATATTGAGCCAGACGTAACAGATATTATATATATATATATATATATATATATATATATATATATATATATATATACACGAGGGTCATCCGGAAAGTAGTACCCGTTCGTGCCGCATGAAGTGCTGACGACGCGAGTAGCCGCTGGACGAGGTCAGATAGCTTCAGTGGCTTGTCTGCCTTCTCTGAGCCAAGTTGCGTGACGCTAGCATTGCCTGTGTTGTTTCTGTGATTGTTTACAATGTTTAAAAAAATTGAGAACGCCGCCAGTTGTGAAGTGAGGGCAGTGATTAAATTCCTCAATGCAAGAAACGTTCGCCCATGTGATATTCATCGCCAATTAAAGGAGGTGTATGGAGACAATGTAATGGACGAGTCGTCTGTTCGGCGGTGGTGTCGCAACTTCAACATGGGGAGGGGGAACACACACGACGATGAGCGTTCGGAGAGACCGTCTGTCATTACAGACCAACTGGTGAGCTCAGTTGACGAATTCGTGAGGAACGATCGGCGCGTCACAATTGATGACATCTGTGAGCATTTTCCCAATGTTTCTCGAACAATTGTTCATGAAATTGTTAAACACCATCTGCATTATGCAAAAATTTGTGCAAGATGGGTCCCTCGCGTATCTCAATGAGCTGGCGGCGAAGGACTATGCAGCAGGAATACAGAAACTTGTCACACGTTATGACAAATGCCTTAATTTGCTTGGAGATTATGTTGAGAAGTAGTTTAAAGTATCCTCTTTCAAATAAAATTTTTTATGTTTGTTAATATTTACTTTTGTGTCTTTATTTCACGAACGGGTACTACTTTCCGGATGACCCTCGTGTATATATATATATATATATAGTTTTTATTCGGTTGAATTATCGTATTTAAAACATACATATTTATTATCCTGCTGGAAATTATTACTCTTCGCCCAACGCCTAGAAGTTGTGCTGCTACTAGTGGTAGTAAAAAGAGTAAATTAAATTAATTTTTACTAATTGTATTAAATATCTACAACAGATTCATTTGATAGAGTAAGAAAAAAATTCGATGTGAGGCCAGTAAATCGTGTAAGTGTCGCACTAGGAAGTAAGAAGGCCTCCTGCTCCATCTTTCCGGTGTCGTCTCAATTTTTATAGGAAATTCGGAAGTCCTAGTAAAATGTTTATGCATCGATAATAAATTACTGAGGGAAATTAATATAATGGGTCGTACAGAGAAAAAAGTAGACATATAGCAAGCAAAATCATACGCTGAAAGAATATTATCTCTTCTAAGACAAATTATTGCCGATGGGGATTTTATCTTCCACATGAGTAACCGGAATGGAAAAGTTAAAAAAAAATGTTCAATAAAGGTGCATTTAAAAAAACTAACGTTCAGCTAAGAAGACAGAAATAGGAAGATAAAATCTCTCCTGCTAGGTAAACTCGTGTTTTAATTGAGGAGACAACTTTGGTCAAAGGTGTTTACTTCTATTTATTAAGAAAAGCAGTCCAAGCCCAAGCTTTTTAAACCGCGATTTTCATAGATTTCGTTGGCCTGTGAAAATGAAATCGACGGGATAAAAGCACTTCATCCGTTGGATATGTCTAAGCATTACTACAACATGATTACTAGACAAGTAAAAACGGGGTAAAGCTGGGCTGAAATTCAAGAGTTCACTGTGCAATAAATTAATTCAGGTGGACTGTATTGCAGAGTTAAATTACAACATTCCTAGGTAAATACTTTATCACATCCATTAAAAATATCAAATACCTTCGAATGCAAGATTGGAATGAAGAGATGTTTTGCAGATTTCTGACTAAAATATAATGGCGATAGTCAAAAAATATAATTTTCAACTCACATTTTCCTTTATCGCCAGTGCGTTTTGGCGGTTGGAATATTCTTGTGGCACATAAAAAGGTAAACACATTATATTTATATGAGCGAGGGCATATTGTGACCCTCTCCCAAAAATCTGAAGGCACAGTCATTTGCGTACAAAATATTTGCCTAACAAATTTTGCACTTGAGTGCCCTCCTCCTAACCTTACGAGGTTATTGGTCCAGACGGGTGCGGTCGAAGATTTTAAGCTTATTTTTTCGCCAAATTTGTTTGCCTATCGCAAACAAATACGCGAATATTTTCTGAAATTCATAAAAAAATCGCGTTCCTTCCTCTTTATTTCTCCTTCCTCCTCTTCGTCTGTTTCTCCTCGAAAGGTGGTCGGTGCAAATATGGCAGGCCCACCCATCGATCATCGAATTCCCCAGGCTGTCAATTGGTGGTGCGGCCGATGATTTTCAAAAATTTTCATTTGACTCAGTTTCCTCGGAGGAGGGAAAAAACTCGTTGATAGAGTGTCCTTTGCTGAGTTCTTGCGAGTAATGGCAAACTTCTCGTACTGGAGTCATCTAATTCTCAAATTTCTCTAGAATATTTTTAAAAGATTCTTTCTTTATATTTTGCTTTGGAGCCCGAAAATTAATTTCTATCAACAGTTGTTTCAGATGTTACAGTTCACCGTTCAATGTTATCGTGCGCCAAGCAAACAAACACGTTTTTATTGTCGAAAATGCGTTTGCTTGAAGTTTTATATTTTCTTGGTAAATATCTCGATATAATGAAAAGAGAAACTTTGTAATTCCACATAGATTTATTAGACGGACGACCTAGGTTTCGACGTGGCACGTCATCATCAGGTGACGTGCTACGTCGAAACCTAGGTCGTCCGTCTAATAAATCTATGTAGAATTACAAAGTTTCTCTTTTCATTATGTTAAGTCGATTCCATGAAGTCACGCCCGAGACAACGAATTAAACTTCTCGATATTCCTGAATAGATTTAAGAGCTCTGGCAATAGTTTCCTTATTTTTTAGAAAAATAACGTGTTTAATTTACTTCCAGCTTCACCGACCATCGTGAGTAATTTCAGTTTATCGTAAAAGACGTACACCTCTGAGCACATCACAGTTTGCAAACCTCCTTCAATGTACTCGATCTTAACCCGCAGACTTTCAGAGATGAACTAAATTCAAGAATTGATCTAATCAATATTCTAGCCTGCCTTATGCGTTTAACTTGTCCTGAAAATAAATCCACGGAACATGCTCCAACAATTTTTCTCCGTCAACAACTCCGGACTATTTAATCAATCCTTCATATTTTTTTCAGCCGCTAACTCATCTACATCCTCAAATTTTTCATCACAACCGTTCTTTAATTCATGGCTTTCCTTTCAATATTTTTTAAGCACTTCGTAAGAAATGCTGCAATGAACCGTGTCCCCTTTTTTCTGCCTACCTGCAGTATTCTTCTCAATAAAATATTCAAAAGGAAGTGTTTAGAGGGTTTATTAATTCATTTATGTTATTCTATAGCCGTCTTAATAATTGTCAAAAAGTATGCTTTCTGTTTATTCAATACTCTTCGTCGTTATACCTTGTTAAAAACGCGCGTAAATAAGTGAAATCAAAATAATAGCCATCGAATTTTTTTTTCCATCCGCATGTTACCTAGGTCGAATTGTTTCATTTTGACTCTGGCTCATATTTGAAAGACACCTCAGAAATACTTCTGTTTACCTAAAGATAATAGCATCATTCGATGCATATCCCGCACTGAAAACCTATGTCATATTATTCTTCCGAAAACAGTTGCGTTAAAAAGACGTGTTGGTCAATGCACTCAATCACCAATCACGGCATAATTAATAAACAATGAGTTTGCAAATCGTCTGAGAGAAAATAGGAAAAATCAATAGGGAACTGTAAAATGAACAGCGTGTCAACAAGGTATAAAAATTAATTCTTTCGTTCATAGAAAATTTCATAAACACAAGAATATGTATCAAGAAGGGAAATTTCATTGATTTCTTATGCAATTACACTTACAACAAAACGATATTAATTCATGTTTAATGAAACCTTAAATTGCTCGTGTTACTTTTATGTTTCAAGATTAATGCTGGGTGTTACGTCAATTCGAACCGAAAATGAATATACAAAAAGCCAACTGTTTATAAAAAAACTGAGTCTTACTCATAAAAACAAGTTTTTATTGACTTAGAGATCAATTCATGA
Organism: Hetaerina americana; assembly: GCF_022747635.1. NCBI lineage: Eukaryota > Metazoa > Arthropoda > Insecta > Odonata > Calopterygidae > Hetaerina > Hetaerina americana. Next base: position 88,409,860 of record NW_027286985.1, read on the forward strand.
TTTCTAAACACAGGTATATTCTTCCTCTCAAGAATAACTCTGCGAACTATAAAGCATAGCATTTCCTTGATTATTGTAAAAGCAAACTTAACGTGAAAAGAGCTTCGACTATGAAATTTTCTGGATATTCAACAGTCAACACAACTTGTAAAAAAATAAGATCCTGTTTTTCTCCACACTCCACGTGGTATCATTAAGTGGGTCATAGTAGATGGTGAGTTTAACAAATTAAATAAAAAAACGAGTAAACGCGGAAGAGATGCTCTCCAAATTAATGAAGTGCACATTAACATATAAAACGCCGGGATGGTTTCCACAAACACACATAATGGGGATTCAATTATCTCTGAAGCGAAGTGCGTACCAATTCGCACTTAAACTTAAACTGCCATGCCCTCCAGGGTACAACCCGAAGTACTTACACGGTGAGTAACTCGCTGGAACCTCAAAATACTGACATTTGAGAGTAGTGCCTTTCTTTACGGAACAGTTACATGTAAGGGAAGAAAAAAGGGAATACTACAAACAATAGCAGAGAGTATACTGACTTGTAGACCAGACTTGTAGACTAGATGGCTGAGTTATGAGTGAACGCCTGAAAATTAAAACACAAGATGTGGATATGTATGGGGATAAGGGGAGGAAAGGAGTTTGGATATCCAAGTCAGAAATCAAAGAATGAAGATGTCGGACAGTTATGGACATGGAAGAATAAATGGTACAGAGAGTTCAGAGGCGAGCTCTCCATTGGAAGGGCCATGTTTGCAGAATGGACAAGGAAAAATGACCAAGAACTCTGTTAAAATGGTTATCTTCAGGAATAAGGAAACGTAGACGGCTAGAAAAACATGGAGAGCAGAAATAGACTTAATGATGAGGGATTGAGGCTTGGAAGTGGACCACCACAACGACCATAGAGACTGGGGTATGGGAATACACTGAAAAGTGTGAAGTCCCTTAAAAGTTATCCTTTTCGACCCTCATTATCCATAGTGGGATGTTCGTTAAGGCGACGAGAGGTAAGGGTGAAATGAGGCTTCTCGTGTCTCAATTGTAACGGCTCGCTAAATCCACGCAAGCACACCGTGAGATTTGCCCTGGTGCAGTCATCCCAAATGCATCAGTATAAATCCCATGGGTTCCGCTACTGGGGCGTCTTTTTAAGTCCCGGAATAGACCTCCCCATCCATCCCCGAGTGCGACTTCACTCGGACAGAAATCGATTCTCCCCACCAGTTCGACCGGCGATCGAGAGCGAGTCTCTCTCTTTGCCGAGGTATTCACGGTGACACCCACCCAAATAGGCGGAATTGCCTCCCTCGTCCGCCCTCATGTTCCGTGCCTGAGAATGAGCTGGAATGGAGTGGTTCGAGTGGTTTCGCGAGATGCCCTCAGGGTCGTCAGGCGTCACTCCGTAAACAGTTTTTTTTTGTTCGATCCCTGTAGGCAAGCAGCGCCGTCTTCCTCGACCTTATGCTCACTTACTGATGCCGTGACGTCAAAGGTTAAGAGTGCTTGACATCTGCCGGATCCGTGATGATTTTTATTTCCCCTCCTTTCCGAATATATATTTGAGGATTAATCCAAAGTCTTGTCAACTCAACGATCCTCCCCAACTTGGGCGGTCAAATAAGACTTCTTATCCTGACTCGTTTCTCCGAAGTACGAATCATTAAAACTAGGTATAGGTATAATTAGCCAGTATTTTTCATTTTTTAAACTAACCCCCAGCCTATTCTATTGCTTCGTACAGGTCGGCGTTGAAAGTTGAAATAACTTCGTCTACAGCTTGATTTATATGGAGGATGTGATAGCTCTGCCTTTCTCAATACTCCATTGGATGCTTTTCTTACTGAACGGGAGCATACTGAGGCAGTGCTCGCGAACTTTTGATGCCTTATAAAGTAAAAGGTGGACGGGAGCATGTTCTTCGGAAATGTATATTTATAAAAATGGGTCTGTTGACAAAAATGAGGGCATTATTTTACTCTACTTCAACTCAAATCCAGACCGGTATTAAAATAATGTGCCTTGACAGGCAGTGGCATGGAGCGTTTATGTAAAATAAACTGCTGGTTTGAGATGGTAGCCATGATTTTACCCCCGAAACATTACAAAACTCCAGAGAAGTTAAAGTATTATGATACATCATTTCTAAACGATTTTTTTTCTCTCTTTCATGACGGCAAAGATTCCTTCATTGAAAAATTGTTTATTATCGATTAATGAAAATGTTGTTTTCGCTATGTTTTCGGATCAATCGTTCATCTCAAAAGAGAACCCGCCTGAGAGATGATGGAAATACAACTTTTTAAAATGTCAAAGACCGTCTCTCAGCTCCTTTCTTTCCATTAGAAAGTAGATATTTCATTTAATTTTAAAGTGGCCCAGAAAACCTTCTAAAGAAATTAAATGATCCTCACGAAGTTGGATTAATCGCCGAATTGGATAGCGTGCAGCGTAGAGGAACTAGATTTGTGAAACGTCGTAACGATGAACTTAGTAGCGTATTCAAAATATAAGAACAGCTAGGCTGTGAATCACTCACGGAGCGAAGGTTAAATAGCAGATTAAATCTCTTGCATACATTAGAAGGTCTCTTTATCAGTACTGTCGAAAATATATTATTATCCCCAATGCACCACGGTAGAAGAGATCATGTCAATAAAATTAGAGAAATTAAAAGGAAAACAGATAGAGAAATATTAGATATTGAGCTAAGCAGTTTTATTAGAAGAGATAGATTTAAGATGTCGTTTTTTTACGAACAATAAGGGATCAGAATAACATTTTCCGACCGCGGTAGGGTCATATTCGGGTTCAAATTAGTCTAGTGTGTGTCACCCCCCCCCCCTGCCACACACCCTAGCGGTGGCTTGTGGGGAACTAAAATAATAAGTAAAAATTAAAAAAATTACCAGCTTGTTTATTCTGGAAAAGTAATTTCCAGTGACGGCCCGCTCGGATCAGCTCAGCTCTCATGCCTACATTCTCATTTACTTTCACATTTTACACGATGAAAATTTGTTCAATTTTAAATATTCTGTGTGTTATTTGAAAATTTTATTGCGCTCTTGTCATGGATATTAACTGTGCATTGTTCTGCACTTAATTAATTGTTGCACACGTATCGGAACGGTCTTTCAGTTATTGTATCTTAATACTATATTTGTTTACAGAATAAGCCTAGTGAAAGTGGAATTCAGATGGGCATGTTATCAATACGGTGGGAAAAAAAGATAATGATATGAAAGTCCATCGAATATCACCGTCGGAAATTTCTCAAAATCTCATTGCATTCTGTATATAACTTTATGGCATTTGCATATTTTTAACAGCCTTGCGCTCAATGTATCATTTAATTTCACCATATTTCGGAATCTCCTCTCCTCTCTTCCCATCAAAGATGTCGTTCCCGATGGAAAGTAATACTTTTCGAGCACGATACTTCGCCTGATGTTAAACCAATAAGTCCGAGGAAGTTTTATATCCCTGCCTTGTTCCTGGTGCTCGTTGTACTCTTCTTTTATGACCCCCGTGACGCCTGCCCCCGCAAGGCCCCTCCCTTCTCCCTCCCGCCGTACGTCGCCCTTTAGTTTTGCCTTTGGACATGCGACGTTCTGTCCGCCCACAGTGGACGCAACGGACACACACACACACACTCAAACACGAAGGACTTCGCCCTGTCCTGCTCTCACCCGTCTGTCCGCCTCCTTTTCCCCACTCATTGTCAGTTGTGTCGCCGTGGCGACATGCACCAACTCCATCCCAACTACACGACTCCCTTTCCTCCCCCTCAGATTCCTCCCGTCACCCCCTTTACCACCCACTTCCCCTACTCCGCACCCCAACGCATTCACCCAAGGCCAAAGGAGGCTCTCCGCCGTCTGCTGTACGAGTGACGACTAAAGCCACAATCCCATGCATTCGATTTTGCCGAAGCCTTCGGAGCCAATCAGTTCGGCCAGACTCTTTTTGCAGGATTGGTTTCCAAGTTTCCATGACAACTCTTCCTTCGTTTCTCCTTTTTGCTAATCAGTTTACTTACCCACAGGGATCCTGATAACTGCCGAGCTCTCCTGCGTCTTTCTCGTTCTATTACCGAAATTGATAGCAAAGGAATTGATACCGGATGTCGATTACCGAAGCGTCTCCTCTCCTCCATTGCCTTTCTCAGGGGTACCAAAGTAGGAAATAGGCCTCCTATTGAGGACAAAAACGCACGATGACGATTGCCCCGATTTTTACGGATTTTTTGCTTCTAGAAAAGTGATGTCATCAACCTAGATTCTGAGCGTGCCTAGAATATTTTGAGGCTGTTAGAAAACGATGAATCGTCGAGTCGAGGATTCAACCAGATTTTTTTCAAGAGATTTTTTCTTCCATTTGCGTACAATGATTTTGTGGATTTCTCTAAAAAGCAACCTGCGAGTATATGTACTATGATTAAAGTTTTTTAACTTTAACGCCAAAAGCTGCACCATTCATGAGCTCCTACAATTTCGTGGAGAAATAGTTTTTCTACAACTGTAGACTCTGGTTGCAAGTAAATTTCTTTTTGTTGACCTACCAACCAAATTTCAATGTGCCATCATAATGTACAATGTGTCACTTTTTATATACTTTTCTTAAGCATTTTTTACCCCATGTATAATTTTTACAAAAGTGGGTTGACATTTATCGCTTCCTCTGGCATTTCCATTGCATGATTTATCCTAAGCTTGTTGGATGCTTATTTTTGTATTGTCCTCTGTTTATTAGCGTCACCTATTGACCAAGTGCTACCTAACATTCCAACAAGGAGCAGGGAGTCGCTTTTGAGAGCCTCGAGAGAGAAAGGAGACAAGGAGAGCATGGATTTGATCAAGCAGCATTGTCATGAATTTAAGGAATAAGAGGAGAATATTGGAAGATAACCAGTTGGGAAGCTGATATTTTGTTCGAAACTTCGATTTTAGGGTTTAAGATCTAATCTTTAGTATATTGCATTCAGAAAATAAGTAATGGAAACAGTATAAGAGAACAATTTTAATGCATGAATCACGATGACTGTTTTGAATTTCGCAAATCTTCTTATTGAATTTTGATATTGTTTAAAAAATAAAAACAAAGCCAGCTTATGTACTAAAAAAATATGCTATAAAAATTCTCAATTCTCGAATTTATGAAAGTATTTTTGGTTTGAATTGAAGTATTTCATCAATTATATTTTCTGAGGAATTAATTACCTTATTTTTATTATTATGCCGTATTTAATGATTATTAATAATTGCTATCATTTTCTTTCTGGCCATTTATTCTAAGTTTACAGAGTTATCTTTCACCCGATAGTATATATGTTGAAAGATACACACTTGTACCTGTAAGCAGTGATTTTGTTGTAACATTATTTAAATGCACATGAACGATGAATAAGCTATGTAAATGAATAAATTAGGTTTGTTGAATCGTCTGTGTGTTGTAATAATTATTGTTTCCTTCGTGTTCTTCTATTGATTTCGATTTGTTAATTCTTGATTGATTTATCTCATTTTTAAAAATATGAGAATAATAAATTTGGTAAAAAAATTATGCTCATCAAAAAACCTTCTATTAAAAATCAATTACAATATCTTATTGTTAAAAAATATCCTAAATAATAATTTTATTCCTAATTTCTAAAAACTTAATTTACAAGTAGCCATTTTCTACACTTGTGTCATATTTGGATTAGTTCAATTCCAAAAGACAGCCGACAAAGTAGTCGTGTTTCGCGTGTGCATCAGTTAAATTACTCATTGCGCATTTTCATGTTTTCAAAATAAAAATTCCGACACCTGGAGTACAAACAATATCATTCATCTTGCTTTCCCCTCGAACTTAATAAATACCTTGTGGTGCATGACCTCATTCGGGGCGATGCGACGCGAGGTAATTATAGAGGGAAATTCATTAAAAAAATTCATAAAAAATAAAATTTCAATTCAAGCAGCAAAAAAGTTCATTGAAATTTACATTGTGAATAGTGAAAATATTAATTTGTAATTTATCGAATACACCCTCTTAAATGTTTATTTTTTATCAATGACAGGTCAAACCTTATATTTACCGAACTGGATTTTTTAAATGTATTTTTTTGTTTAAAGAAAAAATACGCATGGAATGTAATGGAATTAATAGTGTTCTTATAACACCAATGGGAAAGGTTTTCTCCCTCCTCCATTAGATTTTTCAATTTTTCTTTCAGCTGCACGCTAACATTTTTTTTAATAGGAATGGATTAACATGAGAATAACAAGATTACAATGGAAAAGCTGTATGAAAACTCTGTGTCCCAAATAAAGGGTGAACGTATCGGAATCTCTGGACGCTCATTTTTTTCCCATTCTATCTGTTGAACCATAAGAAAATAAAATTCCCTGAATGTTGGTTCTGGACCGCTGATACAACTCCTTCCGACTGCGGATTTATTTTCAAATACCAGCCGCAGAATTTAGCGTGCTGCCAGTCGTTTGAATAAGCCATTTCTGAAACCCCATCCATTGGAATGGAGTAAAATAATTCCAATCAGCAGGAATACTTCAACCCTTTTAATAGCAAAATAACTTTGTAATCAGTATATATTTTTGTATTATACTACTGCTCCGTCTGAGAAGTACATATGCATGAATTTCTGGCAGAATTGATTTTTAACCAATATGAACTTTATGAGGGTTTTTTTTAATTGACAGTGGCCGCAACGTGGAAAAGAAAAAAACATAACATTTTAAAGATTTATTGTCATCCTTATCGGTTGGATGGAAAATAGCAGGCAAATAGGTGGAATAGACACTCAATTTTATTTATAACATCTCTTGTTTTTTTTTAATTTTATTTATAACATGTTTTGGGGAGTGTCCTGAAATAAGAAACCGTGATCATCAGAAAAGTTAGAAGAAAGAGGAAGGCCCTCATAGTGAGATATCCTTGTTCAAGATATTTACTTAAATGTTGGATGATATCCGGCGGTCTCTTTGCTATACAGGTTTGCTTTGCTATTTGCTGTATAATCGTGCGCGGGAAGGTTGGGAATCTTTTCTATGAAGGGCTTATTATTAATTATTAGTATTTTAGTACCCTTCAAGCCACCGCAAGGGGTGTTGCAGGGGCTGAATACACACCAGACTAATTTTGACCCGAATATTTTAACCCCTAGAGTGATCGGACAACGGTACTCTGGTCCCTTATCGTTCGTGGAAAAATGGCATCTTCAATCTATCTGTTCGAGACATAATCTCTCTAATTTATTGACATGATCTCGCCGACCGTAGTATATTGGGGGTAATAATAAATTTTCAACATCATCGCTAAAGAAACAGCCTTCCAATTTATTTAAGAGATTTAAACTGTAATTCAACCTTCGCTCCGTGAGTGATTCCCATCCTAACTCTTTTGATATTTTTGACACACTACTAAGTTTATCATAACAAATGTTTACAAATCTAGCTCCTTTACGCTGCCTGTGATTTAATGCTGCCATCAATCCAACTTCGTGTGTATCCCATATACTAGCAGCATATTCTAAATGAGGCCTCATGAGCGAAAGATAACATTTCACTTTGACTTTTTCATCACATTTAGCAGAGTACTTCACATTTCACCAGTACTCTTCTAATAAATCCTAGTTTTTTGTTAGCTTGTCCACATATTCCCCGTATGTATTTCACCCAGGAGAGGTTAACATTGACGATAACGCCCAGGTATTTGAGTTTACACATTCCATTTCGGTGATCCTGATGAATAAGGATAAATTCAAAATTATCGAATGTATTATTCCTTTTTTACCTTAACGACTTTTTTAGCCATAGTCACAGGTTAGATACGTTTATTTGCCGACAATGCAGTGGTTTACTGTGATATCCGTGATCCTTAATGGTATACAACGCTGGTGCGACACTTAGCTATTAGAACTAAACTTAAAAAAGGGCGTAGTCATAAATGTTTGGAAAAAGAGCAATTCCCACCCGAACGCCTACTGAATTGGGAGCACCGAAATGGAATTTATAGACTCAATTAAATACCTAGGCGTTACCCTAACTCACGATATCTCCTGGGTGAAATACACACGGGAAATATGTGGACTAGCTAACAAAAATTAGGATTTATTAGAAAAGTACTTGGTAAATAAGATGCAAAATTCGAAGAGAGATATTATCCGTCGTTGGTTAGGCCTCATTTATAATATGCTGCAATTATATGGGATCCTCACTAAGCTGGATTGATTGGCGAATTGGATCACGTGCAGCGTAGAGCTAGATTTGTAAAACGTTTTTATGATAAACTTGGTAGCGTATCCAAAATATTATAGGATCTAGGCTGGGAATCACTCGCGGAGCGAAGGTTAAATTACAGATTGAAGCTCTTGCGTAAATTGGAAGGATGTCTCTTGAGAAATGATGTTGAAAATGTATTATCACCCCCATCGTTCTGCAGTACGAGATATCATGGCAATAACATTGAAGAGATTTCATGTAGAACGGATAGATTTAAGATATGATTTTATCCACAAAGGATAAGGGATCATAATAACATTGCTCGACCGTGGTAGGGTCATGTTCGGGTAAAATTATTCTGGTGTGTATTCATCCCCTGCCACACACCCTGGCGGTGGGTTGCAGGATATGTATAAATAAATAAATATAAAACTCCTCTTCTTTTAAACTCACGCTCTCACTGAAATCAGGCATTCATTCCCTGCTTACATCCGGCTCTGAGTAAAAGGAAATAACTTTGTCCACCGAATCATGGGGCACTGTCCTCCCATGACTTGTTTTGAAGCAAGCTAATTTATTTTGCGCTCCCATACGACAAGCACCAAAAGTATCTCGTACCCATGAGACAGTCCCACTACAGAATAAAATTTTAAGCAAGAACATTTCTCATCGTTCCGAATTAGACATATAAATTTTTTCCTGCAGATGTGGTGCCATTTCCTTTCCCGCAGCACTTCCTTCATTTTATAACTCTTGAGTTGTCTACCACGAATACCTGCTCTCAGATTTGCGCTCGTTCCTGAAATTTACGGGAAGAAATATTTATTATGCTCGCCACGATCTTCAACTTCTCGGTGGTGTATCTTTTAAACTTTCTGAAAAGTATTGGTGTTGACTCTGCGATGGGTCTATACTTTGAACTTGTATTTCGTGTTTCTAGTATTCTTTTCGTATGGGAAAAAGTTTCACAGCTATTACCACGAGTGTTTTTATCGCTTGACCTCTGGGATAATTTCTTTTTCGACGATATTTCCTACAATATGTAGGGCGCAGGATTTGGTGGATCAGATTCATCGCTTAGTATGGGAACTCTCGTTGATTTCATAGGCATGACATCATGTGCATCAAGTATGCTCGGTTTTAGTACAGCCAGATAGTCGGGTGCAGTTTCAGGCAAATTAATTCAGCTATTTTGGTATCTTCATTAATGCCTGATTCTTCCAATTTCAATTTGCAATATAGTCACTTTTAAGAAAAGAAACACATCTTATTCCCCACAACGATGTTGGGGGACAATTTTAAACAATTATCCTCCTTTTCCCTCTCTACCATATTTCGTCGTGTAATTCAAAATGACCTGAGCATATTTTCTGCCTTATAGCGTACAAAAAGAAAGAAAGACTTAGGGGAACTACAAAGATATTTCAACGGATGACCTCCACTCCTGGTTTCATTTAGTTACAGCTTTTTTCAGAATATCGACCCCTTTTATTACTTTTAAGTCCATCAGAACACCTTTTTTTCGTTTCGGTTCTTATAGGAACACCTTATTTTCACCCATATCATATTAAACGAAGACCAGGAACGGATAATCCCAAGCACGGAAATTTAAAATGAAGATACTGTGTATATCCCGACGAGACACACACCCGAACTATTCCCATTCGATTAAGCTTTTCCCTCGCTGATGACATGCCACCGATTGGGGTGGCTCCTTTCTTAGGGTATTACTAAACGGCTGTTTCATTGCCCTAGACTCCCATCACTGTGGAACTTTAACCATGTTGAAGGATCAAAAGAAGTATGCAGTATCTAAACAAATAAACGTTGAAGAATTTCTGTTTCTAGCGCCTGTTTGGAAAACAATTACAAAAAAATAAAAAAACGTGCATGATGAATTCATTCATTAATGGTTGACTTTATTACTATATGCATGCATTACTTCGATGAATATATTTTATTTAAGAGTTTAAGAGGATGGATACGTTTTCTAACTTGGTTCTAGATACTGTAAAAATAAAATTTTAAGTACGATACACCAACTGTCAAAAATCTAGTTAATTAATGTCCCTCTGAATGTTAAACATTAAAGTGAAAGCTTTTGTCTTCGCGAGTCTCTCGTCACTTTTACCCCCGAAAACTCCAACCCAGCAATGAATAGCAACGGTGACCCTTAATAACTATTTTTCCCATTTCTCTCGATTTATAAGCGCCATGAATAAGCGGAACTCCATGTAACACACTGGAATGTCTAGCGAGAAATTTTATTATAAACAACAGGTAAAAATTGTGCACTCAAGGTCCGTCTAAAAGGTTGAACCCAATAATAAAACACGGTATTGTGGATTTTGCCATTTTCATTCGCAATGGTGTTTCTAGTACCGCCAGACATCCTTCATCCTGCTCTTACTACAAACGGTGCGGAAGGTGGGTAATCTGGCGACCAATGTCGAAAAATACAAACCGAAACCCGAAAAACTTGCTTCTTTCAAACAAAACACACACCTCCAATTTTTCATTGTGCTAAAGAAAAATGTTTAATATTGTTTCTATTAATAAAGATAAAGGGTGAGTATTTAATAAATTGCGACTTAAATAGTTCTTTATTTTTTAAAGAATTAAAAAAATATATTATTAAAGATATTGTTTTAAGTAACATACTTTATCAAATATCCAAAGAAACTGCGGGAGATGCCGCAACAGTAACTTCTAATGGAGTCATCCGCTAATGTGCATTTCAATGCAACCATTTCAGAATGTAAAAATCATTCGTTCTGACTGACTCTGAAATGGTTGCATTGTAACATACTTTATGATAACTTTTGCTTTCAATTGTGGTATTTGATTTTCTCACACATCGGCTGCTTACGGTACCCCTAAACATACAACGTTACATCATCGAGTTTTAACTCATAACAAATATTGCCACAATCAAGGGATGCTAACCCCATTTTGTAGGCAAGATGTTGGCAAACAAAAAGAATAAACTCAAAAACAAATATCACAATACAACATTCCTAAGAAGAAACTCATTTCCCTACTACCCCACCCTTACCAAGGGACTCCAAAAAGTCTTCAAACGAGTTGACACGAACGCCACTCATGTAAACCCGAACATACTTAAGAATCTCTAAGGGAACCCCAAAGACAAAACTCCAATATTAGAAAAATCAAGAATATACGAGAGTTAAAGCACCACTTTCCAACGAATGCATATAGTAAGTAGAAAAAACTAGACGAAACCCGATCATCAGGTTCAAAGAGCACCTAGATCATTACAAAAACTTGCAGAACGCATCTACGAAGCAGGCCGCATGCTATTACACTCAAAGATTTCACGTCAATAAAACAGACAGGCAACATCAAACTCGACGCCACATAAGCGTACACATACATACGACTATGAGCCAAGAAAATATTATGAGCAATGAACCAGGCATCTTAAACAGCACACCTATACAATTGATTCAAGATTTTAGATAAGCCAAAATTCGAAATACACCAAACGACAGTCTAATAATGCACCTCCTTCCTCTCCCAACGCCCCCTTCCCCCTCTGCCACATTGCTACGTCTTCCCTCTCCCTCCCTTCACGCCAACTTCATTAATCAGTTGACATCTAACAATGCTACGAGTACAGTACCAACGTCTTCCCGCTGTCTAACCCTAGCTCCCCGTTGATGGCCGTCGGCTGATCAAATTAAAATTATTGGAGCCTGCTAAGTTTCTTATTATTAGTTATAGGAGTTAACCTAACTTCACATACTTTTATCTGATTAAAATGGTTTCGTCATAAATTTTAATTTTTATAATAATGGAGCTTAAAATAATGCATGTATGTATAATAGTATATCATATACGCATTATAATGGATCATTTTTGGGCCTTGCAGACAATTTCATCTTCAATTGTTCATAAATGTGCAATAAATGCTTTTTCATAAATCTATTTACATAAATGGCACCCTACAATCCACCGCCAAGGTGTGTGGCAGGGGGTGAATACACACCAGACTAATTTTGACCTGAATATTTTTGCCACTACTGCACTCGGACAATGTTATTTCCATCCCATATCATGCCTGGGAAAAATGACACTTTAAATCTATCTGTTCCACCCTTAATCTCTCTTATTTTATTAACTTGGTCCTTATATTCTACCGTAGTACGATGGGACTAATAATACATTTACGGTATCATCGCCAAAGAAACAGCCTTCCAATTTATGCAAAAGATTCAGTCTATAATTTAACCGTCGCTCTGTGAGTGAATTCCAACCTAGCCTCTCTAATAAGTTTGATAATCTACTCATTAAATGAAGAATACAATGTATTTTTCTTCCATCAGGTACCTGATGATGACGCCTAAGCGTTGAAATTAGTAGTAGCAAAATAAAGAACAGTAGAAAAATACATTGTGTTCTTCATTTAATGAACATTAAATTCCACAAGGTTGAGCCAGAAACCATTGAATACATAATCTACTCAGTTTATCATAACAACGTTTTCATTTGTTTCATGGGGACCAGTTTTGTGTGGATATCAACTGGTACTGGTCAACTGGTCTCGAAAAAATATGAGAGGATGATGCCAAAAATGGCCCTTTCGTATTTAAATCGACTTGGAATAATCCATTTACCAATATGTACAGAATTAAAACACTCTAACGGCTCCTAGCGCTCTTTTAGGATCATTCGCAGAGAAATATTGAATGAAACATGAGACAGAAATATTCGACTTCAATCACTGCAGTGCCGTGTAAAGTTAATATTGCAAAAGTGTGGGGAGATCGTTATTCCAATACGATGCTATAGCTCATTCACACTACATTTACCAAATGGCAATGCGATGTAGTATCCGTTTTGTTTGGATGGTTTTGATACAGGTATTTGCGATATTTATAATATCTTTATTATCTATCTATTCCCATATATCCTATCCATCCACTCAACCGAGGAATTCACGAGTGAATGTGGCCGAGAAAAATCAAGTAGAAGAACAGTATGAGTTTCAGGGCCAAAAAACTTATTCAAAACAAGGTATGAGCTGAAAGGAGACGTAAAAGTATGAAAATACAAGGCAGCAAAAGGGATACTCTAGGGGATTGGGATGATACGGTGGCTAACGTACTGGGCACCCACCCAGAGGTGGTATTTTTCGTTGGTATCCCGATACCTACTTGAGGTGCTTTGTGGAAGGCACTTGAAGTGAGTACGCCGTCCGTCGGAAGGGACGTTAAGCTGCAGACTCCTTGGCGCCTTTCGTTAAGAGTAGGCTAATGCCGACGCCGGGTTTCTCTCCACTATTCATCCTTTCCTGTCCATCCCTAATGGCGCAAACGACCTCAGCTGTCGGTCGCCTCCCCTAAAACTACTACTTGTTCGTCTATTTGTGTTGTACTTAGCTTTGAACTAAGAATTTGAGTTAAATAATTCCCAAATATCGTATTATGAATGTATTGGTCGGTAAATATGATTGTTACCCGCCTTTTTTCATATTTAGGTACTTTCTCAAGGAAGTATATTTTTTGAGCGATTTTATTTATTTTCTTGGCATTGTTAATGAAAAACGTTATTCGAAGGTTTTGCTTGCGAAGTGAAGCTTTGTTATCAAAATTGTCTCATATTTGCGCTAAATTAATGGGCTCGTCAAATTATCAGCCAATGCAGTGAGTTGTTCCTCACAATCAAAGCACAAAGTCAAGTCTATCCTCGAAGGCTTTGCTCAAAGCAACTACAGTGGATTTTCTACGTTTTGAATCATAAAATACGATAGGGCCATAATTACTGATATAGTCATCATTATTATTATTAATGTTATGCAACAGTTCAAAGTTGGCTTTTGACGCAGAATTTTTTATTTAGATTATTTTTTTTATTCAGAGGATTTTGTGGACGTAGGCTATATGCATACATAGGTAAATTTCACTGTAAGATTTTGCCCAGCAATCTTAATTTTCAAATGGCATATTGTAAATAACGAATACTCGAGTGTCCTTTAATCATTGCAATAACTATGACTCATCCATGAAACTCCAGCAATATTTTAGTATTCTTTTCTCAGTAGTAGCAATTATCAGGAGAGGCGACCGACAGCAGGGGTCATTTGGGCCTTATTGTCGGTCGGTCGGAAATCTGTATTTCATTATACTCGTTTTCAGTGCATTCTTTCGTCATTCAAGTGATAATTTTTCTTTATTTTAGTTTTAGAACAGCTACTGGAGTGGTAAAGAATGTATTTTAGGTTTTTAAGTGCAGTAAAAAATTATGCACAAGCACCCGATAAAATTCTCAAACCATGGCCGACAGACAGGTTGCCTATTCCTATGAATGGACGGATAGATAGATGAATAGATAAACCTCTTTATTTGGGCGAAATTGAGACAATAAGGTCCCCTCTTCAGTTTAACCTTACGTCAAGTACATAACAACTATAATAATAAGAGGAAATAAAAAGGGATATTAAAAAAGAAAAGAACAGTAAAGTCATGTATATAATAAAAGAAATAAGTGCAAGATGTAATTTCGTGGGGAAAACCGAGGGAGTTCAGACATGAAGACCCTAGTAAAAACCCATGCAGGAAAACACTCACAAAGAAGGGGCGGTGTGATAAACCTGTGAAAATCCTGCAAGATAGTGAAAAATGAATAAAGTACAGTAAATACATAATTAATAGTGTGAGGTATATTTCAAAACAATATGGCAATACGTATGCCATACAATGTACTATGAGGCACAGTAAAATAAATAAATATGAATGTACAAACATCCATAAAAATTAAAATAAGATATCATATGTTTTAAAGCAAGGTGAAGTTGATGGCTATAAATGATGCAGGTAAAGAGGAATTGAGATTATCTATGTCTGCATTGGAGTAGATTTTTAGAGAAGTTTTTTCGTTGTATAGAATTATTTTAGTGTATGTTTTTGAATGAAGAGAGTGACTGGCAATTTTCAATGTCCTTGAACAAAATGTTCTAGAGTTGTGTCAGAAGCTATTACATGAAAAGATTTGCTGTGAATTACTGTTTCATGTTGAGGTATTGAGTAGACATTATTTCCCCTGGCGTTGGCACTGTGCATACTGTGAATGAGGACAAGTTTATCAGATAAGTACTCAGGTAGATACTTATTTTTACTATAAAAGAGAAGTGAGAGTATATGCAGCTTCCGCCTATCATCAAGTTTTATCTATTTAAGTTTGCAATAGCATTCAGAGATATGATTTCAATTCTTGAGACTGCAGATGATTCGTGCTCAGGTGTTTTGAGTTCTTTGTAGTTTTAAAGTTCCTTTGTGTGACCAATCTAGGTGAACTTTATAGCATTAGTCAAAGTGAGGTAGTGTAAGAGCATTGATGAGCTGCTTGCACAAAGAGAAAGAAAGAATGCTTTTAAGTTTCTTTAGAGAGGGAAGAGAACAGTATATGGTTTTGCAAATTTTTAGTTACATGATTGGTCCACGGCAGAGTTTCGTTAAAAATAAATAGAGGTCCTTATGAGGGTGAAATTGAGATCAAATGGCCCCTTTTTCCATTTACCCATATATGACCATTGACAAACTTCGCTCACTGATTAAATAAACTTTTTTCACACAAAAAAATACTAAGTTTATTTATTCAGTGATAATGACTTGTCACAAAGTCAAGCCTCAAACCACAGAATTCAAGAAACTTTGCTTTGTGTGCTTCTTTTTTATGTTGCAATTCTAAATATTACTCCTAGAATGTAAAGTAATACATTGTTATGTTCCCTTTTTTCACCATTCCAGCTAAAGTCCTAGAGTACTATTCTTATGAAAGACAATAGAGGAACAATTGTCGTTTCCTTCCCAAAAATTCATGATTGAATGTTCTTTGTTGAGCATGGTTATAAGTTTTACTCTCTCTTCCATCAAGCAAAGCCTCTAGTTGGTGGACATATGGTGTGATCAACTCTTAGCATTAAAAAACCAAAGCCATGAATGGATCCATATGAGGGAAGCCTCTAACTACCTACAATGTTACTTAATCACCCCACCCTTCCCACTGAGAAAGGCTAAACCTTCTCCCTTCAATGCATAATTCTTAAATCATATTTCTGCAGGAAATATGTCATGACTAGGTGGTAAAATTGTATTCAGGGTATATTGAGTGGCAGTGTAATTTTGGAGATTCTAATACAAAGGATAATACTGTGTTATTCAAGCAGAAAGAGAAACTGATTTATTTCAAAGTGGATTTTATGGACATTTAGCTTGCTAGGCTTAGAATAGTAGGAGTTTTAAACCTTGGGTCCATCAAAAACCTGACTTCACTAGTAGACTCCTTCTAATTATGAAATGGCTATTACTGGTCAGTGTCCAAAAAATAATTGCTTTTGTAAGACATAGTACTATTATTACTGGAAGTCTATCATTTAAGGTAAGTTTTTGATGAGCACAGATTTAACATCCCTAACTTTCTATTCCTTGCCTAACAAGATACCTTGGCAAATAATGCTGCATTAAAGTGATCTTCAATTCTCTATACTGTCCACCTTCCTTCAGTTCTTACAACATTCACATCCTTTTACTTTCCCTTTCCTTGCCTGCCCTCCTTCTACCCACTATCTACAGCCTTCAATATTCCATCCCAAATTGAAATTGTCTGAATCCATCTTTCCCTCCTCCTTTGGATTTCTTACAACAATCCTCTCTCCTCCCCATCATGCCTAATACTTCTTTGCTTGTTTTCCTTTCTTTTTATTTTATCATTTCCATCCTTCTCCACTCCCACATTTCAAATGCCTCCAATCTAAATGTATAATCTGGTTCAAATGACCATGTTTACATGCCATACAAAATCATTCTCCTTATAGTTTCATCTTTTCTTGACATCCTTACTCAACATTCCCATCATCAATTTCCCCATTCTTGTAAAAGCTAAGGCATAATATAGGTTTTTAAATAAATAGTAGGTGCATATACAGGGTTCGTCCGGAAAATAAGTGTACTGATTTTTTCCCGCCGCTCCAGGCGCGCCCAGCACCGCTCTGACGGGCTGCGATTGGAGGGGGGTATGTTGGCAAGCGACGCTGAAAAAGACAGTCGGCTCTGAGCTGTGGTGTAGTGAGGAGCTCTGTTAACGCGAACCTCCACGCTCGACCCACGTCACGGAACGCGATGCCGAAGTTTTTGGAGCAGCGTTATTCCATCAAATTTGCGGTAAAGCTTGGGTAATCGTCTACCGAAACTGTCGGTATGATTAACCAGGCTTGCGGGGAGTCAGCCATGTCCAGAAACATGATCTTTCGGTGGCACAAGATGTCCGTGGAGGGCAGAGAAGAGGTCGACGACGAACCACGGCCTGGACGCCCATCAACGACACTCACCGACGAAAATGGGCGAAAAGTTCGCGATGTACTGAACTCTGATCGTCGTCTTAGTGTTCGGATGATAGCAGAGCAGTGTAATGTGCCAAAAACAATAGTGCACGAGATTATTAGGCACCAATTACAGATGCGAAAAATTTGTGCAAAGTTGGTGCCGAAAGTGCTCAGTGATGATCAAAGACTCAATCGTTTGGAAATCGCGACACAACTTGCGGATCACTGCAAAAATGATCCACATTTTTTAGAGAACGTTAAAGAGGAGTTAAGATAAAGAGGAGTTTGAAAGGAACGCGATACGGGACTTTGGACGCCGTCAAAGAGGCCGTGACGACGTGTCTTCGAGAGGTTCCCGATGATGCCTTCGCGGGAGCGTTCCAGGAATGGGAACGCCGCTGGAACAAGTGTATCGACTCACAAGGGTCCTATTTTGAGGAATATTAGCTTAAGATTTGTAAAAGTGTAATAAATTTTTTTTCCTGAGCTCAGTACACTTATTTTCCGAACGAACCCTGTAATTTCAATGGATTAAATGTGTAGTCACCTCATATTTTGATATTAATTGTGTCTTTAATTTTTAATCATATGTTTAATGGATTAGTTTATTTAGATTTAAATTATTCTATGAAATATAGAAATAAAAAATGCAACTTACTGATTATTTATGTCTTCTATATAGGGGCATTCCGGTTGTACGATGTGGATAATGATGGCTACATCACAAGAGAGGAGATGTACAACATAGTCGACGCAATATATCAAATGGTCGTGAGTACTAATGATTTCGAGCACCAATGAGTTGAATGCGCTTTAGCTGCTGCAGACCCCAAAAGCCCAAATTGCAACGACTTGTAGTATGCATCTGCCAGTAATGGAACGTCTAATCCCATTTCCACAACCTGATCCCTCACCTAAGTAATCCCACTCTCACCTTCAAGTCTCCAACGATGCCAGTGACACCATATTGGCTCAAAAAATAGAATTTTAAATATAAAAATGTAATGATGACTGTTCAAAAATAATCATCCAGATTAACAGGACACACTGACTGATGTGGCATGTTCAATGACTGTTAGTGAACAGAAAAGTATGCATTCAAGAGAAATTAGCCACATTGAGTTTACATTAGCTTGAGATACATTTCTATGATTTTCCTCGATTTAATCACATAACATTTGTTTGTTTAGGATTTATAACTCATGAATATTTTTTTAACATTTTCCTACGATAAACTGTAAATTTAAGTAGGTAGTTTACATTGTATTTTTCAGAAATGTGCATATGTATTATTTTAAAACTAGTAAATTATGTAGTGAGAATAGAATGATTGTGCTATCATTTTGTACCTTTGTAGTCACTCACAAAATATGTTTAAGTCACACATAGACACATATTTTAAGGAATTTTACTGGTAAATTTAAGTTGTTCAAATTTTTATTATATCTCCTTTTTGAATAATGGAATTAGGTATAAGTAATTTTGGAAAGTTCAGGGAGTTTGCTTTTATTATATTTCTGACTTAATTGTCTCAGACTTCATTAGCTAATGTGAATAGGTACACATCAGACATTTCATAGTCACAGTTCATTTGACATAAATTAAGTAAATTATTACCAGGCAAAAACAATGACAGTTAAGTAACATATAATGAGACATTCACGACAAGTAATCAACTATGCAGTCATTAATCATGTACATTCTCATCAAGTACCATATGTAAAATAACTTCTTATAATGTTTACTGAAAGTTTTACTTGTGGCATAATGTGCACTGTCATCTATGAGCCCTTTGTTTCTGGTTATCGCAAGGAGGACACAATTTCAATAGTTTCACTCTTCAATGCTTTTCTCTCACCCATATCCACAAAAACCTTCACGTAGGTTGTTAGATTTATCCAAAAATCTGTTGACTATGATAGAAAATGTATGATTTAGTATCAATCTTCTCATTCACAACCTGTGAGATGTTTCAGTTGCCTATTTTCTTTTAGTGTGTTTTAGAGTAATGTACAAACATCTCAAAACTGTTATGTGCCCATAAAGAATTTAACACTTGAAAAATACTGGTACATCCTGATTTTTCCAATGGTTTTTCAGTGACACCTTTGTCTTAGGATCACATGATACACTGAATATCAAAGAAAATTGCACAGCCTACAACATTGAAATCCACTCCTAGCTTTTTCTTTTATCTGCCCTAGAAGTATAAAATAATATTAATTTTTATCAAAAAATACCTCATGAGCTAAAATATGTTAAATAATCCACTTGTTAAACTTTCTACCATCTAACTTTCTTTCAGTTTGTTTATCAAAAATTAATTTTATGCCAAAAGATAAGTATCTTGAAAAAGAATGATTGCCAATTAATAGAGAAGATAGTATTGTAAACTCTCAATCAAAAATCATCTAATTTTAACGAGATAACATTAATGTGAAATCAAGTAAATATTTTGCTAACTAATTCAAAAATTAAAATTTTAACTAGCTGAGTGGTATCTACATAGCACCAAAAAAAGGAGCTACCTACTGTGTTTAGGGCAATAAATTCCAGAAAACTACTTTATGCACAGAAACTAAGGTGTTTCCAGCTTTATAAAATCCAAATATAATGATTGTTGTAAACAGGCAGAATAATTAATGGATATGCTAGACTTCTACATTAACGTTTTTATTCAACCGTCGCACTTACACATTTATTGATGCTCAATAAAATTTGGAGAGCAAATATGAAAGCCATCCTTAAAATAATTACATTCCAAAGTAATAAATTTTTTAATCACAGTATTAAATTGTAATAATTATAAAATGTGTTCATAGCAATAGATATTATTTTTAGCACTTTTTGCTGTCATTTATCCAAGCATTATATGTTAATTGGCAAAGTTCAGGGAATATCCTCTTTCTCATATTAGAAGAGTAGCTAAATACCTAATCTGAGAGGAAATGAGTGGGCACATGTCATCATATATTGTCAGATATAAAAGATAGAATTGAAATGCCTAAGTTCCCACAAAGGCTGTCGGTTTTAAACAGCATCCTTCTGTCCCACTTTAATATTAGGTTCATTGAAGGAGGACTTTATTAAATTTCATATCTAAAGATATGCATTCAATATATTTTCCAAAAATGTGACAAATAATTCAAAATTTCTTGTAAGAATGCAACATAAGTGTTGGAAACATACCGTGGATATGACATTGTCACAATCTTTTTTCCAGCAATCTCAAAATCTTAATATCATAGTATGCTCACACTTCGTGCAAATGATATGTCATTTCAGTTGTTAGAAAACATGGCTCTTTTTGTGCAATATTCTAAAGCAATGCTAGATTAAATGTACATTTTTCATCATATAAATTTTTTTGTCCTCACCTAATAGTTACCGAACAGATAGCCAAAGAAAATAGATAACATAGATGACATATGTTAAAATGATATTATGAGCATTGATCTCTTATTTTAATTGACTCCACCTTATCCACATGTGGTTTTAAAGGTTTTGAAACATATAATCGGATTTTTTTCTGAATCCACCACCTAAATATCATAATCTACCATTATAATTAATAATTCTCCTTATGTTTCACAATATTTTCATCTCTCAGTAACTTTTTTCAAGAAAAACTGTTCACTAATGTCTCTTGTCAAAAAAAATAAATAATCATCAACTCCTAAAGGAGTCCCAATTTCTGATCCAAGATATCCTACATGAGTTGCTGTCATCACATTATCTCCTTTGCTGTTTCCATGACCTATTTACCAGCTCAGCATCTCCCTGTTTCCTTGTTCCTCTGGGCAATGTTTCCCTTCTCTTTCCGTCCGTATCTCTAGCACCCTTTCTTTTTTACTGGAGCCCTTGGTCCTCCCTTCAATCTCACTCATGGCATTAAAGTTGGAGTAACTCATGGTGAACTTTTTTAAAATGTTCTAGTGTGCACATTTAATGTGATGAATGTTGAGAAAAACAATCACTTATGCCAAATTTCAATACAATTTAATATTTTGTAGGAGCCAAACGAGTTCGTTGAAGTTTATCACTAGATCTGTCAGGTGATAGCTAAGTATTGACAATCAAGTCTCTCTAAACATACATTTATTGTCTATGTTCTTACTTCCCCAGACATAAAATTAATTTCACCATTAACATAAACTGAACCTAGTATAACTATGGTTTATGAGCAGTAATATCAACATTATGTCATTGTTCTATTTTTGAAATATTATTACAGTGACTTCACTCCTCCTGCAGAAATTTTTTAAAAGGAATTTTTATATATTTTTAAGAAATTTCTGGAAGGCTCATTTGAACCATCATTATCTAAATAATTATATGACTGTAGTTTTTCACCTAGATAAAAATCAGCTCATAAGAGATGAAGGGTAACCTTTTTGCAAATTCCCTAGCCCATTAGTTGTTAAAGAACCCTAAACTACTTATTTCAGATTATTTTTCATATACTACAGCAAATGGTATGAATACCTTAATTATAAGTTGGAACTGATTAACTTCAGATGATGAAAAATCAATGATGAGTCAATGTTTTTATAAGAGGTGCCTATATCTCATACTAGATTTTCAGCCATTGTATGCATATAGACTCATTTATTTAAAAAACTGATAAAAAATATGTATTTAGTTTATACCATTACACTGAGGTGCTCCTTTCTTTAGGTTAATGCTAAAAATTCATAGGTGCATATCTATCTATTTTTAGATGTGCTCAGTAACCACAGTCAGTGTTCATATGAGCCGAATAAATATTCATTTAATATACACCAAGGGTTTTTCTCAATATGTACTGAAATGTAAATTCAACTTG
The DNA here is from genome assembly GCF_022747635.1 of Hetaerina americana. Classification (NCBI taxonomy): domain Eukaryota; kingdom Metazoa; phylum Arthropoda; class Insecta; order Odonata; family Calopterygidae; genus Hetaerina; species Hetaerina americana. The sequence goes on from NW_027286985.1 coordinate 88,432,259, forward strand.
AATAATATATTTGTTATAATCCCTATCATACCTGAGTGGTGAAAATATCTATTGTTCTTTTGTTTATATCATACTTGAGTCTATTTGGAAATTGAAAATTAAAATGAAACACTCTGTTATTTAGTATGTCTTTGATGAAGTATTTTCTAGCTTTCAGAAACTAGTTACACTCTTGTAGGAATTATGTAATATGCAAGTTTAAAAAATCGTTAAAAGTACACAATTTAAACAGAGATTACTTCATTTAGGAAAACCAGATGGAGATTCTAAGGTATATTTACTTAACCATGCATAAATAATTCAATCAAAAAATGCCAAATCCTAAATGAGATGTGGTAAGTAATGCATCTAACATTCTGATATGTCATTAATAATTTACCAATTTATTAATGAACTCCATTAAATTCATTCGTGTATTTTCTGATAAATTTTCAAAATTAATATTTTAAATATGTGTCTATCAAAATTTACCATAAATTAGTCCTACAAAAGTTATAAAGATTGGTAATAATCTTTCCATAATTGATACCATACTTATAGCACTTTTTTTATAAACCACTTGCATAGTTATCATTGAACCTCCTCCTTACTGTATTGAGTTATAAGAACAAGTAAAAAGGCAATTCTTAGTGGTTAACATTTTTTTAGAGTTTAGCATGACATATTTCTACCGTTGATTTAACTATTCCCATTTCTGTCCTACTTGAATCAGTCCTGGCAAAAACACAAGTGTGTGGTTTTGTGTTAGATGGTTATACATATTTTTTAATCCCAGACCCCTTTCCTTTATAAACAATGCTCCAGTATGCTGCATATTTTTCTCTTTCCTAAACCTCTTAATAGATTAATAACTGCATACAGGGGTGTACTCTGTAAGCTTGCCCAGAGTAGGCCTTCAATTATTATTGCAGGCTGTATTCTCCATGCCTATAGCATTTCTATGATATTGTAAAAATGCCTGCACCAAGTTGAACATGCTGCACACTCTAGGAGATCTGTAATTTCCAGTAGAATTGCTGTTTTGCAGTATAACATATAGCTCCGCAATTGAAGACCTTACAATGCTTACACTCATGTTTTCTCAGCTAGTACAGTACAAAGGAGCCCAGTTATGTACAAGTTAGTTTAAAGAAATACAACTTAATTAGACACTTATGAGCAACTATGCTGATTTTTCTGCACGACTGCATTTTTGCCAAAGCTTGTATTATATTAGCAAATATTGCAATGATGCCCAAACATATAGAATTTGAGTCTAGAAGCAAAAATTCACTTAAAGTGTGTACCCACTTGAGCATGGAAAGTGTTGCTCGCAGTCAGTACTTACAGTATTTCTAATGAAAAACCATAACATTAACTGGTCTAAATTGCTACCGTGTTTTTGTGTTTTTTTTGGAAGTGGCACACCAGCACAGAAAACCAGATCTGAAGTGACATTGTAGTCAAATCTGATATGAAAGTTTAAAACTGTGGCAATTGATGCGGTGTCATCATTGCAGTGGTTTCTTGATTAATGAGAATTTAAGCATATTGCAAACTACTTTTCAATATAAAATGAAATAATCTGTACTAGAAGTGGGATAAAAAGTTGCTTTATATCATTTTTGAAAAAAGAGCCAATGCTCAATGTGTTCTAGCATAAGTGTTCAAAGCATTTTATTCAGTTAATTCCTTACATAGTACTTAGTATAATTTTAGACTTACACATTTTGTCCACTTTGGTACCAGTTAGTTGATGCCTTCCAGATAATGCAAAATTCCAAACTCCATAATAATAAGCATTATATTCCACAATACCCTCCTTTTTGAGTAAAATCTCCTTTCTGACAGGCATTTCTTCATTTTGGATGATGGACAGTAGTCCAAGAGAACTAAATTTGGAGAACCTAAGGGATGAGGAATGAGTTAGAATCATAGCTCTTAACAATTTTGTGGTCATGATTTGAGAGTGAGCGGGTGTGCTTTTCTGATGGAAAAGAACTTTCTTGTGGGCCAGTCATGGGTGTTTTTCTTGCAACTTGGTTTTTGAATGACTTTAATGATGCATGGTAGGCACTCAAAATATTTTGACCTTTTCAAAATAGTCATTTAAGGTTATTTCTTACAAATCCCAAAAACAGTTGCCATAATTTCCCAGCTATAGAAATGGTCTTCACCTTCTTTGGTACAGACTCCCTGTTGGCAGCCCGTTGCTTGGTTTGTCCCTTGGTTTCAGATATTTAGTAGTTTTTCCATGTTTTGTCTAGAGTGATGAAATCATACATTAAGTCTTGTAGATCTAGTTGAAAGAGCTACAGACCAGCCTCAGGACATGTCACCCAACTTTGTTTTTGATTAGCTGTTAGCCATGTTAACAATCATTGTATAGTTAACTTTTTCACACTAAAATGCTGTTGTAATATGCTCATTAACTCAATGTGCCTATAGCATTGGAAATCACACATGCCTTTACTCTTCTATCATCACTCACTATGTCATGGAGTTTATCAATGATTTCTAAAGAAGTTACTTCAACTCCCTGGCATCCAGAGCATTCAGCATCATTTGTGCTAATTGGCCTCTCTAAAAATGTTGAAACCATTAATAAGCCATTCTAAGTGAAGGCTCAGACTCACCACATGTAAAACAAGTTTCTCTCTAGTCTTCCAAAGGTGATTTTCCTTTCATGAAATAATGTTTGATCAATGCCCAGAACCTTTTGGTCCTAAATTGTTCATCCTTTTTCCATTTCTGTACTGGTCTATCACCGTAATGTGTTGTTTTGTCTTGTATTTCATAATATTCTTCCTCTTTTTGTAATTTATTGATAACATCCTGGAATTCGTGCAATGACACAAAAATTGTCCTTCATCTGTCAATCTGAAGCTTCGTGAAAGAGACAAACTATTAATAATGATTTATAGCTACCTAATGACATTTTTTCAACTTAATATTAATGACTAATGTGTGTTTATGAAACTATATTTAAAGGTTGCCAATGGGTTTTATACACATGAATGCCTACAAATTTTAAAACAAAGCTCAAAAAAGAAAAAAATATCATGGAAGGTCATCTTTAAAATTTTCTGGTAGCTTTCTTGTGGTTGGTCTGTCATATCTACAGCACAATTAATGAAATTATTTTTTAAACTATTCTGGGTAATTTCTTTTCAATCATAGTGATATGTTCAATAATAATACATTTGTAAAGTGGAATATCAGATAAATTGATATAAGAATAAGTTGAATATTTGTTTAATTCGTTTTGCATTTTCAAAAATATTTTTACTCCTTAATCCCACATTTTTCTAAGAAACTTTTTTCTGCAATTAGGCAAGATTGTATGAATATAATCCTTTCTGCTTCTATTTCTACTTCTAATCATTTCAACAGCAAGGTGACATTCCCTCTCCCATGCCAAATTCAATTAGGTATTGCATTCCTTTACTCTATTCTGGCTCCAACTTGATAGGTTCATTTATATTTGTAGCATGGATGAGTAAATAATATTAATGTAGACAATGCCAGTATAATGTATGCATTAACGATCAATCATAACTCTGCTTGGCAGTTTGCTGGTGCAAAGCCTTCATTAAAACCCTAATGAAGAATGTAAAGTGGCATTCAAAAAAATTAAAATTTGTCATTTTATTTTTAGGAGTATATTTTATACTGCTGAAAAATACAGTCATACTTCATTTATTTTATTTTAAACATTTTGTTCCTATATCCTTCAACCATGACATTAAAAATTAGTTGAATATGGAATTGCAATATTCATGATGTTTATGCTGAACCATTTATACAAAACGTAAAACATCTACTACAAAAACAAAAAAAATATTATTTCCTTTGAGTTAATATCACTTTTATCCCACTGCAGATACAGAATACTTCTTAGCTTTTGTCATTTTTATTTCACTCAGCTAAAATCAATCAGTAGTTGCCTTTAGTATGTTCATATATGCAGATTTCATCCAACATGACTTAATGATACCATGGAATAAGCAAATATATTTTGAAATTTTTCAAGTCCTGGTGTGCCACTTCTACTGATTTAACTAGTTACAAAAATGTGTATATCTTTTAAATAGCAATAAATTACATACTAATTCCTAGATTTTATATTCTCATTTTTTTAATAATTCTTATCTAACCCTCAATAATAATTAATACTTAACAAAAATCACAGGTATATGATAAGAACAATAATACTAGCTATTAAATAATGTGTTAAGGCACTCCTGGTTAGCATAAATATAAAGTTGATCACTCAATAAACAGTCATTGAAAGAGAGATATAAACATTTCATG